>NC_090440.1:197657525-198282525 GCF_031143425.1 Pleurodeles waltl | reverse complement strand
CTCAATGCATGCAAAAAAGTTGCACAACGACACAGAGGGCCAGAATCAAAAGGACCTATCGCCACCCAAGCTTCAGTTTTTGTGACGCTCTGGTGGAGCTATGCACTCCAACATATACACAACGTGGTGTAAAGCCACTTACTGTGTCTTAACACCACCTTGCAAATATGGCCCTTCACTCACTCAGCACTTTGCCTGGAAGGGGTGTGCAATCAGTTTGGCTGTGCCACAACAACAACCATTGCCTAATGCTTAATGGTGTTACCCCAGATCCATAACAGCATGTTCACCAGAGACTGTGACTAAAAGTCAGGATGACGCAACAAGGCAGAAGGCTATCCATTCTCCCCTTATCCATGACCTGCTCATGTGTGCTGCATCCTGTAGCACTCATAGAAATGCCATCTTGCCATCATAGAATGTTTATGTGCAGGAAGGGACATCTTCCTGCATATCAACAATCTATCCCCTCAACTCAGGCACCCTTGCACTATGGTGCAACGATGCCTGCGTTGGTGCAGGGAGAACAAGCCTGCACAGGTGTTGGGGGAAATGCAGGGGTGTGCCTTCTTCCAGAAAACACAGCGCATCCCTGTGTTTAAATGGCGGTGCAGCGTGGTGCAACTATTAATGCTGCTGCACCAAGAGGCACCACTTATGAAAAAATCAGGGCCTCAGTGTGCAACATGTGGAATGCAAACAGCACAGGGTGGCCCAACAACAACTCCCACACACCTCCATGCCCCTTTTCAGAATGGGCACAAAAGTGAACTCATACAACATATAAGACATGTCTGTGATCATCATTTGTTCTGCAATACAAGTTGCTCTAATTTCACCATATAACCAGGTTGTCTGTGTTGCGTGAATGGTTAGTGTTGTGCATAAAGGGACACCTCAGTGCATAAGAACTGGCACAAGTGGCATCATTGTTGCACTATGGGCACAATGGGGGTCATTCTGACCCTGGCGGTCATGGACCGCCAGGGCCAACGACCGCGGGAGCACCGCCAACAGGCTGGCGGTGCTCCCATGGGCATTCTGACCGCGGCGGTACAGCCGCGGTCAGAAACGGGAAACCGGCGGTGTCCCGCCGGTTTCCCGCTGCCCAAGGGAATCCTCCATGGTGGCGCTGCAAGCAGCGCCGCCATGGGGATTCCGACCCCCTTACCGCCAGCCTGGTTCTGGCGGTTTTGACCGCCAGAACCTGGCTGGCGGTAATGGGTGTCGTGGGGCCCCTGGGGGCCCCTGCAGTGCCCATGCCAATGGCATGGGCACTGCAGGGGCCCCCTAACAGGGCCCCACCAAGATTTTCAGTGTCTGCCAAGCAGACACTGAAAATCGCGACGGGTGCAACTGCACCCGTCGCACCCCTTCCACTCCGCCGGCTCCATTCGGAGCCGGCATCCTCATGGAAGGGGGTTTCCCGCTGGGCTGGCGGGCGGCCTTCTGGCGGTCGCCCGCCAGCCCAGCGGGAAACTCAGAATTACCGCGGCGGTCTTTTGACCGTGCAGCGGTATTCTGACGGCGGGACTTTGGCGGGCGGCCTCCGCCGCCCGCCAAAGTCAGAATGACCCCCAATGTCACTAGCCTGTAAAGCAACTGTACCATCATATAAAATGTTGCCCATGTGGATCCAAGATGCACATTCCCCTGTGCCACATTAACAATCTCAAATTGTATGCACTGATCCATATTGTACATACCTACACCAACATATGCCTATGGCAGATATGCTGTATGCAAGGAAATGCCCCTAAATTAGGGAGAGATGAACTAATGGGGCTGACAATCTATAATCGTTTGACTGTGTCATACAAATAGCACATGTGTGGGGCCAGCTAAAGGCAGATGACAAAGTAACACAAGCAGTGTTAGCAATGGACCCCTCTGTGCTTTGCTGCACTAGTGCCATCATTCATGGTGCCAATGCAGTAAAGCACCAAAAGAGTGACAACACTCATTACACCACTGTGGGAATGTCCACCAGGGTCAATCGGAAGGTAAATGACCTCCTACCATTTGGTGTCAGTGGCTAGGGCAAGGGGCCTGGCAGGAATATGGTGGTGTGGGATCAATGCACAAAATACCTTGAGAGGTTGCCCCATGTGTGATGCACAATGCAATACATAAATAACAACTTGGGTTCTGTAACATGTCATTGGTCCTCCAGTAGAAAGTAAATGATGAGCCATGTCATCAACCACTACAGTCAAAGACTGACATTTCACTATCTCATTGCAGAGGATGATGTCTTACCTCTTGCTGACCTGCCTGTCCTGGATTTTACAGAAGACATGGATGACCAGCTGCCGACCATCATTGAAGAGACTCTCCAGGATGTCGTAGGTCCCCTCCAGACAGCATCTCTAGTTGCAGGAAGGACACACAGCATTGCGGGGTCTCCACATGAACCACCCAACTACCCACACAAAGCATCAACCAGTCCTGCTACAGCCCTGGACTCCGAGCACCCAGACATCACCTTTCAGACAACAGTAGTAGGAGTCCAGCTGGAGCTGGCATAGCAGGTGCGGATGGGGATGGAGACCATGACAGGCAGCCTAGAGGGAGTGCAGAGGTGCCTCAGTCCAAATAAGGACAACTCAGCTGACATCAGATGCACCCACTTCCTGCTATGTGGACTCCAGCAGTCCCTGGCCAACAAAGCTGTTGTCATGAGGCAGAGGCTTCAACAATTGCCCTCCCAAAGTGACAGCAGCATGTTAGACAACAGGCTGGGGTCTATACAGAATACCCTGGAGTCCATACAGTGGGAAGTGGCCTCCCTCATGGAAAACATGGCTGCTACCACCGTGATATTTCTGTGGTATTAAGAAATCAACAGTTCCTCCTTGCTGCAGTGATGCCTTATGTGTTCCCACAAATGGCAGTTGTGCGACCTTAGATTCCACATCTTTAACCCCTGATGTGTGTGTGGCCACCTCAACTTCGACAACACCACCACCGATGGCCCAGGGGGCCCCACACACATAGGATATAGATGTGGAAGAATAGCATACACATGGAAAACCACCCTGTAGCACCAGTCTGTGACACATGGACAGTATCTCCTTTGTCCTGGGCTTTACATCATGCCAGTGCTGTGACATCTGGCTATGTGCTCTTTTCTCTCAACCACTGTTGACTGATCTGCTATAGACTCTCATTATGAATCCTACCTATTGTCAGTTTGGACACCTCCTCACTAATGCACACTTCTCCTCTCCGTGTCCCATGACACATCCCTAAACCTTGGACTTTGACTGTAATACAAAAGGATCTGGATCTCTCATGGGGTCCGTTAACTGGGCAATGTATTGTACTGAAAAATACACTTGTGCATGTAAATAAATATCCATGTTCACATGTGTCATGTCAACATTTACTGTGATCCATCAACTCAGCTATATGTGTGCATTGTATGAAGCTATGTCAATGAGAACAGAATCTAATTACATGTGTGCCTTACTGTCAGACACAAAGCCACATGCTAGGAACCTAACATGAAAACGATGACAGATGATGTTGTGGGCTACAACCAACTTACAGAGTCTTAAATACATGTATTGAACAGTTATCCATGCAAGGTGCCATATGTCATGTATGGGTCAGAACCAAGTGTCAGGAATTTTCCCAGATGAGAGCACCAGTAAAACTAATATGTGTGGGAGGGAGAGGCAAATTTCATCACTGACGGGCTGCTGTCAGTGTGTTAGGATAAATACCCTAAAATGGATGATGTAATATGTGCCACACTTTCCACCAATATTTCTGACAGACCTCAGCGATGACAATTGAAGTTCCATACTTACCTGTCCAAGATTCAACATACATATACAATGTGAATGGCTGGAACTGGGGATGCAAGTGTTTTGAGTAGGTGATGTCATATTGTAGCCAATCTGACAGCTCCTGTGTCATAGTGGATGAACATGGTCATACATGCAAAGAAATACCGAAAGCATACCTAAGGTATTCCTCCTACTTGGCCAGTCCACACATGAGAACACCAAGACACTCAATAAACATGGAGAGATAATTGTCTAAAACTAACAGAATTTATTAAAACTTTAAAAGAATATCATATTAACATCTAACCTAGACACTACCCTACACTAAACTAACCTAAAATAACTCATCTTAACTTACCACCACAGCTATCTATCCTAATCTAAAATTAACTTAAACATGTAACGCACACTCTAAACATTGTCCCCCCAATCCCTCTTAAGAGACAAGATATGCGTTAGACAACATAAACCACGGCTACACATGTACTAACAACCTATATCCTAAACAAATATATATATATTTTAAAATCTGTTTTTTTATATATATTTTTTATATAAACATAGGAACCTCAACATAATCCCCATCCAACACCCCAACAATAAATAATATACTAAAAGCCATCCCCCCAACTATACTTACACTAACCTACAAATAACCTATGCTATTCAACTAACCTATCACTACCCACCTAAAACCCACTAAAACAGATAACAACAGAAAAAGGGAGAAGGAAAGGGGCTAAGATGCTGTACTACAAAATGTCTACATCCTCTTGCGTTTCTTTTTGCAGTACTTCAGCAGCTTGTATTTCCTGGCATTGTCCTTTTCCAAACTGTCCAATCTTGCCATCAGGGCTGCCATGTACCGTCTCATGGCTGCCTCAAAGGTTGAGGTTGTGCTGGTGCAGGTGGCTGTTGCGATGTCTGACTGTGGATAGGGGCAGCTGATGTGCAGGGGGTAGGACCAGCAGAGGACCCACTGACCCGAGATTTTTTACTCGATGTGGCTTGCACAGTTGTGGCCTGTAGCAGAGGTCTCCCGTGTGAAAAAGCAATCCAAGCCCCAGTGGATTTCTCTCTCTGATATTTCTTTGCCATCCTTTGTAACCCGGCCTGTACCTCCTTGATGTGTCTCTAACATTCAGCTCTCTTCTCGAATGCATGTTTCTGTGCTGTGGTCATATTGGCAGCTAAAACATGAGGAGAACATGGCATCAAATACAGCATTGGGTAGAGGTAGAACAAACATGCCATGTACACAGTATCTTCAGATGACTCATGCTGTCCACCACACATTCCACAACACTGCCAAACTCCAAACCCATACTGCACTTCCTACCAGCCATCTAGGGTATCATGTACATGTCACTGGGGTAACGACTATCCATTGGGGTAACGGCTATCCATTGTGACCATTAGGGCCCAGAGATAGGTCCTTGCGCAACATTTGTGTCATCATAGTAGTGAGGATCAAGTGGCCCAAGTCCCAAATCCCTGTGCCATTGTCAATAAGTTACACAATCTATGCAATCCACCACTTTGACACCCCTAATGCTACATCAAGCTTTGGCCAGGCAAAATGGATGCAAGATGGGGGTCATCTGGTAGGGTGCCAGGAAACTTGCCACCAGCAATTTTAAGGTTTGCCAATGCATCATTCATGTGTCCTTGGGTTAAAACCAGCTCAGAGCACATGTTACAAGGGGGCACACCATTGTTCACAATAGGTCCCCATCTACAGTTCAGGGTTAGTGCCCATATAGTTTACGCAAAGCCTGAATTGTATATCTATGCTGTCTACAGATTTTGTACCTATTGCTCCCTACCCTGTGGTATGGTGTGACAATTGTGTAATGCGGCACAAATATGGTGGCTGTATGGGTGCCCTAAGGGGCATAGGAAGCATGGCACGGCACTGGGTGCAACTACAGTATTCCTACTTATTAAACTACATGTGCATATGCATGCCAAACATCTCCTAAGTACCAGGTATACACTCAGCATTCACATTCTATGCACATGTGATGTGACCAAGATCACTCACAAATATCATTATGGGTAGACCATGTTGGTAAATCGGCAGACATCTAGTTTGCTACAATCCGTAGACATGTCCCACATCCATCTGGAGCAGAGTTGTGTTCTCATTGTGTACTCAACTGACTGTTGGGCAGCACCATAAGGCTCCTTGCACGACCGCTGCCACACCTAAATTCTGAAGAGTAGTGAGGCACTGGTGGTGCAAGTGTCTACATAAGCCCCCTGAATCAATTAAAACTATGTGTGGCACACAGTACTGTAAAAAGTGATGTAACAAATATGTTGGCAACATGTATGCTATTTTGTTAAACAGCACCTCTGACACACATCTTGACTGAAATCACTGTGTATGTGGGCATGCTTGTCTTTTCCTAACACCCACATTTCCATAGCAGCACATGTTGGTACTTGTGCAACAATCAACTCATTCTCCATCCTCAACATAACATCGGACATGATGTCCATATCCTAACTTAGATGATGTCATCTCATTGTTCACACATTACATTTCATCATTGCATTGTATACATCATACCCTCTCACACAAAACCCTGGAATGACACGTGGCACACAGAATGACACTTACTGGCTGTATTGGGGTCTTCAAATTGGGTCTCTTCTCCAGTGGTGTAGGGTGGAGGCCCACCTGCAATACATGACAGGAAAACATAGCTTAGTGAATTGTGAACCTTTCTGTGCATAGACAACAGTTACACATTCAACTTGCTAAGCTGAGCAAGCAAGCTAACTTAGTGGTAGGTCAGAACAACTGCCAAACATTATAAATCTGTCTGTAAGAAAAAAGGCCAGATAATGGAGGCCCTGGCACCACCAAAGATTCACTTTCCCTGATGCTCCTGTGGTGCATTTCACTGCACCATATGTACATGGTTTTGTTATGCAGTGTTTTGTTGTGTGACACCACCATGTACAGATGGGGCAGCATGACACAGTATTCTGCATCAGAGGGGCATGCAATGGTTGTTACAGTGGCTGTCCCATTGTAACACCCATTGCTTTTGACCCTGCCCCAGACGTTGAAGACATCTTACTCATTATCAGCGCCAAAAGACTAACAACTGCCCGGTGGTGGTGTGACTATAACAAAGTGTTGAGGAATGCACATACAGTAGCGCTAAGATGCCATGGCAGTCTCCTTATGAGCATGTAGTTGTCTCTTCCTACACATTAACAGAATAACATTACAGATGTCTTGCAGCTACTATGTGGGCAGCCATTGTCACCACCATAGTAGACTATGTCCAGGAAGGGATACCAACCTGTGCATAGACGCTCCCCTCAACACATACACACTTGAACTGTGGTCCAAGTATGCCTGTGGTGGGGTAGGCTGCTGTGTAATGTGCCTGTGCTGGCGCAGATGCAGGCATGCCCCATACTGTCGGTAATACGGGGCAGGCCTGTGGTACAAAATCAGCACGTGTGTCTGATATTTGACACTTTATGGGGTGTATGTGATACGCAATGTACACAAAGAGGAATGTGCAAGTAGTCAGGACCCGATGTATGGCTAAGCTCCCTTAAATGCCATTGACTAAAGACACAAAGGGGCATATTTAAGAGCCCCTAGCATCATTCCAACACCACATTAGCATAATTTTTTTATGTTAATGTGGCGTTAGAAGGCCAAAAACATAGGGCCAGATGTAGGTAGCTTGCAAATTGCGACTTGCAATTTGCGAGTCCGTGCGACTCGCAAATTGCAAGTCGCAATTTGCTATGCAGAAAGGTGTCTCAGACACCTTCTGCATCTCGCAATGGGGTCGCAATGACCCACCTCATGAATATTCATGAGGTGGGTCGCAAATTGCGGCCCCATTGCGAGTATGGGCACTCGCTAACATGGAGGCCTGCTGACGTCAGCAGGCCTCCATGTTAGCGACCTGCTTGTCAATAAAGCAGTTTTTTTTTTTTTTAAGTGTAGCCCGTTTTCCCTAAGGGAAAACGAGCTGCACTACAAAAAAAAACCGAAACCTTTAGTTTCGGATTTTTCAGGGCAGGGAGTGGTCCCTTGGACCACTCCCTGCCCTGAAAAAATATTTTGGGGTGCAATCACAAACTGGAAGGGGTCCCATCGGGACCCCTTCCAATTTGCGATTGGGTTACCATCCACTTGAAGTGGATGGTAACTGCGATGCCATTTGCGACCGCATACGCGGTCGCAAATGGTATTGCATCCCAATGCGACTCGCAAATAGGAAGGGAACACCCCTTCCTATTTGCGAGTCTGAAATGCATTTTGCGAGTCGGTAATGACTCGCAAAATGCATTTCTGCATTGGGATACGCGTTTTGCGACTCGCAAACGGCAGATTTTGCCGTTTGCGAGTCGCAAAACGTTTGGTACATCTGGCCCATAGTGACCTATTTACAAAGTGCCACAATGTATGCATTGCACCACTTTGTAACCCTTTGCACTACATTATGCCTGCATCAGGCATAATGTATGCAAAGTGGGTGTACCCCTGTTAGGGAGGCCAAAAAAGTGGTGCAAAGAAATCTAAACAATTTCCTTGTGGCATTTTTTTCGGCACTTTTAACACCTGCTTAGAGCAGGCATTAAAAGGAGGCTTCCATTGCTTTTCAGGATTAGCGTCATAATTTTTTACGCTAATCCTGCAAAGAGCCAGACTAGCATAAAAAATTCAGACACTAGTCCCCTAAACTCCCGCCATGGTGCGCCGTATTTTAACCAGGGTGCACACATGGTGGCATTAGGGGGGATGCTAAGGGGCAGAAGAAAAGTGGTGCAGCACGTAGTGCAGCGCAACTTTCCTTGGGCCCCTTAGCGCCCCTCCACCTCACCATACGTGCTCCCCATTTAAAATACGGTGCATCATGGGGCAGGGTAGGGGGGAATAGCGTAATTTTATTTAGATGCTATTGATGTACTCTGCAGGAGTAGCACCAAAATTTTGGCGCAACTCCAGCAGGGTATAATGGTATGCCCCCTTTTAAAGCCTGCTCTAAGCAGGCATTAAAAGTGCGGCAAAAATGGTGCAAGGAAATCTTTAAGGTTTCCCAGTGCCATTTTTTTGGCCCACCTAACAGGGGAGCGCACCCCTGCATACATTATGCCTGGCACAGGCAAAATGTTGCGCAAGGGTTAACAAAGTGGCGCTATGCATGCATCTCACCACTGAGTTAATATGGCGCTGGGAAAATGCCACTTTAGCTTTGCCTTAGCATCAAAATATATTTCACAATGGCAGCGGTAAGGTGCCTCTAGGGGCTCTTAAATCAGCCCTAAAACAACCTGTCCTGCCCCTTGAGTTAACATGCTGCAGTCAATCTTATGTCCGCCTGTCATGCACATGCAAATGAGAATGTTGCTATGCAAATGGGGTACTACCAACTGGTCCACTAATCTGAATCCCCAGGTGATCAAGTAGATGCTGCTTGTGTGCTATGATGTCTGCCACATATTGTTTTATCTGGTGGTCTGTGCGCACAACTGCGTAGGTAGTGTAGCACTTTGCCCCACCGCAGCTTCCATGCCTCTGTTAGGCAGCCCTGTATTACCTGGCCACCCAAAGCTAGCATCATAGGGAGGTAATGTTGCACCGCCAGATGAACCCTCCCAGTTCCTCTCCAATCATCTTATTTGCTGTCCCTTTCCCAGACATTTTACAGTATAAGGTAACTGCAAATAAAAGAGCACCGAAAAATAATAGTAAATTACCCCACCTAACCCCAAATACCCCAACGCGCTATGCTACCCCAAGACAAACACCCCACAGTACAGTAACAATAACTGGACAAAAACACTACAGAAGACTGAGGAAAAAGACAAAAGCACAAAACTTTCCAAAACCACCACCAGTTCCACACACCCTATCACAGTCACAGACAAAAATGTCTGCGAAGTAAAAGTGAAAGTGAAATCACTGTGCCATGTATGCAGCCTGAAATCCTGTTTCATAACTTCCTGGGCACGTGAGTCACGTTTTCTGCTATGTGTCGTTTTTTGGAGGCATGATGTTCATGCGTTCATTTTTGTCCAATTGAGGCTGACAAGGCCTCATGACTTGCGATTGACACACATAGGCCAGGCGTTTGGGTCAAAAAATTTGACGAATGATGGTCATGGGTCGGTATTCCTTCCCATGAAGGCTGACAAGGCCTGTGGACTTTCGATTGACAATGCAGGGGCCAGGCATAATTTTGGAATAGCGGAGAATGAAATATAACGGGAATGCGTGGATTTTGTTGGAATGGCTGACAGTGCACCCAGATTCACATACCATGTCACAGAGGCTATGCATGTTTGTAGTCAGTACGGTATGGCTACCTGTGTGTGCATGTGAGTTCTTATTTTAACGGTAACATCGGTATGTGTTACCAATATGTTTGTATGTGTGTGTGATTCATGCAATGACTGATACTGTTTGCATAGGTGCATGTGTTGGTCCATATACATGTTACTACATGTGTACTACGAGTGTACAAATGTGATGTAAGACATATTTGTAGGTCTACCACATTGTCATGTCTGATTTCCAAATGCACGTTTAACAACAACACAATAGATATGATGGGCTATGTCCAACATATGGTAATGCATGTGACACCCTTGACAAATCGTACTCAGAGGATGCAGTGGACTACAGCTGAGTTGATTTCATGTGACCCCTGGCAATGTGAGTGCATTTGTTCCACACTGTGGTGTGTTTTTAGGTTCAGGATTAATCATGCAATGCTACACATGTAACGTATGGTCCCCCATGCATCTATGATGCAGGAGATGGTATACGCTCATGTGTTAATAAAGGCTGGTATGTGACGTGTGTGTGTAAAGACATGTAGGCCCTCATTATGACATTGGCGGTAACTCCCGCTTACAGCTGTGCAGACTGCCGCCAACATACCACCGCTGCAGCGGTTTACCGCTACCCATATTATGACACACACACATAGCAATCCGTCACTATACAGACACATATACAAGTCCGCCAGCCCAAAGGTCAGTGATAAACTGGCGGTACCAAAACCCACACTGTTACGCCAACAGAACTACGCCCACAGCATTATGACCCACGAATCACCACGGCTGACATTCAGCCGCGCTCAAAATACACATACAACACAACACCAAATTGGACAATTTGAATAACACACACCTGACACACATACACACACCTGACCCATACACCCACACCACTATAAAACACCCACCCACAGTACCCATAACCCTTTACAACTACAAAAAATTGACAACTGAGAGAGTGACACACCAAGAGCACCCACAGAAACAGAGCCGCAGAACACCCTCACCCATACACCATCCACGTACCTCACAGCACACACCCCAAAACATCACCCCACACACCCTCACACACACCACACACACTACACCCATGGTACCACAAAGAAACCCCAGGTTCTTAGAGGGGGAGCTAAGGGTCATGGTGGAGGAAATCATCCGGGTAGAGCCACAGATATTCGGATCACATGTGCAGCAGACATCCATTGCCAGGAAGATGGAGCTATGGCGGAGGATCGTGGACAGGGTCAACTCTGTGGGAAAGCACCCCAGAACAAGGGATGACATCAGGAAGAGGTGGAATGACCTACGGGGAAAGGTATGTTCCGTGGTTGCAAGACACCAGATAGCTGTACAGAGGACTGGCGGTGGACCCCCACCTCTTCCCCCACAACTAACAACATGGGAGGAGCAAGTCTTGGCAATACTGCATCCTGAGGGCCTGGCAGGAGTAACAGGAGGACTGGACTCTGGTAAGTCAAATCTCTATTTCTATTACCCCCTCTACCTGCATGCTATCACAAACTCCCACCCCTACCCTCACCCCCATCACCCCACCACCTCACATACACCACACCATCACAACCCACCCACCCCAATACCAAGCCCTGCATGCAACACCAATGCAATACCAATGCATGGACCCCCATCACAGACTTGCATGGACACCCATCACTAAAGCATGCACATTAGAGACAATCACCAAGCCCACAAAATCATTACTCACACAAGGCAAAGCTGACAGGGCAAACCCATGCACAAGATGTCACACGCAGAAACTATAACACTGCATCCACATTCCCACAGGTCCCCCACCCAACGTCACCGGAGAGGAGGTGCCAGCAACATCCAGTCCACCCCCAGAAGAGGCCCACAGTGATGACAGCAGCTCTGGACGCCTGGATTTGGATGACCAACCTGACCCATCAGGGATCTCCGGACAGTCAGTTACCCAGGCACAGTCCCATACCACCACAGAGCCTCCCCCTCAGGAAACACCAGCACAGCACCCACCCAGTGGCCCATACCTCTGTCCCCAGGACACGTCAATCAGCAGTGTGTCCACCACTACAGGGACCCCAGACAACCCCAGACAACCCCACAAACACAGGACGATCAGGGACCTGGGTCAGTGGTAGTGGGCACACGGTTCAGGGGACAGAGGCACAGGACAACAGGGAAGCTGGGAGGACTGCTGTGCCACAGGGGGAGGACAGGCCCAGGGAACCCACTCTCCACAAGGCATTAACCAACATCCTGTGAGCATATCACCATTTCCAGGAGACGATGGGCCAGATACTGGACAAGTTGCAGGAGACCCAGCGGCTGCAGGACTGGGGATCAGGGAGGACCTGAAGGACATTCACACCACCCTGGTCACCATTGCAGGGGTGCTGGCAGACATGGCCAACACCATGGGGGAGGCAGTGGCACACCACCAGGCCCCTGACACTAGCCACACTGATGAACAGCCCTCCATCGCCGCTGCCGCTAGTGGACAGGGGTCCCGCCACAGGAACAACAGGCCACCAGCACCCCTCCCCCTTCAGAAGGAGAACCACCCCGCAAACGGTCCCTGTGATCCAGGCAGAAGCCAGAGAACATTGCCAAGACCTCCGCCAGGAAATAAGACTCTCCTGAATGTCACATTTGTGTCCCACTCTGTCACCCTGTCCACCTTGAACTGCCATTGCTCCCCTTCCTATGCCCCCTTGGACAATGCACCTGTGATACAAATAGACTGGACTCTATCCTGGACTTTCCTCCATCGTCCCAACAGCCCATTGCACATCCCCTTCTTCCTCTTAGCACTTAAATAAACACCCTTTGAAAAAATACAAGTATGGATTATGTTAAATGATTGAACAAAGTATTTGTTTAACAAGGTTTAAATACAGCAATACAACTGTACAGTAATGTATACATAGGAATGACCTGTAGTTGGCTGCAGTCAACACAACAGGTGCCAGAGTGGGGCACAGATATCTGAAAATAGAGATGCCAAAGGGTGCAGTAAGTGGCCATAGAAGTGGGGAAATCTGCATGCCATGTACAATGTCAAATACAAAACTGTCAATGCAAAGTGAAGTTACAGTGTCTTACCTGTGTGCCACTGGAAGTACTGTCATATAATAGCTGTTCTGTTGTCCTCATCTTCACTATCCATAGGGTCCACTACTGCCACAAGTCCTTCTCCAGCCTCCTCCTCCTGCAGAAAAGGCACCTGGCGTCTCAAGGCAAGGTTATGCAACATGCAGCATGCCACGATTATCTGGCACACCTTCTTGGGTGAGTAGCACAGGGATCCACCTGTTAGATGCAGGCACCGAAACCTGGCTTTCAGGAGGCCAAATGTCTTCTCTGTTATTTTCCTTGTTCTCCCATGTGCCTCATTGTAACGTTCCGCTGCCCTTGTCCTGGGATTCCTCACAGGGGTCAGTAGCCATGAGAAACTGGGGTAACCAGAGTCACCTGCAAATATTGAGAGACACCTGTTAGACATACACTAACCCTTAGGGCCCACACCATACCCATACACCAACATCCACTGGGTGGGAACCAGGGCTCACCTATCAGCCACACTCAGTGGCTCTGGAGTTGAGCCATCACATATGGGATGCTGCTATTCCTCAGGATATAGGCATCATGCACAGAGCCAGGATACTTTGCATTGACATGGGAGATGTACTGGTCTGCCAGGCACACTATCTGCACATTCATCGAGTGAAAGCTCTTTCAATTTCTGTACACCTGTTTGTTTCTCGGGCGGTAGGGACAAATGCAATATGTGTACCATCAATTGCCCCAATAATGTCGGGGATATGTCCCATTGCATAGAAGTCAGCTTTTACTGTGGCCAAATCATCCACCTGGGGGAAAACAATGTAGCTGCGCATGTGTTTAATCAGGGCAGACAACACTCTGGTCAGTACTATTGAGAACATTGGCTGTGATATTCCTGCAGCCAAGCCCACTGTCACTTGGAAGGAGCCAGTTGCCAAGAAATGGAGCACAGATAGGACTTACACAAGAGGGGGGATCCCGGTGGGGTGATGGATAGCAGATATTAGGTCAGGCTCCAATTGGGCACACAGCTCAGTTATTGTGGCCCTGTCAAGTCTATAAGTGAGGATGATGTGCCTGTCCTCCATTGTTGACAAGTCCACCAGCGGTCTGTACACAGGGGATGTCTCCATCTCATAGTCATCTGCAGCGGTTGTAATCTAGGGGGCAAAACGGGGAGCAGCTGGTCAGTATTTTACATTTCGAAAAACACTACACTGCATTGCATGTTGTGACTGTAACAGTATGTTGTTGGATAGGCCCAAATGTGCCTATGTGTACTGTGACGCAGTTAGGTGCCATGGCTTGCCCCCCCTTAAAATGGCGTCCGCCTGTCCTGTTTGGAGGGACATGTCGAAATTAGGTAATTCCACTGACGATGTACGCCATTGCTGGAGGTGGTCGAGTACCACCGTGCAACACCTCATTGGTTGTCTATGGGCCCTATGGGTTACAGTGGCCAATGGTGATGTACGCCGGTGGTGACGGTACGCACCGCCGCGGACGTGACTTCTATTTTCTATCTGTTCATTCACTTGCTACCTGACCTTCAACAGGAGAGGACCTACACTGCAAGTGCTGCTCTGACCTGTGTCTGGAATCGACCATGGCTCGTGTCACTGGGGAAAGGGCCCCTGCCTTCACCGCTATGGAGTTGGAGAGACTGGTGGATAGGGTCCTACCCCCGCACCGAATGGTGTATGAGCCTCCAGACCAACAGGTGAGTACACTGTGAGCATGATGCAAGGGGCATGGATGCATGGAGTACTGTGTGTGAGGGCCTCGTGTAAGGGGGGGTTAGTGGAGGATCCTGGGCAGCGTGCTGCATGTATGGTGGGCAATGTCTGTGCGTAAGGGGATGTGAGGGCTATGGTGGGCCATGAGTGTAACAGGCCGGACGGTATGACTGATACCTTTTTCTATGTTTTTTTTCTGCATGTCAGTGCCCATCAGAAAAAGGGTATATGGCGTGCCAACCCCAAGGAGGTGCGGACCCTGGGGGTCCATCGCAGGGGATCACCACCTGTCGCAATCGGTGGGAGGACCTGAGACGCTGGGCAAGAAAGACGGCAGAGGCCCAGCTGGGGATGGCCTCCCAACGAGGAAGGGTTGCCCGTCGAACCGTGACCCCCCCTGATGGTTAGCATACTGGCGGTGGCCTATCCAGAGCTGGATGGGCGCTTGAGGGCATCACAGCAGCCACAAGGGGGTGAGTACAGTTTCGCAATATACTACGTGTCCATGGTGGGGTGGTCTCCGGGTGGGGGATGTGGGCCTGTGGGTGCCCCTAGGCCAGGCAGGGCATTGCAGGGTAGGTCACATGCTGGGCAGGGGCTGATGAACACCACCTTCAACCAAGCTAGTAGGCATCCACTACTGGGCAGGGGTCTGTGGATCTCAGGTATGCTGCTATTGGCGTTAGGTATTCCTGTCCATGAGCTGGTGACTAGCATTGTGACTGGTAGTGCATTACCTAGTGCATAGGGATGTTTCCTGTGTGTGTGTGTGTCGTGTATGCCAACAGTGGTGTTGTTGCTGCCATTGGCCAAGTGTATCCCTTGTCTCTCCCCTCCCCTTTTTGTTTTGTCACCCTGTCCTTTTGTGCATTAGCATCACCTGGCGGAGGAGCAGAGGCACCGGCGACGGAGGGAGCTGCATCCACAGGGCCCATGAGGCCGAATCCACCCACAGTGAGGGCACCAGTGGGACGGAGGGCCAGGGGAGCACCACGGCAGAGACAGGAGGGGGCAGTTCTGACAGTGATACCTCCTCCGGTGGAAGCTCCCTGGTGGTGACCTCAGGATGAAGCACACTGGGCACAAGGCCCCCTTCAGAACCAGTGGAAGAAACCATCCACTCACCCCTCCTTGCCAGGATGAAGCACACTGGGCACAAGGCCCCCTCCAGAACCAGTGGAGAAGCCATCCACTCACCCCCTCCTTGCCAGGATGAAGCACACTGGGCACAAGGCCACCTCCAGAACCAGTGGAAGAAGCCACCCACTTGAGAGACTGTGGCTTTGCACTCCCCAGGACCAAGCAGTGGGCAAACCACCCACTTGAGAGACTGTGGCCTTGCACTCCCCAGGACCAAGCAGTGGGCAAACCACCCACTTGAGAGACTGTGGCTTTGCACTCCCCAGGACCAAGCAGTGGGCAAACCACCCACTTGAGAGACCGTGGCCTTGCATTCCCCAGGACCAAGCAGTGGGCACACCACCCACTTGAGAGACTGTGGCTTTGCACTCCCCAAGACATCACACAGGACATGTAGCCCCCTCCAGGACCAGTGGTGTTGTACCATCTTCCGGCTGAGGTGCCCCCTCATTTCCCGTCCCCCTGAGATGCCTGTGTATTTTTGACCTGATGCCCCTGCAGTGTTCTCTCCGTGTTGTTGCATGAGTCAAGTGGGGCCTTGGCCTAGGTGATGTGGCCCTGTGGCTCATGGACATTGAGGACTGGGCCGTGTCCCTCCGTTTGTATAGATGTATCTACTGTTTCGATTTTGAATCACACATTTCTACTATTTTATCTTATTACACTCACTTTAATCAATTCCTTTTGTCCTTGCATTATTCCTGAGGGGTACGGGGTGTATATGTAATGTTACTACATCTGTTTGCGTGTATGGTGTTGGGGGTGTTGGGTGTTGCATGTGTGTGTCACTCTCTTTTTCCTCCACCCTCCCTTGAGTGCTAGGCGGCAGTACTCACTGTGGTCGCCTTCGCAGGCGTTGCTGTTCGCGGTGAATGAGGATGTATACATTCATGGGAAATATGTGCAACTCGGACTCCATGGTGTCGTGGTTCTTCCTTGAGTCTCCAGAGGTGAGTCCTTTGCCTACTGTGTTCTGTTTCCACTGTGCTTTTGATGTCACTGGTACCGCCCCGGAAAAGGTGGCTGATAGGCCTGTTGTAATACTGTGGGCGATACATTGTCTTCCGCCTGGCTGTTGGCGGTTATTGCTGCGGTGCTTGTTGCTACCGCCGTGACGGTCGGTGTGTTAAAGTGGTTATGTGTCTGAGCGGTTTCCGCCGTGGTCATGATTTCATTTTTTTAACCGCCAGCCTGTTGGCGGTATTACTGCCGCTTTATCACCGACCGCCAGGGTTGTAATGAGGGCCGTAGTGTCATATGTGTAAAGAATGCCACGGCGGTGTGTTCATGGGATATGAAACCTCACATATCTATCTTCCTGCATCGACACATGTTGGACATTGTTAAATGGCTTTGTAGTCATATCAGTTCCACCTATGTTTCCATATGTGGGAACACATCTGATGGTCATTTAAGTCTATCAATGATCATGTGATACAAATGCATTTTCATTAGTGGAAAGTTGACTTTTGTGCAGACTCCAATACACAATACTATGCCTGTACCATTGAAGTGGTACGTGTGTGCTGAGTAATCAGACATATGTGTGCATGGCGCAAACTAGGTACTTACAATTGATCACAACATGTTTCTTATGACTGTCACATACAATGGCATACAAACTGTATAGCAGTGTTCCAATCAGGCAATGATGGCAGCCTAGTCATCATTACTAGTAAGGGACTTTTTGCTCCCACACAGACTCATGTTTGCCTGTTTTGATGCAGGCTGACTGTGCTCCACTCAGCACTGTCCACTGTGCACATGCATCAGGCCCCTGACTGTGTCAAGAGTCAGTGTAGCCTCAGCATGGGAGTTAGAGGGTGTTGGGCAGGGATCTAGCCTCATCATGATAGCTCTTCATCAGAGCAATGTGCTGTCCCCTCAGGCAGACAGCTTCACAAATGTGATCACATGGCCTGGGATTTACAATTTCCTTTGGGGTACTTGATGTCAGGTGTGCCCCATCATGTACAAGGGACTGGCTGCTTGTACGTGTAGGACATATTTCATCCTTTACCATGGTGTGACAGAAATGCTTCTACATTCTTAGTCATTTTCATATGCAGCTTGGTTAGGGCATGTATCTCTAGTGTAACTTGTTAATTTTTTATGACCCAAGAGACAGATGATATCATCTGTCACTGCTGTCAGAATATTATGCATTGGGCAACTACAATGTTGTTATTGTAGCAAGCACGATTGGGTTATGTACAGACTTAGACATCCTCTGCGAACATATGTCGGGTGATCACATGGTGACATTGTTGGGTTGCACTGTCAGTATGGGCTATGTGTTTACCTTCTCCAACATTAACGGCATATCTTGTTTGGAATAGATTTGGTCCTACATTGCCGGCATACTTTAGGCTGCTTACACTTTGTACACATCTTCTACTGCAAATTTGTCAGGTAGTACATGGAAAGGATGCTACGTGTGACTTGGGTACTTTGAAGAGGTACACATCTCCTGCTACTTCCTACATGATAGTTTCCCTCCCATTTCCAAGCTTTGCGAGATTACATGACTTCCACACACACATGACAGTACACCAGCAACAGAGCTTGTGTAGTATCTAAGTGACCTCTCCATGTTGGAACTCCAAGAGTCTGTGGGAGTCTCTCAGCTGTCCTTCCACATCCTTTGGTGTACATGAGGATGCACATACATCTACATCCCACAAAGTATGTCGCTGTCACCATGAGTGTATCTTGGTAGTGTGTGAAATCATCTCAGCACTGGATTTTTGATTTGCCACATGCAACATATCTTTCTCCTTCTTCACCCATACAATTTAGGATGGGTCTGTGACATGTTTGGACATGGCTAGACATACATGTACATCCCAAACCTGATTGGCATATTGGAGACCTAGACATTTTAGGGATTCGTCACAGTAGGTAACTTTCTCTTTGTCAGGCATATGAGTGTCAATGAGGTGTGTTTTTGTGTGTGGGGTGTGCTGGTATCATACAGACTATACTGGGTTACCTTGCTGACACGTCAACCATTGTAGGAAATTTCATATCCTTTCCTACCTAGGCCATACACCCATACATCAGCCTGCACATGTATATCTGGATTAGCTGCAGGCATGTGTCAAGACATCAGATTTGTGTGACAAGTGTGTTAGAATGTACAAAGGGAGTGCGACAGACTTTGCCTACATTCCAGCCACACATTTATTTGGTGGTGCATTCTCCCATTTTATTGTTAATTCCTGGCTATGAGGCATATGTATGGAGAGTGGATCAGCACACATTGCTGCTTTACTTGTCTAGCAACCCTTAGCGCACTCCATAGCCAACATGGGTGTGCTATATTTGAGGTACAGCACATCCTGTGGCAGGGTTGGGGCAATGGCGGTGCCAATACTTAACACCATTGATATACGGTGCAGGGTTAGACTCAAACTTTTGTTCCTACCCTGAATAGTCAATGAAGGTCCATTGATATCAATGGTGTTCCCCCTTGTCACAGGTGCTCAGTACTGATGTTACAGCTACCCACCTGAGATGTGACACAGTTTAGTTCCTTATTTTCAAATGCACTATTTGGAAACAGCCTCTAACGTATGTATGCCCCCCTTACATACATCTTGCCTGGCCTGGACATGGTGTGGGGAAAAGGGTAGGAATTTGTACTATGCCTACTAATCATTGTTTCTGGTGCGTGGATCTAGGCCATCAAGAGCCACATGGACATGAGTTATGTGACGCTGATGTGTGGCATGGAGGCGCTAGACCCTCTTACATCATAATCTATGTTCCAACCATCTTTGTAACTGTTGTGTTTCTTTCCTGCTCTCTGAGGTATGAGCAACATTCCAGTGGTATATGTTGTGGAGAATAAGTACACCATGGACAATCTGGTACGAAGTGATTTAATGGTGTTATATTTACAAAGTGATATTCGTTGTACAGTATATAGGTTTAGAGGTTCTGTACAATCTGCTGTCTCATGCAAACTTTAGCAGCAGTGTTTTGTAGTTCCCTCTCCACCTGTGCTGCACCATCGTCATCTTTCTCCTCATTGGGGACATCTACCAGTTCATCCCAGGGGGCATTAGTCCATATATATATGTCGTGCAAGATAGCACATACAAGGATCATCTTGCATACCAGGGGTGGTGCATACAACAGGCTTGCTCCTTTCACGGCCAGGCACCTGAACCTTGACTTCAGGAGCCCAAATGTCCTCTCCACCACATTTCGTGTCCTTCTGTGCCCTCCATTGTACGCCCACTCTTCCACCGTTGTCGGGTTGCCAAAAGGAGTCATCACCCATGGCTGAATGCCGTAAACTTGATCGGCTGCAAAGGAATGGGAGAAGATGTGTCGGTCATGCATATTTGTGGTTTCGTATGTGCCATGACAGATGTTAATTTTAGGTGGAGTGGTGACTCAGACTTGCTTCTAGTATTGTGTGTTTTCCTGTTTTGTGCATGGTTGCATTGGTGTGTGGAGATGGACATTGCTATCATGGGTTGTGGCTCATGGACCTGGTGATTGTCAAAATATATCTGAACTGACAGTTCAACCTTGCCAAATATGTATTGTGCTGTCTATATTTGAAGCTGTGTCCTATTGTTAGTTGAACCTACCACCTCCTTGCACCACAATGGTGTCATTTGTATTGACACCATAGTAGGCCTACAAAGCCCCACTCAGGCCTCCATGTTACCATGTGGCACCATGCATGCAGTGCAACACTTAGGGGGTCATTCTGACCTCGGCGGTAAAAGGCGCTTACCGCCGGTCAGAAGACCGCCATAACACCGCCGCGGTCGCGGTAAACCGCCACGGTCATTCTGACCCGCAACTGGCAAACCGCCAAAAACCCGACATCAACAAAATTCCGCCACAGCAACGGCCAGCGAAAAACTGTCGATGACCAAACCTCCACCGTCACGCCAAGAGAAATACGCCCATGCCATTCCGACCCACAAATCCCCGCAGCGGTCTTTCAACCGCGGTATTCCATTGGAGGTACACACCGCCGCGCTCAAAATACACACACCTTTACAAAACACTACCACATTGGACAATTCAAAATACACACACCTGAGACACATACACACACCACTCCCACACACCCAATACAATATAAAAAACACCCACATCACCCACAAACCCTTACGACCACAATTGCGACTGAAGGACAGAGAGAGACAGCACAGAATAGAGTAGACCATCACACAGAGGCAAATCACAACATCACCCACACAATATCCACGCACAAAACACCATACACCACCACACTCACCACACTCTACAACACATACACCACCCTCACCTCATCCACACCACCCCTTGGCACCCCAAAGACACCCCAGGTTCCCTGACGCAGAACTCAGGGTCATGGTGGAGGAAATAGTTTGGGTAGAGCCCCAGCTCTTCGGGACACAGGTGCAGCACACCACCATTGCCAGGAAGATGGAGCTATGGCAAAGAATAGTGGACAGGGTCAACGCTGTGGGACAGCATCCACGAAATCGGGCCGACATCAGGAAGTGGTGGAACGACCTACGGGGGAAGGTGCGTTCCATGGTGTCAAGGCACAACATCGCGGTGCAGAAGACTGGCGGCGGACCCCCACCTACCCCCCCAGAATTCACAGCATGGGAGGAGGAAGTCTTGCACATCCTGCATCCTGAGGGCCTCGCAGGAGTAGGCGGAGGAATGGACTCTGGTAAGTCAAATCTTCACTACTTCATTCCCCCCACCCCACCTGCATGCCAAATCATACCCCCACCCTCACCCCCACCCCATCACACCAACTCCTTGCAAATGGCTCACCATCACAACCCACCCATCCCAAAACCTAGCCCTGCATGCGTCCCCAAAGCATGGACACCCATCACCAAAGCATGCCCACTGCACATACCCATCTCCCCCACAAGCCACCGTCACAAAAGCCCCCACAAGGGAATGCCAGCACTGGGGTACACGGCCACCCACCCATTACACGAAATGGCACACACAGAAGCAATAACCATACTCTTATACCCCTGCAGGACCCGAACGCCACCACACCGCCCAGGAGGGTCCAGAGATGTCCATCCCACCCCCAGAAGAGGCCCCCAGTGATGACAGCAGCTCTGTCTCCCTGGACCCAGATGACCAGCCCGGCCCATCGGGGACCTCGGGACAGTCGGTTCCCCACAGACAGCCACAGGCTACAGCAGACCTAACCCCCTCTGGGAACACCTGCACAGCTCCCACCCAGCGGGCCCATGACTCTGTCTCCAGGACACGTCAATCAGCGGTGTGTCCACCACTACAGGGCACCCAGGTTGACCCACCACCCCAACAACAACAGGAAACTGGGGGCAGTGGTAGTGGGCACACAGTCCAGGGGACAGAGGCCCAGGGAAACAGGGGAACTAGGAGGGCTGCTGTGCGACAGGGGGGGGACAGGCCCAGGGAACCGACTCTCCAAGAGGCCCTCTCCTTCATCATGGGAGCATACCACCGCTCCCAGGAGACGATGGCTACGGTACTGGCCAGGTTCCAGGAGATCCAGGTACTGCAGGAGGAACAGTACATGGGGTTCAGAGAGGAACTGAGAAACATTAGTTCCGCAATGGGGACCATTGTCGTGGCTCTTAACCAGATAGTCACCACATTGCGGGACCATGTGGCACCACAAAGGGCCCCTGTCACTAGCATGGACCCAGACCAGGCTACCACCTCCGCCAGCGCTAGTGGACAGGAGGCCCCCACACAACGACAGGCCCCAGAACCCCACCTCCTGCAGAAGAAGAACCACCCCGCAAGCGGTACCTGAGATCTCAGAAGAAGACAGAGTAGGATGCCAAGACCCCCGCCAGCAAAGGATACCCCCTGATGTCATCCCACTGTCCCACATTGTCACCCTGTCCAAACTTAAACTGCCCCTGCTCCATCCTTCCACAGGCATATGGACAATGCACCTGTGTGACTGAAAACTGGACTCTGCCATGGACATTACTCCACCATCACCCATCACCGTTTTTCAATCATGTCCCTAAATTTAGCACTTTAATAAAATCACTTATTGCACTTAAAAAATCTGGAGTCTGCTTGTATTTTGAACAAATGTATTAGACTTAACGGTGCCAAAATGTTCGGTTACATTGTGATGACAACATACCACTGTCACACAGCTGTAGTCCATGGGCAAACAAAGCAGAGGTCACTCAGTGGGGCCCACAGCTCTGAAAACGGAAGGGAAAGTCACAACTCAGTTAACAGGAACTGGGGGGAAACACAGACAGTAGAGAGGCAGGAGACTTTAAGTAAATGTAAAATGGCGGGGTTGATTCGTACCTGTGTGCTACTGAAAATACTGTTGTATCACTGTGTCCCTGTTGTCTGTGTCGTCCCCGTCGTCTTCCTCCTCTTCAGTCTCCACAGGCTCCACAGCTGCTACAACACCACCATCTGGACCATCCTCCTGCAGGAAAGGCACCTGGCGTCGCAAAGCCAGGTTGTGAAGCATACAGCAGGCCACGATGATATGGCACACCTTCTTTGGTGAGTACATTAGGGATCCACCTGTCATATGCAGGCACCTAAACCTGGCCTTCAGGAGGCCGAAGGTCCGCTCGATCACCCTCCTAGTACGCCCATGGGCCTCATTGTACCGTTCCTCTGCCCTGGTCCGGGGATTCCTCACTGGGGTCAGTAGCCATGACAGGTTGGGGTAACCAGAGTCACCAATTAGCCACACACGGTGTCTCTGTAGCTGTTCCATCACATAAGGGATGCTGCTATTTCACATGATGTACGCGTCATGCACTGACCCAGGGAACTTGGCATTTACATGGGAGATGTACTGGTCAGCCAAACAGACCACCTGGACATTCATCGAATGATAACTTTTTCTGTTCCTGTACACCTGCTCACTTTCACTGGGGGAACCAAAGCCACATGGGTCCCATCAATGGCACCAATGATGTTGGGGATATGTCCAAGGGCATAGAAATCACCCTTCACTGTAGCCAAATCGCCCACCTCAGGGAAAACAATGTAGCTCTGCATGTATTTCATCAGGGCAGAAAACACTCTGGACAAAACCTTAGAAAACATAGGCTGAGACATCCCTGATGATATGGCCACTGTTGTTTGGAATGATCCACTTGCCAAAAAATGGAGTACTGACAGAACCTGCACCAGAGGGGGAATCCCTGTGGGTTGGCGAATGGGGGACATCAGGTCTGGCTCCAGCTGGGCACACAGTTCCTGTATAGTGGCTCGGTCAAGTCTGTATGTCAGTATGACATGTCTTTCTTCCATTGTCGACAGGTCCACCAGCGGTCTGTACACGGGAACATTCCTCCATCTCCTCGCAAGTCCCAGCGGACGGTGCCTAGGACGGACAACATGGAGCACAGAGTCAAGCAACCCACTGGTACGTAACCACAGCTTGCACAGAACACGATTCGCTATGCATTGAATGGCTTGTATGAGTGGCAATGAAACGCCTAGGCCTGTGTGACGCAGTAGAAATTAAGCCATGTGGGCCCTTGAAATGGCGGCTGAAGTGTGACAATGGGATGTGAGGTCAATGCGCTGGCGTGGCACACTGTGGCGGTAGGCGGTCGAAGACCGCGGCGCAAAGCAGCATTGGTTAACATTGAACCCTATGGGTCTCAGGAGCCAATGACGATGTGCGCCGGCGGTCGCGGTACGCACCGCCGCGGGCGTGACCGCCATTTTCTATCTGCTTAATCACTCGAGACCTGATCATCCACAGGAGAGGACCTATACTGCAAGTGCTGCTGTAACCTCGGTCTGGAAGAGACAATGGTGCTGCGACTGGGGAAAGGGCCCCTGCCTTCACATCTGAGGAATTGGAGAAACTTGTTGATGGGGTCCTCCCCCAGTATGCGCTACTCTACGGTCCTCCAGACCAACAGGTAAGTACACTGGGACCATGCTTTGTGGGCAATGCCTGGGTTGAGTGGGGTGAATGAACGATGGTGCGGAGGGGAGCGTATGAGGCATGCATCAAACGACAGATGAGAGCATGTGCCACATGGCAAGTGTGGGGATGGGGGGACACTCACATCGAGCATGCAGAAAATTCTGATATTGTATTTTCTCTCCCTGTACGTGTCACATAGGTCAGCGCCCATCAGAAAGTCGACATTTGGCGTGCCATCGCCAAGGACGTCCGGACCCTGGGGGTCCACAACAGACGGGGCACCCACTGCCGCAAGAGGTGGGAGGACATCCGCCGCGGGAGCAGAAAGACCACGGAGGCTCTGCTGGGGATGGCCTCCCAACGTAGGAGGGGTGCCACGCGTCAATTGACCCCCCTGATGTCTCGGATCCTGGCGGTGGCCTACCCAGATTTGGATGGGCGCGTGAGGACATCACAGCAGACACAAGGGGGTGAGTACACTCTCATTCTGCTGACTATGCGCGCAGTGGAGGTGTCTGGGTGGGGGAGGAGGGCTGTGGGTATCCCTAGGCCAGGGCGATTTCTGTAGGCTAGGCCCCTCCGTAAGGCATGGCCCTGTGCCCCCGCCCCCCACCTCTGTAGGGTGCCAAGTACAGCTATCCATGGCCCTGTGTCACCTATGTGTGCAGTTGTCGTCCATAGGCTTGTAGGCCATGTCCCACTGATTGAGTAGTGTACCCCAAGTGCGCGGCGTAGTGCAGGGGGCTTCTGTGTCTGTCCTCTCCGCCAACTGTGTTGCCAATGCATGCACTCAACATGTCTTTATTCTTCCCCCCCCCTTTTTTTGTCTGCTCTTCCTGTTCATGTGTGCATTAGCATCATCTGGCGGAGGAGAAGTGGCATTGGAGCACGAGGGAGCTGCATCTCACATGGCCCCGGAGGGCCATGCAACGGACTCTGATTTGACCAGTGAGACGGAGGGCGAGGGGGGCTCCACAACGGGGACACGTGGAGACATCAGCGACACCGACACGTCCTCGGAAGGGAGCTCCCTTGTGGTGGCGGCAACATCCGTGCCCACCGCAACAACAGGTACAGCCGCCACCCAGCGCACCAGCTCCGCCCTCCCAGCAGCCCCTCAGCGTTCGCCCCGTGCTCGCTCGCACACCAAGGCGGGCATCTCCTTCGCCCCAGGCACCTCAGGCCCTGCCCCAGTTACCCCTGCTGCCCTCAGTGAGGAGGTCATCGACCTCCTCCGGACGCTCATTGTTGGGCAGTCTACCCTTTTGAATGCCATCCAGGGGGTGGAAAGGGAGGTGCATCGGAGCAATGCATACCTGGAGGGCATTCATTCGGGTCAGGCTGCCCATCAGCGATCGTTCAACGCTCTGGCCTCAGCACTGACGGCAGCCATTGTCCCTGTCTCCTGCCTCCCTCCTCCAACTCCCTCCACCCAGTCCCACTCCCCTGTTCCTCTGCCTATCCCAGACACACCTACAGACCAGCCTGCACACACCTCAACACCCAAGGTCAGCTCATCCAAACATAAGCACCACACATCACAGAAGCATTCACACAAGCAACATCCACATGCAGACATGCCAACAGCCACTGCCTCCTCTGTGTCCCCCTCCTCCCTCCCTGTGACGTCCCAACTCACACTTGCATGCACCACTTCATCAGCCACTACGACCATCACCAGCACACCCACCAGAACACTCTGCACACGTGCAGTCACCACCCCCACTGCCATTTACACGTCCCCTGTGTCCTCTCCCAGTGTGTCTGTCACCCCCTCTTCCAAACCACACAAACGCAGGCAGCCACCCACCCAACAGCCATCCACCTCACGACAGCCTCCGTCACAAGCACCTGCACCCATAGACAGCACACTTGACTCTCCTACAACCACATCCTCTTCCTCCACTCCCATACCCACTGCACCTACCCTTCCCATTGCTCCCAAAAAGTTTTTCCTCTCCAAAATTAACCTCTTTCCATCACCTGACCCACCCCCTCCATCTCGTAAAAGTCCAATCTGCACCTCAGCCACCACAACCCCTGGACCTACAAGGACCATAGTCCAGGGATATTGGAGTCCCCCACCTTTGAGGGCAGCCACATCGGCCAGCAGCAAAGGGACAGCCAGCCCACCACTGGGAAAAAAACAAAAAAAGCCAAGGGCCGGCGCGAGAAAACAGAGATGGCAGCCTCCACAGGCACCACCCTGGCACCGTCAGGGAGTGGGGTGCCACCTGGCACATCTCCAAAGGGAGGCAAGGGCTACAGAGGATCAGGCAAGGATGGCAAGGGCAGCACGGCCGACAAGTCCGGCAGCAGGCGAGCTGCCCAGGAGGGCCCCACCAGACCCATTCCGGGGGTGAAGGAGGACACCCACGGGCACGGGCCACCAGCACAGGAGGGCCCAGCAAGCGAGAAGTCGGATGGTGAGTGAACACCATCTATGTGCCGGATCTGGTGCCCTGGAGACACATGTGAAGCACCGCTGAACAGGGCCCTTCAAGACAAGCACCGCTGAACAGGGCACCGCCGTGTCAAGAACCGCTGAACAGGGCCCTTCAAGACAAGCACCGCTGAACAGGGCCCTTCAAGACAAGCACCGCTGAACAGGGCCCTTCAAGACAAGCACCGCTGAACAGGGCACCGCCGTGTCAAGAACCGCTGAACAGGGCCCTTCAAGACAAGCACCGCTGAACAGGGCCCTTCAAGACAAGCACCGCTGAACAGGGCACCGCCGTGTCAAGCACCGCTGAACAGGGCCCTTCAAGACAGGCACCGCTGAACAGGGCCCTTCAAGACAAGCACCGCTGAACAGGGCACCGCCGTGTCAAGCACCGCTGAACAGGGCCCTTCAAGACAGGCACCGCTGAACAGGGCCCTTCAAGACAGGCACCGCTGAACAGGGCACCGCTGTGTCAAGCACCGCTGAACAGGGCCCTTCAAGACAGGCACCGCTGAACAGGGCCCTTCAAGACAAGCACCGCTGAACAGGGCACCGCTGTGTCAAGAACCGCTGAACAGGGCCCTTCAAGACAGGCACCGCTGAACAGGGCCCTTCAAGACAGGCACCGCTGAACAGAGCCCTTCAAGACAAGCACCGCTGAACAGGGCACCGCCGTGTCAAGACCCGCTGAACAGGGCCCTTCAAGACAGGCACCGCTGAACAGGGCACTGCCGTGTCAAGCACCGCTGAACAGGGCCCTTCAAGACAGGCACCGCTGAACAGGGCACCGCCGTGTCAAGCACCGCTGAACAGGGCCCTTCAAGACAGGCACCGCTGAACAGGGCACCGCCGTGTCAAGCACCGCTGAACAGGGCCCTTCAAGACAGGCACCGCTGAACAGGGCACCGCCGTCTCTGCACCGCTCCGCTTGGCCCTTCATCTCAAGCACCGCTCCGCTGGGCCCTTCATCTCAAGCACCGCTCCGCTGGGCCCTTCATCTCAAGCACCGCTCCGCTTGGCCCTTCATTTCAAGCACCGTTCCGCTGGGCCCTTCATCTCAAGCACCGCTCCGCTGGGCCCTTCATCTCAAGCACCGCTCCGCTGGGGCCTTCATCTCAAGCACCGCTGACACATTGGCAGAAGGGGCAGGCCCGGATCAGTGTCGGACAGGGCTGCACGATACACTCTGGGCACCAAGAGTCCTCCAGTACCGCTGGAGTCTGTCATCCACTTGTGAGACTGTGGTTTTGCACTCCCCAGGATGGCACAGTGGGCAAGCCACCCACTGTAGAGACTTGAGAGACTGTGGCTTTGCACTCCCCAGGATGGCACAGTGGGCAACCCACCCACTGTAGAGACTTGAGAGACTGTGCCTTTGCTCTCCTCAGGATTGAACATTGGCCGTGGAGGCCCCTCGTGGATCTGGCATCGTGGACTCATGTGGCTGAGGTGACCCCCTTCCCTGCCCCCTGAGGTGCCTGTAGTTTTCCTATCTGATGCCCCTGCAGTGTTCTCTCCAATGGATTCGGGTCTCATGTGTGGGCTTTGCCCATGTGTTGAGGACCATTGGCCCACGTACAATGACAGAAAGCCAATTCTGACGGGACAATATACATATGTGTATATAGTTATGGGATGTTTGTCTTACTTATTTACTTTGCCTTACAATATATTTGTATTACAATTACTTATTATTTTGTCTTTGCATTCTTCCGGGGGGTTTGGGGGGTGTCACTCTGAGTTGTTGCTCTGCATTGGTGTGTAGGTAGTTGGGGGGAGAAGGGGTGTGTGTCGCATATGTGTGTGCCCGTAAACTTTTCTCCTCCCCCCTCCCGTGTGTCGTAGGTGCAGTACTCACCGTTGTCTTCTGCGCCGGCGTTCGTGCTCCTGGTAGAGGAGCAGGTAGACAATAGCTGGTAGGATGTGTAGTTCTGGTTCCATGCTGTCCAGATTCCTCGTGGAGTGTGTAGAGGTGAGCGTTTTCCCGTTCGTAGTCTGTTTCCGCCGTGTTTTTATCGGCGGGTCTCCCGCCCCGGAAAAGGTGGCGGATTGGTGAGTTGTGATAGGGTGGGCGGTACATTGTCTGCCGCCTGTCTGTTGACGGTGACCGCCGCTCTGCTTGTCTGTACCGCCGTGGCGGTCGGAGTGTTAAAGTGGCGTGTTGTGTTGGCGGTTCCTGCCAGGGTCGGAATTCCATTTTTTTGGCCGCCTGCCTGTTTGCGGGTTGGCCGCCGCTTTAACACCGACCGCCAGGGTTGGAATGACCCCCTTAGTGACCCTTTGTGGCAGATAATGCTTGTGCCAACCATCATGTGTACATGGGTTAGATTCATATAATTAGAGGAGTAGCAAAATTGGTGGACACTTGTAGTGGTTTGGGGCCAGCTTCTGTATGCAAACGGGACATAGCTCCACCTTTCCTTGACATGTAGTGCCAGTCAGGTTGTGGCTGTACAATGTAGGTATGGGTCTATGTGTGTGTGATGTGCAATGAATGTGATGTAGTGTGGCATGTGCATATGTGTTGTTGTCTGTACATCTGTGTTCCCCATCCATGTGTGTTTAGTGTGGTGAATGTACTGTTTGTCATACAAGGTTGGTGTGTTGTCTGTGTAATGATTGGTATGGTGGCTTACCTACGAGTAGCCTATTGCCATATTGCCCATCCTGGAACCGCTCATTGATGGTGGAATGCTGGAATGTGTAGGCATCATGGACGCTGCCAAGATATTTTGCTAGGATATTTGTGAAGAGCCCACGGTGGTATACAATGGGCTGCACATTTATCGAATTCTTCTTCTGTTTGTGGTTCCTGTAGAGATGTTCCGTTGCAGCAGGTGACACAAGTTGGACATCGGTACAGTCTATTGCACCCAGCACATGCGGGAACCCAGCAATTAGGTAGAAACCTTGCTTGGTCTCCTGTTGCAGTTGCTGGTTGTTGGGGAAGCAGATGTGGTGGGGTGTGAGGCGGATGATTGCATCCAGAACCTTTGGTTGGAAGGCAGAGAAAGATGGCTGGGAGATACCACCCACTTGTGCACCCATGGTCTGGAATGATCCTGATGCCAGCATATGGAGGACAGCCATGAGTTTGGTCATGGGTGAAATAGTTGTTGAAGTTTCCACCCTACAGTGATGTCTGGCGCAATGTGGTGCAGCAGGCGTACAATAGACTCTGATGACATCTTGTTCCCTGAGCCCAAGGATGGTTGTGCATTGTCTAAATATCCTCTCTTGCCTTCTGTGCTGTCTTTCTGGCTGCAGTGGTGGTGTTTAGGGTTGCTGCATGGTGCTGGAGGGACCTGTTGCCATCGCTGTCGTCTGCAGCGTGTGCCAAGCTGGAGCAATACAATTTCCATATTGTCCAGGATTTTGCCAATGCTCCTTCTATGTGTTTTGCTTAAGTAGTAGTGTGTGGGCCTCATTTTAACTCCTGGTCCGACCAGGCTCTAAAATTTGATGCTAATCGGGCTTTGCGGGATGCTTCGTTTTAGTGTCGGGCTGTAAATATGGCGCTGGAAGGCTACCGTCATTTTTTTGGGAGGGAATGTTGACCTTGCATATCATTGTAGCAAAATGACGCAAGGTGGGTTGGTGCTCCCAAAAAATTATGCTAACTCTGAAATTTTGTTGCTAGACGGGTCTAGCATCAAAATACAAATATGGCGGTAGGTTAGCGCAAAGGCAGCTGTAACATTTCTCAAATTTGGGCCTTAATGTGAGAAGCCTTAGCATTAAAACGTTTTTATTTCAGAATCCTATCCCGGCTGCCCTGAGCAGATCAAGATTATAAGAGGAGAATGATTGTTTCCAATTCTTGTCCAATGCTCTTAATGATTTACTTTCATCAAAGAGATCTTTAGTTAACCAAGAAGAAGAGGGTTTAGGTCTTTTTGTGTTGCTCAGTATGAGACTAATAATGATGTTCATCCATCTTTATTGATAAAGGGCCAAACACCTCATTGGTTGGTTGACCAGGCTCTGTGCATCCGGAGTGGAACAACCTGGAACAACGTGTCACAAATCGGGCAGACATGTGATGACAATGTCAGTGATTTACGGGCAGCTGTGGACTTGTGCAGCTCATGCTTTCCTTGAGCCTCAACAGTACAACGCGCCTTGGAGGTTTGGAGGCCTTTGTGAATGAGGCTGCGCCATGCTGGACAGCTCAGTACAAGGGTTTCCCAGATGGCATTGTTGATCTTGAAGGACTTGAGGGAGGCCTTAAGCATGTCCTTGAACCTCTTCTTTTGACCTCACAGGGAGCACTTTCCCTGAGCATGTTCTTGTTAGAAATGGGGTCTCTGGTTGGCAGTCAGTTTGAACCCTGTCCAGTCAGGGACCCTCACTCTAGTCAGGGCAACGGAGATACTCATTTGAGATAACCCCTGCTCATCCCTTGGTAGCTTGGCACAAGCAGTCAGACTTACCTCAAAGGCAATGTGTAAAGTATTTGTACCAACATACACAGTAATACAGTGAAAACACTAAAAAACGGACACCACAGCAGTTTAGAAAAATAGCCAATATTTATCTAAATCAAACAAGACCACAATGACAAAAATCCAACATACACAAGTAACGTTATTAATTTTTTAAATAATAGAATCTTACTCCATAGAAAACAATGGAAACGTTGGTGTTACATAAAGTACCTGGTTTGCGTCAAAAATAAAGCTGCGCGGGTGAGCATGTATTGGAAAAGTCAGCAGTGTGTCGATTCCTCACTCGCAAGTGAGGCTGTGCGTCGTCTCTTCTTTGGTTGGGTAGGCGATGAGTCATTTTTCTCTCCAGCAAGAGAGCGTTGCATCAATTTCCAAAAGGGGCACCTTGGATCTGTGCAGGTTCACGTTGATTTTAATGCCCAGGGATGATGCGTATGAAATGTGCCACACGGTGATGGAAATCCGTGCTGCATGGGGGTTGCGTCATTTTCAGCAGACGCATCGAGTGTTACGATGTTTCTCCAGCCGTGATGCAGGTGAAGCTTCGATTTCCCAGCTGTGATGCATTGATTTCTCAGCTGCGATACAGGTAGTGCATCGCTTTTACAGCCGCGTTGCAGGTGTTCCGTCAAAATGTTCTCCGCACTGCTGCTGTGCATGGATTTCCATCTTGGTTCTACTAGCTTCACCTTTCAAGGGCCCAGGGATAGGATAGGGCACCACTTGGCAGGACAGGAGTCCCAGCAGAGAGTCCAAGTGCTGGAAGAGGAATTCTCTGATGGCCCTGACACTTCAAAACAAGAGGCAAGCTCAATCCAAGCCCTTAGAGACCCTTCACAAGCAGGAATATACCACCAAGTCCAGTCTTTGTCTTCTTTCAGGAAAAAGCAGCAACTGCAGGGCAACCCAGCACAGCACAGTCACAGGCAAAGGGGCAGTACTCCTCCTCCAGCTCTCCTCTTGAGTCCAGACGTAATGTAAAAATCTGAGGTTTTAGGTCTACTACTTATACCTCTTTCTGCCTTTGAAGTAGGCATGTTTCAAAGGAAAGTGTCTGTTGTTGACAAGATCCTGCCTTGCCCAGGCCTGGCTCCAGACTCACACCAGTGGGTTGGAGACTGCATTGTATAAGAGTAGGCACAGCCCTTTCAGGTGTAAGTGACCACTCCTCTCTCCACTCTAGCCCAGATGGCCAATCAGGATATGCAGGCTACACCCCAGATCCCTTTGTGTCACTGCCTAGTGGAGATTCACAAACAGCCGAACTAACAGTCTGACCCAGACCGGGAACACACAAGCAGGCAGAGTCACAGAATGGTTAAAGCAAGAAAATGGCCACTTTCTAAAAGTTGCATTTTCAAACTGACTATTCAAAAACAACTTTACCAAAAGATGTATTTTTTAGTTCAGAGACCCCAAACTCCAAACCTCTATTTGCTCCCAATGGGAAACTGCACTGAAAAGTTATTTAAAGGGAGCCCTCATGTTAACCTATGAGAGAGATAGCCTTTGCAACAATGAAAACCGAATTTGGCAGTATTTCACTGTCAGGACATGTAAAACACATCAGTATATGTCCTACCTTTAACATACACTGCACCCGGCCCATGGGGCTACCTAGGGTCTACTTTAGGGGGTGCCTTACATGTATAAAAAGGGAAGGTTTGGGTCCGGCAAGTGGGTACACTTGACAGGTCAAATTGGCAGTTTAAAACTGCACACACAGACTGCAGGAGAAGGTCTGAGCCATGTTAACAGGGCTACTCATGTGGGTGGCACAAGTAAAATATGATTTACAGGCCCTGGGCACCTCTAGTGTACTTTACTTGGGACTTATTAGTAAATCAAATATGCCAATCATGGAAAAGCCTATTACACATATAATTTACACAGGGAGTGCTTGCACTTTAGCACTGGTAAGCAGTGGTGAAGTGCCCAGGGTATCAAACACAGCAAAAACAGAGTCTGGCACACACTCAAAACATGGGAAGCAGATGCAAAAAAGATAGTACAGACTATGCCAAGGATGCCAGGTCTAACAGTTTTCTATAAAAGAGCTATTTGGGGATGTGCTCATCTGACATTCTGACAACATGTCCAGCCCATCCGGTCTGGGCTTTCATGAGCAGTGTATGAACATATGCCAGACTCGCTCTGGAAAGGACGTCAGTGTCTGACACTTTGTCCTGCCATCTGTTTTTCAGAAACTTGCACAGACAGCACATGTGGAAGTGATTGAGCTGTCATGCATGACTCCTGTAGACAGTCCACATCTCGCAGGCATTCAGCAGAGTTGGACGCACCACTATGTAGATTTTGCTGTGTCCCAAAACCAAATTGGTTCTTTTCTGATTGACTTGGCCAAAAGTTTTTATTATTTGTGAGAACCAGTTTGAACTGGATTGGGAAATGACCTGACCAGTCTACAGGAGCTGAGTCTTCAATGTAAAGCATACCAGCCTTCAAAATATAAAGGTCCACATTAGAGCCTCTGATATTAGAAAGCTTAGGGTAGTATTGAACAAGCTTACTGCCAGAAAGGAAAGAGGAAAACAACTTAATTGCAAAATCATAAGTCACCCGAAAGAGGTTAAAGTCTTCTGGGATGGTTAGAATCAGAGAAAATAGGGCAGTTGGTAAAAGTTCCAGCCACTCTTCCAGTAAACCCTATGGGGCATATTTAAGAAAAGACACTTTTCTTGCGCTCCCTAGCACCCCCTTACCGCCACCATGTGTGCGCCATATTTTAATTATGTTGCACCATAGCGCAGGGTAAGGGGCAATAGGGTCAGAATTTATGACGCTATTGATGTACTGTTCAGGGTTAGTGCCAAAATGTTGGCGCTAACCCTGAACAGTACATACGGGCCCATTATAAATAATGGTATGCTTTTAATGCCTGCTCTGAGCAGGTGTTAAAAATACCGAAAAAAATGACGCAAACAAATCTTTTGGATCTCTTTGTGCCATTTTTTTGGCCCCCCTTAATTATACATTATGCCTGGCACGGGCATAATGTGGTGCAAGGGGTTGCAAAGTGGCGCAATGCATGCATGCGTTGCGCCACTTTGTAAATATGGTGTGTGGAAAAAGCCACTTTAGGACAGCTTTAGCGTAAAAAAATGACACTATGGCGGTGCTAAAGTGGCGCTAGGGGCTCTGAAATATGCCCCTAAAACGTCAATCAATCAATCAATCAGAATTTGTAGAGTGCACTACTCGCCCATAAGGTTCTCAAGGCGCTGGGGGTGGGGGGGAGCGGTCAATCCTCTGTGCTTCAGTCGAAGAGCCAGGCCTTGAGTTCCATCCTGAATTGAGGTAACAATGGTGGCTGCCTGAGGTGAAAAGGCTAGATGTTCTAGCTCTTTGCCATGAGGTAGGCAAAGGATCTTCCTCAGCCGTTGTCTGCCGTATGCGGGGTATGGTGGCAAATGCCTGTTGAACAGAGCGGAGAAGTCTGGCGGAGGAGTAGAAGGTGATGCGCTGGTTGAGGTAGGTGGGTCTTAGGTCATGAGGAGCCTTTTATGCATGGACAGGGAGTTTTGAAATTTATCCTTTTCTTGACGGGGAGCCAGTGGATGTCTCTTAGGTATCTTGTGATGTGTTTGCGGTGGGGGGACATCCAGGATGAGTCTGGCGGAGGCATTTTGGATGTGCTGTAGTTTCTTGAGGTTCTTCTGGGTGGTGATGGCACAGAGGGCGTTGCTGTAGTCGAGGCTACTGGCGACCAGAGCGCAGGTTACCGTCTTGCGGCAGTCATTTGGGATCAATTTGAAGATCTTCTGGAGAAGTCTGAGTGTGTGGAAACAGGAGGATGCAACAGAGTTGATTTGGCGGGTCAGGGAGAGCGATGAATCCAGGATGAAGCTGAGGTTGCGTGTATGGTTTATATGGAGGGGGGGTTGCCGAGATTAGCAGGCCACCAGGAGTCATCCCAGGCTGATAAGGAGGGTCCCAGAGTGGTGATAGCTTCTATCCCGTTGTGGAAATTCTTCTTGGCAGTTATAGAGTCTTCGGTCACTGAGATGATCAGCTGGGTGTCATCGGCATAGGAGACGATGTTCAATCCATGGTTCCTGACGATGGACGCGAGCAGGTCCATGTAAATGTTGAAGAGTGTGGGGCTCAGGGAGTGGCCATGGGGTACTATGAAGCAGATCTCTGTAGGTTCTGATAGGTACTGTGGGAGCCTGACTCTCTGTGTTCTGCTGGTCAGGAAGGAGCGTAACCTCTGTAGAGCCTTTCCACCGATGGCAGCTGCGTGGAGTCTGGAGCAGAGGGTGTGACAGGAGACCGTGTCAAGGAAAAACATGTAAGAAAAGATAAATATAGATCAGGTTAAAACAGTTCAGGCACCATTCAACACAGTGTTTATTGTAATCAGGGAGCATAGACTTTCCGTGCATTCATTGTGGCTTGGATAAACATGACTGCATATTTCTTCATCTGCCAGGCTCAATAAGACATGATAAGCCACCAGGCAAATCTACTGGTTCTTACATGGTTCATTTACAAAAAGAAAATACAACATAGTCTGCTTATGCGCATTGCGACATGGACAAACTATGGATAATATTTCTAACTAATAAAAATCTGGGCCAGCTCCTGTCAGTATTCCATAAATAATTATTAAGAACATTGTTCGTGTTAAAACATAAATTTGTTTTCACACTCAACTTTACTGCCTCTACCCGCGACCTCTCTGCTTTAGCTCGCTCCAGCAATAATCCTTGGATACATCGCCTGCCACCAGGAAGCCCTAATGTACCATCATGAAAAAGATCACCCAAACCAATTGCCTCTAGGGGCTGTCTGACGTTTGTTGGCCAGGGTATGGAACGGCCCCTGTCGCAGGCCAGGCAGTCAAGAATTATCTCACTGGTTAAGACTTATTCGTCAGATCTCCAAACAGACAACAGTAAGAGTACCAGCCAACTGCAAATGAAGTCACGCAAATAACCCAGGCCAAGTTCATTATGGCATATAAAGCTGGAGGTGGTAGGAGGCGCGGAAAGCATTCTCCAACAAAAGCGAGTCTCCTCCCTCTGGAGGTTTGTAGGATCCTCCAGGCCCCAGATTCATGCCCAATCTGTTGCTATTGGAACACACCGAGAAGAGTATACTTGCATAATAGACCTAAAGGGCAGTGGAAGATTCAACAAAGAGCCCACTGCCCTAGTGAACTTTAGCCTACTATGAGCAACATGATGGACCCATGAGCCGATTGAGCTAAGCTTGACCCCTAGGTATGAAAAAGTCCTCGTGCTTACTAAATTATCGGTGCCCACACTAATAGAGGATAATTTCTTAAGCCTTGTCTCACACGTCATTATAAAGGAGTTATTAAAATTGATCTTCAAGTTTCGTTCACCCATAAAATCGACAAACAAGTGGACTAAAAGACACCAAGCCTTAGGGGTACGAGCAACTAAAACCTCGTCATCAGCATATAACAATATGGGGAGGGGAACACCCTTCCCAGAGGGCTCGTCTGAGGTGCACTTGCACAGCACCAAACTCAGTTCATTAATATATACGATAAAGAGCGATGGGGCTAGAACACACCCATGCCGGACCCCCCAACCAATGCTGAATTAATCTGCGATTTCTCCGTCCCACCCGAACCTAACTCTAGCCTTGGTACCTGTATACAGTGAGGCCAACACGTGGACTAAGGAAGGGTCCATTTCCAGATTAAGAAGAATTAACCACAGCTTCCCCGATTAACACAATCAAATGCCGTGGACAAATCCATAAAAGCCAAATGCAGTGCAGACTTTTTTGGCCACTGTATATTTCCCAATAATCAAATTTAGGTTGAGACATTGATCAATTGTCCCCAGTCCACTACAAAAGCCATATTGAGATTTATTTAACACATTACTGTCAGTGGTCCATTAAACTATTCTATTGTACAAAACCCTGCCCTTAATTTTTGCTGGGATATCTATCTGGGAGATAGGCCAATAACACTTAGGGTCAGCCCTAACACCCTTTTTGGAAATGAGGACTATGACTGAAGATGCCAAGGAAGAAGGGAGTAGTGTGCTATTCAAACAAATATAAACATTGGTCAGCAGAGGTGCCCATAGATCTATGTTACATTTAATAACATCAATTGGCACCCCATCAGGCCTAGGGACCTTCCCTTCTGAGCTCTCCTGAATAGCCAGCCTCACTTCTTGCAGGGAAAGGGCAAAACTCCCCCAGACCAAACAAGCTCAGGGCTCACATCAATTTCAAAATACATTTTCTCAAAGTGGGCCACCCAGTCCTACCCCTTTATATGGCAGCTGGTCAATTGGATTTTTTGATCAAGATGGCACAAATGACAGACAGCACTCCAAAACGATTTACTGTCCTTAGTGTAAGCTGTCGTAGTTAGGCAATTCCACTATCGGATAGTGTCTTCTCTCGTTCTCAATAACTGATTTATAGATTTTGCGCTGGGCCACCACTAGTAAACAATCATGTGGTCATGCATTTAGGGCCTTATTCAAAGCTCTGTTAGCCATGTAACACTCAGTATCAAACCACCGTGGGCATCTCTCATCAGCTTTGGACAATTTGGAGAGGGAGAGCCTAGTCTTCTCCCACAGACCAACAAAAGCATTAACAACTCTTCCATTATCCACACCTGCTTGCAGACACTCCATAATCATTTGCAGCTGCAATAAACTCAGTGAGGAACCTAGTTGGCTCACGTAATTTCCAGCACAGCCTGATTGTCAGATCGTAGCTGTATATTCACTATCCGGCACTTTCAATATTATTTCATTAGGGTTATGATCCCCATACTCCATTGTGACAATGGCACCATGCAGCAACAGCTCTTTCAGATTGTGAGAAATAAAAATATAGTCAATAATTGAGGAGCTTTTACGGCCCCTTTATGTGGGTAAACTGGGCTTATCCTCACCAGCCTCCTCACTAACATTGAGCAAGTCAGCAGAGTCAATAAAAGCCAACAACTCTCGACACCGCTCATTGCATCCCCTAAACCCATCTTGTTCCCCATCACTACCATGAAATGGGAGTCTAGCATTAAAATCACCCCCAAACAAAGGTTCAACTGCTGACCTTGTAGGGTGTTTTCTCCTCCATTAGGGAAGAGATACATGAGGACAGGAAACTTTTGGTTAGGCATGTTTGAAAAATCATTATTGTAGAAATTAATCAGAGTTAATGGCAATGCCACTTTGTAGGTAACACCTTGAAAGTCAGAGATGAATACTCTCACTTACTCTGCCTCCCCTTCTAACAAAAGATTAAACCAGATGGACAAGCCACTCATTGCCCTCCCTAAGCTGGAACGAATCGCAGGGCGATTGAAACACAAATAGCCATTAAATAAATACAATCCGGTTAATTTCTCAAGTATCCTGTAACAACACAATGTAATATGTTCCTATACATTTTTGCCAGTCTGGAGTGTGATCTTAGAGCGTTTACCAGCAATGTTCCAACTTATTATTTTTAGCCCAGAGTTACACACAGGAAAGGCAAGAGTACAGTTCCCAGGAGCTTGGGAAAAAGGGTTGGACAGGCCCTTATTTATAGAAGATAAAAAAGTGCCCTGAGCCACTACGTATTCGCTGGCTGGTACAACTCAGGGTGGCCCTCTCCAGTTTGTCTAACATGTGACCAGGGCTACGGGATTCAATATTTCCTATTAACGTGGGCAAGGGGGAAACTTTAAGATGCAGACGGGTTAGTCAATCCACCTCCTCACAATCCATTAATGGGGCAAACCTATTTGAATACATTAAGCCCCCACCCTTCTGAAGGTATTGTGGATTGGTTTCCATTACCTAAGATAATGGAAATTATCACATTGCTGGGGAATGCAGAGTACTTCGCTATCCTGGACTTAACATCAGTTTACCACCAGGTTAAATTGTGTGAAGAATCTAAAAACCTCACATGCTTCATCACACCCTTTGGAGTTTTTTAGATTCAGCAGGATGCTATTTGGATTATGTTCGGTGGCATCCATCTTCCAGAGGCTAATGGCAAACATACTTGATGGTGCTAAGTTCTTTCAGGTCGATGGACTGATCTTTAGTGAGACCTTTGAAGACCATGTGTCTACCATTAAGAGAGTATTGAAAGTTTTCATGGAGAAGGGTGTCACACTTAAGGTGGGAAAATGTAAGTTTAATTGTTCTAAGACTTCATACTGAGGTCATAGTATTTCATGTGATGGAATTCGTCCCAAGGATGAACTGGTTAAAACCATTTATGGCCTACCTTCACCTTCCAAAAAACAAGAGGTCCAAGCTTTCTTGAAATGGCAGAATTCTACGTCAGATTTGTACCAAATTTTGCCAGTCGCATAGCCACTATTTGCACACTGCTAAGAAAAGGGAATTCCATTTTGTTGGAATGAAAACTGTCAGAAAGAGTTTGTTCATCTCAAATCATGCTTCAACTTCAAACACATTGTTTAAAAAGTTTGATTCCATGTCAAAAGTGTTGGGTAGTAATGGATGCCAGTGAGAATGGAGTAGGGGCCATTTTAAAACTAAAGCAACAGGGGGTGGAAGTCACTATTGCTTTTGCATCCAGATCTCTAAAAGGAGCTTGTGGGGGATGAAATTCATGGTACAGTCAAATCACAAACCTCTTCAAGAGATCTTTGCAAGAAAGGGTCTGGATTGTATCCCCTCTAGAATCTACAAATGGTTGGTTGCTTTGCAAGATATCCAATTTTCGGTGATATACTTAGCAGGAGTTGAGAGTAAGATGGTAGATTGTTTATCAAGGTTGAGGAAAGAAAGTTCAAAGGGACAAACCAATAAAATGTGAATGGTGGAAAGAAGAGGAATTCACCATCAATGATGGTTGTGCTACCCAGCAGGAGTGGTTGGAGGAAAGTGGTATAGATTATGAATGGTTGAAGGTGCATGATTTAGTCATATCTGGCAGATAAATTGTTATTGTTGATGCACACATCTCAGAGTATGAGAAAGTTGTAAATGAGGGGAAGCAGATTCGTTCCACCTCAAGGACTAAGTATGTCACAGAATTTATATTGGTTATTTAGAATAGCTGAATTGGCCTCATGTCTTGGCCAAACACAGCAATATTTTCAACGGATATAGAGAAGGCATTTGACTCCCATAGCTGGTGGTTTCTTCACAGGGTACTCAAAGGGTTTGGAGTCAGCGATGCATTCCATTGCTGGAATAGAGTCCTCTATACTCTCGCCACTGCTCAGGTCCACAAAGGATGAGAGATCTCTGAGCATTTCCTGGTGGGCAGGGGCACCAAAGGGCTGTCCTATCTCCCCACTGCTGTTTGCACTGGCAGTTGAACCCCTAGTGGCATGACACTAGTCAATTGGATGGGGAAGGGGGGTCCCAAAAGGCTCATCCTATGATATATTCTTGCTGTATGCTGATGATATCCTGTTGTATCTCTGTGATGCAGAGACCAATGTTGGAGCTGTAACAAGGGAATTAGGAGCCTTTTGTTGCATGTCACAAATGAAGATGAACTGGGACAAAACTAAAATGTTACCACAGAGATCCAGGGAGACCCCAGACTGAGACAATGCTTGAGGTTCACTTCCACCAAGTAGCACCTCAACCATCAGATATTCAGAGGTTCATTTCTACCACTCAGACACTGACACTATAGGGGAAAATGTGGGTAGAGAGGTTTGCTTCCTCCACTCCTAAATGGCTTTTGGAGCTCGCTCACTCTCACAATGGTGGGAAGAATTGCTCTGACTAAAATTATCATGTTACCTCGGCTCCTCTATTATTACTCAAATGCGCCTTTCATATTACCCTTAAAACATTTCAAGCCACTGGATGGTTTGCTACTAGACTTCATTTGTAATCGTAGCCGACCCAAAATGGCCCTAACTACCATGAAGCGACTGACAGAGGGGGGCCTAGCAGTACCAGACTTTGAGCTCTGTTACCTGGCAATGCAAACTCAATGGTTGTCGAGTTGGATGGCTAACTTACAGTTGGGCCCCACATACAGGTCTGACAAAACAAGTGTTCATCCACTTAGAGCTTACTAGCTCCCACAAACAGTCAATAAAAGTCTGGATCTTTGGACAATCCATAGTTAATCAGTGTGGAAGATCATGGCCAGATCTTCAGTTGTACTAACGTGTCTGCATTCTCCTTCTCTGAGGCCAAAATGATTGATGCTTGTTTGTAGTGCTCCTACACGTGTGTTCACAATCAGAATGTTCATCTAGGTGTATTGCCACTATGAAGATACACATCACCAGCATTCTTTATTGGAATTGAAATATTGAATCATCATCATCAAAATACTTTATTCGGCTCAAACGAGCCATAAAAGACACAGTCAATTACAAACATCATAATTAGAAAAAAGCCTTAATAAGTAGAAATAAATAACATAATCAAATATAAAAACAGATTAAAACAGTTAATAGCAATTACGAATTCGGATAGCAGCATTTTTAAAATTTAGCACCGCCTCTATTGTCTCCTTTCTACCCAGGTCCTGTAAAAAAGACAAGGCAGTATAACTACCAAAGGAAAGAAGGGCCGGGCATAAAAACCTTCTTCTGTATAAATTACAAAAAAGGATAAAATGAAAGGTGCTTTGATGCGATCTAACATCACAGCCACATGGGGGCACTTTAATTTGGAAAGTAATGGCTTAGGAGACAAACGCTCCCGATCCCCAGACAAATTACCAGTTAAATCCGGGTTGTGATTAGAGTGCCAGTACAAATCCTCAGTTGTCTGTATAACCCCCCCTCTAAGCAAGGAGTTGGGATCCTGGAAATATTTGTCTACTCCAAGGCTTGAGAACATGGGATTTACTTATCTAATCCAAGGGATATCCATAAAACACGTCAGTGACAAACAGTCCCTGATCACAGATCTGCACAAGTGAGCTTCAGGATTTAGCCATACTCTTAACCAGAGCAGTAAAGGTTGCACTCTTATATAGTCGGCTATATCCCTCAAACCCACTTCATCATGGCAAAAAGCAGCCGGAGTGGATTGGGGGACTGCTAACAACCTTCTCAGAAACCTATTTTCCACTACCTGTAGACTTGAGCAGTCCGTGTAACCCCACACCCCAGTTCCAAATGAGGCAATTGAAAGACATTTGCTTTTAAAAATAGTCATCATTTCCTTAACTGGTTTATGTGCCAGTTTCTTTGAAAACCTAAAAACTGCGTCAATGGCTCTTTGAAACTGCAAAATACGAACATTTCTTAAATATTTCCAATTAAAATCAACATCAATAGGGACCCCCAGATAAGTAAAATTTGGAACCTTAAGTATTTTTGCAACCTGCAAAACAATTTGTTTACTTTTTGATGACTCTGAACCACACTTCATCACAAATGATTTTGTTCTATTAATTTTAAGGCCAAGATTTCCCATAAAAATATTAAAAGCGTCTAATAGAGATTGCAGGCCATTTGCTGTCCTTGAGAAAAGGACGCCATTATCCGCGTAGAGTAATACTGGTAGTGGCTGAGAGTTAATAATAGGCGGGGCCTTCCCCATCTTACATAAAAAAATCTTCTAAGCCATTAAAATAGAGCAGAAAGAGAAAAGGGGCCAACACGCACCCCTGTCTAACCCCCTTCAAAGAGGGGAATTCTTCAGTAAGATCGCCCCCCTGGCTAAAACGAACCTGGGCGGTAGTGGAGGCATGAAGTCTACTGAATAAGGAGATCTGGTCTTCCTCAACTCCCATATCTGACATGACAGACCAAAATTTATGTCTGTCAACTGTGTCATAAGCACAGGGTAAGTCCATAAAGGCTAGATGGAGACAGCCTTTTTTAGCCTTGGTGTATTTCTGTACTATCAGGGTTAAGTTGAGAGTCTGTTCAATTGTCCCCAACCCCAGTCAAAATCCAAACTGGACCTTTGATAGGCTGTTGGTCTCCTTAGCCCAGTATTCTAACTTACTCAATAGCACTCACCATAGAATCTTGACATAACTATCTAAAAGAGAGATTTGGTGATAATCCTGCAGATCTGCTCTGTCCTCCTACTTAAAAATGGGCATAATTATAGTCTCACTCCAGGTGTCTACCAATGGGCCCATCATAGCAGCTCTCAAAACATTGGTAAGAAGAGGAGCCCACAATTCAGGCAAAGCTTTATATTCATCAGCTGGATTTCTATATGGGCCAGGGGCTTTGTCAGAGGGGCGATTTTGAATAGCCTGAAATACCTCGGATATTTCCAGTAAATTATGCAGGACTGTTATAAATGCATTCCCCCCAATAACAAACCCAGTCGGTCCCTCTGGGAAGTATTAACTACTGTTTTGAAAATTTTGGAAAAATGCTCCAAACAGACTTGCGGGGGAACGTCAGTGTCTATTACCGAATTATCTTTCTCCGTAAGTGGGGTGGAATTAACCACCTTCCAAAAAGCCTTTGTATCTTTGCTACTACTGGCCTCAATCAATTCATCCCAGGCAAGCTCCCTCATTTCTTTCTTCCTAGCAGTGAGAGTGACCTTATAAATCCTTCTTGGCTTTTTAATGTCAGATTGATTGCGTGGTACAGAGTTAGTGATCTTATTTAGATCTTTGAGGGCAGATGTGCATGCGTCATTAAACCAGCAGGGATTTCTATTTCTATTAACACTTGACTGCTGTAATTTATCAGCCACATAACATGTTAGGGCAGAAAAGGCCTCAATAATGTTTTGTGCAGGGGCATGTTCACCTAAAACAGTCATGATCTCTTCCTTCTTGTTCTTCATCAAATCTGTATAAAAACCGTGTTTATCTACCTTACCCCACTTGGTTATCGCGCCTTTGTGCATATTGAAACTCAAAGCTGGCTGCTGTGACTCACCATCAAAACCCTTATCCCGACCTTGCCTCAACTCTAAAGTTAAGGGGTTATGATCACTCATGCAGTTTGGAATCACCCTAAACTTCCCTACAAAGGGGGTAAGATCTTTAGAACAAACTGTAAAATTAATTATCGATTGAGCACTGCCCCCTGTAAACGTAGGAATCTCCTTGACTTCTGGGGTTGGAAATGTCAGCATATTGGCAGCAATCAGTTGATTTAATGCACTCCCATAAGGAGAATGTTTAAAATGCTATATGGAGCAATCATATTCATCGGTAATGCCACAACGGTCTAATAGTTCCGAATCACATAGATGGACATTAAAATCACCCACCCAGATAATCATGATATCCCTCTTACTTCTGTTCAGGGTACCATGGATCTTGAATTCCAAACTATCAATCACACTCGTGTCTGACCAATCAAAGATGTTATTGTAGTAATTAATCAATAAAACATCATATGGGCCAGACAATTTAAGGAGGAGTGCCAGGTAGTATGGTGATGTATCAATGACACATGTAACTACTTCTTTTACAGAGACAGATATAAATGTAGCAAACATCCCTTAGCCCTTCCCGAGGGTGATTTGATAGCGGGGGAAAAATAGGTGGTAAAGCCAATAATATAAGGGGGGTTCAAAAAGCCGGGATTCCTGACAGCAGATAATTGAGTGCTGGCCCACAAACTTTAACCAAACTGGGTTATCCAGCTTATCCCTCAGTCCTGCCACATTCCATAAAATAAGCCCTGAGATTGTGACAGAAGGTGGATTAGTTAAACTGGAGGGGTAAAAGGTTATTGCGGAGAATGTATCTACCTCCTGACCTCCATCTGGCACATTCCCAAGGGTTGATGGTCAATCCAATTACTCTAACTAGTTCATAGACTCAGAGCTATTGGCTAAAGAAACTAGACGATCAGAGAGCCTAGACTGATGGGAGGAACTGGGATTCTGTGAGTCAAGTTTGCTAGAACTAGACTGCTGTGCCTGAGTAGAAGTGAAATATGACAACCATCTTGCCCTAATAGATCCAAGGTCTAATGTTGATGAAGACAGGCGATGATGCAGAATAGCAACTAACTGCGGGTTCCTAAAATTAATGATAATGCAGTCCCCTTGAGAGGCTTTACTGGAGGGACCTATCCATGGTACCCTTCTCACAGTTAAAATTTCTCCAGCGAGATCTGAACTCCAACCTGAGTATTTCCTAACCCAGAACATAGCTTTATGACTCAAAGAAGAATAAGATTCCGAATGCGTGGCATCCACTCTAGGTACATTTTCCAAAATCAGAATATAAGTGGCACAAGGTGGAGGGATCCATGGATAAGGAGGCTGAGTATTGGAAGTTATTTGCGGCCAATCCTGTTCAAAGTCCTTACGGGCCGAGTACTCCTCAACCCTCTGTTGGCAAGGTAATTTTTCTGTGTGTCTTTTAATTAAAGGGATTAGAGCTCTATAAGTTTGTTGATGCCCTTGATTTAAACCTTCTTTCTGACATTTAGGGATGGTGGAAACGGGGTGGCATATAGGTTCGCGGATTTCAGACAGATTAATATCTCCCAATAGAGATAAAAGTGCTAGGGATTACCCAGTAGCTATAAAAGTATGTACCCTGCCTTCCAGATCTTCCATTTTCTGTAGAACTAAAGATCAAAGTTGCCTGATATCTTTAAAGAAGGTTTTATTCTGAATAAATTGATCACAAGGTATGGAAGGAGGCTTGTCAGAGGTTTCTCATTAACAATACATTCGCTCGTGGCCCTCTTAGACATCTTTGACTGAGGCCTTCCTTTCCCCCTCTTTGGGACTAATGGATCCTTCCCAGAAGAAATTATAGTCTTTGGGTACAATAATGATGAACCAAAAGAGGGATTCATGGTATTTTAGGGGGCTTGTTGTCTGCTCTTTTTAGGGGGAGGGCTATCAGTAATTACTAAAGAATTAGATTCAATTGGGTGCTCCTGCTCTATGATGACACATGGGTTCCTGGACATAGCTACGGGGAGATTCACAGGGGGGCTGCTTCTGATTTGTGTTCCAAACCAGATTTGTTTAAAGTTGGGCCCAAACTAGCTTCTACCCTCCCTATCTCAGTTTCTATAGCACTCATCACAGAGGTAAGATAGCTTATTATCAACTCTGGGCCCGTATCCCCAGGGAGAACTCCTGCCAGCCCATTTGAATTTTTCCACTTCCCTATCGTGAGTTCACTTATCGTTAGGGACTAACACAATAAAATTGTACTATTTCCCAATGCCCGTCCTACAAATTAAACAAGCCAAGAGACAGGGCCCAGCCCAGCCTTGTCCGGTCACTGACGCGCGCCAGCGGGCCAAGAATCCAATAATAAGCGCCTCTGGGCGCGAAGGAAGCGGCAGGGACGGCTTCCTGCCACAAAGGAGTCTGGTTAGGGTGGTCCCACGCCCCGGTCACAGCGCGTCCCGCGCAGTGTGCCAAGAATCCGATAATAAGCGCCTAAGGACGGGAAGGAAGCGGAGAGGTGGCTTTCTGCCGCAAAGGAGTCTGGTTAGGGTGCTCCCACGGCCCCCAGCCCCATAACAGCGTGTCCAGGTGGTGGGTAGAGGGCTGTGCCAACTTCACATGTGCAGGGCAGGAGAGGCTAGGCTGGTTGTCAAATGTGACACCTTGGTCCTGGATTCGAGAATGAAGTGTTCTTGGCTTGCAACCCTGGATGGGAAAACACAACGATGCTCAATAGATGCGAGGCGGTTGGCCCTTTGAATCATTAACAAGGCATTAGGAAATCTTACAAAGTAAGCCTTGGAATTTATGGAAGCCAAGGAGGAAAATGAAAGGTATCTTCTCAAATGTATTTTGTCATGAGATAAATGGAAGACATTGGGTTATCAGTACCTATCTTAAGTAATAATCACAATCTTTGTCCGGGTGAACCACTAAAGTCACTAGATGAACCTGAGCTCATCCCTGGGAACAACAGCACAAAGCAGGAAGGCTTAAATCAGAGGCAATGTGCAAAGTATCATATCATGCATTACTAAAACAGTAATAAAGTCAGAATGCAAAACAATAAAAAATCCCAAAATAAAAGGAAAAGAGAGTAGAATGTAGTATGCAAAATGCAAAATATGATTTTTAAAAAGTTTTAATTAGAAATAGTGCCCCAAAGCACAAATTACCAACGACTGTCAATGGTTGCAGTGCACCAGGAACTAGGCGCAATTTGAAGTATGGGTCGGATACAATAACCAGTTTCTACTAGGTCAAAGGTTTTACATTCTGACTTTAGTCCTTTAAATCCCGATCCATCACAGGAGAAGCCCTCTAAAGCCTCCTAGGACATCAGCGGAGGCACTTAGAGAATCACAGTGTGACAAACAGAGGCCAACAGGAGGGTCCAGTTCAGGTCCTGTTGTCTGGTCAGCTGGGTAGTTGCAGAAAAGATATCTTCTAGATTGTTGTATCCCTGTTGCTTGAAACGTAGGTCAGCCTTATGACTCTTGAAGTTCACTTTTTGTCCTGGGTACAGAGTGAGTGCGAGCAGGTTGAGCCCTCCAGGTCTCCTCTCAGCATTGGAACCACAGGTACAGTCCCCTCTTGATCTTCCTTAGGTCCAGGTTTGTTCTGATGTGGGTGCCTGGAGATGCCACATTTATACCTGGCATGGGGTAGTGGATGGCAATGACCCCTGTGGACACCCAAACCAATGGGCTAAAGGTTCCCAGAGCGAACCCTACTCACTTTGGGCATTTTCAATATGGCTGAATTCTTTAGCCACACTAAACTTAGGGTCTGAAGGCTGGACATGAGCATCGGGAGAATACTATGTTAATCATAGTCCTAGCACATCCAATACTAAAATCCAGTTTGTGACAGTCCCTGTACCCACAACAACCTCAGAGACAGAGATCTGGTAGAACAAAGCTGAGTTTTCAGCAACTAGGCATGGGATACACAAGAATTCATTTGGCATCCTGGGTTCTCCCTTTGAAGTGCACCCCAAATGTTATATGTAAACTGAACATATCTGTCAGACAGACTGTGACAATGTAATATCAAAAAGAGGCCCACTGTAATTCGGGCCTGACTGGCTGTGGGAGTTTGGTGGAGAAAAGAAGAAGAGAAAAGAAGGGCCATGCTCAAGTGTTAGCTAACATTTCTCTGCAAAAGGTGAGGACACTTTGAAGTACGCCTCAGCAAACCTGGAAAGCAGGATGTGACATTCAAGCAGGGTTTAACACCTTAATGTAAAAAAGGATCCTGCTAGCCCTACCCCCAGATATTCTGTCAGGTTCAGATGGGTCATTTCTGCACATTCAGGTCAGCCTATTGTTTGCTCCTGGGAGCAAGTTCAAAACTTATTCATACACTCATTTGATCTATTTGAAAAATAATTAGTGGCTGGCACAAGTTGAAGAGCAAAACGCAAATTCAGCTTCCAGGGACTTTAGGAAGGGGAAAGGTAACTTACTAAAAGTTACTTTCTGTAATATCTAGAAAAAATCTGACTTCACTATTGAACTGGATTGTTAATAGGAATTAACAATAGTAGTTTAATTATTTTTCTAGCTACTCCCATTCTTGAAATACAGAATTAGTATTTAATATTGCCTTCTAGTGCTTTCCTATGGAACAGCCAACCCTGTTTTTTTTTACACTTTTGTTTATTGGCATTTTGTTAATCATAAAAGTAAATTATATTCGAAACACAAATTTGGTATAGTATTGTTTTTTGATAGTACTGTATTAGAAAAACAGTTTTAGCCATATACAGTACACAAAGAGCTTATGGGGCTCACGGAGCAAGCCGAAGTGAACATTCTCTCATCGGGGTCTGGGGTGCGGACACCTATTCTGGATGACTATATGACATACATCTATAAGGAAAATAAAAAAATATACAATACTCCGAAACCATAACTGTGTCCTCCTATGCTTTAGTCTTGGTGTAGAGTGCATAGTCAGTATCATGTGGGAAGTATATTTTGGGGTGTCAGGGCCTCAGGGCAGGGGGCAGGTTCATGGGGGGAGGAAAAGACCCACTAGGTCTGCCAGTCACTTGTTCCCAAGAGGGTCTGGTTCACCATCCCAGGTGGGTCATCTCTCCCCAGCCAAGCAGACACTTTTATCCCCCATCGAGCCATCCACTGCCTCAGGGGACTCCCAGTCGTCAACCACCTCTGCACATTGGGGTGAAATGGGTTGGGGTCAGACACCCCATGCCTCTTCCGTCTGTAGGGCTCTTTCCTTAGCTCATGCCCAACATGTAACAACACTCACCCAGGTTTCATTGCTAGGGCCCCTGGGTTTTTTCCAAGCCATGATCATTCGCCCCTTGCCCAGGGCCAGGTCCACAAATCACTTCCCTACTTTCTGGGGGTCCGGCCTGCTGAAGAAGCCTAGTAGGCAAACTGCAGGGGAATTGTCAAGTGACCTATTCAGTGTTCGATTAAGTCTTGAGATTACTTCATCCCAAAACCCAGTGAGCTCTGGTCATGTGGGGAAAGTCAGAGTCCAGTGACACACAGAGAGGGCATCCCCTAGGGTCCCCCCCGTAAATAGTTATGATGCTGTGGGGTGTCAGGTAGGTCCTATGAATGTAATTAAAGTGTATATATTTAAGACACAAGTTACAAGAGCCCCTCTGTGGGTAGGTGAGCACCCTTCCCCAGTCAGCATCCAACAGGTCCCAGCCCAGGTCAGTTGTCCAGTTAGTCTGAAGGGCATCCAGTGGTTTCCTGACCAATCCGTTCAGTGCCCTGTAGAAGCACAAAACCAGGTGAGTGCCCCCTCCCATTGTCAAGAGGAGTTGAAGAACCATGTGTATGAGTAGCTTCTCTTCAACCTTGCTGCAGTGAAAATATCTGTGAGGGGCCAGTCACTGTAAGAAAATGTTTACAATTAAAAATGCACTATCCTACTTTTTAAATTCCATGGGCACTGCCTTATGGACAGCAAGGCCTACTTAAGGATGATTTAATAATATGTAAAAGGAAGGTTTAGGCCTGTCAAAAGGGGACATTTTGATAGGTCAAATGTGTAGTTAAAACCTGCATAGAAAACCTACTGGTGGTCAGCCTGCAGTCATGTTTACCTTGTCACACTAATGGATGGCACAAAGGGTGCTGCAGCCCTCTTGTGACATTTAACTCACAAGCCCTAATTACATTTGGCACCATATTCTAGGGATTTCAAGGTAAGGTAAATATGCTAATCAGGGGTAGACCGATTTCATTATTTTGGAAGGAAGAACACTAGCTCATAACTAATAAAGTGCACAGAGTGCTATAGCCAGCAAAAATAGTGTTCAACAAAGGGCAAAAATAATCCAGGGTGGTCCTGCAGGAAGGGCAACAATTCCAACAGTGTAATTTCATGTAGCTATAATAAATCTTACCCTATCACATCACACATCAGAAACGTGATCCATTTCAGACAATGAGGTAGTCCTCAGAATATGTTTAAAAAATGTAAGCAAAAGAATAGAGAAATAAATGGGCAGCTTTATTACCTATTTATACAAGTCTATTCAGTAAATAAGCTTTTCATTTGGTCACAGGTTCACAAATTAAAAGCACAATAAGAATGAGGCCGAGACTTGAGAACTGTAGCATCACATTGTATTGAAAGAACATCCATTCACATCAGCTTAAACTAACAATATTACACTTCATTAGAAAATCCAAATAAACCGGGGATTTAATTTTTAATTAGTGTCACACCTCTAAGTGTAGTGCAAATCTACTTACCAATATTATCTAGATGCTTTAGGCACAAGGAATCTATTACAAGGGAGAAAACAATTGATAAAGAGTAATTTGTCAACAGCATGCTACCACCCTCATTTTGGTGGCTAACAAAGCTAGAATTAAGATTTAAGCTTTGATACATTTCCGCGGGCAGCAACAGAGGATGAATATTGATCTCTTATTGCACATTGTAAAAGGATAAAGGTAAACCAAATTTTAAATTCAGCATGTGTCAGGAACGTTTAGGACAGCACTGAGGGTGGCAGTCCGGTGTTCAGTAACTGCAGCTGCAAGCGCAGACTTGCATCTGTAATCAGGAAGATGAAAGCGCAGACTTGAATCATGCATCTGGAAGTGCAGACTTGCATCTGTAATCAGGCAGATGAAAGATGTAATCATGCAGTTATGGTCCAGTGGTAGTACCAAAGCAATGCAAGTTCAGTCACTTTACTTCTGAATTCTTGGCAAATCAGATCAGGAGAGGTTGCAAGGAATCTTCAGAACGGCCTTAGGCTATTTTAACCGGACTGCATCACTTAGCAAAGGGATAAACTCTCACAGGCTGCTGCACACTTGAGGAAGGAAAACTTTTTAAAGGTACACTATCATGAGACTTACATCGATATGTGAAAAGCAGAGAACGAATAGAAGCACACGGACCAGAGGCCAATCAATGTATTTAACAATTCTAGCACTGAAACAATCTACTTTAGATTACAGTGTTACCTAATTACACCTTGAACACTTTTCATCTTTCAATAATGCTTCGAAATAAGAGGTACACCACTCACTATGGTGCAGTTTCCAAGCCGGTTTGCCTCTGAACACATGGGGGTCGGGAGAGGGGGTTGTTGAGGGAGGAGGATGTTACTTACGCATGGCAGTGTCCATACCTAAAGAGAGAACTGTGTAGGCTGGCTTCTGGCCATGAATAGGGTTTTCTCATTTTCCCAAGTTACCCTTCAAGCTGATAGTTTCTCGTCTCGATTGAAAGCTACGTTTTTACTGGCGGAAACACTGATCGTTAGGCATAGTGGCATGGTGCAGGTCCGGAACTCATCCCTCTTCCATCCACTGTTGATAAAAAAAGATAAAATCACAGCTGAAAGACTTTTTTTCAGCTATGCCCATTTTTGACTCTGGTACCTATTTTATTTTTGGAATCTTTTTTATTATTTTATTGTTATTAATAGTAGCTGAACAGATTAAATCCAGTGATTACATCCGAGAAAACAGAGGTATTCAACAATTATATGCTTCGTAAGCCTATGAGTTTCAACAGTGGGGATATGTTAAAGAACAGTAGGTACGAGAGGGTAACATGCTGACCACTCAAACATACACATCTCATTTGACATCTATTAATGTCTATGGAGGCTTTAGCATTAGCGATTTGTGTAATTAACGGTTGGTCACACAGGTCCAGACAAAAATTACTATGTATCCTACTACTCTACGACTTCACTGTACGTCAATAAAAGTGGCTATATATTTGCATTCACGCACAGATTCTAGGGTAATAGTAAATAAAACAATAACATATAACAACAAAGGAGTGTATTGAAATCAGAAACCCAATATAAGCCGTTCAATGCCCCCGTGTGTGAGGAGTTCCCCGAATAGTATACGGATGTATGTGCTCATGTAGCAGTTAAGTTGCGTTGCATCAAAATGTACAGCACCACCATTGAACTGACCTGATGTTTTGGGTATTGAAGTGTAGGGAAGGAGAAGTACACCAGTAACATTTGCAGGACATCGCAAGTGAACTATGATAATTAGGCTACTGTGAGTATTTCAGTTGTCCCAGCTGGATCAGAGTCTGCCTCCGGGGCACGCAGGGATATCAGCACCAATCAATCAATCAAACAATTTGTAAACCACGCTACGTACCCGTGAGGGTTTCAAGTCGCTGGGGGGGGCGGGAGTAGGTGCTGCTACTGCTCGAAGAGCCAAGTCTTGAGGAGTTTTCTGAAGGAAAGAAGGTCCTGGGTCTGTTGTAGATCCGGTGGGAGGGTGTTCCAGGTCTTGGTGGCAAGGTACGAGAATGATCTGCCGCCGGAAGATTTGCGTCGGATGCGGGGGATGGAGGCGAGGGCGAGGTTAGCGGAGCGGAGATGTCGGGTGGGGGTGTAGAAGCTGAGTCTGTCTGTTTAGGTATGATGGTCCGGTGTTATGGAGTGCCTTGTGTGCGTGGGTGAGGAGCTGGAAGTTGATCCTCTTGTTGACGGGGAGCCAGTGAAGGTCTCTTAGGTGGGGGGTGATGTGGCAGTGGCGAGGGATGTTGAGGATGAGTCGGGCGGAGGCGTTTTGGATGCGTTGGAGGAGTTTGGATGAGATACCGGTGTAGAGGGCGTTGCCATAGTTGAGTCTACTGCTGACGAGGGCCTGGGTTACTGTTTTTCTTGTTTCTGTTGGGATCTATTTGTAAACTCTGCGAAGGATGTGGAGGGTGTTGTAGCAGGAGGAGGAGATGGCACTGACCTGCTTTGACATGAAGAGTGAGGAGTTGAGGGTGAAGCCGAGGTTTCGTGCGCTGTCGGTGGGTGTCGGTGGGGGACCCAGTGTGGACGGCCACCATGAGTTGTCCCAGGTGGAGGGGGTGCGCCCAAGGATGAGGACCTCTGTTTTGTCTGAGTTCAGTTTTAGCCGGCTGTCTCTCATCCAGTCGGCGATGGCTTTTAGTCCCTTGTGGAGGTTGGTTTTGACGGTGTGCGGGTCCTTGGTGAGGGAGAGGATGAGTTGGGTGTTGTCGGCGTAGGAGATGATGTTGAGGTTGTGCTGGTGGGCCACTTGTGCGAGGGGGGCCATGTAGATGTTGAACAGCGTCGGGCTGAGGGATGAGCCCTGGGGTACGCCGCAGATGATGTTGAAGGCTTTGGATTGGTACGGGGAGGCGGACTCTTTGGGTTCTGCCGGCGAGGAATGATGCTGCCCATTCGATGGCTTGTTCCTGGATTCCTGCTGCGTGGAGGCAGGATTTTAGGGTGTGGTGACAGACGGTGTCAAAGGCGGCTGATGGGTCTAGGAGGATGAGGGCTGATGTTTCTACATTGTCGAGGTGGCTTCTGATGTCGTCTGTGGCGGCGAGGAGGGCAGTTTCGGTGCTGTGGTTGCGTCTGAAGCCAGACTGGGAGGGGTTGAGGATGTTGTTGTCTTCGAGGTACCGAGTGAGCTGAGTGTTGACGATTTTCTTGGTGACCTTCGCCGGGAAATGGAGCAGAGAGATGGGCCGGAAGTTTTTCAGGTCCTTGGGGTCCGCCTTTTGTTTCTTGAGAAGGACGTTGATTTTTGCGTGTTTCAAGCTTTCCGGGAATCTTGCAGTTTCGAAGGAGATGTTGATGGCTTTCCGTAGGTGTGGTGCAATGGCTGTGTCTGCTTTGTTGAAGATGTGGTGTGGGCAGGGGTCTGATGGTGAACCGGAGTGGATGGAGTTCATGGTCTTGCGGGTATCCTCGTAGCTGATGTTGGTCCAGGAGGTCAGTCGGCTGCAGCGGATGGAGTTCGTGGTGGGTGGGGTAGGAGCGTCCGGAGTGTTAGGGGAGTTGAAGCTGTCGTGGATGTCGGTGATTTTTTGGTGGAAGGCGGTTGCTAGGGCGTCGCATAGTTCTTGGGAGGGGTTGATGTCATTGACGGTGGCGTTTGGGTTGGAGAGTTCTTTTACGATGCTGAAAAGTTATTTGCAGTCGTGGGCGTTGTTTTCTAGGCGGGTTTTGAAGGAGGATCTTTTTGCTAGCCTGAGGAGTTGGTGGTGTTTGCGTGTGGCATCCTTGAGTGCCGTGTGGTTGTCTAGAGTGCGTTCGAGTAGCCATATTTGCTTGAGTTTTCAGCAGTGGCGTTTGGAGGCTTGGAGGTCGTTGGTGAACCAGGTGGCTTTTTTGTTGATGTGGTTGTTGGAGGGTTTTCTGAGTGGAGCAAGGCGGTCGGCGCAGTCGTTGATCCATAGCTTGAGGATGTGTGCTGCGATGTCGGGGTCGGTGGGGTTGACGGGTGGATTCTGGGCTGGGGCATTGGTTAGTTAAAATTCGGTGACTTTGCCCCATCGACGGCGTGGTGGTGGTTCAGTGAGGTGGTGTTCTGTCTGTTTCTTGAAGGTGAAGTGGATGCAGTGGTGGTCGGTCCAGTAGAGTTCGGTGGTATGGTTAAAGGTGACGTGGTTGCTTGTGGAGAAGATGGGGTCAAGGGTGTGACCGGCTGTGTGGGTTGGTGTGTTGACGAGCTGTGTGAAGCCGAGGTTGGCGAGGTTTTCGGTCAGGGTGGTGGAGTTGGTGTCATTGGTGTTTTTGAGGTGGAAGTTCAGGTCCCCGAGGAGGATGTAGTCCGTGGAGGCGAGTGCGTGGGTGCTGGCCAGGTCGGCAATGGCGTTGCAGAAAGGTGCCCTGGGTCCTGGGGGTCTATAGATGAGTGTTCCTCTGAGCGTGGTGTTGGGGTCGGTGCGGATTTGGAAGTGAAGGAGTTTGGCGGCGCTGAAAGAGTCGTCCAGGGTGGTTTTGACTTCGAGGGTGGCTTTGTGGACGATGGGTATGCCTCCTCCGGTTCTGTTGGTGCGGTCTCGGCGCGCGATTTTGTATCCGTTCTGGATGGCCATGGCGATGTCGGGTGCTGAGGAGGCGTTCCACCAAGTTTCGGTTAGAAAGGCCACGTCTGGGGAGGTGGAGTCGAGCAGGTCCCAGACTTCGATGGCGTCCTTGCGTGCTGAGCGGGTGTTGAGGATTATCAAACGGAGGTAGTTGGTCTTTGTAAGGAAATGGCTCCCTGTTGCAGTTACCCCCCACTTTTTGCCTGATACTGATGCTGACTTGACCGAGAAGTGTGCTGGGACCCTGCTAACCAGGCCCCAGCACCAGTGTTCTTTCACCTAAAATGTACCATTGTTTCCACAATTGGCACACCATGGCATCCAGGTAAGTCCCTTGTAACTGGTACCCCTGGTACCAAGGGCCCTGATGCCAGGGAAGGTCTAAAAGGGCTGCAGCATATCTTATGTCACCCTGGGGACCCCTCACTCAGCACAGACACACTGCTTGCCAGCTTGTGTGTGCTAGTGGGGATAAAATGACTAAGTCGACATGGCACTCCCCTCAGGGTGACATGCCAATCTCACACTGTCTGTGGCATAGGTAAGTCACCCTTCTAGCAGGCCTTACAGCCCTAAGGCAGGGTGCACTATACCACAGGTGAGGGCATAGGTGCATGAGCACTATGCCCCTACAGTGTCTAAGCAAAACCTTAGACATTGTAAGTGCAGGGTAGCCATAAGAGTATATGGTCTGGGAGCCTGTCAAAAACGAACTCCACAGCTCCATAATGGCTACACTGAATACTGGGAAGTTTAGTATCAAACTTCTCAGAATAATAAACCCACACTGATGCCAGTGTTGGATTTATTAAAAAATGCACACAGAGTGCATCTTAGAGATGCCCCCTGTATTTTACCCAATTGTTCAGTGCAGGACTGACTGGTCTGTGCCAGCCTGCTGCTGAGAGATGAGTTTTTGACCCCATGTGGTGAGGGCCTTTGTGCTCTCTGAGGACAGAAACAAAAGCCTGCTCTGGGTGGAGGTGCTTCACACCTCCCCCCTGCAGGAACTGTAACACCTAGCATTGAGCCTCAAAGGCTCAGGCTTCGTGTTACACTGCCCCAGGGCACTCCAGCTAGTGGAGATGCCCGCCCCCTGGACACAGCCCCCACTTTTGGCGGCAAGTCCAGGAGAGATAATGAGAAAAACAAGGAGGAGTCACTGGCCAGTCAGGACAGCCCCTAAGGTGTCCTGAGCTGAGGTGACTCTGACTTTTAGAAATCCTCCATCTTGCAGATGGAGGATTCCCCCAATAGGATTAGGGAGGAGGCACAAAGAGGGTGTACCCACCCTCAGGGCTAGTAGCCATTGGCTACTAACCCCCCAGACCTAAACACGTCCTTAAATTTAGTATTTAAGGGCTCCCCAGAACCAAGGAACTCAGATTCCTGCAACCTAAGAAGAAGAGGACTGCTGAGCTGAAAAACCCTGCAGAGAAGATGGAGACACCAACTGCTTTGGCCCCAGCTCTACCGGCCTGTCTCCCCCCTTCGGAAGAAAACTGCTCCAGCGACGCTTTCCCCAGGACCAGCGACCTCTGAATCCTCCGAGGACTGCCCTGCTCTAAAAATGACCAAGAAACTCCTGAGAACAGCGGCCCTGTTCACCCAAGACTGCAACTTTGTTTCCAAAGGAGCAACTTAAAGGCAACAGCGTTTCCTGCCAGAAGCGTGAGACTTGCAACCCTGCACCCGGCGACCCCGACTCGACTGGTGGAGAAACAACGCTTCAGGGAGGACCCCCCGGCGACTCCGAGACTGTGAGTAACCAAAGTTGTCCCCCCTGAGTCCCCACAGCGACGCCTGCAGAGGGAATCCCGAGGCTCCCCCTGACCGCGACTGCCTGACTCTCAGATCCCGACGCCTGGAAAAGACCCTGCACCCGCAGCCCCCAGGACCCGAAGGATCGGAACTCCAGTGCAGGAGTGACCCCCAGGAGGCCCTCTCCCTTGCCCAGGTGGTGGCTACCCCGAGGAGCCCCCCCCTTGCCTGCCTGCATCGCAATAGAGACCCCTTGGTCTCCGATTGATTTCAATTACAAACCCGACGTGTGTTTGCACACTGCACCCGGCCACCCCCGTGCTGCTGAGGGTGTACTTTCTGTGCTCACTTGTGTCCCCCCCCGGTGCCCTACAAAACCCCCCTGGTCTGCCCTCCGAAGACGCGGGTACCTACCTGCTGGCAGACTGGAACCGGGGCACCCCCTTCTCCATTGAAGCCTATGCGTTTTGGGCACCACTTTGAACTCTGCACCTGACCGGCCCTGAGCTGCTGGTGTGGTAACTTTGGGGTTGCTCTGAACCCCCAACGGTGGGCTACCTTGGACCCACCCTTGAACCCCGTAGGTGGTTTATTTACCTGTAATAACTAACAATTACTTACCTCTCCTAGGAACTGTGAAAATTGCAGTGTCTAGTTTTAAAATAGCTATATGTGTTTTATTTGAAAAGTATATATGCTATTGTGATTATTTAAAGTTCCTAAAGTACTTACCTGCAATACCTTTCATTTGAGATATTATATGTAAAATGTGAACCTGTGGTTCTTAAAATAAACTAAGAAAATATATTTTTCTATACAAAAACCTATTGGCCTGGAATTGTCTCTGAGTGCGTGTTCCTCATTTATTGCCTGTGTGTATGTACAACAAATGCTTAACACTACTCCTTTGCTAAGCCTACTGCTCGACCACACTACCACAAAATAGAGCATTAGTATTATCTCTTTTTGCCACTATCTTACCTCTAAGGGGAACCCTTGGACTCTGTGCATACTATTCCTTACTTTGAAATAGTGCATACAGAGCCAACTTCCTACAGTCTTGATCCTAGGAGGTCTGTGGCCTCTGTTGCAGGTGAAGCTGCAGTTGTGGCAGGAGAAGGGTCCGTGTGTGCTCTTTGGAGAGGCCTGGAAGCAGGTGGTGTCTCGGCTGGTGTTGAGTGCATGGAGGGTGTTGGCGTTATAGCGAATGCTGACGGGGTGGCTGTTGCCGGGGCCAGGGGTTCTGGCGCTGGGCGCGGTCCAGGTGCGGACAGGCGCATACGGGCTTGCCTTTGGCGCGCCAGCGGCACGCCCTCTGCGCGCGGCGCGTCGCGGCTGCTATAAGCGGAGAGAGGGGTGGGAGTGGCAGCTGGGAGGCGGAAGGGCCTGGCGAATGAGAGGGCTGGGGGGAGGGGCCGTAGAGGATGCAGCGGCGGGAAAAAGGCAGCAGAGAAGTAAACGGTGAGAAGGAGGGGGGAGGCGGAAGGGGCCTCAGGGGACGCAGCGGCGGGAAAAGAGTCAGCAGCAAGGAAACGGGATATAGCGCGGAAGGCGGAGCGCAGAGCGACCTGCTTGCAGGAGCAGAGTCAAAGGTTGCTCCCTGGTACCACGCCGCAGCTGCCATAAGAGGGGGGTGGGAGTGGCAGCTGGGAGGCAGGAGGGCCTGGTGAATTAGAGGGCTTGGGGGAGGGGCCGCAGGGGACGCAGCGGCGGGAAAAAGGCAGCAGAGAAGTAAACGGTGAGAAGGAGGGGCCACAGGGGCCTCAGCGGCGGGAAAAGAGTCAGCAGCAAGGAAACAGGATGGAGCGCGGAAGGCGGAGCGGGGAGCGACTTGCCTGCAGGAGCAGGGTCAAAGGTTGCTCCCTGTTACTGCGCCGCGGCTGGCATAAGAGGAGGGGGGTGGGAGTGTCAGCTGGGAGGCAGGAGGGCCTGGCGAATGAGAGGGCTGGGGGAGCGGTCGCAGGGGATGCAGCGGTGGGAAAAAGGCAGCAGAGAAGTAAGCGGTGAGAAGGAGGGGGGAGGCGGAAGGGGCCTCAGGGGACGCAGCGGCAGGAAAAGAGTCAGCAGCAAGGAAACGGGATAGAGCGCGGAAGGCGGAGCAGGGAGCCACCTGCTTGCAGGAGCAGGGTCAAAGGTTGCTCCCTTTTACTGCGCCGCGGCTGCCATAAGAGGGGGGTGGGAGTGGCAGCTGGGAGGCGGGAGGGCCTGGCGAATGAGAGGGCTTGGGGGAGGGGACACAGGGGACACAGCGGCGGGAAGAATTCAGCAGAGAAGTAAACGGTGAGAAGGAGGGGGGAGGTGGGAGGGGCCACAGGGGCCGCAGCGGTGGGAAAAGAGTCAGCAGCAAGGAAACGGGATGGAGCGCGGAAGGCGGAGCGGGGAGCGACCTGCCTGCAGGAGCAGGGTCAAAGGTTGCTCCCTGTTACCGTGCTGCAGCTGGCATAAGAGGAGGGGGGGTAGGAGTGTCAGGTGGGAGGCGGGAGGGCCTGGCGAATGAGAGGGATGGGGGGAGCGGCGGCAGGGGATGCAGCGGTGGGAAAAAGGCAGCAGAGAAGTAAACGGTGAGAAGGAGGGGGGAGGCGGGAGTCGCCGCAGAGGACGCAGAGGTGGGAAAAGAGTCAGCAGCACGGAAACGGGATGAAGCGCGGAAGGCGGAGTGGGGAGCGACCTGCCTGCAGGATCAGGGTCAAAGGTTGCTCCCTGTTACCGCGCCGCGGCTGCCATAAGAGGAGGGGGGGTGGGAGTGTCAGCTGGTGGGCGGGAGGGCCTGGTGAATGAGAGGGCTGGCGGGAGGGGCCTCACTATCAGAAAGGGGGTATTTACGTAAGCCGAGTGCATCCTCCCGCCTCAGTGCCACCCCCTCAGCCTCCGCCCAAGTCAGAAAGGAATGCTTCCAAGCCATTACAGTTGGTGCTTCAGCAGCTTTCCATCTTCGGGTTATGAACCGCTTGGCCGTTATAAACCCTAGGTCTAAGAATCGAGTGGTAGCCCTGCAGCACGGACTTCTAGGAAGCAGACCCAATACGTAGGCCTCCCATGAAGGTGACAGTGTGCGCAACGTGCACACTGATAAACAAGCGACGACAGCTCTCCAGTAGCCAAGCAAGAGGGGTCAAGACCACATCATATGTAGGACATCTGCGTTCAAGTGTTTGCAACGGGGCAGGCTGCATCACAGCAGAAGAAATATCTGTTAATGCAGGCCGGTGTAAGATATGCCCTGTGAATAATGTAGAATTCTATAAGTCGAAATCTAGAGTTGCGAGGGACGGTTGTGTGGCTGGATAGGAAAGATTTTCATTGCATATCTGTGAAGGGAATGCCCGAGTCCCTCTCCCAGGCAGCATGCAGTGGCCCATGACCATGTTGTGTATGAGTTCGAAGTGCGTCTGTAAACCACTTGATCAAATGTCTGCCCTGCCCCATAACCTGCATATATTGTATTAGCAAATGAGTTGGAGGCGTGGTTGTTAGGTCCCCCCATCTGCTCAACAATGACCTCAGTAATGAGTTATATAACAGAAACTGCCCCACTGGAAGGCCCGCATCAGTAACCAGGGTAGAAAACAGAATCAGTTTGCCATTGTTGTAAAGGTGTATGTAGTGTATGTAATTCTGCAGCGTGCCACGACCGCAGCTCATTGCTAGATGTGGTTCCAGGTCCATGAGGTGTACCCAGCAGTGCCAGTGCCGGGGCGAACGGGGTGGTTCCCTTCGTGAGTTGTAAGCCTCTGCAGTAACAACGATATGCCACATTAAGGAGAATCTCCGTAGGTGGCGCCAAGTACGTGAGTGGATGGAAGAGATGTGTTAGTCGCTTAAGTGGACAGGGCTCAGAGGTTGGCACTGCGTCGGAGAGATGAAGCCCCCCCAACCATCGGGATACCCATTGAAGCTGTGAGGCCAAATAATAATGCTCTAGGTTCGGTGCCGAAAGTCCGCCCTGTTCCAGAGGTAAGTAGAGTTTTCTAAACGCCACTCTGCAGCGTCCCTTGTTCCAAATAAACTCGCGCAGTCTGGGTTCCAGTCCTCTGAAGAAACTAACTGGGACGTAGTATGGGAGATTGGAAAAATAGTATAATAATCACGGTAATACAATCATCTTCAGAAGGGCAACTCTGCCTGTGACAGAAAGTGGCAGCGATTGCTAGAAGGACATCTGGGAACTAATAGACGCCGTTGCCCTTCCAAGACTTCCATCATGTAAATCCTACCTCCGATGATACATATGAATGCCTAAATATCTGAATGTATGTGGCTTCCAGGGGACAGCGATACCAGAAATGCAAAACCACGGATTCGGAAGGTCTGGGTCAAAGGGGAAAAGGCATGACTTTGCCCAGTGAACGCTCAAGCCTGAAAGAGCTGCAAAGTGCTGCAAAATAATCCCGACCGCAGGAGGGACATTAGTAAAATCTTTGAAGTACAATAGGAGGTCATCGGCATATAATGATACGGTATGTAGACCATCTCCTAGCGTGATACTCCAGCTGAGACCCCGGCTGCGCAATTCCACAGCTAACGGCTCCATCGCAAGGAAGAACAGCAATGGGGAAAGGGGGCAACCCTGCCTCGTGCCTCTGTGCACCCCAACCGGGCCCGAAATGTTCCTTCCCATCTTGACCTGAACTTTAGGGCTGGTGTACAGGAGCTTCACCATTCGCAAGAATCGCGGTCCAGTGCCAAACCGTCGCAAAGTTTCGAAAAGATACAGCCATTCCAGGGAATCAAAAGCTTTTTCCAAATCAAAAAACAGGCATCCCACCAGCGGCCAGGCACTGGTCGAGTACCGCATAACGCAGAATAGGCGTCAGATATTTTGAGAAGTGTCTCATGCAGGAACAAATCTGTTTTGGTCAGCGTGAACCAGGTCAGAGACCATGGGTGCCAAGCGCGTCGTTAGTGCCTTGGCCAGTATTTTATAGTCTGTATTGAGCATCGCCATTGCTCTATAGGAACCAAGTTCCGATGGGTCTTTGCCTGGCTTAGGAAGCAACACCAGTACAGCCTCATTCTGCGAGACCGGGAGAGACCCCACCTGTATAGATTCCTCGAATAGACGGAGGAGGTGAGGTGCAAGGATCGCAGAGAGGTCTTGTAGAAGTTGGTCGGAAGGCCATCCGGACCAGGAGTTCTGCCTGCAGATAGATCATGAATACTTCTCTGGATCTCGGAAAGCGTCAGCGGTTCCTCCAGTCCCTCCAGTTGGGTGCCCCTCAAGCGGGGCAGGGTGATTGACGAGAAGAAATCCTCACAGGCCTGCTGGGTCGACGGCGCAGTCGAACTGTAGAGTGCACTATAATATTGTGTGAACTCAGAATTAATCTCTGAGGGAGTGCACTCCCAGTCAGTGAGCGAATTTCCATAACCGGGCTCCGGTCCTGTTCGCGCCTGGTCAGCCAGGCTAGAAGCCTGCCCGATTTGTCGGCGGAGGCTTGAATGCGCGCCGAGTAGGCTGCATAATTTAACCAGCGTAACCACTCCAAAAGGGATAGATGCACAGTTCGGGTCATAGACAGTTGTGTCATCACTGTAGGGTCTTGAGTGGCTTCCCGCTCAAGTTGCAGTAAAGTCTGCTCCACTCGCGTGAAAGCACCCTCAATAGAACGTCATAGATTCCACTGTGTTCCCATGCAGTGGTCCTTAACAAAGACCTTAAATGCATCCCACTTGATCAAACCGGAGGACGCCGTACCTGTGTTATACTTGAACTATTCGGGGATCGCCCCGTCTAATTACGCTCTAAATGCCGCGTCCTCCAGAAGTTCAGGCCTGAGACTCCAGGTAGGGACTCTTGAGGGAGAGGTATTCCATCCCATATGCACGAATTGTGGGTTGTGGTCTGAGTGAGTGCAACCCAAATAGTCGATGTCTAGTACTGCAGGATAAAAATTATGTGTGCATAGAAGTCTGTCAAGATGCACATGTAGGCGATGGGGGGCGGAGTAGTATGAGTAAACTCTGTCAGTGGTGTTACGGTGGTGCCAAATGTCTAGTAGGTGCAAGTTCTGAATCCAGGCGTTTAACGTGCGTGCAGCAACCACAGCAGGCACCGTGGGTAATGGAGGGAAAGAGCGGTCTAAGTTGGGATCCAGTACACTGTTAAAGTCCCCCCCAGTAACCAAGGGTAATCGCTCCATCTGGATAGTTGACTGGACAGAGAGCGGAGGAGGAGGCCTGATCTGAATTTGGCACATATATGGAGCCCAGCACCAGGGCTTGGCCCGCAAGTAGCCCTCGTATCAAGGCATATCGCCCCCGCTCGTCGATAATTTGATCCTCTGCTACAAAGGGGATGCCTGGCCTAATCCAAACCAAAGCACCTCTGGCATAAGAGGAGTGACCTGTCGCGAATAACTGTCCCCTCCATCGTCGTTGCAAGCGAGAAACCTCGGGCTGTGCTAGATGCGTTTCTTGCAAGAAAGCTATGTGTACTGAGTGTCTTTTTAGATAAGAGTATATGGAGTATCTGCGCACGGACGTGTGCATGCCGTGCACATTCCATGTAAAAGCGGAATATGTATTCATGGTGGGTCATGGTAACGGTAGCAACAAAGCAGCACGTACATGAGAAACTGTATAGAAATTAGCAGGGCTCCAGCAAACCAGTAGGCTAAGAAGGTTCAGACTCCATTTTAATACTAGTAAACTAAATACCATTAGAGCAGAGGGACAACCGATCTCTGCCCAAACCGAGTAACCCATTAGGTCAACAAGACAAATGCGAACAACAAGTCTCCGCTGATAGGAGAGTGGGGTAGGCCATATAACTTGGAGGTGGTTGTGTAGTAGAGTGGGTAGCCCGGAAAATATGAGTAGAAGAGGGACCAATGGGAGTTGATACATAGGGAATGCAGGAGTGTGTAAAATTATTAGGTGCTCAATGTGTGGCCCCCGCCAGCACCCAAGCACATCAAGAACTGCTCCGTAGTAGTCAGAGCCACTGTCAGATCATGGAGCAGATAGCACTGGAACCACTTCAGAGCACAGAGATCACTGCCACTGAGGAGAGAACAGTCTCGAAGAAACATCCTCTGAAGATGTCGCTGGTGGATGGAAATCAATGCAAAGGCGTTAGAAAGATCGTCTGCAGTCCGAGGTGTCACCCCAGGTGCGTTGGGGATCCCATCTCAGAAAAGTGTTTGATAGAAGAGGGTTCCTCACTGTTAGATTGTGAGAGGTTGGTTTCCGCTTCTAAAACAACCAGGAGTAGATTAATGGCTGCCGCCGACTGCAGTGCACCACGACGCTCCTGGATGATCTGCTCCAAATCAGGGATATGTTTCGCCTTCCCTGGGGCGGCAGTGCGAGTCTTACGGTTGTGCTTCCCACGGGAGCGGTGACCCCGTATTGTTGATGGGCTTGCCTCTGGGTCTCGTCCATTGACACAACCTGTGGACTCCAGCCATTTCCATGGTGCCTCTGGTGTAGTAAAGAAGTAAGATTTGTTCTTGGCAGTTACACGAAGCTTGGCTGGGAATAAAAGAGAATACTTGAGGTCGAGGGCCCGGAGCTTACATTTTAAAGGCAAATATGAGGCGCGTTCTCTCTGCACAGCCAGCGTGTAATCAGGGAACAGCATGACCTGGGCGTCATCTACTCGGATCGGGGGTGATGACATGACCGCCCGGAGGATGATATCCCTGTCTGCATAATGAAGCAAACGGAGCAGAAAGGGTCGAGGTCTGTTCCCCGGTGGTCTCGATCTAACAGGAACCCTGTGTGCGCGCTCCACTGAGAAGAAAGGTGTCAGGGATCCATCCGATACCAACCCCCGAAGCCCATATTCGAAGTAGGCAAACGCATCCCGGCCCTCCACGCCTTCCGGAAGGCCAATAACTCGAATGTTGTTTCTCCGGGTGCGGCCCTCAGGGTCTTCAACACGGCGTTGACTCTGGTACCTATGATGAACAATTCACATTTCTGTTCAGAGCCAGTTACCGACTAGAAATCTCCACGTGGACTAGAAACTATAGGCAGGTCTGAAGCCCTGATGTCTCTCTGCTGGCCTATTAAGGGGATGCAGTTGCTGACTGCTTCTAAGCCACCAGTTTTTCCTACGGCATGCATCTTACCAAATAATACATGATTTACACTCCATATGTAATGTGAGCATCTCCACTGCACTTTCCCACTTCACTCCTGAATAGCATATTACTAACTGTGATGTTTACTCACTTTTATATGACCTGGGGGTCCTGAGTTCTGGCCTCCACTCTTCCCCCTTGCTATAATAGCATGGTAGCGCAACATAGTATTTCTTTGCTATTTTTTCATTATCAGACCTTTGGGGGGTTTGTAATGTTTTTTGCATTTATTCTTGTGTATTAGCTCAATATACACATGCTCTTGGGAAAAGGATTTCTAATCACCCTTAGTTTTCATGTGTAAATTTCTTATATAAGCTTTTATGCATGCGTAATCACAACTAATTCCCTTGCATAATAAGTAAAGACTGCCCTTAAATACACTTTCTACTGTGCAACAGTAGGAAAATCCCATTTTTTTGGTGTTTGAGAAAATAAGGAGAGCGTTATTTTGGGACACTGTGAAGGAAAATTAGTACTTCCCAGGCTCAGTGGACTACTGAGAATGTGAGGTCAGCGCTCTAAGCAGAAATTGTAGGAGGAAATAGAGTCCATTGAATTTTTTGGGATGCACTCCTCAAAGATATATATATATATTAGATAGTTATAGATAGGAACTATTTTCCATAGAAAACGCGTTTTATCTTTGGCCCCCGTTTGACGAATCTTCACAAAATTTTTCAAAAAACTGTTATGGTGGGACTTGTTGTACATGGAAAGATGGAAAGTTTCGGAATGAAGCATGAGCTGAGAAAAACAGAGTTAAAAAAGTATGTTTCCTATGTTAATTTCCATAGACTCTTCAGACACTCCTGCGGCCCGAACTGCTGGACAAAATTACACCAAATTTTGGCAGAAAGGTAGCTTTTGGTCCACAGATTGCACTTTTTACAAATTTGGTGCAAATCGGTTCTGTAGTTTTAGAGATATTAAAGGAAATCCACATTTGTATATCTGGGCGGAGCCTAAGCACAGATCTCATGGTGAGATCTGATTGGCTGTCAGCACTTCCACCACAAACTGCTGGCAGCTATCTTGAGACCAATATACATGATAGCACCCCATTGAAAAGCATTGTAGTGAATGGTGGGTTTTGCGGGTCATAAAAAGGAGAACGTATAAAGGGTGATACATTTTAGTTACAATATAAATCAGTTGTTGATGGTACCATAATAATTTTAGGAATTGTGGTGTGTTCTAGGGGTATTTTACCACGCTGGAGTTTCATGAATCATGTTTGAAAAAACAGTTTTCTCATGGTTTTCCCATACAGTTTGTAGAAGGTGTCCCAGAAGCTAAAATCACAGCATGTTTCTGTAAATTCACACTATCTTTCTCAGTGGTAGGAGAATGAAGTCTGACATTCTCAGTGAAACATGAACTTCCAACAAGAGCAGACTGCCTGTTAATTCCAGGGTGATCAGCAGCTTTACTACAATGTTCTAATGAGCAACTAGAGTGCTGACATTCTGTTAACATTCTGAAGTAATGCCAAAAGCGTGACACATCTGAACAACTTATGGATGGAATCGAAGTCGAAAACTGAAAGAATTTCTACTGAAGATACTGCATTAAATGAGGAGATTAGGGAGCTTCTTAACAAATACGTATTCCAAGATGACCACCAGAAAAAGAGCCCAAATGTAGCACAAATATCACCCAAATGTAACCCAAGTATGGCCCTATGACAGAACTGCAAAACACTTAACTTTGTTGGTTTTTTGCAGTTTTACATAGCGCACACTTGAACCGAACATGCTGGAGTGCTTTACATGAGCATCAGTTACATAAATATAGAATGTTAGCAATCTAGTTGTTCGTTAGAGTACTGTGGGGAGGCATAGGTCAGGGGCACAGATTGTTAGCGCAGGTGTTTTAATAAAAAATTATTAATGAGTGTTTATGTATTTTGAAAAATGAGTTAATATAGAAAATGAATAATTTAGAAAAATAATGCACACGTTTGAAAATGTGACCTCGAAGAATGGCCACCAGTGTGCACGAAATGTACTAATTAATGATTAATACTTATGAAATATTGTAAATGTATTAGATTAATGTAGTAATATGTCATATTAAGAGTTATGAAGTGTGCTCTAGCTTAATTAATTGTAGGCCTTAGCTCAGCGAGAGTCTTGGTCCAGGCTTGCCAGGCCTCATGCAGAAGCTGTATTTCTAAGCGGTTAATAAAAATGCTGACCGAGTGACTTAAACTGTGAAATGTCCATTGTCTTGTTAAAAGTGCTTAACAGAAGCTTTTCGTGAGAACCGACTGCAAGGAGATGATGTTCCCGCTAGTGTAACAACTTATGTGCAATGTGTGTGAGATGTACTTTCCCAGGAAGAGAACAATGAAGATACTGACTGGAGCTGAAGATGCAACAATATTGTTATCTGACAACCCGGATAATGAGGACATCGCAAAGTGAACCAGTCAACTTCATGTGAGTGAAATATTAGAATTCATATATTTGGTGTAGAAATATTATTGGGTAAAGTGTGAACGTACGATTAACTAACCAATAGGGAATTAGGGGATAGTTTAGGTGACTTTGATATAACAACGCGACAGAGGAGAATTATTGAGAGATACTTTAGGAGATTTGAGAATTCGAGATCTGAGACTAGAGACTAGAGGATAGGTAGATATGATGAAACGTGACTGTTATGTATTTCGTGCCTTTTCTTTCCAGGTACCAACTGTGCTGTTTTGATATAGCCATAGTTAGATGTTTTCCAAATTTGTGTTACTAACTTGTTTTGAATGAAGCTCAACATGCTGATGCTAATCTGATGCTAGTTAAGTATCCTCACTAATTGAATTATGATAACAGGGACTGATGCTTGATGAACTTCTCTGCTGAATTTCATGTACTTCATTACATCGACGCAGCTGACTTTGCTATTGATTTGCACCGTAACTCTAGAATGTGTTGTAGTCCAAGCTTCGATTAGATTGTGTTTCTTCCTCCGCTTTGGACAACCAGTGTTGTTTCTGTATGTGTTTCATTTGATTTTGAGATTAATCTACATGACCTTAGCGTTGTTAATATAGGGAAATAAACCTTCTAAACTTTCACTAAAGGCGTGGTTATTCATGACTGAAAGGTCATGGTATTTGACAATTACTGTCTCTATTGATTATTGATTTTATTGATTACTAATGATTGTTGATTATCACGTATTGATTATTGATTATATACTGGAGCTATGGTAAGAAGTTCTTAATTCTGAATCAAAAGGTTCATCGACCTATTCGCGTTCCCTTGTAAGTTTACTTATTAAGGTCAAGCGTGCTAGCAGGACTCAGATAATTGAGGGCAGGGAGGAAGGTGCAGAGGCAACAAGTTGACCATAATGAGCAGGCGGGAGGGGCAGCGGCACCACAGCAGACAATGGAGGGCAGAGGAAAGGGGGGCAGGGGCAACATACCAACCATGCAGGATAGCCAAGAGAGGCTGCAGCAATATAACAGACCACTGAGGGCCGAAGGAAGAGACAGTGGCAGTGCAACCATGCATGCCAACAGATCCAATTCATGCAGGAGACTTACGATGCTTTTCAGCCCAAAAGAGCTTTATTTTACCCGTCCGTTGCCTAAAATGTCCTCTTTTTCAAAGTAAGTCAGTGGGGAAAATCAGTTTCACAGGTCCTTTTTCAAAATCTCCCTCCTACCAAGTTCAAAATGTTGGCAAGTCTGGTACATTGGATAACAGAGGGCAAGAGGAATGGTGTAGGGACATGGACTTGGATAACAGGGGGCAGGAGAGGGATGGGCAGGGGCACCATACTGACCGTCAGGATAGGTGTCAGAGGTTGCAGCAGCACAATACACCACAGAGGGCATGCAGGACGGCGGTGCAGCACAAAAGACTATGGAAAGCAATAGGGAGGTGACAGGGCCATGCACATGGACATTAGAAAGCAGAGGGGAAAGATTGCAAGGGCAGCCAGCTGACCATTCCGTACAGGTAGGAAGGACAGTTGCAGCATAATGGACCATGAAGGGCAGGGGAGAGGGGGGAGAGGCAGGGCAAAACACGAGCCAAGGCAAGAGGAAGGGAATAGGGGCCTTTCTAAGGAAAACAGAGGGCAGGGGAAAGGGGGCAGAAGCAGCCAGATGACCATGGAGGGTATGGCAGGACGGGCACTGGAAGCACAACACACCTTTTAGGGCAACAGTGAGACTATAATGGCATACATACAGACAACGGAGGGAAGCTTGGAGGGGTCAGGGGCAGCAAGCTGACCACATAGGGCAGATGGGAGGGGCTGTGGCAGCACAAAAGACTATGCATGTCAAGGTGGTGGGATAGTGGCAGCACAACAGCATGCTGCACAAGAAGGAGTGGGCAGGGGCTTGCACAACAGACCATGGAGGACAGAAGGGAGTGGAGGGGCTGGACACAGACAAGAGAGGGCAGGGAAAAGATCTTCATAACAGACCACACAGGGCAGGCAGGAGCAGCAGCTGCTGCCCAACAGAGCAAATAGGTCAGAAGGGAGTGCAGCAAAATGGACCATGGAGGACAGAAGGGAGGTGCGATGGGCATGGAAGTTAGACAGGCAGGGTAGAGGTGGTTGGGAGAGGCAGGAGCCATATGACCCTTCTAGGCAGGTGGAAGGGCAGTGGCAGCTCAAGAGAACACTCAGTTTAGATAGAAGAAGCAGTGCAGGGCTATGGAACATGGTGGACAAAAAGGAAGAAACAGGGGCATGCACACAAACATTGGGGGGCAAGTGAAGAAGGGTAGGGGCAGCAAGCTAAGCACTGAGGCTAAGCAGGAGGGCAATGATGAGGCATAGAATTGTGCAACAAAGGGCAAGAGGAGTATGCAGGGAAACCAAAATAAATGGAGGGCAGGAGCAGCACGTTGGACCAGGCAGGGTAGGAGGGAGGGGACTCGTGCATGGACTTGGACAACAGCGGGTAGGGACGAGGTGGATGTGACAGCAGGCTAACAGTTCAGGGCTGTAATGAGGGAGTAGGGGCATGAACTTGGACAATGGATGACAAAGGGGAGAGGGGCAGGAGCAGTAATCTTGGGTTGAAGCAGCTCAATGCCAGGCCATGCTCTGTGTACCACCTCCCCTCCCACCATGCATTTCAATTAGCAGAAACTCACTGAAAAAACAACTAAGGTGTCAGGAACATTATAGGTAATAAATAGAATTAAAAAACCTTAGAAATTCACTAAAACAACTAGGGTTACAGGGCAATTCAGCTGTTAAAGTTAATTCAAGTAACTATACCTTGTTTCCTAGGGAAATGATAACTCATGTCCCAGTCACTAGGCAGGTATATTTAGGACCTAGTTTCTATAGACCGCCATCTCCTTGGGGCACAAGTTTAAATCCAATGTGGGGTGGCCATCTGCCCCCCACCTACCTGGCACCCAAGGGGACTGCCACCTCCCTGGGGCTTTGTAGAAAATGGAAGCAGGAGGTCACCAGGCCCCACGGCAGCCCTAGGGACCATCATATCCCATGGGTAAATATTTAGTTCTGTGTGGGGGAAGCACGCCCCCCTCTCTCCCGCCCCCACAGCACTGATGACCACCACCTCCTCAGGGCTAAACTCCAATAATGAAAGTGGTCCATTTCAGACCCCCGGCCCTGGGGACCACTCCCTCCCCGGGGCAGTAGTTGTTTGAGAAGGGCCGCGTGGCCCCCTCAAGGAGCCAATAAAAGCCCTGAGGACCACCACTCCCCAGGGACAGCTCTTGCTGTGTCCTGATGTGCCAACTCCTAGGACATAGCTGTTTGCTTTTGCTTGGTGGGAGCAGACAGCTCCCACCAAACAAAGGAAACAAAGTCCACTTTCTGACAGCAGGATCTGTCAAACAGCTCCCACCGGCAGAAAGCGGAGTTTTCACCCATCTTCCTGCACTCAATATGCGTCCAGGAAAACAGATGAAAACATTGCTCCCGCAAGCAGGGGGCTGCTATTTAAAGGGTGCGTGGAGCCAGCTAGGACCGCTGGTGCCTTCAGGCTCCCCCTGCGGTCCTGTCACTCTCTTCCTCTGTCTCCCATCCCATAATGGGATGGAAGAGAGAGAGAGAGATTGTTATTGCAATGGCATCTCCATACAATAACTTCACAGAGTCAGACTAGCAAGATGTTAGGTATGAATGTTACAGTTATGTTTGGATGCAGAGCGGAACAATTCTGGGCAAATAAGCAAGGTCTTGTGCTGTCACTCAGTAGGCCAAAGGATCAAATCTTAGCATGGCTTGGCAGTGGTTTTGTGTATTTACTATTGTTTTGAATGTTAAACCTTCTTAATGATGGAACATTCATGTTTCTTTCCAATCACATGCTTGGTTTGACTGTCATAGGAATGTCTGGAAGCATAACAGTAAAGAGTTACCTATGGCCTAAATGTTAAGGTCACATACCCTAACATTGAAAGTTGAGGGTTCTACTCTAGGTGTGTCCATGGTCATTTTCCTTCTTTAATTTCTTTTAAACTTCAAAAGTTTAAGGTTCATACTGAAAGGTGGTCTCACTCTTTTTAATTGACAAATACATTTTTCTTTTCAATTTGTCCAGAAATATACCAATCTTTAAAGCCTAAAAACTCTCTATCTCGCTCCCTCTCCTTCTCTTACTCTTTCTCTCTTCTAAATCTCTTTCTCCCACTCACACACCACTCAGACCCTTATGCTTCCACTCACAGACCCAGTCAGGCACTCACCACCAACTCACTGACCCACTCAGTTGGTCACGCATCCACTCACAGGGTAACTATAACTTGCGCCCTCGTCATACACTCTTAATTACCCAACAAATTACAGCACTCATTACATCTTGATAAAGTCACTGTAACATCTGCAGTAAAATTAATGATCACATACCTGTGCATGGCAGTGGCGCAAGTTATAGTTACCCTAGGGCACAAGTTATAGTTACTTGAGGTAACTCTAACAATACTTGGTGAATTTCTATGGTTTTGTATGTTTAAAATATGAGGCTAACTATAACGTCCCTGTAACCTTTGTTTTTTTCAGTTAATATATATTCATTGAAAAAAACAAAGGTTACAGGGACATTATAGTTATGATCTGAATTCACTTGCACAAAACCATAGAAATTTAGCAGTTATAGTCAGAGTTCTTTCAAGTAACTATAACTTGCGCCCTGAGGTAGATATAACTCGCACACCCACCATGCATAGTTTTATCTTCAATAGTTTGCGTGGTAATATGTAATTCGTTTTTTTAATGATGTTATAGAAGTTGTCATAAGTGTTGTAATATCTGGGATAAATAGCGGTGCATGGTGAGGGCATGATTTATAGTTACCATAGGCCGCGAGATATGTGGTTTGTGGGGCTGCGGGGGGCAGGTGGACCTCCTGCATTGCAATCAATAATGCCCCCAGAACTTGGCCCATCGGGAGCTTCACTAGTACAAAGCGGGGGAGCCTGCGCTTTGTTTAAAAAAAAAAAAAAAATCACCAGATCTGCCCAGAATTGCAGCGAAAATGTCTCTCTAAGACCCCACCACAAGAGCTAAGGGGCCAAGCTGTCTCTACCCTGCCTCCCACTTTTTTTTGGACATTTTTCTGAGACTAAGCTCGATCCGAGTCCCAAAATGGCTGCCAACACTTTCTGGTTTGAAGTCTTGGCAGCCAATCAGGACTCTGCAATTACCCAGTCACTGCTTGCGCTAATGAAAAGGGGCAGGGTGGCAAACGTGCAGGGGGAATTAATTGAATTAAATACAATTTTTTTTTTTTTAAACACTTTCCTCCGCTCCTGCACCGCGCAGCTCCTCTGCCTCCTCTTGTCACGCTGCAGGCAGTGACCTACTTCCAGCCCGCCCTGTGCCAATCCTGACATTTAGAGCATCATCAGGATTGGCTGGGAACGCCCAGGTAGAGTGGGAGTCTGTGCAGGCTCCAGCCTGGCAACTGTGCTACCGGCCTGGAGACAGCCTACTGCACATGTGTGTTTGGCTGGCCCAAAACGGCTGGCCAAACACATGCGCTCTGAGGGAGACTGCTGAGCACTCTCCCTCAGTGCACGTCACCCGCAAGGCCCCGTCCCTTTCCCCAAAAAACGATCATAATCACAGTTTATCATTGTTTTTTAGGGAAAAGGTTTGCAGCTGCTGCTGCTGGTGGGGGGTGACGCTCCTTCGCCCCTATGGAGGAGCCGCCCCTGCCTTTACCTGCACAAACTTGTCATTATTCACGATCATCGTGGCCAGAGATATCCAATTTTGGATTTCCTTTAATATCTCACAAACTTCTGAATGGATTTACACCAAATAAGTGCAAGCATAATCTGAGTACCGGAAGCTAGCTCTCTGCCAAATTTGGTGTAATTCCATCCAGCGGTTCGGGCTGTAGTCATGTCCAAAGGTCCTATGAGAATTAACATGGGAAACTCAACTTTTTTTGTTCCCCTTTTTCTCGGCCCCCAGTTGACGGATCACACTGAAACTTTCCACCACAACAAGAATCACCGGTACACCCTTTTCACTTTGTGAAGATTCATCAAACGGTGCCAAGATATAGGAAAGTTATGAAACATTTTTTCCAAGGAAACTTGGTCCTAACTATAACTAGCTAGTAACAACCGGCAACCGGCAACCGTATATATATATATATAGAGAGAGAAAGAGAGAGAGAGAGACCCCCACTTTATCATAATTGGAATTTAGGGACCCACACTGAATCATTATTGGAATCCGGGGAACCCTCACTGAGTCATTACTGGAAGCCGGGATGCTGGCCTAAACATTGACGATCATTTTGATCATTTGAAACTCAAAATAGTACACAAAAAATACAGGAACAAGCATTCATCAAACACACACACAAACAATAACACATTTTATTTAATTTGCAAATAAATATAAAAAATACAAATATAAATAACATTTATTTTGCAAATACATATAAATATACAAATATAAATAACATTTATTTTGCAAACAAATAGAAATATACAAATATAAATACAAATGTGTTAATATAATATAAATAAATAAAAATAAAAAAAATTATAGGAAGGTAGAAGCTTTTCTGAATTCAATTGAAGCCACACCTGCAGTATACTAATAAAATTTTTAGCCTCCAATTTCAAATTCCTTGACATTTACAGTACATTTTAAAATGTTCAGTTGTACATTTAGCCACTTTATGTATATGCACTTTAATAATCTATTAATATTATTTCATTTTCTAAGCAGTCGTGGACCACAGGTTGTAAACCACTGTGTGTGTGAGTGTGTGTCTATATATATATATATATATATATATATATATATATATAGACACACACATATCTAGATAGATATACAATATTCTTCAGTGCAAGTGTTTCGAATTGCTAAGCATGTTCAATGTGCTAGAATAGTATGAAACAAATATATATAAGGTATAGTCCTGTATTAATTACTGACTGTTCGGGCCCTATACATAAGTCAGATTAATTCAATAATACCCAGGAATCTACTAGATGGTAACGAACAACCAAATAAATTGAAGGGAAGAGCACAGTATATGCTTTGAGCTTCACATGCCATGAGGTCCAAGGTAGCAGTGGCAATATGAGTGTCCCACAAACAAGAGACCTATGCTATTAGTTTCCCCCAATGGCTTCATGGTGGCTGACCCACGTGGCAGAGTAAAGCCCTATAATACAATTTATGTAGATGAGAGGCTGTTGACCACATTTACTTGACATTTGTATCAAATACAATGAACCTTTTATATGTTCAATGGGTTTCATGAATTTGACTCTAAATCAGGACCCTTGTCAGGGCATTTCCACTTACAGTACTCAGAAATTAAGATTGCCCTCTTCTGGTAGTCGTTCTAATTTGAAGTCTCATGAATTGGGTACGCTTGTGTATTTTAGAAACTTCTGGCAGTCCCATTAGGGCTTCATAAGCCATGAAACACAGAGTATCAACTCCTAGGACTTACCCTGTGTAGCATGGTTCTCATGTTCTTCTTGAAACTTGGCTTCACTGTGCCGTGTTTTGGCCTTTAGCCAAGTTTGTTATCGCAATGCACTTTCAAGAGGTCAGAAAAAGAATATTTACAGTATATAACAATCATTAGCAAAGCCAATAGATGTATAAAAAGGGAAGGTTTGGGGCTGGCAATAAGGTTATATTGCCAGGTGGACATGGCAGTGTGAAATTGCAGTGGCAGGTCTAAGTCATGGTTAAGGGGCTACATAAGTGGGCGCCACAATCAGTGCTGCAGGCCCACAAATAGCATTTAATATACAGGCCCTGGGCACATGCAGTGCACTTTACCAGGGACTTATAATTTCAGTGAATTAAATATGCCAATTAGCAATGAGCCAATTTTACAATGCTTACAGGTGAGAGCACAAGCACTTTAGCACTGGTTAGCAGTGGCAAAGTGCACAGAGTCCTTAAGTCAGCACAAATGAGGTCAGAAAAGTGGAGGAGAGAGGCATAAAGTCAGGGGAAGACCATCCCAAGGCTGTCAGGTCTAACGTTTGACAATCCAACCCCCCCAAACACTCTCTCCCCCAGGTGAAAGTGGGGAACTATCTTCACCAAGGTGGAAGAAGCTGGGGAGAATGTTAGAAACTGGGTCTCCAGTTGGCAGAGGTATGCACCCTGTCCAATTAGAGGCTACAATCCCAGTCAGTGTAAGTCAAATACCCCAAATTGACCTGTGCTCACCCTCTGTTAGCTTGGTAAAGAGCAGTCAGGCTTAACTTCTTAACTTAAGCAGCAATGTGTAAAGTATTTGTGCAACTTTCAATTAGGGTAACACAGTGAGAAACACCACAAAAAGACTCAACACCAGTTCAGATGTTACTTATCTGATAAAAACAAGACCAAAATGACAAAAATCCAATAAGTGGAAGTTGATATATGATTTTTTAAAGATTAAGGGCCTCATTTTGACTTTGGTGATCTGATGGTAAGACCGCTGCGGTGGAGGCCGCCAAAAGACCGCAATGATGGTGGTAATCCGACTGCCGTATTAAGAATCATACTGTGAAATCCGCAAAAAAACAGCCAAATTCCCAAAACCACCAGGACACTGGAGGACGGAAAAGAGGCAGTTCAATCATCAACATGGCCAGCCCAACAATAATCCTCCCATCATACTACAATCCACAAATCACAACAGCGGTTCTTCCATGGCGGAAAACCATTGGTGGTGCAAACCACGGTGGTCTCAACTCCCCTCACACTGAACACAACACCACATTGGATAGTTTGAATACCCCACACCTGACACACATCCACACACCCGACACACCTACACACTGCACTACAAAACACACCCCTACACAACCCAGAATCCTTTGTAAACAGAATGGCATACACAGTCATTGAAGGATATAAAATACAAGAATAGGCACCCATTTCCATTTCACTACGCACACATCACACACCTGCATACCATACACAACACACATTTTACTACCACACACAATACACAACCGTCACCCACTCACATCACAGCACTTACACCTCACCATTTACCTTTTTCTCCAGCCTTTTCCTTTGAACGCTACCACACTGTCTTTACCACCACTACCGTGTTCCCACAAAAACACCCACGTTTCACCGATGATGAGTTGAGGGTCATGGTGGATGAAATTGTCAGGGTAGAGCCACACCTCTTCGGAGCACAGGTCCAGTAAACATCAATTGCCATGAAAATGGAGTTGTGGCAAAGAACAGTTGAAAGGATCAATTCTATAGGCACCTATCCACGCACAAGGGAGGTCATCAGGAAGAGGTGGAATGACCTCAGGGTGAAGGTGCGGTCCATGGCAACCAGGCACCAGCTGGCGGTTATGAAGACTGGTGGTGGGCCCTTGCCTCCTCCACCTACTTTCACATCTTGGGAGGAGAAGGTCTTGGACATACTGCATCCTGAGGGCCTGACAGGAATACCTGGGGGACTGAAGTCGGGTAAGTTCCCACAAAATCCATGTAACCCAATTGTCATGTCCTGCATGCTTCCTCACCACCTTAACCCACCCCAATTAACATAACACCCAATACACCTCTGTCCAAATGTTACAATACCCCTCTCTGGCATGCCACATGTCCACTAAACTCACCTCGCTCCACAACCCTTCGAAATGGCACATGAAGTACTGCCAACTCATAGTACTACTATTCCCAGAATGCAATAACTCACCATTGTGAAAATCTGAACAGTGCACCAAATGTGAGATGCCGCACAGGTGAAACTAACTACCAATCTAACCCATCTTGTATGTGCAAGTGTGAAATAGTTAATGCCAATGACAGCAATGCAATGGCCCACTCCCACGATCATCACAAGCAAAACACAGCTATATCTGAGTGCCCAATCACAATGCCCCTAGAATAAAGATTCCTAAGATTTAAAAATACCCACCTCTGGTGGAAATCTAGATACCAAAGTGGATGCACATGCAGTACATCCTCTTTGTGTGCCATGTATCATGTCAGACACTTCAGTAGGCAACAAAGATGAGCACCCAAGTCAATAATCAGACAACATAAGATTGGATCAGCAGTGCAATCACTACCAACATAATTTAACAGCTTCAAACATGAAATTACAGAGTCTCATGTTGTACAAAGCAAGATTGTCATTGTCATTTCTGGGGATCATGTTAATGCACTGTCTGCATCTCACACAACAATAATAACCTAAATGTAAGAGCAACTCTGTGTTACACTTCTCCCTCAGGTAACCTTGCCAATGTCATCATGGACAGGATACCAGAGACGGCCACAACCCCTCTGGATGAAAGCACTAGTGAGGACAACACCCCTGGATGTGTGGACACTGAAAAGGAAGCTGGCCCATCAGGGACACCTGGTCAGTCAACAACTGTCTGCCTCACCCTGCCCACATCAACTCCTCCCAGCCCTATTGCATCTATATCACAGGTAACCATTCGCCCCCAAACCTGTGTCCCAAGCACTGTCTCATACATTGTGTGCCCCACAGTCCAGGTACCTGAGTCTCCTCTTGTCATCCCTGACAATGATCATCTTGCCATCACTGGGAGTGGGCACACTGTGGCAGGGACAGAGGCACGTGGGTGTAGGGTGCATGGGAGGGATGCTGTGGGCCAGAGGATCTGGGCTGAAGGGAACAATACTGACCAGGAAACCATCTCCCAAGTCTTGGGAGCGTACCAGAATTCCCAAGGTATGATGGGCCAGGTAATCACCATGATGGGGGAAATCCAACATCTGCAGAGGGTCAACCACTAGGAAGTCATGCAGCTGTGGCAGGCACAAAATGCCATCCTGGCTTCCATTGATGGGGTGCTGAGGGACATCAACACTACCGCTAGTATGTCTGCAACACAACATCAGGCCACTTCCACTAGTAATGACTCTTCAGGCCCTTAAACATCTATGGCTGCTAGTGGAATTGAGGCCTAGGGGAAGGACATGTCTCAGACACCCCACCCTCTGTAGCGCAAATGTGGACATCCACCCAGACATCCAGGAGGAGCAGATGCCAAGACTAAACCCACTGCCTGGAAGTGGACTTCTCCTGACTTGCTCCCCTTGTGTGCCACAGATATACCCTGTTGAGCGTTCAGAAACCAATCTCTATCTTCCCATGGTGCAAGGACACTGGACTTGTGCATCCTAATAGTGTAGCAGCTACCCTCATGATTCCTACCACTTTGACTGAACCCTTCACTTCTTATTTTGTGTGTATTTAAGTTTCTAGGCACACACATTGTTTTAATGACCACAATAAATTACACCTAAACCCAGGTTGTGTGTAAGTGTCATTTATCAACCATGTACAACCTTTATGCATGCCAAATCTACTATCAGTATGTCCCTCTGTATTCTACAACCTTCGTTATGGATATCACATGTGGACTATATCAGCAGGGGACACATTACATTGTCAGATTCCAAAACATTTGTATACGACACTCTTATATTGGTAGACATGCAAAGAGCACATAGAGCACATAGAGTATGACTGACATCAGGATGATTGCCTAGGTGTCAGACACTGCTACACCACAGAATACAGGCGTTAAGGACATGTCAGTCTTTCTACAAGCCAGGGGGCATACAGATTGGTCCTTTGTATCACCTGGTAAAGCCTTATCACATTCCCATACCTTATCTTCCCAATAGTCATACCCCATGGTACAGACGTATATCAGTAATGATGTCCCATTCCAGGAATCTTTCACTTACATTGTTAACATACCTGTAGGCTTGCCCCTCACCTATGTTAGTCCAGAGACATGCACATTGGTCTGCAAAGTAGGAACATGCTGACAGCTAGGTTCAAGGTAGTTTACATACAACAGAAACCATTGAGATGGTAGAGGCTATGGTTCTACAATTTTCACATATGTCATACACATATGGACACACAAATGATACCATCTTACCAACTCCATTATCCTACAGGTTATCTTGATGGGAAAGCACAATTCCACCCCAGTGTCCTGACAGTGTAGCCATGTTAGTCACACTCCACATACTCATGGCAATTAGTACCTGGTCCCAGCCATGTCTACTTCTCATGTCTGCCTGCAATTCCCATCTGCTTCTGACATTGTCTATGACTTGCCAAGGTTGAGGAGCCAAACTTGAACTCGGGAAATCTGTGATTGACAGAGATAAGAGATAGGACATAGCAGAAAACATTCCTCAATTCAAACACGTCATGTACACAAGAGTGACATGGCATCTGCCTTAACCTAACATGACACTGTGGACCAATATTGCACACTGCACACAATACAAATTAACAGTCTGCATGCACAACTCACTCATAGGCATTGGAGCTACCGAAAACCTCATAGCTGATGGTTAAAAGGAGGTGACATCCTACCCATCAACGCTAGGTTACAAACCTATTTCACAGCATTGAGAAGACATCACATGCCTTGAGTCAGTTGAAGTATTGAGTGATGAGATCTGCCCAGAAGTCTCCTGCTTCATATGGCTCATCATCACTTGCCAACTCTGCATTTCCACCCACAGGTTCTGCTGCCTCCCTGTCATCTGGTAGGAATGGCATCTGACGTGTCAGGGCAAGATTGTGGAGCATACAGCCGGCAACAAGTATTTGACATACCTTGTTAGGGGAGTAGAGGAGGGCACCTCCTGATCTGTTCAGGCAGTGAAATCTTGCCTTGAGGAGCCCAAAAGCCCACTCCATAAGATGCCATGTCCTTCCATGGGCCTCACTGTAGCAGACTTCCCCTAGCATGTTTGGTTACCTTCCTGGTGTCAACAACCAAGGATGGTTTCGATAGCCAGAGTCACTTGTACGCAAATACGTAGAAAACACATATTGAGGACATGCGCTATTGTAATAGCAGGAGAAATACCTTGCAAACACACATGTCAAATCTGACTCACCAACCAGTAAGGCCCTCTCTGTGTTGAGTCGTGTCATCAGCAGTGGGATATTGCTGTTCTGCATGATGAAGGAATCATAGACTGATCCTGGATACTTTGGACTGACTTGTGAAATGTACTGGTCTGCCAAACACTCCACTTGAACGTTGATGGAGTGGTAATGTTTCCTGCTACTATATGCCTGTTCATTGGCACTGTGGGGAACCATGGCTACATGGGTGCCATCTAGGGCTCCAACCACATGTGGAATGTGTACCATTGCATAAAACTCTGCCTTCACATAGACCAATTCCGCACATTGGGGAAACCTGATGTAGCTGTCCAGGTGTTTCAACAATGCACACAGAATATCCTTCAAAACCAGACTGAACATGGGCTGAGACATCCCTGCAGTTAGGGTAACTATATTCTGAAAGGACCCAGTGGCCAGGAAGTGTAGCACTGATGTTACTTGAATGATGGGAGGTATGTTATAGGTATTGTGAATAGCAGGCATCAGTTCAGGCTCCAACTTATCGGAAAGATCCATGATTGTAAGCCTATTCAGGTGATATGTCTGGATAGTATTTCTCTCTTCCACAGTGCACAGGTCTACTAGTGGGAGGTACACTGGAGGTTGTCTTCTTCTACTCATGCCAGGGTAACTATGTTGAAACATATACAATTTGTATGTGATATGAACAATGCACATATAATGAGAATGTACATATACAACTCACACATATCTGCAATCGAGGTAAGTTACAACATCTGACATCTACAGGACTGCATATTGTTATGCAGCTATGACATTCCCCTTGGTGCACATTCCCTCCATTATCTAACGTACTATACATGCATATTTATCTGTGACTGTCAGTGTTTATTAGTCCTACTGACTTTACATGTGAAACACAATTTGTAGAACATTATCTACATTGCCAATGCACATAGAATGTTGAGAATAGGTGTACATTTATATCACCACAAATTCCTCTGTTACACTGATTTAACTACTCACATAAACGTAATTAACTATTAAACCTGAAGGCAGTACGTAATGATAATTAGCACAATGTAGGGATTTGTTGATGACACAGATTCAAAACCTTTTCCATACATGAAATGTGCTCAAAATGGCAGCCGCCTGACCTACTGTACTGGACATGTGAAAGTGACCTAACTCCGCTGGGGGATGTTTTCATGGCTGTAGGCGGTCACTACCGCTGAGGAAATTGCCATTGGAACACATTGCTGCCTTTGGTGGACTTGAGCCTCTGGCGATGTCCGTCGGCGGTGACGGTCCTGTACGTGGTGGACGTGACCGCCATTTTCTGCAGTATTGCTAACTCGATTCCTGAGACTACTGCCGTCAAGCCCTCCACTGCCTGAGCTGCTTAGTACTGCCTTTGGGAGCTATTGTGCCACATCCTGCAGGTGACAGTGCCCCAGCCTTCACCCTAGAAGAGCTGGACAAGCTCGTGGAGGAGGTCCTGACCCTGTATGGACAGCTACATGGTGTACCAGAGTAGCAGGTGAGTCCAATGGTATACCAAAGTGTGAAACCTGAAATGTGAAGATGTGAAGGTGTTAATGTATGCAGATACTAAATTGTGCATGGGTGTAAACTGAGAGGATGGTAACGTCTGCCTGCTTGCTGTCACTGAGGTGTTGTGTCCACTTGTGTTGGTATGGTGCATGTGGACATTAATTTTTGCTTTTGTCTGTGTCATCCATGAAGGTCATCACCTATCAAAAAAAGGGAATCTGGCATGCCATCACCAAGCAAGTGCGGGTCCTGGGGTCCACAGCCTACTGAGCACCCACTGTAGGAAGCGGTGGGAGGGCCTGAGATGCTGGGCCCGGAAGACCACAGAGGCCTAGCTTGTGATGCCCTCCCAATGAAGGAGGGGTGCCCGTTGGATCTTGACCCCCGAATGGCACGCATTTTGACGGTGGCCTACCCTGAGGTGGATGAGTGTTTGAGGGCAGCACATCAGCCACAAGGGGGAAAGTACGAACTAAACACATCTATATGCCTCTGCCAATTAGGTGTATGATGTCTAAGTATCTCAGCTGTGACAATGTGGTAAGTGCTACAGGTAAAGGGTCTCCTAGGAAGACATAGTACTACAGTTGCCACCATTGACACACAGATGTGGACATTGTATTGTGTCGCGGGACATGTTACTCACCTATGTTTTCCCAAATATTATGACAGCATGTGGTAATGCACATGCGACTGTCATATGTGTACCTCTCCACTGCTATACAGATGTGTCACCTGCTGTGTCTTCATCCCCACCTACTGATCCACAGTCTATATTGACAATTGGCTCTTTGGTCTCTGACCAGTCCTATTCCACTGAATCTAGCTCTATGTACTACATAGGTTCTGACAGATGAGTAACAGGGCCAAATGAGGTGTGAGGAGGTGACCCCATTGTTATGTTTGAACTAAACATAGGCAAATGTAATGTTTGATCAGGGTGGACATACTACATTATAAAAAGGAAGGTGGTAATTATACATTAACAGTACAAGACATTTCAATGACATGCGTTTTAAATCACTATGTACCATGTATATGGTATTGAGAAGCTAAGTGGCTAGCCTGCTGATCCTTTAGGCTATGTGTTATGTCCATGCTACATAGGGCAGTACCATACTTATATGAGTGCAACATACACTGTTTTGTGCCTACATCATGTGTCACTTGGTACTTTGTGGCTTTCGTTATATTGATGGCTCTACTTTGCCATACTTACCTTTGCTAATCTGAGGCTGTTAAAACAGATTTTGTAATGGATCAGCTCATTTCCACCAGACTTAATGGTGTAGCACATGTTCCATTTGCCATAAACATATTGGTGGAATAGGATATGTTGTCAGTCAATTTGCTGGACTCTAGGTGTATGTGTCCATTATGGTTACATTAGAAGTGGGTTATGTCAGTGTTACTTCAGTCCTAAAATGTTAGGTTAATTTCATGGAACATGAGTACTGGTGATGGACTGGGATAGTGTGGATTAGGGGTAGACATAATATTGTGATGTCAGTTAACATTTTCTAAGGTTGATTTGGTGATACACAGTGATTATCTGTATAGGGAGAGACTTTTTATGTTGTCAGTTCAGCTTGTGCATGAATAGTTTATGTTTCAGCTGAATTGATGGTGATGTGGTGGTCAGATGGTTGGCTCATGTTGTGGGCGAGACTGTTGTCATATAGGATTGATGGAAGTATGTAGTTGTGACATCATGTAGGCTGTAAATGGTTCCCACCTGGGGCTTTCTAAGATATAGATGTGATGTTACTGTTGTGTGTGACATAATGTATGCGTGTGTTAAGAATGTGATGACCCTCTCCCTCTCTCTCTTCTGTTTCTCTGCATCACCAGCAGCAGGTGAAGGAGACGGGGCTCTGCCAAAGGAGACGGGGCTCTGCCGAGTGGGAAAGCTGCTGGCCACGGGGCCTGGATTGCTGATGCCACCAACACCGAGGGACCCAGTGGCCCAGAGGGCGAGGGGAGTGCCACGGGGGACACAAGATCAAGTTCTTCATCCTCAGAATCCTCCTCCAGTGGACACTCCCTGGTGGAGGCGGACCCATTTGGGACCAACCCAGCACCATCTCTGTCGGCCACCCCCCTTAATACCACCACCTAATCTGTAGCACCCCACCCATACGTCCATACCCGCTCACCCAAGATGGTGGGCATCTCCTTTGCCACAGGCACCTCTGTCCCAGCCTCTGTTAGCCCTGCTGCCCTCAGTGAGGAGGCTATTGACCTCCTTCGGTCGATCTCTGTGGGTCGGTCGACCATCGTGGATGCCATCCAGGGAATGGCAACTCAAGTCCAACAGAGTAATGCTTTCCTAGAGGGCATTAATGGTGTACTGGCTGGCCCTCAGAGATCCTTTCAGGCTCTGGCTTCCACACTGATGGCAGCCAGTCATCCTTTGTCTCCCGTACCCCCTCTACCTTCCTCTTCCCAATCCCAAACCTCTCTTCCTCAACCCAGCCAAAGCACACAGACAGAAAAGCATGCATCCACCTCAACATCCAAAGATAGCTCAGACAAACATAAGCACTGCAAGACACACCACTGGCATGCACACAAGCAACATACACCTGCACACAAAGCAACAGTAACAACTTGCCCTGACATCCACACCACCCCGAGCATCACTGACAGCACACCTGACACACCTGCAGACACCACATCAAAATTCACAGATCCAGCCACTAAACCTATCCTAACCAGACAGCCCCACCCTATCACCACCCAAAACACCACAACCAAAGACATGCCTTATGCAGCACATCCACCATACCTGAAGTTACCACCCCAACAGACAGTCACCCACTTGCCACAGCATACCCCAGCACCTCCACGCCCCTCCTCTCAAGACACATAAACACCCTCACTCACCCACCCAACAGACACCCACCACCCACAAACCTACCTCACACGTACACGCACGCAAGACATCCACACCAACACTTCAGACAACCTCTCCCTCTCCCTCCACACCCAAACCCTTTTGCTATGACAGTTCCCGTGTGTCAAAAAAAGCTTTCGATTCGGAGTCTGTCCTACTCCTCTCGCACCCCGTTATGACCCTAAATGTTCTGTGTCCCTCCCCAAGTCTGGGCCTTCCACGTCCAAAACCTCCCCTGACCCCGCAAGTTCCCATGCCACTCCCCTTCCAAGAAGTCAACCCCTCCACCTAAAAGCCAACCTTACCCTAAACCTAAGGCCAAGCCTAAACCCCATCTCCTAAGCCAGATCTCAAAGGCCCCACTCCAAGAACTAAACCCAAACCCCCTGCTCACCCTCCCCCACCATATAACCCCTGAGGTGTCTGCCTGTGCCATTGATGCTCCTACCTGTTGATGTTACATGGCAGTCAGGAGTCAGGTTTGGGGCACACATCTGTGTACTGTGTGTATACAGACTGTTGAACAAATTGACCAGCCTATAGGCTTTGTTTAAAAAAAAAAATATGAACTTAATAATTACTTGAACCAAAATGTAATTGGTTTCCTGGTTACTTCTTTGTCATGCATTTCATTCCCTAGTATGGCGTGGTTCCTGGCTGACATTATTTGTGTGTCTGTATCTGTGTGTGTGTGTTCTGCTTGGGCTACGTGTCTTGTTTAGGCAGTATGTGAGGTTGTGTGCAGTGCTTTTGTCTTAAAGTGGTATGGTATGTGTTGTGTGTTTTTACTGTGTGCGTGTTATGAGCATAAAATGTTAGCGACGGTATTCTTCGTAAGTTGATCGGTTAGTAGCGTGATAGGGTATTTGTATGTATTTTTTGCCTGTTGGTGTTACGTTGTGATGTATGTGTGATGTGTCCCCAGTAGTGTCCCCTGTGGGTCCCTGCCAAGTGAATGGAGATGGTGTTGTTGTGTTGTGACGTGTTGTGGTGTTGTGTGGTACTGTGTGAGTGTGGGCTTCTCTAGTGTTTTGGTGCATACCTGTGTGTGTTAGTGATGTGTGTGTGTGTATGTGTGTTTGGTGGCTGTGGCATGTTGGGTATATGCAAGTGTTTGTGTGACTATATGTGAGTGTGCATGTAATTGTGCAGTTAAGTGTGAGTGTCGCCTTTGCACCCTGGTCCCGAATGTCTGTTTTGTGGGTGTACAAATGCTGCCAATCTACAACAGTACCAGGTAAGAGAGTGTCCTTACGGTTGCTGTCGTCGTTGCAGATTCTGAAGTCTTTGGGTGAGCAGGAGCAGTGGGAAGATATATAGTTCAGGTTCCATGGTGGCTTCGGATGAGTATGGGTTCCTGAAAGTAAGTGTCTCCTTTTATGCAGTTGGTGTCCGCCTGGGTTCCGTGGTGATGGGACAGTGGCGTAAACCTTTGTGGTGTGCAACCTTGTAATTTGTACAGCGGAAACATGGTCTCTGCCGGCCTGGAGGTGGCAACCGCCGTCCGCGGCACCCACGCTGATGTGGCGGTGCTGGCGGTGCTGGCGGTGCTTTGGCTGTATTCTGTTGTGAATACCGCTATGGTCTTCTCCACCAACTAGTTGGCAGTACAACTGCCAGCATGGCAGTCCTGAGACAGCCAAACTCGTAATGAGGCCCTAAATGTGAAAACAGTGCTTTGAAGACACCAACGGTAAAAACATTACTTGAAGTTGTGAGTGACCAGTGCAAATCCAAAATCTAGGCAGACTGTGTGGAAGTGAATGTGATGTGTCACTTTTGGGCTGCGCAGTCTGTCACTCTGTTGTCATTGGGCAGCCGCTGATTCACCGTCAATGGAGCTAGGAGCTGATTTTTCTCCTGGACTCAGGACGGACCTCGTTTTTTGCAGGTTTCAGCTGTAGAACCACTTATTAGGCCCAGGACTACAGAGGGGCACTACAGGCAAGGCTAGGACTCCCAGATGGCAGAGTTCAGAAGCACCAGGAGAGTTGCATGCAGTCTTTGTGTCCCTGAGACTGCAGAATAACAGGAGGCAAGCCGGCAGGCCCTTGGAGATTTCTTGGGTTCAAGGATGTAGAGAGCAAATCCAATCCTTCTTCCTGCAAGCAAGAAGCAGCAGTCAGCAGGTCAACACAGCAAAGCAAGTAGAAAGGTAGCAGTCCCTCCTACAGCACAGCAAGCAAGCAGTTAGCCAAAACAGCAGTGTAGCTCCACAGTGGCAGTCCCTTCTGGCAGCACAGCAGTCCTTTTAACAGAGTGTCCTTGGTTCCACCACTGATCTGATTTGGTGGGGTTTGGGGTCCAGTACTCATACTTTGGTGCCCTGGTTCTCGAAGGTGGGAGAAACTTCCAGGCCTTCCTTTGGAGTCTGCAAGGTCCCTGCTCTTCCTTTCCTCGCTCCAGACACTCTACAGGGGGTTATGTAGCCATTTGTGTGGCGAGTAGTGCAGCCCTATTCAGGTGTGTCAGCCTCTCCGTCCCATTTATCCCAGGAAGACCCATCAGTCTGATGATATGCCATCAGAATGCAAATGTCACACCCAAGCAGCCTTTGTGTGTGACTGTCTAGAGACAACTCACAAAGCCCAGCTGTCATCTACCCAAGACATGTATTCAGAGACACACAATGGTTAAAGGAAGAAAATGCCAACTTTCTGAACGTTTAAAATTTAAATTTACAATTTAAAATCTGATTTCACCATAAGTTATGATTTTAAATTGTGAGTCCAGGCACACCAACCTCAATATTTCTATATTTTCTCAATTGGAAAAACACTTAAAAGATATTTTAAGATAAAAGGTAATCTTAATGGTATCCTATGGGAGAGATAGACCTTGAAATAATGAATAATGAACTTCTGAGTTTTTCACTATCTGGCCATGTAAGACTTAACAGTACATGTCAAACTGTTTAAATACACTGCACCCTGCCCTTGTGGCCATGCTTAGGGGTGACTTACATGTAATAAAAAGGAAGGTTTGGGCCTGGTAAGTGGGAACACTTGCCAGGTTCAAATTGCAGTTTAAAACTGCACACACAGGCTCTGCAGTGTAAGGCCTGAGATAGGTTTGAAAGGCTACTGTAGTGTGCGGCACAATCAGGTCTGCAGACCCACTGGTAGCATTTAATTTACATATAGTGCACTTTACTATGGACTTACAAGTAAAGTGTTAGCATGATGAGAGTACAGAGCACCTGCACTTTCGCCCTGGTCAGCAATGGTAAAGTGCCCAGAATCCTAAAACCAACAAAAATAAGGTCAGAAAACAAGGAGGAGGAATGCAAAAAGTATGGGTATGACCCTGCAGAAAGGGCCGTTTCCAACAGAGGCCATCATCATTTGTGTGGTCTGTCCCGGGCGGTGCTCCACCGTGAAGTCCATTCCCTGTAGGGAGATGAGCCACCTCAACATTTTGGGATTCTCACTCCTCATCTGTATGAGACATCTAAGGGGCCTGTGGTCTGTCTGAACCTGGGAGTGAGTCCCAAACAGGTATGGTCACAGCTATTTCACTGCCCAGACCACAGCAAAATCTTCTCTTTCAATCGCACTCCACCTCTGTTCAGTGGCGGCTGGTGACATTTGAAAGTGGTGGGGCGTAAAAGTCTGGGTACAACTAGTATGTAGCGAGTGAAGCAAGCAAACTTCTCCTCCTCCCAAGAAAAAATTGAAAAAAGATTGGCAAATGGTGCATTTGAAAGGAAATACAATTATTGCAAAAGCAAGGTTTAAAAAGCAGGGGGAATATGTTGTCTTGAAATATTAAACACATTAAAAACTGCCCCATATCTTACTGCATTAATATGTTCACCCTTTAATGTGCAAACTGTACACTGCAACAACTTCAGGCCTTTTGAAGTGTGTGCTTACTCAGTGTCTTGCACTGCATGCAGCATCAACTTTGGAAGAAAATGATCTACCTAGGCATCAGGAAGCACCCAGAGCTGCTGGCTGCAATCAGTCATACAGACATATGTGCAGACAGGTCTTTAAGTGGGATGGAAAAAGTGGGGGCTCTCTAAAAGGGAACATGCAAAATTATTTTTTATGATTCCCATAGTGTGCCACTTGGCATGTATTTTATTTTCTCTCTGAGACGTTCTTGCATCCAGAAATATAACACAACAACTGACATACACCTAAAACCTGTCAGTAATGTAGGCTTTGTCAGTGGTTGTTAGCGCTTTAAGATAAATGAGTAACAGCAATGATTCGTCATAAATATTTAACATTGGAAATGTTTCTAAATTGTGAGACTGTAAATTAAGTAATATTGAGGCCTCTGGAAGAAGTAGGGTCTTTAGTTATGTGTGCTTTATGTTAGATATGTTGACCCTTTTTCTATTCACATCTCATCCATCTGCACATTTTCAATCTCATCTCTCCTCTTCAGTACCCTCTTTTCACTCTCGCCTGAATGCACTTCCTCACATCTCCCTCATTTTACCACCCAAAACATACATTGCACTCATTTAAGCACTTTATTTGCTTTTGCCTTCTAAATAATTTTACTACGGTGCACCCCATTCACACACGCACAGAATTTCAATTGTCACTAGAACATGTGACCTTTGTTCTGTGTGCTCTGCAGAGACGTCAGTACACTGACAGGCACTTTGCTTTACCTTCAGCCTCAGCACCAGTGCTTTCAATCAAAGCCCCTCATAAACACCTGGCATGAGTCAAAGTGTGCACTATGCACGAGTAATAAAATGCACGAAAAAAATACAGAAACAGAGCATGATGGAACAGCTAACTCACTTGACAAATGCAACATTAAGTAAAACGTGAAAAAGAGAGGAACTAAATTCCTTTTTAACATTCATTGTTTGCATATCAATCCATGTTTTTGGCATTAATGCGAAGGGCATGCCAATCGGGCCATCCAGCAGATAAGGGCCTGTAGTGTAAGCACATATTTCTCACTTTGCACTTGAGTCCAATATTTGGATCAGTGTCACAAAGGAACAAGAACCCTGCTTGTCTTTTGCATCAATTTTGTGAGGGAACAAATACAGCAGCTCCAATTCTAAAGGCGCTGGGGGTCTGCAGCCAGGGCCTGGGGTGTCACAGTGGGGGAGGTTAGCATGACAAGGGGTCTCAGTTCAATAAAAATAACACAAGATTAGCATTATAACACTTACCGAAGTCAGGGTACTAAGCACATGTGCTTGCATCCACTCCTACTGCGTGGTGAGTGGGGAAAGTGCGGGATCTATGCATGTGAATGACAGACGGCTGCCCTCACACAGGGACGAAGACCTAGATGCCCAAAACCATGATGCTAAAAGCATCACTGGACTATAGTGGATACTGCCAAAGACCACAATGGAAATTAAGGGCTTTAGAGCAGTTAGCCCCGCATCGTATGTCACGGTGTAGAATTTGATTTACTGCCTGGCTTCCATCACCTGCTTCAAAGCAAGGTGGGACAGGCAGCTTGGGACAGACAGCCCATACTTAAATGCATCAATTTGTTTAGAGTTACGATCATTACGATTGCATCTGTGAACAAATCGATCTATTTATTATTGTTTGCTACAAATGTGTAGGAAGTTCAGAGGGGAACAGCCCCTCAGCCCTAAAGGAGAAGCCTCTCCTGCCTCTGTTCTCCTGGAAACAGCAAAACCTTGTCAGTCAGAAAAGTGGAGGAGGTAGGCACAAAGTTAGGGGGAAGACTACCCTAAAGCTGTCAAGTCTAACAGTGTACCTCAGGAGCCCTCTTTAGCTCCTATTTCTTTTATTGTGTATGTTGCCCCTCGTGCTAGGCTTTTTGCCTCTTATGGCTTTGCTATGATGGCCGAAGCAGACAACATATAAATAAAGCCAGCTATGTATGAGTCTCATAACCATGCTCCGGATAATGTTCATGCCTGTCCTCACCAGGTAGGCCATTGGATGAACCTCCACCATCCGAAGCTTAATTTGGTTAAAACCGAAATTATATTTTGGGGAGAATCTTCAGATATTTGGACCTTAACTGATGGCCAGGTGAGCTAGGCCCCCTCCTGTTCCTACCTATGAAGTAACGAACATTGGAGTCTATTCTGACTCTGAGGTATCTTTTGCCTTTGAGAATAAAAGAGTCTGATTTAGATGGTTTCCCTACTTGAGAATGATCCAGAAAATACCCCACTTCTTTAAGCATTGCAGAAAAACAGTTGTACAGGTCGTTATCATGTCTACACTTGACTATGCCAACTCACCGTACCCTTGACTCCCTAAACATCCCCTTCATAATTCTGCAGCTTCCTAATCCCTTACATATCTCTTGGGGCCTCACTCAACACCATTGAATCCCTACTGACAGACGCTGCTTTTTTAATCTTTTTTTGTCATTGAACAATATAAGGCAGTGGTCACTAAGCTTGCCTTCTGTAAGGCATGTCAGGCTTTAAGATCTTTCTCAAAGATGCTGTAACATACGCTCAAAATCCTTCAAATCCCCGGAAGGTGGTAATTCTTTCTCATTAATTGCCCATAAAGACAGGAATTGCTCAAATGGCCTTCCACCTGGAATTCAATCGTCTTCATTTTTAAAAGCACCTTTAAACTTTTCTCTTTTTTACTTCCCAGGCTTTCCAATTTGTGACCAGCTTCTGTTCACATTTGTGGAGCCAGGACATCCTTTGATGTATTCATGTGCTTTTTGCATCTGTAATTATTATTTTTATTATTATTTTTATTGTTATTATTATTACCACTAGTATTATTATTATTATTATTATTATTATTATTATTATTATTATTATTATTATTATTATTAATAATAATAATAATAAGGCTTCTCGGCATTTACAAATGCCGATTACATCCTTTCATGCAGAAATGCTGTTATTACATTAACGTCTGACCGATTGTCTTTGACAAAGCTGGGGAAAAAGTAGCAGAAAGGATTGCTTTCTATACAAAATACATATCGAGGACAACGTTCTGAATGTAACGTAGAGCTTCAGGCTTGAGTGGCTAGTAGTTATAAGCTAAACCTTATAACTACTAGCCACGCCACTTCAATATGAATGGCACTGCATGGTTTGGCTGCTTGTTCTATCTGGATGGTTATTTCAGAGAATGGGCAGTGTCAAAGTATCAAGAGTTTTCCTTCGTCCACGTATTGCTAGCATAGTACTGCCGTTTCAGGACCTCTAAAGGAAACAATCCAAGTTTTGCATAGTTATGCGAAAGATAATATGGCTAATTCTGCCAGTACTCCGTCCGGCCTCTCGTTTCTCTAAAGAAATTGTTCCTGTTAATAGTATAACTTAAACCCAGAAGAAATTTGAGAACATTAAGAAGCTCAGACCTTAGGAATTTAGGGGCACATTTATACTTTTTTGCTCTGCATTTCCGTCATTTTTTGACGCAAACGTACAAAATATAATTGTATTTTATACGTTTGCGCCGCTTTTGCGTAAAAAAATTATGCAAATGTGGTGCAAAAAAAAAAAAAATTGGGCCTTATTTCCTTTCCTTCAGAAGTGTATACACAGCTTACTTTTGGCTAGATTTGAGGGACATGAGTGGATACAGAACAGGGATATAGAAGCGCTTGAACAAGAGGACTGTAGAGGGCAGATGCTGTGCTCAAGAAGAGACATTATCATGAAATGTTAGCAGAGACCATCTCCTGGTGCCTGACAGCATTAATGAGCTAATTTACTGCAGAATAATTACAACTGAATGCCGATAGTTTGTTCTGTCCAACAATACCACGCTGGAGACATACTAATACAAAGCCTTAAATTAATCAGCCTCTGTCTGGGAAGAGGAAAGAGGTCTGGACCTTGAATTAAAGTGCACAGAGCTGCAAAGAGAAAGACAAGCAGTTAAGCAAAAGCAAATTATGAAATAAACTGCCCTCACACACTACGAAATCTAGCAGTATATTCATCTGAAGAAATGCCAAGCTCTTACTTTTTATGGAATATTTACACAAGTAACTGTGATTTATTCGTCTTTCTAATGCCCTTGGTTCTTCCTGTTAGATTCGCTCCTGGACATAACATTAAAATCGCTTGGCCATAAAGTGTATGTTTTTATAAAATAAATGGGAGTAGAAAGGAATAGGGAAATTTAAGTCCCACAGAGAAGACTGTGAAGCACGACAAACAGAAAAGGTGGGACTCAGGAGAAACACATAATTTGGGAGTGCATGGCTGCTGGTAAGGAATCTGTGTCTCTGTAACTTTCAGGTTTCTGGATACTCAGGTGTAAATAGGAATCACCCATGCCATCTTTCTGAGACAGCACGTGTCACGTGTCACGTGTCACACTTTGTACTGTTATACAGTTCCTATGAATCAAGTAGGACTGTGTATCTGGTCAACACAAATGTCAGGGTATTGGAACTCAGTCTGCATATACCATCATGAAAAGTTGACAAGACTCCTAGCTAGCTCACAGTGCCCAGTCTAAACCCCTAAACACACAAGGGTATCAGATGGGTTTCATAACCTCGAACGTGACTACTCAGATTCCCAAGGAAATCATGGAAACAGATCTACCATTTTGTTGCCACGTAGAGTAACCAAGATTAGACATAATAATGTTTTTAAAATGTCTTTCAAAGCGTTTATTGCATCAGTCTTATTTTTGCATCAAAACAAGAGCTGAGAATATTAGGCAAATAAGACAGAGTATGGTAACCAGCATTACAAAGATGGTAAAAAAGTTCAACAGTTCAACCATGGTGTAAGAATTTTTAGTCAATTTCCATGTGATTTTAAGAAGCGTTGTCCTTTATTTAGGCAGCACAGTACCACAAGTCCTCCACCAACCATTCCCAACTGCTTCTGTCCCGCATTCTAAATTCACTCCAACGACTTAGCTGCCACAGTTCAAATATAAACATGTAAAATCTTTCCCTTTAAATAAGTGAACAAGAAAAACAAACAAAATATTGAATGGTATATGTTGGAATTTTCCCCTTTGCAGGGTCATCCCCAGACTTTTTGCCTCCTTCCTCCTAATTTTTCTGCCCTGTTTCTGTTGGCTTTTGAACTCTGAGCACTTTACCACTGCTAAACAGTGCTAAAGTGCATATGCTTTGTGTGTAAATTGTATGGTTGATTGGTTTATCCATGATTGCCATATTAGATTTACAAGTAAGTCCCTAGTAGAGTACACTGGAAGTGCCCAGGGCCTGTAAATCAAATGCTACTAGTGGGCCTGCAGCACTGGTTGTGCCACCCACATAAGTAGCTCTGTAATCATGTTTCAGACCTGCCACTGCAGTGTCTGTGGTGCAGTTTTAAACTGCCAATTCGACTTGGCAAGTGTACCCTCTTGCCAGGCCTAACCCTTCCCTTTTCCTACATGTAAGACACCCCTAAGGTAGGCCCTAGGCAGCCCCAAGGGCAGGGTGCAGAGTATGGTTAAGGTAGGACATATAGGCCCTCATTCTGACCCTGGCGGTCTTTGACCGCCAGGGCGGAGGACCGCGGGAGCACCGCCGACAAGCCGGCGGTGCTTCAATGGGGATTCCGACCGCGGCGGTAAAGCCGCGGTCGGACCGGCACCACTGGCGGGGTCCCGCCAGTGTACCGCGGCCCCATTGAATCCTCCGCGGCGGCGCAGCTTGCTGCACCGCCGCGGGGATTCTGACCCCCCCTACCGCCATCCAGATCCCGGCGGTCGGACCGCCGAGATCCGGATGGCGGTAGGGGGGGTCGCGGGGCCCCTGGGGGCCCCTGCAGTGCCCATGCCACTGGCATGGGCATTGCAGGGGCCCCCGTAAGAGGGCCCCTAAATGTATTTCACTGTCTGCTGCGCAGACAGTGAAATACGCGACGGGTGCAACTGCACCCGTCGCACAGCTTCCACTCCGCCGGCTCGATTCCGAGCCGGCTTCATCGTGGAAGCCTCTTTCCCGCTGGGCTGGCTGGCGGTCTGAAGGCGACCGCCAGCCAGCCCAGCGGGAAAGTCAGAATTACCGCCGCGGTCTTTCGACCGCGGAACGGTAACTTGACGGCGGGACTTTGGCGGTCGGCCTCCGCCGCCCGCCAAGGTCAGAATGAGGGCCATAGTATTTTGTTTTATATGTCCTACCAGTGAAATACTGCTAAATTTGGTTTTCACTGTTGCAAGGCCTATCCCTCTCATAGGTTAACATGGGGGCTATCTTTAAATATGATTAAAGTGTAGATTCCCTTTGGGAGCGGATAGACATGTGGAGTTATGGGTCTCTGAGCTCACAATTTAAAAATACATCTTTTAGTAAAGTTGATTTTAAGATTGTATGTTTGAAAATGCCACTTTTAGAAAGTGAGCATTTTCTTGCTTGTACCATTTCTGTGACTCTGCCTGTTTGTGAATTTCCCTGTCTAGGTCAGTTTGACAGTGGGCTGGTTGCACCTCTCACTAGAGAGCGACACAAAGGGAGCTGGGGTGTAGTCTGCATTTCCTGATGGGCCATGGGAGGTGGGGGAGGAGTGGTCACTCACACCTGAAAGGGATGTGCCTGCCCTCACACAATGCAGTCTCCAACCCCCTGGTGTGTGTCTGGGGCCAGGCCTGGGCAAGGCAGGATTTCACAAACAAGGGAGACTTTCCTTTCAAGTAAGCCTACTTCAAAGGGCAAAATGGGTATAAGAAGGACACCCAAAACCACAGACTTTAGATCACGTCTGGAAACCAAGAGGAACCACTGCCTGGAGAAGAGCTGAAGAGCTGTGGAAGAAGTGCTGCCCTGCCTGTGACTATGCTTTGTGGAGCTATCCTGCAGTTGCTGCTTCTGCTTGTGCAAGAGGACAAAGACTGGACTTTGTGTTCCTTCCTGCTTGTGAAGAACTCTCCAAGGGCTTGAAATTGAGCTTGCCTCAGGGACAGCAAAGACTTTTCTCTGCCAGCAGCTGGAGCCTCTGCTGCGACTCCTCCCCTGCCATGTGGTGCCGTATCCAGTTCCTGGGGCCTTGAAAGGATAATCTGGCAGGCCAAGTTTGAGAAATCCACGCATAGAGCGCTGAGCGGGGAAATTTTAGACGCAACCTCTGGAAAAACAACGCACCGCCGGCTTTGCGGCTGAAACCGATGGTCCGCCTGCTGCGCGGCTGAGAGATCGACGCACCCGGCTGGAGAAATGACATGCAGCATCGCTGACAGAGGCTGGTGAGATTGCAACCCGCGATGCATGGTTTTTGGATCTTCGTGTAGCAGGATTTCTGACGCAAAGCCAGCCCAGGTGTGTAAAAACTGAGGCAAAGCCTGCCTGGACCCGAGAGTGCTGTTCGGATCGACGCATAACTCTGCTGCGGAGAGAAGAAACAACGTGCACCGACCCGACCGAAGGAGAAACAATGCACGGTCTCGCTTGTGAGTGATAGCGACTCATTGCAGGCTTCTTTCAACGCACACTCGCACAAGTGGGGTTATTTTTGATGCGACCCAGGTACATTTTCACGCTAACAGCGATAGCGTTATGTTTAAAAGAACATGAGGACTCTTTTTGTTTTTTAAGTAATAACTTGAATTGTGTAAGTTGGATTTTTGTTGTTTTGGTCTTGTTTTGTTTAGATAAATATTCTCTATTTTTCTGAACATGTGTTGTGTCATTTTGTATTGTTTTCATTAAGTTACTGTGTGTGTTGGTACAAATACTTTACACCTAGCACTCTGAATTTAAGCCTGCCTGCTTGTGCCAAGCTACCAAGGGGGTGAGCGGGGGTTAGCTGAGGGTGTTTCTCTTATAACATGACTAGAGTGAGGTTCCTTGCTTGGACAGGGGGTAACCTGACTGTCAACCAAAGACCCCATTTCTAACAGTATAATAAAAATCTAAAATAAATTTAGTATTCCAAATACATCTGTGGTAGAAAAAAAAAGAATGAAAAATGCAAATTACAATCTCCTTTACCGCCTGCATTTAACCACCCTCTTCACACTCCAAACCTTACCATCTTGGATAACAAGGCTGTTTTCATTAACTGTCATTACTTTAATAGGACAACTGAATTTGGAGTCACCTTTTGTAACGAAACCAGGTTTCAAGATTCTCACCCAATCTCCTACCACAAATGTAGGTTTTCTGACTTTCCATCTCTCGTCATATCTCACTTTCATTTTCCTCTGTTTATCTCTCACATTCTCAGCTACATTACTGAGATCAACAATATCAACTTTTCTCATTCTCTTCCGAATCCACCAAGGAAACAACTTAGAGCTAGGATTCCTTCCTTTCAATAAACGAAATGGAGCCACTTCAGAAACAGAATGCAGAGTAATACGATACATCCACAGCCTTTCTCTTAGAACACTCTTCCAGTTAGTTCCTGAATTGCGTGCCACTCTTACACCATCTTTGAGGACAGAATTCAACCGATCCACCTGACCATTCTCTTGGGGTTCATAAAGAAGATGTGGTTATATGTTTGATGCCACACTTCAACAAATATTCCTCTATTTCACTTGACTTAAGTTGTACACCAAAATCATTTACCAACATTTCTGGGCAACCTTTCCTGGCAAATACTTCACTCAAAAATTCAATTAAACAGATGATGTAGCCTGTGCCACCAACTTAACTTCAGGCCACTTTGAATGGTAATCAGTCATAACTAACGCATATCTGGCTAGCTGGGGTAATTCTTTGAAGGGACCAGAAATATCAAAGGCCACTTTTTCCCATGATGAACTTGGCCATGCCACAGGTTTAATGGGAGAAGAATATGTTTTAAGCATTCTAGCACTGTTGATGCATACCGCACATTCCCTAACCAACCTGTCTATCATAACATCCATGCCGGGCCACCAAACATTTGCCCTGACAAGTCTTTTCATTGACGACATGCCTTGTTGCCCCTCATGTGCTAGATCCTGAATTACCCTTTGCATTGCAACAGGGGGAATACACTTTCCTCTTTTAAAAATTAAATTCCTCTCTAATTCTAATTCACTAGAAACCTTTTATAAAAGGTTGTACTTTAGCATCTATATATTATTTCCTTGGCCATCCTTCAATAATGTATCTTTATCTCCCACACAGCATCTACAGTTGTTTTTTTTCTCATGCTTCTTCTGACAACCCCTTGAATTCTGCACTCACATAATCTCCAACATGTGCAATCATTTCTAATACATTATCCTCTTCTTTGCAACTATCAGTGCAAGGCATTCCCGAAACAAGTCTTGCTCTGCATGCTGTGCCATTCCATCCACCTCCTGGTGACAAACTCCCTACTAAAAGTTTATGGTCCGTTCTCAGGATGAACCTGCCACCCCACACATAGTTACAGAAATGTTCTACAGCCCACACACAGGCTAACAACTCCTTATCAATGAACGGACTGCATACTTCCTCTCAGTTTCATTTAGACTCCTTGAGGCAAATGCCACACACCATTCACTTTTCCCACTCTTTTGGCAAAGTACAGCACCAAGGCCATCTAAAGTAGCATCAACAAACTTTGTTAAGACAGAATGATTTAAGAGTAGGAGCATGTGCAATATCCTCCTTGATCAGCTGGAAAGCTGTTTGCTGTCTACCAGTCCAGACAAAGGCCCTCATTATGACATTGGCGGTAAATCCCACTTACTGCCCTGCTGGCAACATAATGCTGCCGCAGCGGATAACCGCCAACCATATTAGAGCACACACATACCAATCCGTCAACATACAGCCACACACACAAGTCTGCCAGCCCAAAGGTAAGTGATAAACTGGCGGTAGCAAAACCCACACCGTTACGCCAACAGAACTACGCCCACAACATTATCATCCACAAATCACCGCGGCGGACATTTAATGGCGGTAAACCATTGGCAGTCCATACCGCTGCGCTCAAAATACACACACACATACAAAACAACACCACATTGGACAATTTAAAAAAAACACACCTGACATACGAACAAACACCACACCCACACACCCACGTCACTAAAAAACACACACCTAAACTACCCATAACCCTTTACGACTACAAACTATTGCCAACAGACAGAGAGACAGCAAGAGCATCCACCCAACCAGAGCCACAGACCACCATCACCTATATACCACACACACACCTCACAACACACACCCCAACAGATCACCCTACAGAACCTCACCCACACCACTCACACCACATTCATGGCACCACAACGACACCCCAGGTTCTCTGAGGAGGAGCTAAGGGTCATGGTGGAGGAAATCAACCGGGTAGAGCCACAGCAATTTGGATCACAGGTGCAGCAGATATCCACTGCTACGCAGATGGAGCTATTGAGGAGAATCGTGGACAGGGTTGATGCTGTGGGACAGCACGCCAGAACAAGGGATGACATCAGGAAGCGGTGGAACGACCTACAGGGGAAGGTGCATTCGATTGCAGCAAGACACCAGCTCGCAGTACAGAGGACTGGCGGTGGACCCCAACCTCCTCCCCCACAACTAACAACATAGGAGGAGCAAGTCTTGGCAATCATGCATCCTGAGGTCCTGGCAGGAGTAGAAGGAGGACTGGACTCTGGTAAGTCAACTCTCTATTACTATCATCCCCCTACCTTCATGCCATTACATACCCCCACCCTCACTCCCATCACCCCACCACTTCCCACACACCCCACCATCACAACCCGCTCATCCCAGTACCAGGCCCTGCATGCAACACCAATGCATGGACACCCCTCACAGACCTTCATAAACACCTCTCATCACAGCATGCACACTAGAGAGAATCACATAGCCCACCAAATAACAACTCACACAAGGCAAAGCTGGCAGGGCAATAACAATCATAGAGAACAACACACCCATGCACAATATATCACACACAGAAACAATAACACTGCATTTACATACCCACAGGTACCCCAGCCAATGTCACTGGAGAAGAGTTGCCAGCAACATCCAGTCCCCCCACAGAAGAGGCCCACAGTGATGAAAGCAGTTCTGGTCACCTGGATCTGGATGACCAACCTGGACCATCAGGGACCTATGGACAGTCGGTTACCCAGGCACACTCTCAGCCCTTTTGCATCTTTATCCGGGAGTTTAGTTGGCTCCTGCCCCCCCCGGACACTTGCGTGACTCTTGGACTTGGTCCCCTTCCTTTACAGGTCCTCAGGTCCAGGAATCCGTCTTCAGTGCTTTGGTAGCAGTTGTGGTTCTTGCAGAATCCTCTATCTCAACTATACTGTCTTTCTGGGGTAGTAACTTTACTCCTACTTTTCAGGGTCTTGGTGTGGGGTATTTTGGACACCCTTACTGTTTTCTCACAGTCCCAGCGACCCTCTACAACCTCCCATAGGCCTGGGGTCCATTTGTGATTCGCATTCCACTTTTGGAGTAAATGGTTTGTGTTGCCCCTAGGCCTATGTCTACCTATTGCATTCCATTGTGACTCAACATTGTTTGCACTACTTTTCTTACTGTTACTTACCTGTTTTGGGTTTGTGTATGTTAGAAATGGGGTCTTTGGTTGACAGTCAGGTTACCCCCTGTTCAAGCAAGGACCCCCACTCTAGTCAGGGTAAAAGAGAATCACCCTCAGCTAACCCCTGCTTACCCCCTTGGTAGCTTGGCAGAGCAGTAGGCTTAACTTCAGAGCGCTAGGTGTAAAGTATTTGTACCACCACACACAGTAACTTAATGAAAACACTACAAAATGACACAACACCAGTTTAGAACAATAGAATATATTTATCTAAACAAAACAAGACCAAAACGACAAAACTCCGACATACACAAGTCAAGTTATGAATTTTTTAAGATTAAACTCAAAAATAGCGCTTAGAAACAAAAATGCTTCGATGAGATGTTAACACGGCGTCGTGACGGAGTCGTTCCCAACAAGCCGACACCAGCGGCGCCGGACACGGAGTCGTGTAGACCCCCAAGTACAGTACCTTTGGTGAAGAGTGAAAACAAGCCGATGCACGAAGTCGGGGATCGCGGCGTCTGTGCAAAACATTGAATCCGTGCACTTCGAGTGGCGTCGGTCACGACGTGGTGTGGTGACTTCCACGGAGTCGCGGACTTCAGAGGGGCTGCTGCGGTGTCGGGCCTGCGAAGAGTGTCGCGTTCCAGCGAAGGTCACGGCGTTGGGTGCAGGCTGCGTTACCGGATTCAGCAGCGGCGTCGGTCCGGAGTCGTCCGAAGTCGATTTCCTAGGATTTCCACCAGCTTTCCTTTAAAGGGCCCAGGGACGGGATAGGGCACCACTTGTCAGAGCAGGAGTCTCTCCAGAGACTCCAGGTGCTGGCAGAGAGAAGTCTTTGCTGTCCCTGAGACTTCAAACAACAGGAGGCAAGCTCTAAATAAAGCCCTTGGAGATTTCTTCACAAGATGGAAGGCACACAAAGTCCAGTCTTTGCCCTCTTACTCTGGCAGAAGCAGCACTGCAGGAAAGCTCCACAAAGCACAGTCACAGGCAGGGCAGCACTTCTTCCTCAGCTATCAGCTCTTCTCCAGGCAGAGGTTCCTCTTGGTTCCAGAAGTGTTTCTCAAGTCTGTAGATTTGGGTGCCCTTCTTATACCCATTTTAGTCTTTGAAGTCACCTTTCTTCAAAGGGGACTCACACCTACTTGTGAAATCGTGCCTTGCCCAGGCAAGGCCTCAGACACACACCAGGGGGTTGGAGCCGCATTGTCAGAGGCAGGCACAGTCCTTTCAGATAAGAGTGACCACTCCACTCCTCCCTCCTAGCAGAGATGGCTAATCAGGAAATGCAGGTTACACCCCAGCCCCCTTTGTGTCACTGTCTAGTGCGAGGTGAAAAACAACCCAACTGTCAAACTGACCCAGACAGGGAATCCACAAACAAGGCAGAGTCACAGAATGGTTTAAGCAAGAAAATGCTCACTTTCTAAAAGTGGCATTTTCACACGCACAATCTTAAAATCAACTTTACTAAAAGATGTATTTTTAAATTGTGAGTTCAGGGACCCCAAACTCCACATGTCCATCTACTCTCTAGGGGAATCTACACTTTAATCATATTTAAAGGTAGCCCCCATATCATCCTACGAGAGAGACAGGCCTTGCAACAGTGAAAAACGAAGTTGGCAGTATTTCACTGTCAGGAGATATAAACCACATTACTATATGTCCTACCTTATCCATACACTGCACCCTGCCCTTGGGGCTACCTAGGGCCTACCTCAGGGGTGCCTTACATGCAAGAAAAGGGAAGGCTTAGGCCTGGCAAGTGGGTACACTTGCCAAGTCGAATTTACAGTGTAAAAATACACACACAGACACTGCAGTGGCAGGTCTGAGACATGATTACAGAGCTACTTATGTGGGTAGCACAACCAGTGCTGCAGGCCCACTAGTAGCATTTGATTTACAGGCCCTGGCACCTCTAGTGCACCTTACTAGGGACTTACTAGTAAATCAAATAGGCCAATCATGGATAAACCAATTACATACAATTTACACAGAGAGCATATGCACTTTAGCACTGGTTAGCAGTGGGAAAGCGCTCAGAGTTCAAAAGCCAACACCGACAGGTCAGAAAAAAATAGGAGGCAGGAGGCAAAAAGATTCAGGATGACCCTGCAGAAGCAGAAGTCCAACACGACCCCCTACCAGCCTAAAGCCAGGGGAGAACAATCAATACCTTGATGTACTTCCCTGATTGGGGCGATAGAACAAGGACCCAGGCCAACAACAGCAGGGGCATGTTCCAGTTCTACGCCTTCCTGACTCCAGTTGGATCCCTCTGTCCATACTCTCAGGGCCCACTAAGCTAACTCATGGGGAACCCTTCTCCACATCTGCAGACACCATCTGTGCAGCGCCTAACTTTACTTTTCTCACAGACGTATTGCAATGGGCAGATAGTACCACCAGGGCCAACACAGTGGTGTTGCCCACTCCACCCCTGGGGTGTGACTCTCGTTCCCCCCCCAGGGGCAGCTGTGTCCACCAGGACAGCAAGCCACAGTGACCCCTGACAACTGTCAGGGATGAGAGCCTGACCTCAGGCCTCTCCAACCACTGTGACTGTGGAGAGTGGGGGGCGGTAGCCCCAGGTGCCTGACACCCTTTGACCACTCTACCTTCCACCAGGTCCAAGAAGATAACCTGACCCTGGTCCTCCCCTCTGGGGCTCTGAACCCTCCCTCCAGGAGCGGCACCCCCAGAGTACAAAATTGTCAGGGTGCTTGTAGAAGCAGTCCTGCACAATTCTTCCACCAGTGCAGGGATGTTAACTTGCAACTGATTCTCCAACCTGGGGTCTGTACCTTCAGGTTGGGCCAGGGCTGAGGCTTTCCTCCCCCTGCCCTCTCTTCTGGGGTCCTGAACCACCCAACTAGGAGTGGCCCCCCCAGAAGACAACATGGTAGGGGCACTGTTAGCAGTAGCCCCTTCCTCCAGGTCAGGGGGGACACCCTGAACCTGGCCTTTCAGTCCAGGGTCTGTACCCTTAGATTGCTCTGGGGTCAGGGGTGAGGTTTTCTCTCCCCTTCCCCTACTCTCAGGGTTCTTCATCCACCCCTCAGGGAGAGTACCCCTTGAAATCACAGCAGGGGGGTGATTGGGCAAACCGCCCCCCCTTCAGGTCAGGGTTTATCCCCTGCACCTGATCCTCCAGTCCAGGGTCTGTACCCACAGACTGGACCACTGCCTGGCAACCCAGGAATTCCTGGGGGGCATACCTACCCAGAGTTTACCCCCTGAACCTGATCATTCAACCCAGAGACACCACCCTGCGGTTGAACCTTTGCCTGGCACACCAGGACTTCCAGGGGGGCACACTTACCTCCCTCAAGGGACACACTGTCCCCAAGGGCCACACAAGAGTCTGGCTGGCATAGGTCCCCTGACCTCTGCCCATCTGACAGAGTCTGGATTCACCCCAACTCAGAAATGATCTCACCAAGGTCATTCCTGGGGGCTCTGCTCTCAGAGCTGACCCCTGACCCTCCAGGTTCTGCACTGGGGTCCGCAACCCCCTCTCAACCCTCTGTCTGGACTTCTGCACCCCCTCACTAGGAGTGGTCCTGCCAGACACGGGAACTGGTGGGACACTGGCTACAGACGCCCCCCCAAGTTCTCCTGACACTGTGGGATCTCCCTCAACAGATGGCCCTATGGTACAGGCTAGGCTCCCCTCCTGGTGTTCCCTCATGGAACCCTCCAGGACCTGGGACCGGATCTCGGGCACCTTGGACCTCAGCCCATCCCCATTCCCTCTCCTCAGAGACTGGACATGGGGTCCCTCACCCATCCCACTACACTGGGACTTACCTGGGACACTACAATCCTTCCCTACCTCACCTGGTTGGGAAATACATAGACCACTCCTCTCAGGAGCCCCCCCAAATGCCTCTTCAGACTCTCTGGTACTCACCAAGAGGTCTGCCTCCATTGTAAGCTCCCTGAGGCCAGAGAACTCACACTCCACCTGGTGTTGGCGTAGCTCTGGAAAATAAGGACTAGACATATGCTCTCCAGCAATTACATCACTCAGCCCCTTACATGAATTAACCAAAGTACCCTTCACCCAACCATCCAGTGACTCTGCTTTGAAAAAGCACCCCACATCACCCTCCTGAGACTGGTGAGACAGTACCCGACTGTCCCTGACACTCAACCCACACTCTTCTGGGATGTCTTCACACTCCATAACCAGGACTTCTACCTGGGGGGAACCCCTCTCCCTGTCACTCTCACCTAGAGTCAGTAGAGTGTCCCTCCCACCAGTAGGAATATGACTCCCCATGCCAGTTCCCCAATCCACCTCAAGGACCCTGTGCATCACTGGAGCTACCTCATACCCCTGAACCTCCTGGCGTGTGTTAACTCCCTCCTTCAAGTAGGGCACCACATCTCTGGGCATGTGCACTTCTTCAGCAGTACTGGATACAAGATTTTTGCTGCCACCATCTGAACTGGACTCAGCCCTCATGGCCTCCAGCTTCAGCTCTTCACAGCTCAGCTCTTGAGCTGTAATCCTTTCTTTTTCCAGGACTAAGGCTCTCTTCTCCTCAGCCCTCTCAAGCTCTGCATCTAGCTCTTCCAGACTCCGGATTCGAGCTAGGAGCCAATCATCTCTTTCTGTTCCCTCCTCAGGGCCACTGCCCTCCTCCTCAGAGTAGTCCTCCTCCTCAGAGTAGATATCCTCCTCAGACTCATTTGGTGGTGTTGCCTGACAATGTTTCAATTCATACTGAAACAGGGCTGACTCAAGATCCTCCCTTCTGGATTTCTTGTTCACAGCCAGTCCCCTTTCCATGTAGAATGCTTTAAGCTGCCACTTTTTATACATAAATAGGTGCCAGAAATTGACTTCCATTCTGCAAAGGCTTCACAACCAAAAACCAAAGTCCAAAAATATTAGCAATACTTCCAGGAGGACATCAGAGAACAAAACGCAGAATCACAAGACAAGTAGTATGTGGTCATGTAGTGGTCTGAACTCAAAACAGTAGTGTACACTTAATCACTGTATGTCAAGTACAAATACAAGTCCAAATCCCAACCGCTGATCACCAATGTTAGAAATGGGGTCTTTGGTTGACAGTCAGGTTACCCCCTGTTCAAGCAAGGACCCTCACTCTAGTCAGGGTAAAAGAGAATCACCCACAGCTAACCCCTGCTTACCCCCTTAGTAGCTTGGCAGAGCAGTAGGCTTAACTTCAGAGCGCTAGGTGTAAAGTATTTGTACCACCACACACAGTAACTTAATGAAAACACTACAAAATGACACAACACCGGTTTAGAAAAATAGGAAATATTTATCTAAACAAAACAAGACCAAACCGACAAGACTCCGACATACACAAGTCAAGTTATGAATTTTTTAAGATTAAACTAAAAAATAGCGCTTAGAAACAAAAATGCTTCGATGAGATGTTAACACGGCGTCGTGACAGAGTCGTTCCCAACAAGCCAACACCAGCGGCGCAGGACACGGAGTCGTGTAGACCCCCAAGTACAGTACCTTTGGTGAAGAGTGAAAACAAGCTGATGCACGAAGTCGGGGATCGCGGCGTCTGTGCGAAACGTTGAATCCGTGCACTTCGAGCGGGGTCGGTCACGACGTGGTGCAGCAACTTCCACGGAGTCGCGGACTTCAGCGGGGCTGCTGCAGCGTCGGGCCTGCGAAGAGTGTCGCGTTCCAGCAAAGGTCACGTGTCGGGTGCAGGCGGCGTTACCGGATTCAGCAGCAGCGTCGGTCCGGAGTCGTCCGAAGTCGATTTCCTAGGATTTCCACCAGCTTTCCTTTCAAGGGTCCAGGGACTGGATAGGGCACCACTTGTCAGAGCAGGAGTCTCTCCAGAGACTCCAGGTGCTGGCAGAGAGAAGTCTTTGCTGTCCCTGAGACTTCAAACAACAGGAGGCAAGCTCTAAATCAAGCCCTTGGAGATTTCTTCACAAGATGGAAGGCACACAAAGTCCAGTCGTGGCCCTCTTACTCTGGCAGAAGCAGCACTGCAGGAAAGCTCCACAAAGCACAGTCACAGGCAGGGCAGCACTTCTTCCTCAGCTATCAGCTCTTCTCCAGGCAGAGGTTCCTCTTGGTTCCAGAAGTGTTTCTCAAGTCTGTAGATTTGGGTGCCCTTCTTATACCCATTTTAGTCTTTGAAGTCACCTTTCTTCAAAGGGGACTCACACCAACTTGTGAAATCCTGCCTTGCCCAGGCAGGGCCTCAGACACACACCCGGGGGTTGGAGCCGGCATTGTCAGAGGCAGGCACAGTCCTTTCAGATGAGAGTGACCACTCCACCCCTCCCTCCTAGCAGAGATGGCTAATCAGGAAATGCAGGTTACACCCCAGCCCCCTTTGTGTCACTGTCTAGTGGGAGGTGAAAAACAACCCAACTGTCAAACTGACCCAGACAGGGAATCCACAAACAAGGCAGAGTCACAGAATGGTTTAAGCAAGAAAATGCTCACTTTCTAAAAGTGGCATTTTCAAACGCACAATCTTAAAATCAACTTTACTAAAAGATGTATTTTTAAATTGTGAGTTCAGGGACCCCAAACTCCACATGTCCATCTACTCTCTAGGGGAATCTACACTTTAATCATATTTAAAGGTAGCCCCCATATTATCCTATGAGAGAGACAGGCCTTGCAACATTGAAAAACGAAGTTGGCAGTATTTCACTGTCAGGACATATAAATCACATTACTATATGTCCTACCTTATCCATACACTGCACCCTGCCCTTGGGGCTACCTAGGGCCTACCTTAGGGGTGCCTTACATGTAAGAAAAGGGAAGGTTTAGGCCTGGCAAGTGGGTACACTTGCCAAGTCGAATTTACAGTGTAAAAATACACACACAGACACTGCAGTGGCAGGTCTGAGACATGATTACAGAGCTACTTATGTGGGTGGCACAACCAGTGCTGCAGGCCCACTAGTAGCATTTGATTTACAGGCCCTGGCACCTCTAGTGCACCTTACTGGGGACTTACTAGTAAATCAAATAGGCCAATCATGGATAAACCAATTACATACAATTCACACGGAGAGCATATGCACTTTAGCACTGGTTAGCAGTGGGAAAGTGCTCAGAGTTCAAAAGCCAACAGCGACAGGTCAGAAAAAAATAGGAGACAGGAGGCAAAAAGATTCAGGATGACCCTGCATAAGCAAAAGTCCAACAGTGTACATATCATTTGTGTATATTACTAAGTGAGGGTATCCTCTGAGATACTTTTGGCATATTGTCACTAAAATAAAGTACCTTTATTTTTAGTAACTCCGAGTATTGTGTTTTCTTGTGATATTGTGCTATATGATATAAGTGGTATAGTAGGAGCTTTCCATGTCTCCTAGTTCAGCCTAAGCTGCTTTGCCATAGCTACCTCTATCAGCCTAAGCTGCTAGAAACACCTCTATTCTACTAATAAGGGATAACTGGACCTGGCACAAGGTGTAAGTACCACAAGGTACCCACTATAAGCCAGGCCAGCCTCCTACAGTGGGGGTGTTGCGTGTGTGTGTATCTCTCTCTTTTTCCTCCCTCCCTCCCCTGTGTGCTAGGCGGCAGTACTCACAGTGGTCGTCTTCGCCGGCATTGGAGTTCGTAGTGGAGCAGAACGTGGAAGAGCATGGGGAAGACATGCAACTCGGGCTCCATGGTGGAGTGGTTCTTCCTTGAATCTCCAGAGGTGAGTCGTTTCCGTTCTGTGCAGTGTTTCCGCCAGGCTTTTGATGTTGTTGGTACCCCCCCAGAAAAGGTGGTGGATTGGTGTGTCACTATACCCTGCGCAAGAACATTGTCTTCCGCCTGGCTGTAGTCGGTTACCGTCATGGTGCCTGTTGATTTCGCCCTCGGTGTGTTAAAGTGGCTGTCTGTCTGAGCGGTTTCTGCCGTGGTCATAATTTCATAGTTATTACAGCCGGCCTGTTGGTGGTATTACTGCCACTATATCACCAACCACCAGGGTTGTAATGAGGGCCAAAGTCTACTTTATTCCCTAAGTTGTTCCATTTTGGTTGCAAAATTCTGGATAAACTTGCTGTGGTATTCACATAATCCTGAAAATCATAGCAATTTCTCTCTATTGTCTGGAGCAGGAGCCTTTACTATAGCGTCAATTAGAGATCTTTTTGGGACTACACCATGTCAATGTGTGTCAATACCTGTCAATGTGTGTCCCAGGTATTCCACAGAGTCACAAAAATATTTACACTTTTCTCCTTTGACAGTCAACCCATGTTATTCCAGTCTATTGCACACTTCCTCCACATGTTCCATGTGTTCTTGTTCATCCTTTGAAAAGATCACAATGTCGTCTTGGAAACACTTTTCAAATTTGTGTAAGTCTTTAAATGTATGGGACATCGCTCTTTAGAAGACTGAAGCTGCAGATGCTAGACCGAAAGGCATTCTGATAAATTGAAAAAGCCCTTGCGGATTAAGGAAAGTGGTAAACTGTCTAGAATCCTCCGTTAATGCCACTTGGTTGTACGCCAAACGAAGATCCAAGGTAGGGAATATTTTAGCTCCTTACAGCATGGACATTACTTCATTGATGTTGGGAAGAGGATGACAGTCCACCATCAGATTGGCATTGAGTGCCCTCAAAACCACACACAACCTAAGACTTTGATCAGCTTTTCTGGCTAGGACAATGGGAGATAACATTCTGAAGACTCTATCTCCTCAACAATTCCTTCTTTAACCATGTCATCTAACATATTTTTTAACTCTTCACGAACATTCAGTGTTACACTTCTTAACCTCTGTTTCACAAGAATATAATTATCTTTCAATTTTATTTTATAGCTATATCCCTTCAATTTTCCCACTTTTTATGTAAAAACCTTAGGAAACTTTTTAATCACAGCTTCCTTATCAGATACATCCTCAACCAGCAATACCGGATTATGACTTTTGAGCCTGAGAACAATACCCAACTTCCACTGATCTTCCCACCCCAACACACTGACTCCTTTAGTAGCTATATACATTTTTATCTCAGCTATCCTTCCTTTGAACTCAATATCGGCTACTTTATATCCCATAATATCTATATTTGAAGCATCAAAGCTTTTAGCAACTATGTCTGACTCCTTTAAGGAGTCCAAACTTACTTTATCCCCGAACATGTGTAAACAATATTCCTTTGTTGTCCATGGAGAACCAGAATCTACTAATAAGTCGAGTTCTACGTTTAATATATACACAATACACTTGGGTGGCTTTATTTTTCCTTTCTTACTTTCTTCTGCTCCATCAATAGAAAGTACAATTCCACTATTCCACTCACCTTCTTCTTCATGATTTTTTTTATCCATTACACACAAAACTTTCCCTTTAACATCACCAAATTACTTGTTTTTCTGAAATCCCTGCATACTTGTGCAAAATGTCCTATATGCCCACACTTACTACACTTCTTATGTAACACACAACACTGAGGAGATGAAGCTATGTGATTGGGACTCCCACACCTAAAACAATGGAACTCTCTGTCAGTTTTCTTATATATTTGAGTGCCTTTTTTATTACCTGCACTAACCGTATGACTGTTATCCCTAGCATTCATTCCTTGACTCACCTTACGTGAAGTAACTATACTATATACTTCATCACTTGTTTTATCACTCCTTTCCAAATATTTCATCCACATTTCTGACTTTTCCAACACTTTAGCAGTGTTAATAGCTACATCTAAATTGGGATCACCCAATACCCACAACTGTTCCTGAGCTCTTTGTTCTTAACATGCACAATAATTTGGTCCGTAATCATTTCATCTGTAAATTGACCAAAATTACAGTTAACGGATAAGGCTCGTAAACTGGTCAAAAATGTATCAAACATTTCACCTTCTTCTTGTGCTCCAATGTTAAACTTGAATCTATTTTGCGCAACACTAGAGGTGGGTTTAAATCAATGTTCCATCCATAGTAAAGTATCTTCATACACATTCCTGTCACCTTGACCTTCCATAGGTGGTAAGTTCTAAATACCACTTGACCCTCTGAACCTAAACGATGTAGAAAAATACTTTTTTTTCCTTTCTGCAGCCATTCTTTTACCATCAATGGTTATAAGATATGTTGTGAATTCTTCTTGCCATCTGACCCATGGAATAGGTGCCTCACCTTTATTTAGGGGAAATTTTGATGGTGGATCAAATTGCATGTTAATATATATAACTTATTTTCTTCTGAAATTTAAAGTGGCCCAAAAGTAATTACATTAATGTCAAAAGGCAATTAATTTACCTCTTTTTCATACGGTAGTGCCGTATTCAAAATGTCAGCAGTCACGGAAACTCAGAAACTTCATGTAAATGAGTGCGGAAATCCGGCAAGTGAAATCCGACAAGTTCACTGACGTTACGTAACATTGATACGTAGCTGAGATTTCTAAATGAATGCAGAACAAAGGGTCATTCTCTAGGTTACCAGCGTAGCCATGTAGTTGTGCGAGCTCCATGCACGATCTCCAGCGTGCTTCCTCCATTACAGTTATCCAATGCACTCACTCCAGTACAGTCATGCAAGGTTATTTAAATACTTGCCTTCTATCCTTTTTCTACAAAATGAGTTCTGTTGTATGAAGTTCAAACTCGAACAGAATAACTCAGTGAAAGTCTGCAGATTTAACAATAACTAATTCAATGTTCCATTGACTGTAGCAGCTTTTCCATAAACGAGGTATCGCACCTGTGCTGCTCTCGATGTAGCAGATAGCTTTTCTTTCCCTCGTCGCCACGTTTAAGAATCTTTAGTCAATTTCATTGTGATTTTAAGAAGCCTTGTGCTTTATTTAAGCAGCACAGTACAGCAAGGACTCCACCAACCATTCCCAACTGCTTCTGTCCCACATTCTAAATTCTCTCCCACTACTTAGCTACCACAATTCAAATATAAATATGTAACACATGGTTTTATGATTGTATTGGTACACACTCATCGGTAACTACCTAGACTTCTGAGAGCATAGTGGGTTCACCCTCTGCCAGATATGTTGGGAAAACGGGAACCCCGATACCTGTTTAATATGTACCAGGACTCCAGGAAGCTGATCTGGTGTAATGCAGGCCATTGGTCTGACGAAGTGTAGAGGTCAGATTGAGATTCAGCATCACAGTCAGCCAAGCTGCATCTTGGGCACTGCATGCCACATTCCAAGATAAGCCCAACAGTAGTGCTCCTCTAAGGCATATGGCGCAGAGTCAGTTTTTATAATACAAGCACCAACTGTGTCACACTGTGTCAGAGGTGAAAGGCGAGATGCTGTGATGTGTCTGCAAACGTGGAACTTTCTCCACAGGGAATTAGAATGTTTAGGCATTGTGTACTGTGTGCTCTGCCTTGGACACAGTGTACAGACTAGATGGACTCAGTGCTTACTATGAGCAAGCAACATGTACAGTGATTTCACATTACGTTATCACATAAATGAAGTCAAGATAAAAAATTCATGCATTCAAAAATGGAGGATCTAAGCAGGTCCTAACATCCTTTCATTACAACCTCCTCTTGGCTGTGAGAGACAAGCGTAAGCTAAAATAGGAATATAAAGCTAGGCTAAAGTATACTAAAATGTTCTACATGTCAAACATAAAATGCATTTCAATAATTAAAGAAAATGAAATCTATATGTCTCAAAAATGTGGCAATTAAAAAGCCAAGGAAACTAATAAAAACAATCTAATCAAAACAAAAAGGGAGCCAAATCAAAATTTAGGACTGGCAATTTTAGTATGCTCATTTTACGGTAAAAATAGGGATGGATTGCCAAATCCTTTGTGGGCGGGAAAGGCACATTGCTTCAGCAGGTTACAACCCTGGAGACCGTCACCACACACGGGACACCTGCATTCACCCCACAACATCCTTGATCGTTCAGAACTAAATAAATCCCATTCAAGAGCAATCAGAACACTTGGTGAATTAAGGTGTCTGGTGGACGTTTCAGATAACATGCTAAGTTTGCCATGGAAGCATTGCACATGCCATGCAGCATGACCTTTTTACAAAGTAATGAGTGGCCAAATGAAGTTTCACATTCATTTACACTGAGGAAGACTTTGGCTTCCCCACTCACACATCTTAATCTAAAGGAAGAATCAAGGACTCGTGAACCAAACTATCCTCCATAGCTTCATACATACGTACCTAATAGTGTTTTAAGTAATATTCAACAGAAATGTAGAGATTGGTAAAAAAATAAACCCATGGATTAGTCACATATCTCCCGATTGAATTGAATTGAATTAAGCATTTATGGAGCGCAACTGCCACTCCCAAATGAGCATCCAGGCGCTATTGTGGAAAAATATGCGTGAAGGTCACACCTGAGAAAATAGTTAACTTAAAGAATAAAGGAATAGCACAGTGTGTCAGAGATTCCAAAGATCCACGTTTTTAACTGCTTCCTAAAGATAGTTTCTGATTCAGTGAAACTTAGGTGCCTGGGAAGATAGTTCCCAGCACCTAGAGCAGTGAAGGATTTGCCCCCTCTGCTTCTTAATCTAAAACAGACACGCTTAAGCAAATTTGCATGCGAGGACCCGAGGATTCATCTTGTGATATAATGAGTGAACCTTGACATTAGAAATTTTGGTCCAGTTGCTTTGTAGGTTCTGAATGTCATCAAAAGAATTTGGAAATAACACTTTTTATGAAATGGCAGACATTACAGTGTTTTTAGGGCTGCTGAAGCAGACGATCTTCTTGACAGTTTAAGAACTGATCTGACGGCTACGTGTTGGTCATCTTGGAGTTTCTGCAAAGTCTGTTTCAAAGATCCCACATACACACTATTGCAGAAATGCAGCCTGGAGGTTATAAGTGCACAGGCAACTGTCTACAGTGTTTTTGGGGCTGCTGAAGCAGACGATCTTCTTGACAGTTTAAGAACTGATCTGCGGCTACGTGTTGGTCAACTTGGAGTTTCTGCAAAGTCTGTTTCAAAGATCCCACATACACACTATTGCAGAAATGCAGCCTGGATGTTATAAGTGCATAGACAACTGTCTTTCTAGCTGTAAGGGGCAAAAATTCTAAACAATTCTTCAGAGATTCTATTAGATTAAAACATGTGTCCTGTGGACGGAAAGACAATAGAGAGTCAAATTTTACTCCCAAGTTCCTGACAACCTTAACAGTGGCCGGAGGAGAGGGGATTGAAACTGGCCACCATTTGGCTGTGGCAAACAGATTAGAATTGCCCAGCAGCATGATATCGTTTTTTTCAGTGTTACATTTCAGATGTTTGTCTAGCATCCACTGAATGACTGCAGTTAAGCAATTTTTAAAGTTCAACTGATGCTTTGTCCAGTGATAGTATCAGCTGGGCATTATCTGCATACAAAATTGAATCTATTCCGAAAGACGCAATCAGGGAAATTAAAGGAGCCATATAGATGATGAAAAAAGCAGGGCTCAACAATGAGCCTTATGGAACTCCTGACCTGAGGTTACTGTTGTTTACACAGAGGAATGTGGGCCCAACATGACCATTTATTTGCAATCTTCAAGAAATGTTTTTATCCAGGAGAGGACAAATCTAGGAATTCCACACTCTTTAATACAATGTAGCAAGATTTGAGAGATAGTATTGAATGCAGCAGATAAGTCTAACAAAATCAACGCTGCATTCCTTCCTGCATTCAAGGTCAGTTGAAGAGTGTCCGAGACTTCCAACAATGCAGACTCAGTAGAATGCTCAGGGCAGAAACCTGACTGCTGTGAGTGAAGCATATTAGCGTTTTCCAGGAATGTAATCAATTGGTTATTATCCAATTTTGCAATAATCTCACTCATTATAGGCAATAATGAGAATGGGAGCAAGTTGGACACTATGGCCCTCATTCCGGCAACGGAAGCACCGCCAACAGGCTGGCGGTGCTTCCAGGGCCATTCTGACCGCGGTGGTGAAGCCGCGGTCAGAAAAGGGGAACCGGCGGTTTCCTGCCGGTTTTCCCCTGGCCCAGGGAATCCTCATGGGGATTCCGACCCCCTTCCCGCCAGCCTGTTTCTGACGGTTTACACCGCCAGAACCAGGATGGCAGGAACGGGTGTCGTGGGGTCCCCTAACAGGGCCCCATGAAGATTTTCACAAAATCGCGACGGGTGCTACTGCACCCGTCGCACCCCTGCAACACCGCCGGCTCCATTCGGAGCCGGCTTCTATGTTGCAGGGGCTTTCCCGCTGGGCCGGCGGGCGGGCTTTTGGCGGTCACCCGCTGGGCCGGCGGGCGGGCTTTTGGCGGTCACCCGCCGGCCCAGCAGGATAGCCAGAATGGCATCTGCGGTCTCCTGACCGCGGAGCAGCCATTTGGCGGTGACCGCATGGCGGGCGGCGCGGTCAGAATGACCGCCTATGTTTGGATCAGCAAGGGGCTTTTATTGAATGGTTTAACCACAGCCAACTTCCAATCTGCCAGCACTTCTGCTGTAACTAAGGAGGTACTCATATTCTCATTAATCAGAGGGTTGACTAAATCAACAATTTTATGGAGGATTCGCAGTGCAGGGGTCATTTGGTGATCCCGATTTACAAGATAGGATAGCCTGGCAAGACTGGGCTATTGAAATTTCTTGGAAAGCTAGTAAAGTTTTGGTTCCTACTTTTGAGGACCCATCATTTGTTGAGTCGTTCAATAAGAATTTAAGAGTGGTAAAATTACGGCGGATGGACCATATTTTTACCTCAAAAAAAGAGAAGATCTGATTGCATAATACCTGGGAGGGCAGGATCTCTCTTTCCAATGCCCCAGGTTTTAGAAAAGAGTTAGAAATTAGCTTTTGATCAAATTGTGCTTCCGCAATATGGGTAGAGAAATATATGTTTTTGTCAGTCTTAATCTGCTTGTGATAGGTTTTCAGAGCCAATTTGAATTGCAACAAGTCGTCTGGATTGTAGGCCTTGCACCATTTCCTTTCTAATTGTTAGCAAGGCAGGTGTTGGTCCGCTAAGGCCTGATTGAACTAAGGGGATGAGGGAAAAGATTTAGACTTTCTATTTTGGAGAGTTACTGGTACTAATAAATTGACTGTTTGGGAGATCCACGTATTAAAAGGCTCAGCATCACTGGAAACTCATCCTTGCAAAATTAGCATGGAGTAAGGTAGAGCTGTCGGAAATCTGGGACCACTTAGCAGCTTACCCCACATATGAGTGATGGGGGAGGTCCAAGTTTGAGGCGGGTGGAAGAGGATTGTCTTACTTCATTATGATTTTAGAAGGGATTAATATTTGGTCAGACCAAATTTGCCAGATGGAGGCTCCACTGACAAATTTGGGTTATCAGAACAAATACAATCCAGGCCTGCATTATGTGTAGGTGCTGTGACCAGTTAATACAGACTTGTAATGCTTAGCGTATCAAACAAATTGAGTACTTCAGGGTCATTAGAACATTCTAAATGGAAATTAAAATATCCCATAATGGTAAAATGAGTGTATCAAAGCACCAAGGGAGCCAGGGCTTAGCCCAGGGAAGCCAAAAAAAGTGGATCCTAGAGCAGGCAGGCGGTAGATTGAACCTATCAATCTGCCTCAATTTTTAAGTAAAGTCTTGCTAGGACATTTTTCACGTTTCTTGGTATATCGCATATAAGAAGCATTTCTGATGTGGTGTTCTAGGACCTAACAATCTACTTCTGGCCACACTAACCACCTGTCTGAAAGTGAAGAATTATATGTACTATTCTGTATCATGTCATTTAATTGCGCTTCTATATAGTTTGCAAACTGTTGCCAATTTTCGAAACATGCAATAGAGGGAATGCTGGGCATAGTCATGTCTTTAATTTTAACCACATCAATGCATGTTGATTGAAGCACTGCATTGTTCAGGAAAATCATTTGCCATGGTGTTAGGTAGGGTCTAAATAAAGCATATGTACCCTGTACTTTCCAATTACATGTTCCCCAAATTGACTTCAAATCAATATTATTATTATTTTTCCAATATTCATAACCTTTTCTGGTCAGTTCAGATCTAAATGAATCAGAGTAATAATAGGATGTTGGGTCCAAGCAATTGTGCCCTGAAAAATATGCAAACTTTCTCACATATGTTTTGGAACTGTCTACTAATGATATTGGGCAATGTCCCCATTGTGTGTAATTAAAAACTGGAAAGGGAGAGCTATCCCTATGTAAATAATGATGATCATAATGATGGTATTAAAACATTTCACCTTAAGTAACAAAATTCAAATGCAAATCACCAGTTTCAAATACAAAATAGCTTTCCAATTCGGAAAGCATACTTCTCACTGTGGTCCGATCCCATTTATCCAAGATCGTGCCAGGGACAATAACATCATTCACAGTTATTTTGAAAATGCATGGTATTTGCAGAATTTCAGTGGGACCAAAAATATCAAAGAATTCGATCAGAGCCTGGAAATGCAGAAATGTTCACATGGGACAGTTCTCTCTGCACCCTATGTGAGGAAGAATGGGGCTTCAGCACCTTGGCTACTAGCTCAGAAGCAGTGCCTTCTGGAAGATAATGTCTTTTTAAAATCAAGAAGAATACTCTGACAAAACCAATCCAAATCAAGAGAAAAAGCAGGGAAGTGGCAATCCAAATATAGGACCATGGGGGAAACAGGTAAGCCTTCTTCTGCCTGGCAAGAAAGGCACTCCATGCACTGAAGGATTTTAAGAAAAATCATTTATGTTGATGAAGTAATCAAAGGCAGTTTGTGCAAAAACAGGGACCTCATGTGATGGTATTCACTTTCAAGGGTGGTTGGTGATACACCATTTTATTGATGAAAACAGCAGCTTAAGACTGGACGCTCTCATCTGGAGCTTGTCCTGTAGTAGCAGTAGTAATGTGAACCAATGGGAAATCAACATTTTGATTCCCTAGCCAGGGAGAAGCATTATTTGTGGTGCTTAATTCATGTACAAGGATCTCAGGCAGAGTAGTGAGAGGAGCTAGGTAACTACCCAGGAGCCCCTGTGGCCTACTGTGTAGGACTGGCCACATGGTGCAGCTTTATCTGGTCTAATGAGACAAACCGATTACTTTTACAACCAGTAAGCGGTAGTAGAATCACAGTACTTGTACATTGAATGCCTAGGACTGGTACCGGTGCTCAGTATTATGGTCAGAATTTGTTTTTTTCTTGCAATCTTCTTGCGCACTAGACACAGAAACCTTTGGAATCCAGCCTGGAAGTGCTGGTTGCTCCTTCACTTCATCAGTGGCAGAACGGTTGGTAATTTCATATGAGCTCTCGTCACGGAAGTATCATAATTCCAGTAAAACAGTGAAAGGTGATTTTGTCTACAGGCATGTCTACCACAACTGTGCCAGGATTATCGAGAAATGGAACTTACATCTGGATGCCATATAGGACCGCATAGGGGGTCTAGCCTCCCAAATATCTTCTAGGCAGATTATTTAAAGCTCTCTGGACTCCATACAAGTGATTTAATGAATCTAACTGTAACCTGAGCCATATACTGTAGCTGGTAAGGACTACCTTAAGTCATGGTTCTTCATATTCACTATCACATTTTCCTCAGGATGATAGGAAGAGGATTAATGCACAGCAACACCTAAGGTTCCCATGGTATCCCTATAAGCTTTAGAGTCAAACGCAGGACCCTGGTCCGAGTGGAATGCTGCTTCTGCAAATGTCGCCACAAAGACTCACAAATATTTAATAACAGTGTGAGTGTCAGCCGATCACTGTAGGCACACCGATAAGAATCTAGTACATGTATCTACAGATAGTAGAATGTATTTAACAGCTTCTTCACAAATTAAGGGCTCACAACGGTCTAAATATACACACTGGAGAGGTTTATAGTCAACTAAGAGGGGTGTCTGTGGTAGACATGAAGTGGTGGAACTTTTAATTTGTTGGTATATGTCACAGCTAAGAACATATTGTTTCGTCTGTTTTTACAGGCCATACCACCAGTAGCATTTCTGGAGTAAAAAACTGTTGCCACCACATCAGCATGTGTAGACTCCAAACCTTCATGTGCAGCTATAATTAGCTATAGCATGTGGTCCTGGTTCGGTATCATTCAATCACCCTCCCCAGGAATGCAAGCAAAAGGAATGGTTTGGGCACTCAATAGATAGGAGTATTTTGCTGGATATTTATTAGGTAAAGGTGTGCCACTGTATGAAACAGTGACTGCAGCCATTATGCTATCATCCACCCTTGTATGAGAGCAAGTAATAGCAGATACAGCAGCAGTCTGAACTGCAGCTTTTATGGTTTCAGCCGCTTTTGAAATCCCTGCACCACACGTTGGTGACTCAAAGTATGAGTTTTGTGAGCCCATGGCAAACTATTCTTGAGATGTGCCATATTTCTTTTTAATTAATTGTTTGCATAAAAATTAGAACTAATGCCAAAGCTATGGGTGTTCCATAATTCGTCAATATCTGATCGATCACTCAGCGTGATCCATCTCTCAAGGTATACATACAACAGGACACTTTGATAGATATAATAATCTAACGTATTTGTACATAACAAAACAGGCCATCTGTAATGACGATATAATCTCCAACTGAGGATAGCCGTTTAGGAGGGGTAGGGGAAGAAGGGCAAGGGAAACCAAGCACTCTACAGACACAACATGGGATCTTTGCACCTACATAACTTGAGCAACTCCAAGGGAGTCTTGCATGGTGATCCAGCCTGCTCAGGTGCGGTAGGATAAAACAGCATCACCTAGGATCTAAGCGTTAGGAATGTCTGTAGGGGGAACCATATGGCTGAAGGCTGTGAATTTACTGGCATTAGATCCCAGTAAGCGTTAGATGTTCCTGACAATATGCAGCATCTTTCAGCCAGTCTACCTTGCACAAGGTGTGGTCGCTGCCCCAAAACATTGCATCTCGACACTTCGCTAATATGAGCATCAAGCCGACTAGCTTCCTGAACTCAGGCTGTATGTCCTTTACATACCCAAGGAGTGTAAACAGGGGGGTGCGTGGGATTACGAGACCAGTCATCTTGCCAATCACATCAAACACTTCCTGCCAGAGCACCTGCATACTGCTACAGCCCCAAGAGGAGTGAAAGAAGTCTGTCTCAGGTGCCACGCACCTAAGGCATCTTGAATCTGTGCCCAGTTCCATACGACTAAGCTGCTGAGGGGTATAGTATAAGTGATTTAGAAACTTGAAATGAATTAGATATATAGGTTACGCATATGTGCATAGCAGTGCTTCCAGACAGGGGCGTGTCCAAATCTAATTCCCTTTGTGGCCTGGCGCGTGGAGGGAGCGGTGGTCTGCATAATAGCATATAAGGCAGTGATAAGCCTCCTGGGCGTCAGGCTGTATATAGCAGATCCAGGGCCTGAACCGTCCACGGTGGGGAGGGGAAGTTGCTGACCCACGCACACACTGCCGCTCTAATCTGAAAATAAGTCAAACAGTATAGAGCAGTATTACAGGGTTCACAGAGCGCTGTCGTTGGAGAAATGAATTGACCATCTGGGGACAGGGATCCCATAGTAGACAACTGCATGTTGCGGCAGCACGTGCGTACATTGCCCTCCCGTGTAATCTGCAAACCTGGTTGGTCAAGTAACGGCATTGAGGATGCATATAAAGTAGATGCTCAAATACGTCCGAACAGCACCTGCCAGGCCAGGGCCATGCATGCACAGTGTCAGTGCCCAACCGAGGCTGACGCGGAGAATAGTATAATGCCCTGGAAAGCATGGGCGGCCATATGGAATCTTGTTCATGGACCGTGTGCAGTAAGTATTTGATGGGGTGGATCCAGAAGTGTGCCAAGTGTGCCTGGGTACAGTTATAATAAAGCTCCAGGTCTGGAGCTGCTAAACCTCCCATTTCAAAGGGCTGGGTCTGCAAATCCCATGCAGTCCTGGGTTGTCTATCTGTCCAAACTAGCAATATTAATAATGAGCAAAGTCTTTTCTTAAAACAGGATGTGAGAGGAATGAGAATATTAATTGATAAATACAACAATTCAGGCAGAACAACCATTTTGGCGATTGCTATTCGACCCAAGAGCGAAAAGGGGAGAGAACGCCAGGCCACAATCTTATCACAATCATAATCTTAAGTAATGGATATTCCGAGGTGTGTGGAATTGTAGCGTCTGTCAATGGAAATATTATGGACTTAGCCAATTTATTGTAATGCCCGAGAGTCGAGCAAATCCTTCTATAATTGGGTTTAGGTGTATATGTGGGTCAAGCACATACAGGGTGACATCGTCACATACATCGTCACTAAGATTGGATGTTGATGGAACGCCATCCCCCGATTATTGTGGTGCTGTCACAGGCATGCTGCTAGCAGCTCCATCACCACCGCAAATAGCAGTGGCGAGAGGGGACATCCTTGCTGGGTGCCCCTGGAGATCGAGAAGGATTCAGTGATGCACCCTTTGATTCTCAATCTGGCAGTTGGATTCAAGTAAAGGAGCCAAATCAATTGAATGAATCTATGGTTTAGGCCAAACCGAGCGAGAAGTGTAAATAGATAAGGCCAAGTGAGAGAATCAAAGGCCTTTGTGGCATCTAAGAAAATCATTGCAGCGTGACTTTTAAGGTCCACCATGTGCGCCACCACAAAAAAGGTGTGTAAATTATACATGGTAGAGCAGCCAGGCATGAATCCTGACTGGTCCTGGAGCACAATAGTTGGGAGCAATGGCTGCAGCCTGGATGCAATCAGCTTCACCAAAATCTTACTGTCTACATATATCAGCGACAGCGGCCTATGAGAATTGCATAGACTGGGGTCCTTCTCTGGCTCCAACACAGTGACTATGAGTGCCTTACAGAGTGAAGGGAAAAGTGTGCACCCCTCCAGGGACTCCTCATACATGTCTAACAGGTGTGGGGCCAGCAGCTCCGCATACCCCTTAAAAAAAGTTGCTGTAAGCCCGTCAAGATCTGGTGCCTTATCACTCGGGAGACCACAAATTGCCCAAATGACATCTTCCTCAGAAAAGGGGGGCTCTAAGTATTGCCTATGTATGCCCCCCAACCAGAGCAGGCTAATTGTATCAAAATATTCACTGTACTGCCCAGGGTCAGGTGTATCTGATGATGAGTACGAAGATGCATAGAAATCCTTCATACTTCTCTGCACTTCCACTGTCCCCGCATAGCGCTCCCTCCCACGTCTCTGACCTCAACAATATAGTCATCTGCTCAGGGATCCACAACATCGCAGTGAGCATCTTTCCAACCTGTTCCCCCTTGCCAAATTGCTGTGCTCTTTGTCTCCTTCCCCAAAAAGCAAACTTTGCAGTGTGCAGCTTCATCATACTGTGTCATCTCGTCCCTTGCCTCTCCCAAGAATGAGCCATATAGGGACTCATAATAATTGCACTCCAGGGATCCAAGCTGGGTTTCCAGTTCAGCCAACTCATGACGCAGTACCCGGAGCACACCGTGCTGCTTGGTGAGGCATACTTTAAAGGCTTCCCAGAGCACAATGGGGGAAGATACAGATCCCTGGTTATGAACAAAATATTCTGTAATTGCCTCCCAAACCTCTTCTCTAAATACTTGATCCCTCAGTGCACCCTTAGGGAGGCATCAGGTGGATGCCTGTCTAAAACTCCCAGAAACCTGTAGCTCAAAGAATACTGCAGAGTGGTTGGATAATGTTTGCAGCAAATGCTTAATCTCTGCCGTCCAAAGTTCCACATATCTGGTGCCAGGCCATAGGTCGATACGGGACCAGCTATTATGCTCCGCATTAATGCAGGTGCCTTTCCTGAGCATGCTGTGCCTTGCTTGCCAAATATCAACCAGAGCAAGCTCTTTCATTATATCGTTCAAAACCTTTGCAGCAGCCTGATGAGGGGGCCACGCGCGACTGTTGTAGGCTACAGCTGGGTTAAGTGCCATGTTAAAATCTACCCCCACATCAGAGTCCCAGGGCCAAGTGTGCTCACCAAGTGCCAGACCTTCACAAAAAACTCCAGATCATCTATATATATATGGGGGCCACATACCGATAGCAGTTGGAAAGGATGGTCATTTAGCACACCTGCGTGTATAACATAATGGCGGTTATTCTGACCGCGGCGGGCGGCGGTCGCCGCCCGCCATGCGGTCACCGCCGAATGACCGCCCCGCGGTCAGAAGACCGCGGCGGCCATTCCAACTTTCCCGCTGGGCCGGCGGGCGCCCTCCAAAAGAGCGCCCGCCGGCCCAGCGGGAAAGCCCCTGCAACAATGAAGCCGGCTCCGAATGGAGCCGGCGGAGTTGCAGGGGTGCGACGGGTGCAGTGGCATGATTTTCACTGTCATGCGAAATAGCAGCATCCCTTATGTGATGGAACAGCTACAGAGACACCGTGTGTGGCTAATTGGTGACTCTGGTTACCCCAACCTGTCGTGGCTACTGACCCCAGTGAGGAATCCCCGGACCAGGGCAGAGGAACGGTACAATGAGGCCCATGGGCGAACTAGGAGGATCATAGAAAGGACCTTCGGGGTCCTGAAGGCCAGGTTTAGGTGCCTGCATATGACAGGGGGATCCCTAATGTACTCACCAAAGAGTCGTGGCCTGCTGTATGCTTCACAATCTTGTTTTGCGACGCCAGGTGCCTTTTCTGCAGGAGGATGGTCCAGATGGTGGTGTTGTAGCAGCTGTGGAGCCTGTGGAGAGTGAAGAGGAGGAAGACAACGGGGACGACACGGACAACAGGGATACAGTCATACAACAATATTTTCAGTAGCATACAGGTAAGAATCACCCACGCCATTTTACATTTACTTAAGGCCTCATGCGTCTCCACTCTCTGTGTTTCCCCCCAGTTCCTGTTAACTGATTTGTGACTTTCCCTTCCCTTTTCAGAGCTGTATGACCCACTGCCTGACTTCAGCTTTGTTTGCCCATGGACTAAAGCTTATTGAAATTGGTATGTTGTCATCACAAAGTAACTGGACATTATTGCACCGTTATGTGTAATACATTTGTTAAGAATACAAGCAGACTCCTGTTATTTTAAGTGCAATAAGTGATTTATTTTAAGTGCTACATATAGGTACATGATTGTAAAACGGTGATGGGTGGGGGTGGAGTAATGTCCATGGCAGAGTCCAGTTCTCAGTCGCACAGGTGCATTGTCCATATGCCTGTGGAAGGATGGAGCAGGGGCAGTTAAAGGTTGGACAGGGTGACAATGTGGGACAGTGGGATGACATCAGGGGGTATCTTAGGCTGGCGGGGGTCTTGCAATCCTACTCTGTCTTCTTGTGAGATCTCAGGTTCCGCTTGCGGGGTGGTTCTTCTTCTGCAGGAGGTGGGGTTCTGGTGGCCTGTTGTTGTGTGGGGGCCTCCTGTCCACTAGCGCCGGCGGAGGTGGTAGGCTGTTCTTGGCCTGGGCTAGTAACAGGGGCCCTTTGGGGTGCCACATGGTCCCGCAATGTGGTGACTATCTGGGTAAGGGCCACGACGATGGTCCCCATTGCGGAACCGATGTTCCTCAGTTCCTCTCTGAACCCAATGTACCGTTCCTCCTGCAGTGCCTGGATCTCCTGGAACCGGGCCAGTACCGTCGCCATCGTCTCCTGGGAGTGGTGGTAAGCTCCCATGATGGAGGAGAGGGCCTCTTGGAGAGTCGGTTCCCTGGGCCTGTCCCCCCCCTGTCGCACAGCAGCCCTCCCAGTTCCCCTGTGTTCCTGGGCCTCTGTCCCCTGGATGGTGTGCCCACTACCACTGCCCCCAGGTCCCTGTTGTTGTTGGGGTGGTGGGTCAACCTGGGTGCCCTGTAGTGGTGGACACACCGCTGATTGACGTGTCCTGGAGACAGAGGCATGGGCCCGCTGGGTGGGAGCTGTGCTGGTGTTCCCAGAGGGGGTTGGGTCTGGTGTAGCCTGTGGCTGTCTGTGGGGAACCGACTATCCAGAGGTCCCCGATGGGCCGGGCTGGTCATCTGGGTCCAGGGAGACAGAGCTGCTGTCATCGCTGGGGGCCTCTTCTGGGGGTGGGATGGACATCTCTGGACCCTCTGTGGCGGTGTGGTGGCGTTCGGGTCCTGCAGGGGTATAAAGGTATGGTTATTGCTTCTGTGTGTGGCATTTCGTGTGATGGGTGGGTGTCCGTGTACCCAAGTGCAGGCATTCCCTTGTGGGGACTTTTGTGAGGGTGGCTTGTGGGGGTGATGTGTGTGTGCAGTGGGCATGCTTTGGTGATGGGTGTCCATGCTTTGTGGTCGCATGCAGGGCTTGGTGTTGGGATGGGTGGGTTGTGATGGTGAGCCTTTTGCTAGGAGTTGGTGTGATGGGGGTGGGGGTGAGGGTGGGGGTATGATTTGGCATGCAGGTGGGGTGGGGGTGGGAAGCAGTAGTGAAGATTTGACTTACCAGAGTCCATTCCTCCGCCTACTCCTGCGAGGCCCTCAGGATGCAGGATGTGCAAGACTTCCTCCTCCCATGCTGTAAATTCTGGGGGAGTAGGTGGGGGTCCGCCGCCAGTCTTCTGCACCGCAATGTTGTGCCTTGATACCATGGAACGCACCTTCCCCCGTAGGTCGTTCCAGCGCTTCCTTATGTCATCCCGATTGCGTGGATGCTGTCCCACCGCGTTGACCCTGTCCACTATCCTTTGCCATAGCTCCATCTTCCTGGCAATTGTGGTGTGCTGCACCTGTGCCCCGAAGAGCTGGGGCTCTACACGGACTATTTCCTCCACCATGACCCTGAGTTCGGCGTCAGTGAACCTGGGGTGTCTTTGGGGTGCCATGGGGTGGTGTGGATGAGGTGTGGGGTGGCGTTTGTGGTGATGAGTGTGGTGCGTGTGGTGGTGTGTGGTGTTTGGTGCGTGGATTCTGTGTGGGTGATGGTGTTGTGTGCCTCTGTGTTGTGGGATTGTCTATTCTGTGCTCTCTCTCTAGCCTTCGTCAATAATTTCGGGTCGTAGGGGTTTGTGGGTGATGTGGGTGTGTGTTTTATATTGTGTTGGGTGTGTGGGAGTGGTGTTAGTATGTGTATCAGGTGTGCGTGTTTCAAACGGACCAATGTGGCTGAGTTTTCTATGTGTGTGTGTATTTTGATCGCAGCGGTGTGTACCGCCAATGGAATACCGCGTTTGAAAGACCGCCGCGTGGATTTGTGGGTCGGAATGGCATGGGCGTATTTCTGTTGGCGTGACGGTGGAGGTTTGGTCATCGCCATTTTTTCGCTGACCTTTGGTGTGGCGGACTTTTGTGGATGTCAGGTTTTTGGCGGTTTGCAAGTTGCGGGTCAGAATGACCATGGCGGTTTACCGCGGCCGCGGCGGTGTTATGGCGGTCTTCTGACCGGCGGTAAGCGCCTTTTACCGCCGAGGTCAGAATGACCCCCTTAGTCTCCACATAGTCTTAAAGGTCCTCATTTTACTACGAATTTCCTCAAGCACTCGCTCCATCGGAAGGAGCTGTTCGTTAGAGGCATGTCATCCATCCTCCAAGTCAGAAGTGTGGGACTCCATCTGGTCAAGTCGGGTATCATGATTATCTTTTCTATCCTTCAGGTAGTCCATACAATCAGTGAGGTGGTCTAACCTAGCATTGATACCTGCAAGGCTCTGCCTGAGATCCAGGAACATAGGGCCTGATTTCGACCTTGGCAGAGGGGACTGTCCACCATATTTCAAGTTCCATAGGATATAATGGAACTTGTAATATGGCGGACGGGATATCGGTCACATTTGTGATGGAGTAATCCTGTCCTCCAAAGTTATAATCAGGCCCATAGCCTTGAAGGATGAAGACTGTGACACGTTCTCGTGATGCAGCTCCTAGCGTCCCCCTCAACAGCCATTCTACCAACTTGTCCGGACTTCTTCCTGCTTTCAAAACAGAGCTTTGCTTGCTTGTGGTCAGCTTCCCCTGTCGTAGTTGGACTCTTGCTCTAGGCAAGACTGCAGGTTTAAGGATGACAGTACTTATGTTTGTAGGCGACTATGCCAATCCTACAACAAAACGCAACTGTCGTCCCAACCCTTCCGGCTCGCAAGCAATACCTCACAAAAAAAAAAAACAGTCAAAGGTGATTTGTGGCAGCCTTTACGCACGGACTCAAGAGTGTGACATCTCAGGGAGCGTCGTGGTTAAACAGAGATGACCCCTTTCTCACATTAACAACATGTCTCTGTCACACACAGGCAATGAAGAAGATGCAGTAAATTTTCAATAGGTTTTATTTCAGTAAAACTGCAATCTGCGATAAGTTGCATGGGGTGAAATGATTAGGATAATGAACAGTGAAAGAAACAACATGGTAAAGACAAGAGTCATTAATACAAAGACCCCCGCAACATGAAGTGTGTGATATGTCCTAATACCCTAGCATGTAGGCCTAACCTCTAACCTAGAAGAGAGCTAGGTATGTTAAAACTCAATCTGCCAATGGCAGGTCCATGAGAAGAGCCCCCAACCCTCGTTACCTTGGAATGAGGTCTCTAGCTCAGACTCCGCAGGGACACGAAGACTGGGTCAGCGTCAAGGTGACGTGCCGCATAGACAGCAGCTATGGCATCTGGTCAGAATCCCTCTGGCTATCTGATAAAGTGAGGAGTATTTATACATATCTACTTGGACCCCTGACGTAGGTTTGTTCCCAAACAATAGATAACAAGGCGTGCTTGGGACGGTAATTAATATAAACAATTCCCACGAAAGCATGAAGAGGGAAAGTACCTAAAGTGAACACCTACAGTTTGTATTTGTCATCTGATCTTAGCGCCTTAGCGCGGCGGCACTGATAATGCAAATAAAAACATTGGCCTAAGTCACAACAAGGCAGCTATCTTAAAATAATTAATTAAATAAATGCGCTAAAACAGAGCAAGCTAAGTAGGGTAAAAGTCACGTTGTGACGGGGACATGAATCTGCAAGCCACAGGCTAAGCTAACTCTGTATCCCGTTAAAACAAACTTGGATTCACTACACCCTCCCCATTGCTGTAACAATTATGATGCCATATCTGGACACCACCGAAGGTGAAATGAATCCAAATGCTAAAAATGCTCTGGACTAAAAGCTAAAAGCATAAAATCAAGCAAAAAAATCCTCTAAAAACACGTTAAATTCAATAGCTAAAAAACATATCAAGAGATATAGGCCCTCATTATGAACACAGCGGTGTTAACTGCCGTGTTCATGCTGACAGTCATTTAACTGACCGCCAACCCCCCTGGGACTCCGCCGGCCGCATAAAGAACATTCTGATGGGCCGTCAGAATACATGGCCGGGACATTGCTGGCAGCTCCACATGGAGCCGCCATCAATGCCTCTGTGCGGCGGGTGCAGCTGCACATATCGCGCAGATCACTGCCCGTAAATCGGGCAGTGACCTTCGCAATGGGTCACTGCACAGTGGGGCCCTGTAGCACCCCTTCTGCCAGCCTTTTCCTGGCGGGGGAATCTGCCAGGGAAAGGCTGGTGGCAGAAGGGATCATTATCCGAGGGGCAGCAGTGCTGCCCTATCGGATAATGATTCCCTCCACCGTCAGGCTGCCTGTCGGAGGCAGCCTGGTGGTGGAGGAGGGCTGCCTATGGCGGCCCTCACTGTGTTCTTTATATGGCGGTTCAGACTGCCATGCCGGTGGCGGTCTTGTCACCCGCCGCCCGCATGGCGGTCTGAACCGTTGGGGATCATAATGACCCCCATAATGTCAACCATGACAAGCAAGGCAGGCCAAAGTAAGAACAATAAATGTATACTTATATTTTAGTCTAAGCCAATCATCAAATTCTTTACAATAGTCATGATCTTGAAGAGCATCTCTGGAGTCACTGAATGGAAAGGACCCCAAGAAAGAGGCCACATTGTCAGATGTTAGATCGATCACAGGATAGGCAGATGGGTCTACGGAGCAGTAGCACGTAGAAGTCTCCTGTGCAGGTCCACCTGAAGTAGTATCATCCTCCAAGGTGTAGCAAGCCAACTTGGCGAGCAAGGAGGCCTCGTGAATCAGCCTTAGTCTCAAGGGGCATGACTGTGAGTAAACCCTCATCTGGGACATCAGCAGTTCTTGGTCAGGAGGCACTGGCGTAACAGCAAGGCACACTGTTGGCAAATGTTTGAAGAGGCACCTTATGCAGGGAAAGACTGGTTGCACGCACCATAGGAGTGGTCAGAATGGCAATGACAAATTGCACTCCAATTCCTCCAGCAAGGAAGCATCGAAGATCTGAACCATGCGATCACGACACAGTTGAGCTGGTGGCAGCGGCTCCATTGCTTTGTGTAGCTGAAAAGACACAGCCACTGCGAATCAGAAGAAATAGCAGCAGTATCCCACCAATCAATATCAAAATAATTGGAAAGCCGCCAAACACACTTGAAAAGATTGAATGGATGGCCGATTGGATGACTCCGAAGACAGTCTAGAAGATGGGCATGAATCCAGACCCAACAGCCTTAAAGAAATGGACAATCCTAACTGGGCTCGAGGCATTAAAAATTCTGGAAACCAATTCACCAAAGTTCTTGGGGGAGTTGGTATTTAATAGGGATTGTATCTCGTCTGATGATCTCGTAACCTGCAGAGCATACGTCTCTCTAGCTGATGTCAATGCAACCTGTTTTTGAAACAGTAGCGCCTTTAGTCTGCACAGCTGGTCAAAATTTACATTAATAGTACCAATGTGAGGCCACATGTCTGATTCCTTTATCTCTCATGTGGTGGGAAATAAAACTTATCCACAGCACGCAACGATCTTAGATACTGAAATTGCATTAGCAATTCCTGGTCGCATACCGCAACAGCTTTGGTCGCTCAGCACCACATAATTTTCATTCGAAAGTACATGAAATGCCGGTCGAATCAAAGGGACGGGACTACCCTTCAGAAAACAGGCCAAGTTTGTGACCCCCGCATTGCAAAGGCCATGAAGGGACACCTGCTTGCAAATCATTGAATGACTAACGGTAGACTCACATTTGCTTCTTCTAAAAAAGACCTCTGTTTTTGCCGTTCAGACACTTGTCATCAAAGGGCAACTCCCACTCTTCTTTAATATAGCTATCACTCAGTCGATCATACCTGCCCACTACAAGATGTTTCATGCATTTTGAAAAATGGGCAGATTAATGATGTCATGTAAGCCATACTGTTGAAGGACTCTGCAACTGTGAAAGTCAGCTTTTTTAACTTCTCTATAAGGAACATGGTGAAACTTGCTTGCCTTTTAGCCATTGTCTGCTGTTCTTTGACTAAACTAAAAGCAGTGAACAATTCACTACAGTTAATATATTTCCATGGAATTCAGCCATTTTTCAATGTCTGTAACAGCCAACCTAACTGCATGATGGAACGCAGCTTACTTTGTCCATCAATCAATCAATCAATCAAAGAAATGTATAGAGCACGCTACTCACCCGTCAGGGTCTCAAGGTGCTGGAAATAATGAAACATCAAATAAACGGGACATATCTCTCTGAATTATATCTATCACAGATGACCCTATGTTTGTCAGTGAATAAATTCTGTTGGACAAAGTGTTCATGCCATTATCGACAACAGTTAAAGCCTTTTCTAAGTTTTCTCTATCTATTTGCCTTAAGCGGGCAGCAGCTGCGATCTGAGAGAGCTTCCAGATCTCCTGGTACATAGCACATATGAATCTTTTAGACCGTGGTTTTCTAGGACCTAGCAAAAAGTCCTGCAAGGATACATCTTCAGAAAGAGTGTTAAATTGTTCTTTAACTGTGGCTAACGTGTTAGACTGTACCCATTGTTGGCACAGTTTACCCACACTAAGGGCCAGATGTACGAAACGTTTTGCATGGCGCAAACAGCAAAATTTGCTGTTTGCGCAATGCAAAATGCACATCTCGATGCACATTCCCATTTTGCGAGTCAGTAACTTGGTTACCGACTCGCAAAATGGGAATGCAACTCGCAAATAGGAAAGGGTGTTCCCCTTCCTATTTGCGATTCGCATCGCAATGCAGAATTGCTTTGTGACCGCGAACGCGGTCGCAAAGCAATTTGCAGTTAGCACCCATGTGAAGTGTTTGTGAATGGCTCTAAAAATATTTTTTCAGAGCGGGCAGTGGTCCTATGGACCACTGCCTACTCTGAAAAAATGAAACCAAATGGTTTCCTTTTCTCTAGTTTATTGCAACTCGTTTTCCTTTAAGGAAAACGGGCTGCAATACCCCCCAAAAAAACTGCTTTATTAACAAAGCAGTCACAGGCATGGTGGTCTACTGTCTCCAGCAGGCCACCATCCCTGTGAGTGCAGGGAATCACAAGGGGGTCGCAAATTGCGACCCACCTCAATAATATTAATGAGGTGGGTCTTTGCGACCCCCTTGCGATTCGCAGATGGTGTCAGGGACCCCATCCTGCATATGGGTTTGCGACTCGCAAGTTGCGAGTCGCAAACCCATTTCTTCCTACATCTGGCCCTATATGATGTAACTATACCCATGTGTTGACCTGAGATAAAGTGAGGATCTGGCCGGCTAATCTTGAAACCCCCTGAGGAATTCAAAAAACGTACCAGACATCCATAGGTGTCCATTGGTCAAATTAACCACCCGCCATGACTTGAAAGTGAAGAATTATAAGTACCAGCTTGAACCTTTGCATCTAGCTCTTCCTCAGTGACATTCAGGAAGAATTGCCAATCTCTGAATTTTGCAGGTGTGGGGATACTGGGTGTGTTCATTTCTTTTTATTTTTGCTAACCCCAGACAAGATGTCTGTTGAATGGTGTCATTTAAAAAAATCATTTGGACAGGAATCAGGCATGCTCTAAATAAAGCTTCCCTACCCTGTATTTGCCAATCTTGTGTTCCCCATACACTTTCTAAATCAACATTGTTCTTCCAGTATTTGTAACCTTCAACTGTAAGATGGGAAACAAAGGACTCTGAATACATCAGCTTTGTATCAGTTAGCAAACTTTTTCTAATTTTTGAAGGAGGCAACTTGAAATAATATGATGCTGATTTTTTTGTGTCATGCCCAGTGAAATAAGTGAACTTGTCTAAATAGTGTTTTGGGCTCCCCACAGGTGGTGTAGAACAGTGCTCCCACTGTGGGAAGTTACGTATAGGTCTGTGTCTAGTAGCACTAGACACACTGCCCAGTCCCCAGTTATTATAACAGAACATTTCCCCATAATTCATTGTATGTCTAAATACATCATCACTTTCAAACACTGATTAGTCCTTCATTTCAGTTAACATAGAATCAACAGTCCGGACATCCCAATCATCAGATACAACACCAGGTGTAATGACATCTGTCATAGAAATGTTTACTGCATATGGAATTCGAATGACCTCAGTAGGCCCGTATATATCAAATGGAATGTTGTCCCACACAATACCATTAGGAATTGGCACACCTGAAATGTTCACAGGGGACAAGTCTCTTCAAACCTTATGTGAGAAATCATATGGAGTTAAGGCTTCATCCACAAGCTCAACTGAGGAGCGTTCAGGAAGGTAATGACCATTTATAAGTAAAAAGAAAACAGTCACAAACCCAATCCATAGAAACAATGCAAAATATGTCAAACAGAACCATAAATAGTGACATGGGTGAATTAAATTGTTATTTTTAAGCTATAGGTACAGCTTACGTGACTTTGATACATTTTCAATTACTGGAGTGGATGAGTCTGAAGAAAAGTCATCAATGTCAATGAAATAGCCAGAGGCAATCTCTGCAAAACGGGAGCAGGTGCATTACTGGTAGATTGATCCACTTCACGTGGATGCTCATGGTAGATGGTGTCATCACTCTGTATGGTGTTGGTGTGAAAAAAGAGCCAAATCTTGGACAGGGGCTATCGTTGATGCAGTAACTGGAATCAGCAAGAGCTCATTTTCCAACAACCTCATGGTCGAGGAGGTGTTTGAAACATTGTTGGACATTGTTATATAGTCCGAAATAGTATTGTCAATTCTACTTTGAAGAGGTATGTCCTGTTGGGTGGTGAGAGGGAATCGGGAACTATCCAAGGGACCTCTGGGTCTACTGTGCAGGATCGGCAACATGGTGAACTTTTACGTCATCAATGGAAATGAATATGCTTGTTCTGGGACAAGGCAGTGGTGGTAAGATGACAGTTCTGGTACCTTGTACTCCCAAGACTCGGACTGGTGCTCTGTAGGATGGACTGAATTTCTTCTTCACAGCGATCTTCTCACGAGTCAGATCACTGACTTTAGGAATCCAGCCAGTGGAAGTTGTTGGTAAATCCCTTATTCCTAAGATGGCAGCACTGGCGGATGATTAATCATCACAAAATTGCTGAAGCTCCTGTAAGACAGTGAGACGTTATTTATGTCAAAAGGTGTGTCTGCTGCCACCAAACCAGGGCCATCAAGATCTGGGACATACATAGGCATCCCAAAGGGAACCTCATACGGAGTGCATCCCCCCAAGGACCGTCTTGGCAGATTGTTCAGTGCTCTCTGGACCCCATATAGGTGATGAAGCCAACTGCCGTCTGAACCTAATATTCTACCTGTCAAGGACTGTTTAGATCATGGTTCTGCCTCTCCACAACCAAATTTCCCTCGGGATGGTGTGGTGAGGAGTAATGGAGTTCAACACCCATCGTCCCCATGGTGTCCCTGAATGCCATAGAGGCAAATGCAGAGCCCTGGTCCGAATGGAATGCCGCAACCACATAGATACCAATAAAGATCAGCAAGTTCTTTATAACAGTTAGGGCGTCAGCCGACCGCTGAAGCCACACCCACAGGGATCTAGAACAAGAATCAACTGCAACTTAGATGTATTTGTATGCACCATCAGGTTGAAGTGGACTGCAATGGTCCAGGTACACATGTTGTAATGGCCTGCTGGACACTAAGAGAGATGTCTGCGGTGGGCTTTTGATATTAGAGCCCTTTATTTGCTGGCAAATGTCACAACAAATGATGTATTGTTTTGTCTGTTTATATAAACCTGGCAACCAGAAGCGTTTCTGTAAGAGTGTTACTGTGGGCGAAATACCAGCATGTGCAGAAGCGACACGCTCATGCGCTGCTTTTATTAGATCTAATCTCTGGTCTTCGTTGGGGATCGCTCGATCTCCAACCCCAGGAATTGTTGTGTAAGCAACATTCTGTGCACTGAAGTGGTAAGAATATTTTGTAGGGTATGCTTTTGGGAGAGACTTGCCTTCAGCTGAAGCCTTCACGGCAGTCAGTATTTCATTATCCAATCTCGTCTGAGAACGAGTCACTGCAGCCTCAGAAGCCGTAGCTACTGCAGATTTGGCTGCTTCATCAGCCAGAGTGTTACCGATAATGTGTACTCCTACACGTTGGTGGCCCAATGTATGTACTATATGAACACACAGAAGCTTTTCCTGAACATCAGCCACCCTCCCCCACAAAGTTTTGTGTTCTATGATGTCCCTTTGGAATCTCTAAACCTGTTCAGCTTCCAATGATTGAGGTAATCATTGTAGGACTGGACGCAGTAGTATGAGTCACAGACTATCAAAGTCGGCAATCCTGACTCTGTATGTTCTAGCGCTAGAAGAAGGGTTTTAAGTTTAGCCAGCTGAGCTGTGCAGTCCCCTAGGGTCTGCGTGAAAGTATTATGAGGGTGGAAAAATCCATCCTTCAAAACTCCACTCACGGCTGCACAAGCGGCTGAATATTGATGTTTGGCACCTACAGCTGGTTGTGCTGAACCATTAGTTTAAATGACAGTATAGTATCTGTCAATTGGTAAGATATCTAGAGGAGTGGGATATTCCTGTTCATATTGGAGATATTCTTGTGTCTGAAGTTTTGGATCAAAGATGTGTTCAAAATCATTGGCGGTCAGGGAGGTAGCCCACTGAATCCAACGTGGATGTAGTGCTTTAACGTTAGGAACGCTTGCTTTAGTGACAGCCTCTGAGGCTAGCACCGGGGTAACGACAATAATGTGTTTCCCTTGGGCAAGTGGCCTCTCCTTAATGACAGCCATTTGAACTGCAGTCAGAATTTTTTCTGTAGGTGCAAAACATTGTTCTGCATTAGAGTATAAATGGAATTTATATGCTATGGGCACCGTGTGGCCCACGTAAAAGGTGACATAAATTAATCCAATGGCACTAGCAATTATTCTGATGACCAAATATGTTTTGTTGTCACATGTGTGTAACTGTTTGGCTTCTAGCATGTCCTGTTGTATTTCCCTAAGGATGCGTGTGTGTTCAACTGTCCAGTGTTTGCTAAAAAAATCTGGGCGTATTAAGTCATAAAGGCCCTCATTACAACTTTGGCAGTAAATGCCGCCTACTGCCTTGCTGATGGCTGCCAACATACCATGACCGCAGTGGTATACCGCTACGGGTATTATGACCCACAGAGAGAAATCCACCACTATACAGACACACACATAAGTCCAAAAGGTTGACCAAAGGTCAGTGATAAAATGGCGGTACCAAAACCCACACCGTTACGCCAACAGGAATACGCCCACAGTATCAGGACCCACAAATCACTGCGGCGGTCTTTCAACTGCGGTAAACCATTGTCGGTACACACCGCCGTGCTCAAAATACAAACACACTTACAAAACTACACCACATTGGACAATTCAAAATATACACACCTGATACACATACACACAGCACACCCACACACCCACACCACTATAAAACACCCACCCACATTACCAACAACCCTTTAACGAAAAAAAGATTGCGAACAGAGAGAGAGACAAGCCAGGACCACCCACTCAATCGGAGCCCCAGAACACCATCACCCATACACAATCCACGCACCTCACAGCACACACCACAGCACATCACCCCACACATCATCCCACACATCCTCAAACATACCACTCACACCACATTCATGGCACCACAAAGACACCCCAGGTTTTCAGAGGAGGAGCTAAGGGTTATGGTGGAGGAAATCATCCGGGTAGAGCCACAGCTATTTGGATCACAGGTGCAGCAGACGTCCATTGCAAAGAAGATGGAGCTATGGTGGAAAATAGAGGACAGGGTCAACACCCTGGGACAGCACCCAAGAACAAGGGATGACATCAGGAAGAGGTGGAACGACCTATGGGGGAAGGTGCGTTCCATGGTAGCAAGACACTAGGTAGCTGTACAGAGGAATGGCCTCCCCCACAACTAACAACATGGGAGGAATAAGTCTTGGCAATAATGCATCCTGAAGGCCTCGCTTGAGTAGCAGGAGGACGGGAGTCAAATCTTTACTACTATATCCCCTACACTACCTGCAAGCCATCTCAAACAACAACCTTTACCCTCAACCCCATCACTCCACCAACTCACAAATACCCCACTATCACAACCCACCCATCCCAATACCAAGCCCTGCATGCAACACCAATGCATGGACACCCATCACAGACCTGCATGGACACCCATCACTAAAGCATGCCTAGCCCACATAATCACCATGCACACAAGGCAAAGCTGACAAGGTTATCACAACCATACAGGGAAACACACCCATGCACAAGATGGCACACGCAGATACAATAACACTGCATTTTCATCCCCACAGGACCCTCACTCAATATCACTGGAGAGGAGGTGCCACCAACATCCAGTCCCCCCACAGAGGAGACCCACAGTGATGACAGCAGCTCTCCACGCCTGGATCACGATGACCAACCAGGCCCATCAGGGACCTCTGGACAGTCGGTTACCCTGCCACAGTCCCATACCACCACAGAGCCTCCCCCTGAGGAAACACTACCACAGCACCCACCCAGCGAGCCCCTACCTCTGTCCCCAGGACACGTCAATCAGCAGTGTGTCCACCACTACAGGGACCCCAGGGAATCCCACAAACCCAAGAAAATCAGGGACCTGGGGTCAGTGGCAGTGGGCATACAGTTCAGGGGACAGAGGCACAGGACAACATGAAAACTGGGAGGACTGCTGTGCGACAGGGAGAGGACAGGCCCAGGGAACCGACTCTCCACGAGGCATTCAGCAACTTCCAGGGGGCATACGACCATTCCCAGGAGACCATGGGCCAGATATTGGCCAAGTTGCAGGAGACCCAGCGGCTGTAGGAGGGAAAGTACCTGGAGATCAGGGAGGACCTCAAAGACATCCACACCATCCTGGTCACCATTGCAGGGGTGCTGGCTGACATGGCCAAAACCATGAGGGAGGCAGTGGCACAACAACGGGCCCCTGACACTAGCCACATCAATGAACAGCCCTCCACTTCCACCGGCGCTAGTGGACAGGAGGCCCCACCACTGGAACAAGAGGCTACCAGCACCCCACCCCCTGCAGAAGGAGAACCACCCTGCAAATGGTCCCTGTGATCCAGGCAGAAGGCAGAGAACATTGCCAAGACCTCCACCAGGAAATAAGACTCTCCTGATTGTCACCCTTCTGTCCCACTCTGTCACCCTGTCCACCTTCCTATGCCCCATTGGACACTGCACCTGTGATACCAAGAGACTGGACTCTACCCTAGACTTTCCACCACCATCAGCCCAGCCCATTGCACATCCCCCTCTACTTATTAGCACTTAAAGAAACACCTTTGGAACAAATACAATTCTGGAGTCTGTCAATTGATTTAAATATATGTTAGTACAACATTTTGAAAACATGGCAAATCTTATGTCCACTAATTTATACATTGGTATGACCTGTAGTGGGCAGCAGTAAACATACCAGGAGCCAGAGTGTGGCACAGAGATCTAAAAATAGAGATGCCAAATGGTACAATGTGGCATAGACATAGGGAAATCATGCTGCCATGTACAATGTCCGACAGAAAACTGAAAAGAAAAGTGAAGTTACAGTGTCTTACCTGTGTGTCACTGGAAGTACTGCTGTATGATATTACTTCTGTTGCCATAATTTCTTCCTCTTCCTCACTGTCCAGAGGATCCACCGCTGCCACAAGACCATCTCCAGGCTCATCCTCCTGCGGAAAAGGCACCTGGAGTCTCAAGGCCAGGTTGTGCAACATGCAACATGCAATGATGATTTTGCACACCTTCTTGGGTGAGTAGTACAGGGATCCACCTGTCAGATGGAGGCTCCAGAACCTGGCCTTCAGGAGGCCGAAAGTTCTCCTTATAATCCTCCTTGTTCGCCCATGTACCTCATTGTAACGTTCCTCTGCCCTTGTCCTGGGATTGCTCACTGGGGCAGTAGCCATGAGAGGTTGGGGTAACCAGAGTCACCTGAAAATATATCGAGGAACAACTGTTAGACACACACAAATCCTTAGGGACAACCCCGTACCCAGACACCAAGATATACTGGGTGGGGACCTTGCGCTCACCTATTAGCCACACCCGATGCCTCTGGAGTTGAGCCATCACATATGGAATACTGCTATTCCTCAAGATAAAGGCGTCATGCACAGACCCAGGATAATTACATTCACATGGGAGATGTACTGGTCAGCCAAACACACCATCTGCACATTCATAGAGTGATAGCTTTTTCTATTCCTGAATACCTGTTCATTTCTCCGGGGGGGGGGACAAATGCTACACATGTACCATCAATGGCACCAATGATGTTGGGGATATATCCAAGGGCATAAAAGTCAACTTTCACTGTGGCCAAATCTCCACCCTGCGCATGTGTTTCAGCAGGGCAGACAACACTCTGGTCAACATGTTGGAGAAAAATGGCTGAGACATCCCTGATGCATTGGCCACTGTTGTTTGAAAGGAACCACTTGCCAGGAAATGGAGCACTGACAGGACCTACACTAGAGGGGGGATACCTGTGGGCTGGCGGATAGCTTACATCAGGTCTGGCTCCAATTGGGCACACAGTTCTTGGATTGTGCCCTGATCAAGTCTGTATGTTAGGATCAGGTGTCTGTCTTCCATTGTCGTAAGGTCCACCAGGGGTCTGTACACTGGAGGATGTCTCCATCTCATATTCATCCTCAGCGGTTGAAGCCTAGGGATGAAAACGATGAGCAGAGGGTCATATTCACACATCAATTGCAATAATGATGCATCTCTTCATTTACAGAACCAGCATGTGAATCCGAGTGTGAGTTGATGTGCCAGTGTCTGCTGTGACGCAGTTAGGTGCTATCACCTGTGCCCCCCTGAAGTAGCGGCTGCCTGACCTGTGAGGAGAGACAAGTGGAAATGAGGTAATTCCGCTGGCGTTGTGCGCCGTTGCGGTAGGTGGTCAAAGACTGCTGCACAACTTCGCATTGGTTATCATTGGTCCCTGTGGGTTCCAGGAGCCAATGGCAATGTATGCCGGTGGTGACGGTACGCACCGCCACGGAAGTGACCGCCATTTTCTTTCTGTTCACTCACTTGCTACCTGACCTTCAACAGGAGAGGACCTACACTGTAAGTGCTGCTGTGACCTGTGTCTGGAAGCGACAATGGCTCATGTGTCTGGGGACAGGGACCCTGCCTTCACTGTGGAGGAGTTGGAGAAACTGGTGGATGGGGTCCTACCCCAGTACCGTTTACTTTATGGTCCTCCAGACCAACAGGTGAGTAAACTGTGAGCACGATGCATGGGGCATGAATGCATGGAGTGCTGTGTGTGTAAACCTCGTGTAAAGGGGGTTGGCTGAGGGGTCCTGGGCAGAGTGCTGCATGTCTGGTGGTCAATGTATGTGAGTTACTGGAAGGGAGCATTAGTGTGGGTTATGAGTGTGATGGTCCGGACGGTATTACCAATCCCTTTTCTGCTGTATTTTTCCTGCAGGTCAGTGCCCATCTGAAAAAGGGTATTTGGCGTGCCATCGCCAAGGAGGTGCGAACCCTGGGGGTCTTTGACAGGCTGAGCACCCACTGCTGCAAACGATGTGAGGACCTGCGCTGCTGGGCAAGGAAGACGGTGGAGGCCCAGCTGGGGCTGGCCTCCCAACGAGGAAGGGGTGCCCATCGTACCCTGACCCCCCTGATATTCCGCATCCTGGCAGTGGCCTATCCGGCGTTGGATGGGCGCTTGAGGGCATCACAGCAGCCACAAGGGGGTGAGTACAAATTCAGATTCATGAGTTGGCGTGCGTTAAGGTTGTACCTGGTTGGGAGATGTGGACTGTGGGTGCCCCTAGGCCAGGGAGAACATGGCAGGGTAGGTCCCTTGTTGGGCAGGCTCTGAAGCACTCTAAACCCAGTGGTGTTAGTGGGCATCTACCACTGGACAGGGTCCTGTAGGTTTCACATGTGCATCTGATCGCGTTATGCCACAAGCACCGCTGCCAAGGACACCGCCGCCACAAGCACCGTTGGCCCATGAGCGGCAAGGGCACTGATGCAACTGAGTCCATCACGGGGTGAATGAAGCACTCTGGGCACAAAGCCCCCTCCAGAACCAGTGGAGAGATACATCCACTCCCTCTGTCCTTAGCAGGATGAAGCACTCTGGGCACAAAGCCCCCTCCAGAACCAGTGGAGAAAGGCATCCACTCCCTCTGTCCTTAGCAGGATGAAGCACTCTGGGCACAAAGCCCCCTCCAGAACCAGTGGAGAGATACATCCACTCCCTCTGTCCTTAGCAGGATGAAGCACTCTGGGCACAAAGCCCCCTCCAGAACCAGTGGAGAATGCATCCACTTGAGAGACTGTGGCTTTGCACTCCCCAGGATGGAACAGTGGGCAAACCACCAACTGTAGAGACTTGAGAGACTGTGGCTTTGCACTCCCCAGGACGAAACAGTGGGCAAACCACCCACTAGAGAGACTTGAGAGACTGTGGCTTTGCACTCCCCAGGACCAAGCAGTGGGCAAACTACCCACTTGAGAGAATGTGGCCTTGCGGGTGTATGTGTCATTTTGTTGCATGTGTTTGTGTGTATGGTGTTGGGGGTGAGGGTGGGGGTGGAGATGTTGCGTGTTGCGTGTGTCACTCTCTTTTTCCTCCCCACCTCCCCTGTCTACTAGGTGCTAAACCCACCGTGATCGTCGTCGCCGCCATTAGTGCTCCTGATATATGAGAAGATACACCAGCATGGGCAGAACGTGCAGCTCGGGCTCCAAGGCATCCTGATTCTTCGTTGAGTGTCGAGAGGTGAGTGGTTTCCCTTCCAAGTACTGTTTCCGCTGTGCTTTTGATGGCGTTGGTACCGCCCCGGAAAAGCTGGCGAATGGGCGGGTTGCAATGGGGTGGGCGGTACATTGTCTTCCGTCTGGCTGTTGGCGGTGACCGCCGCGGTGTTTGTTGCTACTGCCGTGGTGGTCGGAGTGTTAAAGTGCCTGTGTGTGTTGGTGCTTTCCGCTGCGGTCATGATCCCATTTTTTTTACCGCCGGCCTGTTGGCGGTATTACCGCCGCTTTAACACCGACCGCCAGGGTTGTAATGAGGACCAAAGTGTCTTGATATGTTGTGCATAGTCAGGAATGTATGTTCTGCCAAAATTAAAGAAGCCAAGACTGTAGCTTCTTGAGCGTGTTAGGTGGGTGCAGTTGTGCACATTTCTCTAGGAAGTGCAAGGCCAGGCTCTTTCCCTCATTTGATAGTTCATATCCCAGGAACAATACACTGAGAAAGGCTATCTTACTTTTCTTAAAGTTAAATTTGTGACGAGGTCTGAAAATCCTAAGATGATCCGATCGACCCTGAAAAGATGAATGGTGAGGTCGTCGTCTGTGAGATAGATGTCATCCACATAGCATAACGTCTCAGGATCAAGATCATGTAATATTGACATTACACGGGCTGAGAACAGTCCTGGGCTGTTTTTATAGCCTTGGGGCAAACGGAAAAAGTGTTTCTGTGAGACAAATAAGAATGACCTCAGGTCCCGACTTTCTTGTGCTACGTTTAGGCAGAAAACCCTGTTGGAAATATCCATCGTTGTTTTTTTACTTTTTGCGCAGTATATTGTTAATAAGTGCTGTGCTATGTGCATTTTGTATAGGGTATGTGCGCGTATGACTGTTTAAGTGTCTGTAATCTAAGACTATTTTGTAGGAATGGTCAGGTTTTGCAACCAGGAATAATGGTTTATGTATTGCAGAGGAACAGGGCTCAGTTACTCCCTGGTACTCAAGCTGAGTGAGTAGCTCCCTCATTGAAGCTTTAGCTTCGTGTTTAACAGGATATTGTGGCTGATGTTGGGGTATAGACCTGAAAGGTATTACATGACAAGAAGAGTCTTTGTCCCAACCTACATGATTGTGGTATAGTGCAGGAGCCTGCATTGGAGCCCAATCGACAGCATAGGCTTGTTTTATCGCCTCCAGAACAAGATCAGAGAAAGAAGGCAAAATGACATCTTCCCCATGTGGGAGCTTACGGACGTGCTCAGGTGGCCAGTCTCTTTCGGCCAACAGGATATCACAATTAAGTTCATCCCAGAATATCACTTTAATAGTGCTCTCTATGTCTCCCTCAATTTGAATTTTTATATCATAAACCCTGTCGGGTGGGAGAATGCACACGTCCGCAGTCTCAGCTGCAATGAAATCGCTAGTTGCTGTCACATCCAGATGATCTTTTAGACTCTGGCGACATATCGTGACCACTGCTGCACTGTCTAACAGTGTCACTGCCCACATGTTCTTCAGCAATGTTCTCAAGTGTACTGGCATTTTTAATTGGCAGTGCTGCCACCTTTTTCTTTTTAAACTGTGGCTTCTGTTGTGGGGACTTATCTTCTTTTTTGTCTGAAGACTGTGGTGAGTCTTTCTTTTGTTTCACATTTTTAGGACGTTGGTCAGGACGGCCCCCTCTCTCACTGTGTCTATCCAGTGCATCCTGAAAGGAACAAGAGGGACGTGAATCAGTATATCTGTCAGGAGCTTTTATACTTTCTCTGTTTCTGAGACTGTATCTCCTTTCCGAGTTCTCCGGATGTGGAGAATCTGCTCTCTTATTTCATCTTTCTTTAAATTGTTTCTGCTTATCCCAGTGCTTCTCAGTATTTTCCTGCGCTTGTTTAGTACCTTCCTTAGGGGTGGTTCATTGTATTTCAAGCTTCTTCGGTTTGGCTCCAAAACTGTCCAGTCTTATACTAGTATAGGTATCGGAAATAACTTTCAATAGTTCTCGCTCCTAGTCCAAATGTGGAATCTCTCGGTGACGCTGGCGTATAGCCAGTGCTACCGCTTCCCCTTTAATATTACTGAGTATTATTGAGGAGACTGCGTCAAAGTTACGAATTCATTTCATCCCCAAATCTAGGCCTGATGCAGACCCGTGTTCATTCTGTATTTGTTTTAACACTTCTGGTAAATGGGCAAGTGTTGGAGTACCATGTGGGTATACTGCAGTGAAGACTGTACCCAACGTGGTGCAGTTACCCACTGAGGGAACCATCCTGAAAGGCAAGCATATCTTGACAATTCTATGTTTCTCCTGTGGTCCCGTATGGGGAAACACAACTTCCAGGTGATTTATTTTCTGGGCTATACAGAACGGTATTTTCTCTTGTTCTGTGGGTACTTTACCCATAATGGTATGTACTGTTTGTGGATGAATCCCAGTAGCCAATTGGTACCCAGCAGGTGCTGGTGGTGCTGGACGCGCTGGTTTTGTGTTTAATGTTTGCATTGTAAACTGAACTAGTCGTCTGTAAAGTGTTACTAATTCAAGATATATGTGTCGCAGGACTGCTGCCTGCATGTTTTGTATACCTGGATGAGGTATGTATGTGGCAAAAAGAGGTCGTGTTGGTCCATCATTACCTAAAGACCTAATCTCACGCGTTGTATTATATGTGGTAGGGCGCCTTCAAACCAGTTCTGGTGTTCTTGATATGTGAGTGGTATTTCAAGATACTGGTATGCTTGGTACCATTGAGGTACGTTCGTAATGTTATATGTGTGGAATGTGTCTGATCTGTCATTTTTCACAGGAAATGTGACCCAAGGATAACATATTTCTGTTTGATAAGCTTCACTAGCTTCCACTATGAACGTAACATCCCCATCTCTTCTGTTAAGCCATGCGCTACTAAATGTAAAGTTAAAGGTTGTCTAGCATTTTCACGGATCTCTATGGCATTAGCCATAATGTAAAACTGAGTAAAGAGATGGAACACCAAGTGGGGAGTAAAGTCCTTTTATTAGTTCAAGCTCGAACAACCTACAGCCTAATTAGGTGGTCCCTGTTCAGCTGAAGAGGATCTTCCCCAAGACCACAGACGTCTCCGTTTAAAGGTACTTAGGGTACCTGTAGTATGTGAGACTATGATAATCGGGGTATCTGTAAATTAGTGCCCAAACAACATCGTTGGTGGTGCCATGTCATAGTTGGTCTCTTGTTCTAGGCAAGACTGCTGGTTTAGGGATGACAGTATTTACGTTGTAGGCGACTATGCCAATCCTACAACAAAACGCAACTGTCGTCCCAACCCTTACGGCTCACAAGCAGTACCTCACCAAAAACCCAAAACAGTCAAGGGTGATTTGTGGCAGCCTTTACGCATGGACTCAAGAGTGTGACATCTCAGGGAGCTTTGTGGTTAAATGGAGATGACCCCTTTCTCACATTAACAACATGTCTCAATCACACACAGGCAATGACGAAGATGCAGTAAAGATTCAATAGGTTTTATTTCAGTAAAAATACAATCTGCGATAAGTTGCATGGGCTGCAATGATTAGGATAATGAACAGTGCAAGAAACAGAATGGTAAAGACAAGAGTCATTAATACAAAGACCCCCACCATTTTGCAATATCATGAAATAACATGAAGTCTGTGATTTGTCCTAATGCCTTAGCATGTAGGCCCAACCTCTAACCTAGAAGAGAGCTAGGTATGTTAAACCTCAATCTGCCAATGCCAGGTCCATGAGTAGAGCCCCCAATCCTTGTTACCTTGTAATGAGGTCTCTAGCTCAGACTCCGGAGGTACACGAAGACTGGGTCAGTGTCAAGGCGACGTGCTGCATAGATAGCAGCGATGGCATCTAATCGGAATCACTCTGACTATCTCATAAAGTGAGGAGTATTTATACAGATCTACTTGGACCCCCGGCGTAGGTTTGTTTACAAACAATAGATAACAAGGTGTGCTTGGCATGGTAATTAATATAAACAATTCCCTCTAAAGTATGAAGAGGGAAAGTACCTAAAGTGAACACCTACAGTTTGTATTTGTCGTCTGATCTTCTTGCTTTAGCGCGGTGGCACTGATAATGCAAATCAAAACACTGGCCTAAGTCAAAACAAGGCAGCCATCTTAAGATATTTGATTAAATAAATGCGCTAAAACAGAGCAAGCTAAGTAGGGTAAAAGTCACTGGGTGACGGGGGCACGAGTCTGCAAGCCACAGGCTAACTTCCGTACCCCAATAAAAGAAACTAGCATTCACTACACCCCATACTGGTGTTTCCAATTTCAGCCGGCCGCACTTCCGGATGTCGGAAAGGCCGTGTCAGTGTGCCAAGAGGCACACCCAATCCAGCAGCAGCCACAGGGGACTCTTGGAGCATCTTCAACCGCTTGTCCAGCCACACAGGGCCTCCCGCCACTCTCCTCTGCGGAGCGACAGTGCCTTTAAGAATGCCCACATCTCGCACTCTCCAGTTGCGCCCCACTGGGCCCAAACTCATCTAGCTGCGGCCTGGCATCGGCCCGTTGCTTAAGCTCATGATCCCTACACCTGCTGCATGTGCAGACACGGCACCAGACACACAGGGTTTCTCCATTATGCTTCCTGCTTCAAATCCGGGGCGACATCCACACAGTACCTCCCAGGTAGGGTCCTCTCACCTCCAGCCAGGAGCAAAAGGCCTCAGGGTAGCAGCGGGCCCCATGAAGGGGCAACAGTTCTCTAAGTCACTCCTCAGAGAGGAGCCTCTGTCCGCTCCTCACTTCCACGGCAGGGCTTGCGGCCCCAACAGGCACTGAACCAAGCAGTAAGGCCTCAAATGTGACAAGGTTATGCACTCCCTGCCTCAGCACCAAGCCTCTTCACATCCACGTCCCCCACCGCACCTCTTACCCCGCATTCTGGCTTTCGCAGGTCTGCAGCTAGCGACATTGATATAACTCCAGGGCTGCACTATTACCACAGTGGCCCAGGAGCAGCACCAGGAGTGAGTCAGCGCAACAGGGTGGGGGCCCTCCAACTAGGTCTCTAGGCTCCCAGCCATGGTTTCAGCCGTTTCCCTCGTCTCCGTGCCACACTGGGCTCTCCTGGTGTATTGATTTTCCAGCCTCTCAGTCACCCGCTCCCCTTGGCAAGTCACGCAGGTGGGCCGCAGAACGCCAGGGCACTCCATGGCATGAAGCCTCTGTCTCCCCGCACTTCTATTGCGGGGCTCACTTCCCAATCGGGTGTCGATCCGGACAGCAAGCCTGCCCGAGGTTCCAGGCATCGCAGGACTCCACGCGCCCAAGCTCAGCACAAGGCACCTGCATGCCCACGGCCCACACCACGGCCACTCGTCAGGCTCGCCGTTCTTGTCTTCCTTCCTCTGCCTAAGGGGCCGCTGAGTCTTCATCAGAGACACGCTATTGAGGGTGTGGCCTGTGACAAGCACTGGTGCAAGCCAATATCACGAGGTGGGGATCCCACTTCTACTAGGCCTTTAAGACCTCTGTCTTCTGACCGCGGCAGCCATCATTTCACTCTCCCTCACCACGGCTCACTGGGAGCTCCCACTCCGCTCCAGTGGCTGCCAACTTTACAGCCTCGCAGGAACACAGTTCCTTCGGCAAATGGCTCCCAGGACAGGACAAATGAAAGATTAATTCTCCTGTACCTCAGAGCCTCACCAAGTGGCGGCCATCTGCGGACCGGCCAAGCCATTCCCCAGATGTGCCACATTTCCACAAAGCAGTTTATCCTTGATAGTATTCCCTTTTGATTCTCTGAATCCATTCAGGTACTAATAATGCAGATTTTCATTATAAGACTGGACACAGTAACACAAATCAAACACTATCAGTGCTTTTAATTCAGCCATCTGGGCTGTGCAATCCCCTAGGGACTGCAAGCAGCAGAGAATTGTTGCTTGGTGCCAATCACAGGTGCCAATCACAGGCGCTAAACCACCAGTATAGACTACATAATCATACTTGTCAAGAGGCAAAACGTCACTTGGCGCAGGGTGTTCTTGTTCATATTGAAGAAATTCTTGAGTCTGCAAATTTGGGTCAAAGACATATTCTACATCAGTAGCTGTCAAGAAAGTGGCCCACTGTATCCATCTCGGATGTAAAGATTTTGCATTAGGAACACATGCCTTAGTGACAGCCTCTAGGTCTGGGCCTGGTCTGTTGCGTTTCCCCTGAGCCAATGGTCTTTCCTTTACGAAAGCCATCTGAACTGCACTCAATGTTTTCTCAGTGGATGCAAAATGTACCTTAGCATTTGAATATAAATGTGATTTATATGCAACAGGCATTGTGTCACTTTTGTTGAAGGTGACATAAGTGGAACGGGTGGAACCAGTGGAACCTACAATGACTCATATCAGTAGCTTGGTTGTGTTGACACAAGTATGTACGTGTCAAGATACTAGCATGTCAATCGGTAATGATCTGAGTATTATGTGTGTTAAAATGTCCAATATGTACTGGAAAAATCCGGACGTATTAAATCATAGTGTGGTTTGTGCTGCGTGTAATCTGGTATGTATGTTATCCCAAAATGTAGTTTCTTTATGGTGTTTGGTGATTGTAAAAGAACACACTTCTCTAGGAAGTGGGGGGAATGGGTTTTGCCTTCATTGGACAGTTTGCTTCCTAGAAGCAGGACACTAAGAAAAGCTATTTTAGAAAACTGAATCTGTGCTGTGCTCAGCTAATCCCAGCACTATGTGGTCTACTCTTGGTATGTGTCTATTTAAGTCATCAACCATCAGATAGATGTCATCAACATAGGACAATGCTTCGGAGTCAGTTTAATGTACAATTGATGTTACTCAGGCAGCGAACAGTCCAGGACTGTTCTAATACTCCTGAGGGATTCAGCAGAACCGTTTTTGTGACCCTAGTGTGCTGAAGACGGTTAGCTATCTGCTTGCGGGCTCTATATTTTGACAGAAAAGCCACTGGAAATTTCCAAGTTTGTTTGCTTCGGGTTTGATGAGGTATTTGGTTGCACTTGTGGCATAGAGCATATGAGTATTATATGGTAGGGGGAACCTTTATCCCAACCTACATGATTAAGGTATAATGCCAGGGCTTGTGCAAGAGCCTAGTCTTTGGCATATACCTGTTTAACTGCATCAGGAACAAGAACTGAGAGGGTCGGTAGCGTGGCATCTTCTGCTTTGTGGGACTTTCCTAACAAACTCAGGAAGCCAATCTACTTCATTCAAGACAATAGCATGAATGTGTGCCAATTTTTCCCAGAAAATCATTTTAATAGTGCGTGTTATGTCGCTCTAAGTTTGAATGTCCATATAGACTGCTGGAAGGGCTCACCCACTGACCTGGTGTTTCAACATGTTCCAATTTACTAGTTGCTCATGAAGTCAGAAACCCTTGAAGAATCCGGTGAACTATTGTGACCTCTGCTGCACTGTCTAGCAGTGTCTTGTTCAGTAGGAGTGCTCTCAGTATGTGTGGCATATTGAACAGAAATACCTGCCACTTTCTTCTTTTTGAACTGGGGTTTTTGTTGTGGAAGTTTCTCTGTTTTTTATGATGTTGTCATATGAGCACTGTGAGTCTGTTTTCGGTTTCACATACTCTTCATGTCTGTGCTCAGACCATCCTTCTCTAGCAGAGCATTTAGTGTGTCCTGAAAGGAACAAGAAGGATGAGTAGCAGTATTCTGATACCTATCAGGCTGTTTTAATATATCATGGTTGCACAAGCTATAACGTTTCTCAGCAATTTCCTGTTGCAGAGATCCACCCTGTGTTTTTGTTTTATACTTTTTTTTGTTTGTTTCTCCCTGCACTTTTTTAGAGGACTCTGGTGACTGCTTGGAACCTTTTTAGTCAGGTTGCCTTTTAAGCTGTGGCTTATTAATCTCAACCTATAGATGTATAGATGTCACTGATAATGTTCGGCAATTCGCGTTCCAGATCTTGTACAGGAACTTGTACAAGCTGTTAGTGTACTGCCCACGCTGCTACCTCCCTTCTAATATTACTTAATATAATTGAGGACACTGTGGCAAAATTGTCAATTTATTTCATCCCTAAATCCAGGGCAGGAGTAGCCCCATATTCGTTCTGAATCTGTTTAAACACCTATTCATGGTGTACCATGTGTTATGCTATAGATGACAGAGAAGCCAGTGCCCCAGTTGGCCCAATGTTCAGCAGGGGAGCCATACCCTGAGGTAGGCAACCAGTAAGAATTCTGTGTTTGTCTTGGGGTCCCGTATGGGTAAACACTGCTTCAAGCTGATTTGTATTTTGTGCAATACAAAATGGAATCTCTTTCCGTTTGGTGGGAACCTTACCCATGATTGCATTAATAGTGACAGGACTAACTACAGGCACAGCTAATTAGACTGGACAGCTTGAACAGCTCTCGTTGGGGCAACTGTTATTGCTCTCATTGCAAAGTGTATTGTGTAAGGGATGGCGGGATGGAGTTCATTAGCATTCAAAGCTGCTATGTTGGGATATGGCTTGTAACCGGCTAGTACTGGTCAGGTCGCCCACATTATTCAAGGGACCCAGTCTCAAGTTTTATTATTTATTTTGGAAGGGTGCCTTGAAACCAATTTTGTTGTTCCTGATATGTTAATGATATTTCTAAGTGTTTGTATGGTCTGTAGTGATTAGGCGCTCCCACCTCAGTGTATGTATTGAATGTGTGTGTATTTGTGTCTACTGCAGGAAAATTGATCCATGAATAAAAAAACTTCACATTTATAATCTTCATGGGCTTTTCCCACTCAGGTAACTTCACCTCCAGTGTTGGGGAGTTAGTTGAGTTGAGTAAAATAAGTTGTGAATGCTTGCCTACAGTTAAACAGAATGTTAACTGGATTCACCATATGGAAAATAGGATTCAGAGGGGCGTTATCCTTTTAAAGGTTCAAGCCAGAACAATCTACAGACTAAAATAGCAGTTCCCTATTAAGCTGAGGAGGATTAATCCCCAACACCGTAGATGTTTCCATATAAGGTGAGAAGGCAACACTCAGAAGACCCATTAAATAAGTACCTGACCTAGAACATTGTTGGTGCCATATTATACGGTTCTAATGCATCAAGTAAGACAAAGCATCTGGTCAACATAAATGTCAGAGTATTGGGACTCTGTCCACATATACCATCTGGAAATATTGACACAATTATCTTGTTCACAGTGCCCCATCTGAACCCCTAAGCACAACAGTTGTACCGGTTGGGTTTCGCATCCTCGAACATGACTACTCAGATTCCCAAGGAAATCGTGGAAACTGATCTACCCTTTTATTGTCACTTATAATACCAAAGATTAACCACAAAAAGCATTTATTGCAACTGTCTTAATCTAGCACAAAACATGAGCTGTGATTATTAGGCTAATGAGACAGACCATGGTACCCAGCATTACAAAGATGGTGAAAAACATAAACAGTTTAATTTTGTTGGTACACTATTATCTGTAACTACCTATGCTGCTGAGAGCATAGTGGGAGCACCCTCTGCCAGATCTATTGAGATAACCTGAATCCCCATACCTGGGAAAGATGTCCAGGAAGCCAGTCTACTGTAGTGCGAGCTTTTGGTCCAATAAAGTGTAAACGTCGGATTCAGGACCAGCATCAAAGTCGGACAAGCTGCATCTCTTGAACTGCATGCCACATTCCACAATAAGCCCAGCGGGAGTGTTCTTCTAACGCATTTGGCGCACAGTCAGTTTTTATAATACGCGCACCATCCGTGTCACATTGTGTCAGAGGTGCAAGGCTCAATGCTGTGATATGTCTACAAATGCAGAGGTGTCTCCATGGGCAATCCGAATGTTTAGGCATCATGTTCTGCGTGGTCAGCCTTGGTTAGAGTGTGCAGACTAGATGGCCCCAGTGCTTACTAGGAACAAGCAACATGTGCAATGATTTTGCAGTGCATTTTCACATAAACTAGTAATGCTACGTTAAAAACATGCATTTAAAAGTGGATGCTTTAAGTAGGCCCTATGGTGCTTTCACTACAGTACACAGGGTACAAAGAGGAAAATCAGAATAATCTTACTTGTCCAGTAGGTTGCAGACGTGGTTCACAGCTGAGATGATGCAGGGCCAGTGAGAGCAGATGGCACATAATGTTACAGGGAATATGTAGACTGCAGATTCCGAGCACTGAAAGAATGCGGTTGCATAGAGAAAAGTGCTGCCCTGAAATGTTCATCACTGAAAGAAATTGGGATTACTGGTTGGAAGAGGTAAACCCCTACCCAAGTAGCAACCCTAACCTTTGTCAGGGTAAAGTCACAAGCATAATCCAAATTAACCTGTGCTCAACCCTCTGGTAACTTGGCACAGAGCAGTCAGGCTTAATTTAGAAGCGATGTATACAGTATTTACTCAGCATTTACAACAGTAATAAAGTGAAAACACAACATAAGAAAAACCCCACACCAAATTAGAAAAATAGGGTAAGTTTTAATAAATAAAACAAGACTGAATTGTCAAAATCCATTCAGTAGATCAACCTGAGCTAATTCCTAGCACGGTGAGCAGATCTCTTAAATAAGGCCACACAACCCATAGAAATGACAGTACTGAATTAACCACGACCTAATGTACAGTGTCTTTGCACGTTAACACATCTGACTTCATAAAATTTGAAGAGGGGGATAATCAAGCGCCACAGAGCATGGTCATATAGCAGAACAAGAATAAGTGGGTTATATTTTCTGTCCCACCGAAACTTCAATCGCAGCACTTGGATGCCGCAGCAAGCCTAAAAATACAGATTAGGTAATCCCTCATCTGCAGGATATCCAACCTGTACTTTACTTACACCGTTCTTTTCAATTCATAGTATAACAAGTACAGATACTCAATGAAAGTGGAGCCAAGGGTATGTCTACAAAAATTGCACGGAATACACTGTGGCCTCAACTCCAGACTCTTATTTGTCATCATATATACGCCATACCATTCTTCGATTAGGTCTGAGGTATCCCACCTAACTTTACAGAGAGTTGCCCATAGGAAATCCATCTTCAGGTAATTTAAGATATTCGGTACATCAGACCACCATGTGCTCCCCCTACACTCATTGTTATAGGTAGCTTCTTCTAGTGTACTGAAGAGTCGGTGTCTGAGGCCCAAAATGTATACCTGGTGCATCCTTTGAAATCGGAGAAGCTTCTAGAGAATTCCCTTTGAAGTGCTCAGTTTTCTCGCCTCCCCAACCCTGGCTCAAGACTAACTACAGCGGATATGTAATTATTTGTGTGAAGACAGAACACAGCCTATTCAGGCATTAGAGGGACTCTTCGCAGCTCCACCACCCCTATTCTGCCAGTGATGGTCCATCCAGGCACACCTACGCTCTCTGTTGTGTGTGGCTGTCTGGGAGAAATGCACAAAGTCTAACTGCCAACTACACCCAGTCATGTGACCCAGGAATAGGCTACAGGCTCTAAATGTCCGAGGCAAGAAAATGCCAACTTTGTAAAGTGGCATTTTCAAAAATGTAATTCAGAATCAGACGTTTACCATTAAATACGATTTTTCATTATAATTCCAATTGAAATGACTGACTGCTCCCAATTAGAAGTTGTAGCGTATTCCATGTATTAAGTTAACTCCAATATTATCCTGTGGGAGAGTCAGGCTTTGCAGTAGTGAAAAATAAATTGGAGAGTTTTTTACTACCAGGAAATGAAAAACTTGAATGTATGTGTCCCACTCCTTAAATACACTGCACCGTGTTCTCTGGACTTGTAAGGCCTACCCTAGGGGTAATTTATGCATACTGAAAAGGAAGATTTAGGCCTGGCAAATGCTTTCCTTTGCCAGGCCAAAATGGCAAGATAAACTGCACACACAGGCTGCAATGGCAGAAATGAAACTGGTTGGTGAGGCTCCTGAAGTGGGTGGCACAATAAGTACTGCAGGCCTACTAGTAGTATTTAATTTACAGGGCCTGGTTACATGGAGTACCATGAAGTATTTCAAATGACCTAGTTTTTGCCGACCAAAGTGAGCGTGGGAAGTGCAACTACACAAAATGCCTGTATTCTTCTTTTCAGTTCCCTGATTTGGGATTATTTTGGGGACGAAAGAGGGTCATTTAATCTTGGCAATGCTGTGTTTGGGACTTGAAACATGCTGTCTGTTCTCATTAGCAACTATTATATTCTCATGCATCGCTAATTAAGGATGTTGTTTACCCTTGTAAAAAATCAATAAAAACGACTACTTGATAGGGAAAATGCAGTGTTGAGGGAAATAACTGATAAACTGCTAACCAAAAATTAAAAATAAACAAAGTATCACCCCAGGAAACGAAACTGTGTATATTTCGTCCAAACTTTGTGAAGATTTTGCACACTGAGAAAGAGTTTCTGACAAAAGACAATCCCTCATGAGAGTGCAGTCCCACGCCCATTGTGTGTTTTCGACCCACTTGATGTTATGACGCTGGTCATGCGGTTAAAACAGTGACAGTCACAAAAGCCAAGACAGTAGATTTGAAGGCAGCGTTCCCTTTCATGGCAGTGATGATGATGTAGTACAGCACTTTTGTACAACTAGGAGTAACCAGGGGTACCATCTGCAAACCTGGTCTGCCTTTTGGTATTACCTATTGCGACCCTGCTATCCTTGGTTTTAGGGGCCATAAAAACAGGTTAACGTAGATAAACCAGACACTAAAATTCTTGTTTGCTCGTTTGTGGGCCTAGGGGTGGAACAATGGATGTACCCTGCGGTGTCAACGAGGGTGAAATGTTGTGTGCTTGGATCTTAGGAATCTGTGGCTTACTCCTCAATTGACTGACAAAGGAGATGAAAAACAAAGTTCTGTGAGCTATAATCAAGTCTTGATGTGCCATCTGTTGGGCCCCTGATTGTGACATGGGACGGCTCTAAATGTAGGAATCTCGTTGGGAGACTGCAGTTCTCACAGGACTTTATCAGAAAGGGAGGTTTAGTAAGAAGTGGGAACCGAAATATTCCACTGGATCCTACATACTCTTCATGTGCCTTTATCTGTTGAACAGCAATCTATTTAATTCTTTTCACAAAAAAACAGAAAAATCCAAACCAAGTTGAAACACCCTCCTACATTATTAAAAAATGAAAAATCTGTCACCATAATCGTTTAATCTGTAGGGGTCCTGCTGAATGGCGGATTCCCTAAAACACGCTAGTCGTAACTTAAAGCTTCTACTGAGTAGTTAATATATGAGGTAGGAAAACACACAAAATTTATTTTGTACTCTGTCTTCAGCTGCGGGCAGCGTGTGGAAACTCTGTACCTCTGCCTTGAGGCAGGGGCAAAAAGCTTCCAACACTCCTACAGAAGAACATTTGTCCTGTACCCTACAGTTATTGAGGTGGGGACAAACTGATCGTTAAACTAATGCTTATCCCCGATGTGCCAGACTGCTTTACAGACTGTGGTCTTTTCCTGCTGGTGGATGGCCTCCTACTTCAAGACCCTTCACTGAAGATGTTCTTGTTCCTTTTCTTAGTATCTTGAGGTATAAAAAATGTTTCTAAAGTTGCTGTGCAACTCCTTCAATTCTCATTTGACATGAATACAAATTTGTTTCTGCAGTTTTGTTGCTCTCACACTCCCACCATCCACATACTCCAGGGCCAATGGAGACAGCCAGGTGAATCACTATAGACTTCCTTGCTTGCTCCTATATTGAGGTACACTTTGAAGAGCTGAGGGGCCCAGTTTGTCTCCCCACTTACACTCACACGGTCCTATCAAAAAAGTCAAAAAACTCCATGCACTGTTCTTGGTACAGAATAATTGAGGGAGAACTAGCCAATGGACTTTAAGCTCTCCCCAGGGAGCACCCTCCCTCTTGCTAGTGACAATCCAGCGCTATGTGATGTCCTTAACCAACATGTCTAGTGTAGTTCCCTTTAGTTCTCAACAGTACTGTGCTCATTGGCTAGGCGATATCCTTGCCCTTCCTCCATGTCCATTAACCTTAGCTACAGCGGTCAATATATTATTGGGTATTCCATTGGCTTGCTCTGAATCAGGGGAGTGTATGTCTTGTATTCATCATTGTTTGAGGTAGCAAAGGAGTTTAGCAGTGTTGTAATTCCCAATCTTGTATTTAACTGTTTGTTAGCTGAGAGAGAGGCATGATAACTGTGTCATCTCTATGGAATCTGGAGCTAGAATGTTACTTTTGAAAAGTTCGAGAGAAAAAGATGTTGTGGAAACTACAATGCTGTCACATGTACGTGTGACTGTAAATAAACTTTCGGGAAAACATTTGGGCGGTCATTATGAACATGGCGGGAAAGACCGCCGACCGCCGTGGTGGCGGTGAACAGAATCCCGCCAGCGGCGGTGCATGGAATCCCGCCATATAATGATAGAAAAACCCAACCCGCCAAAAATTCCCACACCACCACTTCCTGCCAGGACACTGTCGGCAGGAATTTCGTCCCACCCCACCGCCACCAAGCACACCCACATCCCGCGCTCCAAATAATGATTCACAAATCACCTCAGCGGACAGTGGAGGCCAGACGACCATTGGCGGCTGCGACCACCACGGGCGGCAAGTGGGCTCTACAGCAACCAGTGCACACATTGGCTAGGCCTAGCACCCCCACACCTGACACACATCCACAACACCATAAAACACCCCCAGACACACCCCACAATCCCTTGCAACTAAACCAGGACCAGAAGACGGAGAGTACAAGAGCCAGAGAGAGAGAACACCAGCAGACAGGACACGCAGAGCGACCCACACAGGAGCACCCAAACCCCGTCCCCAGTGCCGACGCCATCCACCACCCTCACCATGCCCCCCCAAAAAATTCATGCTTCACCGAAAGGGAGCTAAGGACCATGGTGGATGAGATCCTAAAGGTGGAGCCACACATTTTCGGGTCCGAGGTGCAGCACACACCGACTGCGCCAAAAATGGAGCTGTGGCAGACCATTGTTAACAGGGTGAATGCAGTGGGACACCATCCACGCATCAGGGACGACATCCGCAGGAGATGGAACGACCTGCGGGGGAAGGTCAGGGAAATGGCATCCAGGCACCACATCGCAGTGCAGAAGACTGGGGGAGGACCGCCACCAACACCACCCGACTACACCGACTAGGAGGAGAAGGTACTCGCCATGCTGCACCCAGAGGGACTCACTTGACTCACTAGAGGAAAGGACTCGGGTAAGTCATCTACAATTATCCCCTATACACCATACCTGTAATGCATGCACCACCCCACCCCACCCACACCTACCTAGACCCACACCCCACCCAGCCATTACCCACCACATCCACCACCCTGCATCACCCACAACTCACTACCAGGCCCACCTCACTCCCGCTGTGTACTGCCTCCCACCCCTGCATGTACCCACAATGGAATAATAACCCCCACCACAATGTAACCCCACCACTGACACTAAATGCAATGACCACATCACAAAGGCACCCTGGAAGGCCACTGAAAGGCACACCAGCACTAAATTGCACAGTTCTGTACACCTCAAACCCTCATGCATATGTAACAGACATGTCTATGTCCCCCAACAGGCACCACCACCCATGCAACCCTAATGGAGGGGACAAGGAGTGCCACAGCACTCCAGGGAGACAGAGGCACATCACAAGACCTTGACGAAGGATCCCTGGACACTGATGAGTAGGCAGGCCCCTCACACAACCCTGGATGCTCAGCATGCAGCAGCCCCACCCAGGAAAACACTGTCACCCCTAACACCCAGTCAAGACCAGCAGGCCAGGAGAGGCGTACCCACACCAGTTGACCCAGGGCACAGACAGGTGGAACACAGCTACAGAGGCCACAGTCTCCCACTCCCAACATGCAATAAGGCAAGGGCCCCAGTACAAGTGGCACACCAACACCTGCGCAGGGGACACAGGCACAGGGGGCCAGGGCAAGGTCAAGTGCCCCAGTGGGTCAGGGGGTAGGGCACTGGATGGATGCAGCAGCCCAGGACATCATTTCAGAGGTTTTAGGGGTCTACCAACATACCCAAGACAGGTTGGCACAGATTGTATCCATCTTGGAGCAAAGTCAGAGGATGCAGCTGGAACACCACCAACAGGCCATGGAGCAGTGGAAAGAACACAATGCCACAATGGCCACCATTGCTGGAGCATTGCTGCAGTTGGTTAACAAACAGTCAGACACCCACACCGGACAAGAGGCACCCACAACAGCCCTGAACAACCAGCAACAGATGACCCAAGCAGCAGAAACAGCACAGGAAATACCCTCCCAGGAATCACAAGGGCCAACCATGCCACCTCAAGAAGCTCCACATCAGGCGCCCAAACGCAGTCTTAGGCCAAGATATGGCACTGGAAACCCAGCTAAGAACAAGCCCCACTCCAACAATTGACACTGCTACTACTGCAAAGCAACCATCCCACCCATTCACCAACTACACTTAGCTGAGGGCTAAATAAAGTACTATATAACAAATAGGACCCACCTATGACATCCAACAGGGTTGCCACCAAGTCAGTTTTGAGGACACTCAACTCTTACGACTTCCATCACTGTACATAGCACATTTCACTGTATTCGACCAATAAACAACATTTCTCACCTATAACACTGTCCCCTGTCTTCAATGTTGAACAAAGTGGAGTATGGAAGGAACTGGCAGGGAACTACTTTGTTGTCAATTTGTGCTTGGTGGTGGTAATTTGTGTTTCAAATTATTCAAGGAGGTAATGCATATATTGTCTGTCATTACCATGCTGAAGAGGTCCATGTCTCGCCTATCATGACCAATTAGCCCTATATGACATGGCACACTTACAGTATCAGTCACTAACCCCAAGGACAGGCTTAAGTCCCACACAGTTATTGGAAGTAGAGTTGTATCAGTTGGTTCCTGGAATTGACATCTTCCCCTTCCTCATCCTCATCATCACTCTCCTCACCTCTCTGAGGTAACTGATCAGGACCTATAGCACCCTCCACCTCAAAAAGGGGGATTGAATGTCTCACAGCCACGTTGTGCAGCATGACGCAGGCCACCACAATTCTACACCCCTTATCTGGCCCATAGGCCAGGGAACCCCCAGAGATATGTAGGCACCGGAATCCAGCCTTCAGGAGACCTATAGTACGCTCTATCACCCTCCTAGTACGTCCATGGGCCTCATTGTATTTCCTCTCTGCATCCGTCCTGGGATTTCTCACTGGTGTCAGGAGCCAACTCAAGTTTGGATAGCCAGAATCACCTAGGGAAATGGTCAATACAGAACCATCATTGTAATGTCCTTAGTCAGACAGGCTGGTGTTCTGCAATGCGTCAGTTAGTGACATGCAAACTTACCTATGATCCACCCTCTGTCCTCTTGTAGTTGTTCCATCTTCTGTGCCACACTACTGTTCCTCAAAACAAGTGAATCATGGACAGAACCCGGAAACATGGACTTCACATGGGAAATGTACTGATCTGCAGTACAGACCAATTGGATGTTTATGGAGTGAAAGTTCTTCCTGTTCCTGTACACCTGTTCACTCACTCTTGGGGGGATGATGGGTATGTGGGTGCCATCGATGGCACCTATCACATGGGGACTGTTTGCAAAGGCATAGAAGTAAGACTTGATGGCAGGGAGGTCAGCACTTTGGGGGAATCGCATATAGGATTGCAGATGTTGTATAAATGCAATCAGAAATCTTGTCAGTACCTGGCTGAACATTGGCTGTGAGAAACCAGCACCGATGCCCACTGACACTTGAAATGAGCCTGTGGCCAGGAAATGGAGTGCGGAGAGCACCTGCACCTCAGTTGGAATGGCATGCTGATTACAATTTCTGGGAGTCAGTGCAGGATCCAATAATGCACTTAGGTCCTGAATAGTTGCATGTGTGAGTCTGTAGGTGATTATGATCTGACACTCCACCATGGTCCCCATATCCACAAGTGGTCTGTACACAGAGGGTGCCCTTCCTTGCCACAAGGGTAGGTACCTATGAGGGGTAAGAAAAAGGAGTGATGGGCACACATACATTGGCAGATATGCTAAATACATGCAGTGCATTGTTCATAGCAGTGTCTGCACTATAACTGCAACCTGACAGATATACATGTACATCACTAGGAGGGAACGGGGTAAATCATGTGTGATTATATACTCAATGGATAGAGGCCTAGGTGCTTCATATGGCTAGTAGGCCCAGCATTGTGAGTATCATGAAATTCTAGATGCGTAGGTGATGGCAAAATGTCTGCCCACTGTAGTTCTGCCCCTTTGTTGTGGAAGTGACCTAATACCGCAAGCGGTTGACGTCACAGCGTACGGCGGTGTTTACCGCTGTTCGCACCCTCATTGGCTCACATGGATGTCAATAGAGAATCCTGGCGTATCATGATCCCCGCCGGCGGTGACGGTGCATACCGCCGCGGAACGTACGCGTGTTCGTCATCGTTTGATCACTTGACTCCCTGATCTTGTGCGGACAGGTACTCCACTCTGTGTACTGCAGTGGCCTGGCTCTGGCTATGGATTTGCCACGTGGTGGAGGGGAAAGGGCTTCGGCCATCACCCAGAAAGAACTGGAGAAACTGGTTGTAGGAAGTTGGCTCTGTATGTATTATTTCAAAGTGAGAAATAGCATGCACAGAGTCCAAGGGTTCCCCTTAGAGGTAAGATAGTGGCAAAAAGAGATAATTCTAATGCTCTATTTTGTGGTAGTGTGGTCGAGCAGTAGGCTTATCAGAGGGTAATGTTAAGCGTTTGTTGTACACACACAGGCAATAAATGAGGAACACACACTCAAAGACAATTCCAGGCCAATAGGTTTTTGTAAAGAAAAATATATTTTCTTAGTTTATTTTAAGAACCACAGGTTCAAGATTTACAAGTAATACTTCAAATGAAAGGTATTTCACTTAGGTAACTCAAGAACTTTGAATCGTCAAAATAGCATGTACAGTTTTCACAAAAATGGCAATAAGCTATTTTAAAACTAGACAGTGCAATTTTCAACAGTTCCTGGGGGAGGTAAGTGTTTGTTAGTTTTGCAGGTAAGTAAACCACCTACAGGGTTCAAAGTTGGGTCCAAGGTAGCCCACCGTTGGGGTTTCAGGGCAACCCCAAAGTTACCACACCAGCAGCTCAGGGCCGGTCAGGTGCAGAGGTCAAAGTGGTGCCCAAAACACATAGGCTTCAATGGAGAAGAGGGTGCCCCGGTTCCAGTCTGCCAGCAGGTAAGTACCCGCGTCTTCAGAGGGCAGACCAGGGGGTTTTGTAGGGCACCGGGGGGACACAAGTCAGCAGAAAAAGTACACCCTCAGCGGCACGGGGGCGGCCGGGTGCAGAGTGCAAACAGGCGTCGGGTTTGCAATAGGTCTCAATGGGAGACCCAGGGGTCTCTTCAGCGAAGCAGGCAGGCAAGGGGGGTGGGGGGCTCCTCGGGGTAGCCACCACCTGGGTAAGGGAGAGGGCCACCTGGGGGTTGCTTCTGCACTGGAGGTCGGATGCTTCAGGTCTTGGGGGCTGCGGGTGCAGTGTCTTTACCAGGCGTCGGGTTCTTAGAAGCAGGCAGTCACGGTCAGGGGGAGCCTCTGGATTCCCTCTGCAGGCGTCGCTGGGGGGGCTTCAGGGGGGTCAACTCTGGCTACTCACAGAGTCGCAGTCGCCGGGGAGTCCTCCCTGTAGTGTTGGTTCTCCGCAGGTCGAGCCGGGGGCGTCGGGTGCAGAGTGGAAAGTCTCACGCTTCCGGCGGGAAATGTGTGGTCTTTAAAAGTTGCTTCTTTGTTGCAAAGTTGCAGTCTTTGTGGAACAGGGCCGCTGTCCTCGGGAGTTCTTGGTCCTTTTAGATGCAGGGTAGTCCTCTGACGCTTCAGAGGTTGCTGGACCCTGGGAGACGCGTCGCGGTTGCAGTTTTTCTCGAAGTGGGGAGACAGGCCGGTAGGGCTGGGGCCAAAGCAGTTGGTGTCTCCGTCTTCTCTGCAGGGCTTCAGGTCAGCAGTCCTTCTTCATCTTCAGGTTGCAGGAATCTTGCTAGGTTCTGGGAGCCCCTAAATACTCAATTTAGGGGTGTGTTTAGGTCTGGGGGGTTAGTAGCCAATGGCTACTAGCCTTGAGGGTGGCTACACCCTCTTTGTGCCTCCTCCCAGAGGGGAGGAGGGCACATCCCTAATCCTATTGGGGGAATCCTCCATCTGCAAGATGGAGGATTTCTAAAAGTCAGAGTCACCTCAGCTCAGGACACCTTAGGGGCTGTTGTGACTGGCCAGTGACTCCTCCTTGTTTTTCTCATTATCTCCTCCGGCCTTGCCGCCAAAAGTGGGGCCGTGGCCGGAGGGGGCGGGCATCTCCACTAGCTGGAGTGCCCTGGGGCGCTGTAACAAAGGGGGTGAGACTTAGAGGCTCACCGCCAGGTGTTACAGTTCCTGCAGGGGGAGGTGAGAAGCACCTCCACCCAGTACAGGATTTGTTACTAGCCACAGAGTGACAAAGGCACTCTCCCCATGTGGCCAGCAACATGTCTGGTGTGTGGCAGGCTGGCAAAACTAGTCAGCCCACATCGGAAGTCGGGTATGTTTTCAGGGGGCATCTCTAAGATGCCCTCTGGGGTTTATTTCACAATAAAATGTACACTGGCATCAGTGTGCATTTATTGTGCTGAGAAGTTTGATACCAAACTTCCCAGTTTTCAGTGTAGCCATTATGGTGCTGTGGAGTTCGTGTATGACAGACTCCCAGACCATATATTCTTATGGCTACCCTGCACTTACAATGTCTAAGGTTTTGCTTAGACGCTGTAGGGGCATAGTGCTCATGCACCTATGCCCTCACCTATGGTATAGTGCACCCTGCCTTAGGGCTGTAAGGCCTCCTAGAGGGGTGACTTACCTATGCCATAGGCAGTGTGAGGTTGGCATGGCACCCTGAGGGGAGTGCCATGTCGACTTAGTCATTTTCTCCCCACCAGCACACACAAGCTGGCAAGCAGTGTGTCTCTGCTGAGTGAGGGGTCCCCAGGGTGGCATAAGACATGCTGCAGCCCTTAGAGACCTTCCCTGGCATCAGGGCCCTTGGTACCAGGGGTACCAGTTACAAGGGACTTACCTGGATGCCAGGGTGTGCCAATTGTGGAAACAAAGGTACAGGTTTAGGGAAAGAACACTGGTGCTGGGGCCTGGTTAGCAGGCCTCAGCACACTTTCAAATCATAACTTGGCATTAGCAAAGGCAAAAAGTCAGGGGGTAACCATGCCAAGGAGGCATTTCCTTACACTGGTGGAAGGGGTCCTGCCCCTGTAGGGCAGACTCTACGGCCAGCCAGAGGTACAGGTGAGTCCGGGTTTTGGGGGCATTTTGTGAGTAATGGATTGAGTGGATTGCACAGATGTGTGCTCCTGTGAGCCAGGATGGGCCTTGGTGCATGGAATGCTGTGTGCCACTGTCCTGCATGTCTGGGAGTACTGTCTGTCCTATGTCTGACATTCTGCCAGCTGTTGCCATCGTGCAGGTGCCTGACCTCTGTGTTCCATTTCTGTGTCACCCTACTAGGTCAGCGCCCACCAGAAGAGGGCACATTGGCATGCCATTGCAAAGGAGGTACGGACCCTGGGGGTCTACAACTGGCGGAGCACCCACTGTCGAAAGAGGTGGGAGGACCTGCGGCGCTGGGCGCGGAAGATCGCTGAAGCGCAGCTGGGGAAGTCCTCCCAACATGGAAGGGGTGCCCGTCGGGCACTGACCCCCCTCATGCGAAGGATCCTGGCGGTGGCGTACCCCGACCTGGATGGGCGCTTGAAGGCTGCAGAGCAGTCACAAGGGAGTGAGTACTCACAGCCCATACTTCAGCCTGGAAGGATGAGTGTGTGTGTGATTGGGCTAATGGTGCATAGAACAGGGAATTTGACTGGTGTCCAGCTACTGTCTGCTCCCCAAAGGGTGTAGGGGTGTCCCTGTCAGGTTTCACCTACCTCAACTCAAATAGAATTTCAGGGGATGGGTGTAGGTCAGTATTCTGCTCAGTAGTCAGGGCCATGGCCATGGTGCACGGTGCTGCCTGTTGGGTGTCTGCTGGGTAGGTGTATGTCTGGCCATTGTGTATCAGCATTCAGCTACTTACAAATGACTCTCCTGTTTTGTCTCCCCGTCCCTGTTCTCTCGTGTTTGTCTGGTACAGCATCTACATCTGGCGAGGAAGCTGAGGCACTGGCAAGTGGGGAGGCAGCATCCCACGGATCCTCCGAGGCAGAGACAACGGACGCCCAGGGGACCAGTGAGTGGGAGGGTGAGGGGACTTCCACGTGGAGGCTACTACCCCAGGAGGTAGTGACTCAGAGACCTCCTCTGATGGGGGTCCTCCGGTGGTGGCGGACTCTAGTGCACACACCACTACCGTAACATCTTCCGCCACCCCCATACCATCAGTGCCCTCCCTTCTGCTCCCCACCGAGTTGCTCATGCCCGCCCACCCAAAAAGGTGGGCGTCTCCTTAGTCCCAGACACCTCCTCCCCTGCCCCAGTCAACCCTGCTGCCCTCACAGAGGAGGCTATTGACCTCCTGAGACCCATCTCTGTAGGGCAGACAACCATCGTCAATGCCATTCAGGGTCTTGCTTCTGAGGTGCAGCAGGCCAATGCCTATCTGGATGGCATTCACGGTGCCATGTCTGCCCTACAGAGATCTTTTAAGGCTCTGGCCTCCTCTTGGATGGCAGTCAGTTTCCCTGGCCATTATGTCCCCCCTCCAACCTCCTCTACCCCTTCCAGCACCCCACTCCCTTCACCCGTCCAAAGCACACAATCAGACCCGCTTACAGGCACTTCATCACACAAGAAGCACACTTCCAAACACAAGCACCACACCTCCCACCACAAGCATTCACACAGCCAACAGACACCTGCACACACAACAACATCCACTTCCCCCAGTGTGCCCACCTCTTCCGCCTCCCTGTCTGGCCCCTCTACATCCACACCCTCATGCACTGGACCTTCACTCACTGTCACTGCTCCTCTTCCTGCACTCACCACGATAGCAGACATCCATACATGCACCCCATACACCACACATGCACTCACAACCTCCACTGTAGTTGACACATGCAGCACACTCAGCAGACTTGCAGACACCCACACAGCATACATCCACACTAGCTGTCTGTCTTCTCCCACTGTGTCCACCCCCCCACCTCCCAAAACACTCAAACGCAGCAAGACACCCACCCATCAGACATCCACCACACCACAGCATACTGAGCAGTCAACAGCACCCACTACACGCACGCCTACACCCCATACATCCACTCCCTCTGCCTCCACTCCCACGCCCTCATCCACGCCCACCCCAATTGCTCCCAAGAAACGTTTCCTCTCCCGTGCAGACCTGTTCGAACCCACTGGCCCACCCCGTCTTGTCCCAAAACGTGCCCACCTCCTTGCCCTTTCTGCTCCTTCCACATCACAGCCCACCCCGGTCCAGCCTTCCCAATCCCGTGCCCCTTCTCCGGTGAAGAAGAAGGCCCGCTTGGAGCCTAAGCCATCCAGCTTCACCCAAGCCAAACAGCCCCCACCCCCTTCAAAGGAGAAGCCCACCACGCCTCCAACCTCCTCACACAAGTCTAAGTACCACCCCCATCGTAAATACCCCCCACCCCCTTCCGTGAGGTGCCGGGATCCCGATATGGTGCCCCATTCAGTGGAGTACCCAGCACTTGTGGGAGTCAGGTGTGGCCAGTTATGGCCAAGGACTAAGGACTTTTTATGGAATGGCCATTGGCCTTGTTGGCACTGTTTTGCTCAGTGAGCTACAAATTAAAGGTTCTGTGTGGCCCGTGTTTGAGCTGCATGCAGTTCCACCCTTGTGTTTGTTTTAATTATTTATGGGTGTGGGGCTATTGTATGTACTATGGCCAAGTTGCAGTGGCCTTCGGTCGGGTACGTCCCTCTTGGTGTGGGGTATCTGACTTGTGCTGCTGGGAAGGGTTGGGGGGGTGTTTCAGAGTGGGTGGAGTGGGTGGGTATGTAACTTTGCCCTTTCCTCCCTTGTGTCGTAGGTTGCGGTACTTACCGTTGTCGTCTTCGTCGGCAGTCTCGGTCATGTAGAAATATGGCAAGGAGCAATGGTGGCATGATCTGTCCATCGCTGCCGCTGCATGTTTTGTGGAACTCCAGTGAGTGTTTCCTTCTATGTGTTTCTTTTCCTCCTGGCTTTGTGTGGCGGTGGTTCCCGCCAAGGAACTGGCGGTGGAATGGTGGTTCATAATTTGATGGGCGGGTTGGGCCTTTCCGACGGCCTGTGGGTGGACTCTGCCGTCATCAGCGGGACTCCTTTCCTGGCGGTGCGTGGTGTGCGGGGTGCGTGTGTCTTGTTTGATTCATTATTTGGCGGTCCGGACCGCTCCTCTGTTGGCGGTTTCAACTGCCACCGCCGGCGGAGCGGTATGGACCGCCAGGTTCATAATGAGGGCCTTAGTTTTCCTCTTGCATATGCTTATTTGGGTATGTATTGGTGGTGACTGGCCTGTTGGGACTCCAACTGCTTGATCATCTTCACCAAGTCTACGTGTGACTTGTATACTTGGAGCAGCTCTCTGGGCACTACCCATTTGAAGCAGGGGCTTGCATCAGGAGCTCTTCCATGCTTTACTCAGAAAACATTGCATGCCTGCAACAGTTGCCTGAGAAATTTGCAAGAGGATCCATTGTACACCCTCCAGCACCAGCTGATGACGTATGTGCAGTCTGTTAGTGCCAGAAAAAGGCCTACTCAGCACTCAAACCAGTGCGGTCCATGCTGGCACGTCTTTGCTGTTTCAGGAACACGTTAGTAGGCATTTGCTAAACACACTGTAGAAGGACAAAGATGTCTGTACTGTTATTTTCAGAAATGGAAAGCTTTGGGAAAACGCTAAAAGTGTGAATATATATATAGCCTGTGAAATTATCCTGTGACTGCTGAGAAACCATTTAGGCAGTTTGAAAATATGTTCTTACATGAGGAGATTTTCATCACTCCCATCTTCAATATTTGTCTGGTCATGTTTGTACTTTCATTGTTTTATTTTTCTGGAATTATGGCTTTTAGAGTCATGTTTGGAGTTATAGATGCAATCTGTTGCAGCTCCACTGATGTTCTTATAACAACCAAGTGAACCTTCTGTGGTGTGCAATGTCTGTAAAGAGATTTTAAAAACATACTTAGAGTTGGTGAAGCCTTTGCAACCAAAAGAAAACTTGCTATGCCATGGTGTAACTTGGGGGGTAGAAGGCAGGAGAATCTTTAAAACCTCTCTTGTACTGTGCAGACCGAGAAACGAGGAAGAAGGTGAAATAGTTGTGGAAGAAGAACCAGACAATGGATGCTGTCTTTATTTCTTTACTGGGAAAATTTAAGAATTGCACAACCAATTATAAGAAGTGCACTTGATATTTACCAAACAGATCTGAAGCAGTGTACTGACAAAGAAAAGAATTGATACAAAAGAAGTGCAAAAGCCAATCAACAGCGCAAATACGATGGTCCTAAAAACATGGACTATGGGGGTCATTACAACATTGGCGTTAAAAGGCGCTTACCGCCGTGCAGAAGACCGCCAATACACCGCCGCGGCCACAGAATTCCACCACAGCTATTCTGACACACATCTCGGAATCCGCCGAAATTCAGACACCCACACAAGTCCGTCACACCAAAGGTCAGTGTTAAACTGGCTAAAACAATTCCTCCACCGTCACGCCAACAGAAACACGCCCATGCTATCACGACCCACGAATCCACGCGGCGGTCTTTCAACTGCGGTATTCCATTGGCGGTACACACCGCTGCGCTCAAGATACACACACATCTCCAAAACACCGCCACATTGGACAATTCCAAATACACACACCTGATGCACAAACACCACTCCCACACACCCAACACAATATAAAACACACACCCACATCACCCACAAACCCCTACGACCAAAAATTCGAGACAAAGGCGACAGAGAGAGATCACAGCATAGACAACCTCACCACACAGAGGCACACAACACCATCACCCACACAACATCCACACACAAAACACCACACACCACTACATATCACCACACTTATCACCACACACACCACCCCACACATCACCCACACCACCCCATGTCACGCCAAAGACACCCCAGGTTTTCCGAGGAGGACCTCAGGGTCATGGTGGAGGAAATCCTACGGGTAGAGCCACAGCTATTTGGCTCACAGGTGCAGCACACCTCCATAGCCAGGAAGATGGAGCTATGGCGCAGAATCGTGGACAGGGTCAACGCTGTGGGACAGCATCCAAGAAATCAGGAGGACATCAGGAAGAGGTGGAACGACCTACGGGGGAAGGTGCATTCAGTGGTCTCCAGGCACAACATTGCGGTACAGCGGACTGGCGGCGGACCCCCACCTCCTCCCCCACAACTAACAACATGGGAGGAGCAGGTCTTGCCCATCATGCATCCAGAGGGCCTCAGAGGAGTCGGTGGAGAAATGGACACTGGTAAGTCAAATCTTAACTATCATATCCCCCACCCTACCTGCATGCTATCACACCTCCCACCCTCTCCCCCTCCACTATCACTCCAACTCCTCACTAATGTACTAATAACACAAACCACCCATCCCAGCACCAAGCCCTGCATGACACAAGTAAGCATGGTCACCCCTCACTAAAGCATGCTCACTGCACATACCCATAACAACCCCCTAACCCATCATCACAAAAAACCCCACACAGGAATGCTTGCACTGGGGTACACGCACACTCACCCATTGCACACCATGACACACACAAATGCAATAATCATGCTCTTATATCCCTGCAGGACCACTACGGAACGTCACCACACAGGAGGGTCCAGACATCTCCACTCCACCCACAGAAGAGGCCCACAGTAACGACAGCAGCTCTGGCCAACTGGCTCCAGATGACCAGCCCGGACCATCGTGGGCCTCGGGACAGTCGGTTCCCCTTGCACAGGCACAGCCCAACACTGACCTTCCACCCTCTGGTAACACCAGCACAGCACCCACCCAGAGGGCCCATACCTCCGTACCCAGGACACGTCAATCAGCGGTGTGTCCACCACTACAGGGAACCCAGGATAACCCACCACCCCAACAACAACAGGGACCTGGGGGCAGTGGTAGTGGGCACACGGTCCAGGGGACGGAGGCACAGGAACACAGGGGAACTGGGAGGGCTGCTGTGCGACAGGGGGCGGACAGGCCAAGGGAACCCACTCTCCACGAGGCCCTCTCCTCCATCATGGGAGCATACCACCACTCCCAGGAGACGATGGCGACGGTCCTGGCCAAGTTTCAGGAGACCCAGCGCCTGCAGGAGGAGCAGTATTTGGGGTTCAGGGAGGAGCTCAGAACCATCAGCTCCGCCCTGGGCACCATCGTAGGGATGCTGAAGGACATACAAAAGACCATGAGGGACACTGTGGCACTCCAAGGGGTCCCTGACACTAGCATGGATGATGAACTGCCCACCACCTCCGCCGGCGCTAGTGGACAGGACGCCCCGCCACAGGACCACCACACCAGCACCCCACCTCCTGCAGACGGACAACCACCCCGCAAGCGGTCCCTGAGATCCAGGAACAGGACAGAGCAAGATGGCAAGACCCCGGCCAGGAAATGAGACCACCCTGATTGTCCTCCCAGTGTCCCACTTTGTAACCCTGTCCATATTGGACCTACCCCAGCTCCACTTCCTATGCCCATATGGGCAAAGCACCTGTGAGACTAATAGACTGGACTCTGCCATGGACATTCCTCCACCATCACCCATCACCATTTTACAACCCCCCTCCATTGTTGAGCACTTAAATAAACACCCTTGAAGCACAAAAAATCTGGAGTCAGTCTGTGATTTGGTAAATTTGTATTATCAATGACAGTGTCAAAATGCATTTTCAATTGTAATGTCAACATACCTATGTCACACATCACAAGTCCATGAAGGATGCAAGCAGATGACACACGTTGGTAACCACACCTGTGAAACCGTAATGGAAAGGTACAACTCAGTTACCATATACTGCTACTAAATGACAGACAGGATAGAGGTAGAAGTGTGAAAGTGAATGTAATAGTAAAACAAAATATTCTCACCTGTGTGTCACTGGAAATATTGCTGTATGACTGACTCCCTGTTCTCTATGTCTTCTTCCTCAGCTTCCTCCTCGTCACTGTCCACAGGCTCCACAGGCTCCACAGCTGCCACAACACCGCCATCTGGACCATCCTCCTGCAGAAAAGGCACCTGGCGTCGCAAAGCAAGATTGTGAAGCATCGAGCAGGCGATGATGATCTGGCACACCTTCTTTGGTGAGTAGAATAGGGAACCACCTGTCATATGGAGGCACCTGAACCTGGCCTTCAGGAGGCCGAAGGAGCGTTCGATCACCCTCCTAGTCCCCCCATGGGCCTCATTGTAGTGTTCCTCTGCCCTGGTCCTGGGATTCCTCACTGGGGTCAATAGCCAGGACAGGTTGGGGTAACCAGAGTCCCCTAATAGCCACACACGGTGCCTCTGGAGTTGACCCATCACATACAGGATGCTGCTATTCCGCAGGATGTAGGCGTCATGCACTGAGCCAGGGAACATAGCATTAACCTGGGAGATGTACTGGTCTGCCAAACATACCATCTGTACATTCATGGAATGATAACTCTTCTGGTTCCTGTACACCTGTTCACTCCTGTGGGGGGGACCAGAGCTACATGGGTCCCATCAATAGCACCTATGATGTTGGGGATATGTCCAAGGGCATAGAAATCACCTTTCACTGTAGCCAAATCCTCCACATTAGGGAAAACAATGTAGCTCCTTACATGTTCCAGCAGGGCAGACAACACTCTGGACAACACGTTGAAAAACATAGGCTGGGACATCCCTGATGCTATGGCCACTGTTGTTTGAAATTACCCACTTACAAGGAAATGGAGCACTGATAGCACCTGCACTTCAGGGGGGATTCCTGTGGGATGGCGGATTGGTGACATCAGGTCTGGCTGCAACTGGGTACACAGTTCCTGGATTGTGGCACAGTCAAACCTGTAGGTGATGATTAAATGTCGCTCCTCCATTGTCAACAGGTCCACCAGCGGTCGGTACACCGGAGGATTCCGCCATCTCTTCACATGTCCCAGCTGACGGTGCTTAGGAAGGACAACAGCGACCACAGAGTCAACAAATTCCCAGGTATGTACCCACAGCTGCACAGAACACGACACCAAATACAAAACTCTTCCTGTATGTGTGTTGAGTGTAAGCCTAGGTATGTGTGACGCAGTAGTAAATAAAGCCATGCGGGCCCCTGAAATGGCGGCTGCTTGACCTCCAAAGTGGGACAATGGGATGTGAAGTATCTGCCCTGGTGTTGTACACCGTCGCGGTCGTAGACCGCTGCGCAATGCTGCATTGGTTAACATTGGACCCTATGGGTCCCAGAAGCCAATGATGAGGTGCGCCGGCGGTGATGATACGCACCGCTGCGGACGTCACAGCCGCGGACGTGACCGCCATTTTCTATCTGTTCAATCACTCAATACCTGATCTTCGACAGGAGAGGACCTACACTGCAAGTGCTGCTGTGACTTCGGTCTCGAAGAGACAATGGCTGCTGCGTCTGGGGAAAGGGCCCCTGCCTTCACTGCTCAGGAGTTGGAGAAGCTTGTGGACGGGGTCCTCCCCAGTACACGCTACTCTACGGTCCTCCAGACCAACAGGTAAGTACACAGGGAGCACGTTGTATGGGCTATGCCTGGGTGGAGAGGGCTGGATGTCAGTAGGAAGAAGGCAGAGTTCAGGGAACATGAAGGACTGTGAATGCATGTGCCACATGGCAAGGGTAGGGATGGGGGCCACCCACTTCGACGGTGCTGTTGTTAATGACTTCTCTTCTTCCCCTGTACATGTCATGTAGGTCAGCGGCCACCAGAAGAAGGACATTTGGCGTGCCATCACCAAGGACGTCCGGACCCTGGGGGTCCACCAGAGACGGGGCACCCACTGCCGGAAAACATGGGAGGACATTCGCCGCTGGAGCAAGAAGACGGCGGAGGCTCAGCTGGGGATGGCCTCCCAACGTGGGAGGGGTGCCCGTCGCACCACGACCCCCCTGATGTTCAGGATCCTGGCGGTGGCCTACCCTGAGTTGGATGGGCGCTTGAGGGCATCACAGCAGACACAAGGGGGTGAGTACACTCTCATTCTTCGGACTTTGCGCACAGTGGAGGGGTCTGGGTGGGGGAGGAGGGCTGTGGGTTTCCCTAGGCCAGGGCGACTTCCGTAGGCTAGGCCCCTCCATAATGCAGGCCATGTGCCACTCCACCCCACCTCTGTAGAGTGCCAAGTACAGGTATACATGCCCCAGTGTCATCTATGTGTGCAGATGACCACCATAGCCATGTAGGCCACATCCCAGGAATTGCATCTGTAGAGGCCAAGAGCACGGTGTAGAGCAGGGGGCTGCTGTGTCTGTATTGACCGCCAACTGTAGCGGTAAGCCATGCACTCAACCTGTCTTTCTTCTGTCGCCCCCCCCCCTTTTTGTGCTCTCCCTGTTCTTGTGTGCATCAGCATCATCAGGCGGAGGTACAGTGGCACCAGAGCACGAGGGAGCTGCATCCCACATGGCCATGGAGGGCCACACCACAGACTCAGAATACACCAGTGGGACGGAGGGCGAGTGGATCTTCACGTCGGTCACCGGATCACCAAACAGCGACACGGACTCGTTCGCCGATGGGAGCTCCCTTGTGGTGGCGGCACCATCTGTGCCCCCCACTTCTACAGGTACAGCCGCCACCTCCCCTACCAGCACCGCCCTCCCAGCAGCCCCTCAGCCTTCGCCCCGTGCCCGCTCACCCAGGAGGGTGGGCATCACCTTCGCCCCAGGCACCTCAGCCCCTGCCTCTGTCACCCCTGCTACCCTCAGTGAGGAGGCGATTGACCTCCTCAGGTCACTCACTGTTGGGCAGTCTACCATTGTGAATGCCAACCAGGGTGTAGAAAGGGAGTTGCAACACGGTAATGCATTCCTGGAGGGCATTCATTCTGGTCAGGCTGCCCTTCATCGAACCCTGCAATCTCTGGCCTCAGCATTGATGGCAGCCATGGTCCCTGTGTCTAGCCTCCCCCCTCCAACTTCCTCCACCCAGACCCAGTCCCATGTACCCCAGCCTATCCCAAGCACACCATCAGACAAGCATGCATACACCTCAACACACAAAAGTAGCTCAGGCAAACATAAGCACCACACAACCCGCAGGCACTCAAACAAGCATCACCCACATACAGACACAACAACATCCACTGCCTCCACTGTGTCCCCCTCCTCGTCGTCTCCCTCCTCCCTCCCAGCGTCGTCTACACTCTCACCTGCATGCACTACATCTACAGGCACTAGGACTCGCACCAGAACGCCCAGCACCACACCCCGCTCACCTGCACTCACCACCCCCACTACCATTTACACGTCCCCTGTGTCCACTCCCAGTGTGTCTGTAATGCCCTCTCCCAAAGTACACAAACGCGGCACCCACACACCCAACATCCATCCACCTCACGACAGTCTCCAGTACCTGCACCTGCACCCAAATCACCTAAAGATACACCTCCTACAACCACCTCCTCTTCCTCCACTCCCAGACCCCCTCCAGCTACCCATCTGAGTCTTCGTCAGCAACTCTTCCTCAGCAACGTTGACCTCTTTGCAACCACCCCCACCCCTCCAATTCGTAGGACCAGTAGTAGCACCTCAGCCAAAAAAAGTCTGATACCAGTGGTGCGTATTAAAGGTGTGTGGAGTGCACCGGCCACCAGGGCAGCCAGTGTGACACGGAGCATAAGCACTGCCAGTCCACCCCCTGTAAAGCACCTTAGGTTGGAAAGTGGCCGACGGGACAGGGTGAAGACTCCTGGCGGTAAAACTGCTCACAAGGGTCCCAGGGGGAGTGCCGAGTCAGCTGTGACTCCTCCAAAGGTGGTCAAGGGCCAGAAGAAGTCTGCACAGTCTGGGAAGAGCAGCACAGCGGAGAAGGGCGCCATCCTCCGCGGCGGCAGGGACGCCACCGCTAGCACTATCGTCACTGGTCAGGAGACCACCGCCAGAGTCAGTGCCCAGGAGGGCAGCACTGTAGTCACTGGTCCGGAGACAACCGCCAGAGTCAGTGCCCAGGAGGGCAGCACTATCGTCACTGGTCAGGAGACCACAGCCAGAGTCAGTGCCCAGGAGGGCAGCACTATCGTCACTGGTCAGGAGACCACCGCCAGAGTCAGTGCCCAGGAAGGCAGCACTGTATTCACTGGTCCGGAGACCACCGCCAGAGTCAGTGCCCAGGAGGGCAGCACTATCGTCACTGGTCAGGAGACCACCGCCAGAGTCAGTGCCCTGGAGGGCCCCGGCAGCCACAGCCCCGCTGGGCAATGAGGGACCGTCATGCCACACACCAATGCACAGGCCAGACAGCAAAGTCAAGCACCGCTGAACAGGGCACAGACCACCATGGCAAAGCACAGCTGAATAGGGAAAAGACCGCCATGGTGAAGACCGCTGAACAGGGCAAAGCACAGCTGAACAGGTCAGAAACTGCAAAGTCAAGCACCTCTGAACAGGGCACAGACCGCCATGGCAAAGCACCGCTGAACAGGGAAAAGACCTCCATGGTGAAGACCGTTGAACAGGGCAAAGCACCACTGAACAGGTCAGAAACTGCAAAGTCAAGCACCACTGAACAGGTCAGAAACTGCAAAGTCAAGCACCGCTGAACAGGGCACAGACCGCCATGGCAAAGCACCGCTGAACAGGGAAAAGACCTCCATGGTGAAGACCGCTGAACAGGGCAAAGCACCACTGAACAGGTCAGAAACTGCAAAGTCAAGCACCACTGAACAGGTCAGAAACTGCAAAGTCAAGCACCGCTGAACAGGTCAGAAACTGCAAAGTCAAGCACCGCTGAACAGGGCACAGACCACCATGGCAAAGCACCGCTGAACAGGGAAAAGACCGCCATGGTGAAGACCACTGAACAGGGCAAAGCAACGTTGAACAGGTCAGAAACTGCAAAGTCAAGCACCGCTGAACAGGGAAAAGACCGCCAAATCAAGCATCGTTAGCCCATGTGCAGCTGGGACAGTGACGGAACAGGAACCGTCACGGGGAGCCTTATGCAGTCTGGGCACCAGTCCCCCTCCAGAACCAGTGGAGACTGATATCCACTTGAGAGACTGTGGCTTTGCACTCCCCAGGATGGTCCAGTGGGCAACCCACCCACTGTAGAGACTTGAGAGACTGTGGCTTTGCACTCCCCAGGATGGTATAGTGGGCAACCCACCCACTGTAGAGACTTGAGAGACTGTGGCTTTGCACTCCCCAGGATATGGCAGTGGGCAACCCACCCACTGTAGAGACTTGAGATACTGTGGCTTTGCACTCCCCAGGATATGGCAGTGGGCAACCCACCCACTGTAGAGACTTGAGAGACTGTGGCTTTGCACTCCCCAGGATATGGCAGTGGGCAACCCACCCACTGTAGATACTTGAGAGACTGTGGCTTTGCATTCCCCAGGATACATCAATGGGCATGGAGCCCCGTCGTGGATCTGGCGTGGTGCTGTAATCCGGCTGAGGTGCCCCCCCATTCGCTCCCCCCTGAGGTGCCTGTTGTATTTCTATCTGATGCCCCTGCAGTGTTCTCTCCGTTTGTGGACAGGTATCTTGTGTGGGCCTCGCCCATGCATTTTGGGCCCAGTGGTGCACGGACATTGATATGTGCATACCTGCACTACTAATCGTCATGTATCAATTCTGGAATGTGTAAATATATCTGTATATATTAGCTTACTGTATTTTGATACATTACAATTTCCTTTTGTCTTTGCATTCTTCCGGGGGGGGGAGGGTTGTTACTGTGCTGTTTGGAAATGCATTGGTGTGTGTGTTGTAGTGGGTGAGGGTCGGGTTGGGTGTGGGGGTGTTGCGTGTGTGTCCCCCTGACTTTTGCTTCCCCCCTCCCCTATGTCGTAGGTGCTGTACTCACCGTTGTCTTCGGCGCCTACGTAGATGGTGATCGTAGAGGAGCAGGTAGACAAGCGCAGGGAGTATTTGTAGTTCGGGCTCCATGGTGGCCTCCTTCCTCGTGGAGTGAGCGTTTTCCCATTGCAAAAGCTGTTTCCACCGTGTTTTTATCCACAGTGAATCCGCCCCGGAAAAGGTGGCGGATTGGCGGGTTGTGATACTGTGGGCGGTACTTTGTCTTCCGCCTGTCTGTTGGCGGTGACCTCCGCGCTGCTTGTCTGTACCGCTGTGGCGGTCGGAGTGTTAAAGTGGCTGTCTATGTTGGCGGTTTCCGCCACGGTCATAATTCCCATTTTTGTTCCGCCGGCCTGTTTGCGGTATTACCGCAGCTTTAACACCGTCCGCCTGGGTTGTAATGACCACCTATGTCTCTTGTCTTTGAGGCATGGATTATGGTGTGAAGTAAGTCAGCAAATTGTATTGGTAAATGAGTCTGCATAAACTAAAGGATTTCAGATGCAGGCTGGGCTGTCTGCACAGTAAATTTTTCCACCATAGAGTTTTGAAAACACCTCTTTCTGTGTTGGTATTGCAACAACCTTGTTTTTGTTATCAAAGCACATACTTGTCATATCTACTTTTGGTCAAGGCTCCTTTCAAACAGTTTCTTCATGGCAGGATAAAATGCAATCCCACATTATAAGAACGTTAGTTATTAATTGGGGTGGATATAAGTCCAAGGAAAGTCAAAAAGTCACTAACCCATTAAATCCAGTCAAAGGATTCAGTAATGTAAACCTGAGGGCAACCCCTAGTAACTATGTGAAAAGGCAGACAGGATTAACTATGTAAAGCATTTAGAAGCCAAACAGAAACCAAAACAGTTAAAAAGAAAAAGACACAACACAATCATAACCATACTCCAATATACAAACAGAGAAAAATGTAATAAGCAAAATAACATCAAATGACAAAAATTCCACATGGTGATATGAGATCTAATGTGAAAAAACAGCAAAAAAATGAAGCACCCACTGTAAGTCAATGGCCGCAGTAGACTTGGACCAAGATGCAATTTCAAGATGACCACAATGGAGATTGTGTCAGATAGATCAAGTGGTTTAACCCCGGTGAAGTCTCTAGAAATCAAAAAGTTAAAAAAAGTTTCTAAGCCCCACTTCCGAAAGATACTTTGTCACTTTCCTGAATAAAAATGTTGAGATTTCTTCTATTTCCTAATGTAGAAATGGACTTTGTCACTTCTTGAAAAGGAAAACCCTCCCCAAGTGGGTCATCACTGAAACTGTAGCCGCCATCATGGAACAGAACTGAAGTTTACAAAAAGTGATGGGTGGGATGTTTGACTTATTCTCAGCCACTGACAATTACTAGGGCTGCACCTCAGCCCATAGTTTTTTTGCACACCATGCCACTGTAGTTACGACTGAGTCAGTGTTGACCCTGCTCCAATAAGAACAGTCTGCCCGATCTGCCAGGCCAGATCTTCCTTAACCTAGAACACAAGCAACTCAAGTCATGGACCTGAAGGCCATATAACTGAATCAGGTTGGTTGCACTTTCACTCTAGAGCTTTTCAAATTTCTCACAAAAAATGTCCTAGTCGTAAGGTAGAATGGAACTGTGCACCTGATTCACAAAGGCAATCTTACAATTCTGAGTAAGTTTACAATTTTTTTTTATAGTCATAAACTATGAGTTAGTGGTAAGATTACGACTGCGCAGACTGGGCATAAGAAGATAGGACAGGCGCATCCTATCAAAGCTCATATTATGTCTCCTTTTGGCCAAGGTTACCTTCAAACAGTTTATTCAGGGGAGGATAAAATGTGATACCACAATGTAAGAACCACCCACAATTGAAGGTGACTCTTTCCTCTGTGTGCCTAATCCTTTCCTCGTGTTACCTTTGGTGTTGAGGTGGTGATAGTCAGACAGTAGAGTTGATAATAAGCCACAGTTAATCCACTTTATTCCCACACAATCTTGCATAGTACAGGTTAGTTTGCTTAGTACTTGACAGAATAAAATTGCCACTTAAAAAATAATCTCTGAACAAGAAGGGCTCAGAAAACACGACATTAACTGACTTAGTTAGTTTGTTAGCTTCCCTCAAGAATGACACCCGAGAGCTAGGACAATTAGTGGGGCAATCCAGGGAAGAAAGTAGGACCTAGACAAGAAGGTTGATGATATGCAAACTCAGACCAGTACCTTCTATAAATGGTGGGTATTCCCACCCTCTGCGAAACCACAAACACATCCAATTCTTAAACCTGCAAACTTTTTTATGTAAACCCAACAGTCTTGGAATACACATCTGAAGCATGGGCCAGTGATCAATGTGGATACCCCTCATGGCGGTACTGCTTGTTCTTCCAGAAATCTTTTATGATGAACCAAATAAATTTGCAACATTCCTCAACTAATGCTAGTTGTACTTTAAGTGCAGACTGGTGTATTTCCCCAATGATCAGTACCAAGTGGTATTTCTTCATTTGTATTTAGGAGGGGCTGTGGCTTCATGGTCACTCCCACTGTGCAATGTGATGATTCTATTCTGTACAACTACACAAACTACAAGGAAGAAATAAAAAAGCATTTTGATAAGCAGACTTTCATGGAATCAGTAGATATCGAATTACCAAACTTAAAACAAGATGTTAAAGACCTGCCTATGTATTGGACTTTCTTTAATAACAACTACCTGAATCTAAGTGTCCAGAGGAAAAGGGGATCTGACTTTTTAATAGAGGTTAAGAGGTGAATTAAAGGATTTACAATCCCAAGTAGTAAAGTCACCCAAATTATGCAAGGAAGTCATTGATTAGGTAGTTAAGTTGGATCATTGTCCAGCTGAATGAAAAAATGATGGTTTAAAATGGATTTTCCAGCAGTCATCATCAAAGAAAAGAAAAGTGAAAATAAAACAACTGATAGAAAGTGAGCCTATGCAGATAAAGGGCCTTCGAGATTCATCAACTAAAGAAGAAATAAAGCACTTCTCAAACATTATGTTTGTACTGTGGAAAAGAGTTTAATTTTTTGAAGGACTACCTGAACAACCTAAAAATAAAATAAAATTAATTACAGCAGCAAAAGAAGAGGGAATGTGGGAACCTTGAATTTCAATAGGCCAATTTATTTTCGGGTGAATTAACACTGCAGGCATTTTGCTGATTAGCTAACATCTGTCAAGAGAATTTAATTTCCCTATGGAAATGAATTGGACATCTTATCAATATACCTTAGTGGAAATGTTTTTCAATTCAGAAGCAACTGGGAACTTCATGGACATTTCCTTTGCAAGGACCCTGTCAATCCCAGTGATAACTTGAGACAGAAGTTATTTGTACCATGGAAGGCAGTGAAGTATCTTCAGGACTCATATCTGCCTTAAACAGTTTTGATTACCATAACTTCCCTTGGAAATCATGTTGAAGAAATAATGTTCGATTTGATGTGCCCCACAGTTTAAGCAATACTTGGAATGCAATAGTTAGAAAAGCATAACATAAAAATTAATTGGAAGACAAGAATGATATCTCTGCAATCACTGTCTTGTAAAGAATATTGTTTAAAAAATAACAATCCTGAATGGGCCTCAATCCACTGGTCTGTTGGGAACAATGAACAGCCTATAGCAGAGTCTAATAGAGACTTTGCAGATGTCTTTGACAAAGGTAATGCCAGTGTGTTCCCACCTCACTGGTCTTTCAACTGTAGGATTTATATACAACCTGGGGCCCTGCCCCCATGTAGCAGCATATGTGCACTCACAGAGAAGAAGATCTATGAGAGCACATAGATAAACTAGAGATTGGATTTATTCTACCATCACGATCTCCTCTTTCATCCCCACTATTCTTCGTCCCCTAGATAGGGGTAGATAGAGATAAGTGTTCTTTCGTGGTACTCAAACTAGAATGAGATAGCCATCTTTGGCATAGCTTTCCTAGTCTGCATACAGTTACAGTCATGGGAGAATACATGCTATATTTGGGATTTGGTCTTCTGCCAATGGACCAGCTTTTGACCGAAACCTGTACAGACATATATCAGTATACATTGACCACAAGGCTAGTCCATTTGAACCAAACACTGTTAACTTGTAAGTTCCATTCTGCACCATTTCATTTAAATAATTGCCAGTAATGTTCTCCTTCCATTTAAACCCTGCAAAGTGTGTCAAATTACTTTTTGCAAAAAATGATGGCTTTAAATCTTTAAAAGACGCAAAGCTCATAGTAATATAGTTTCTCTGGGAATCACAGAAGCTCTAAACAGGGTATTAAAACTTAGTTTCACATAGAGTTTTTTCATTAACATTCTCTTACTAATATGAATGACCTTGAGACCAAATGAATCAGTAAACTGTGTGGAATAAATCTGTGATTTGCGATCAGGATCTTTTTCAAAGTTTCGAGTTTCTGAGAATCATCAAATGTAGGGGTACCAGACCTGTCATCACTATTAACATAGGGAAACCACTGGTGATTTTTAGGACCAGCCATGCTCCCGCTGTGTGTAAATATATTTTTCGAGGGACTACAAAGATTGGGAGATAAGCTCTGTCCTGGAGACATTCTGGCCAAGTTACAAAGTTAAAAGTTAGGGGAAAGAGTTTACAGGAAGACCTCAAACAAGAGCCCATATCGTTTCGAGGAGCCTCCTGCTAGGACATGGCTCCGGCGACCCTGGCACAATGCCTAAAGTTGAAACCAGTCACTGATCATCTTCGGAAAGAACATGTAGGATACAGATAAACTTACCCATTTGGCATTGCTTTCGAACTGAAAAACAAATCATACCATTTCACCGTGCTGGAGGGAACAGCAGAGATGTTGGATATCGACATTTCAGCTCCACAAGATAGGGCAAGGCACTGAGGGAGGAACCGGCCAGCACTACAACAAGCGGACAGTGACGACAACAACGCAGAGGACGTCGTACAGGGAAATGAGGAGACAACTTTCTCTGTCACGAATCTTCAAGATTAAAACGAGGCCCAGATCTTGAAAATGACAAGATTATAAAGAGTAGCTGAGATCCGTTTTATGAGGAGATGCCGGACATCCATTCAGATTGGACAATTCAGTCAATAAGATCAATCAGGGTGTAGGCACTTACCCAAGAGAGATTCTCTGGAGAGATGTGGGTAGTCCGGCCTATGCTTTCTTCCACCTGTGAACATTAGATTATTATTTGTTGATATGCAGTGTTCTTGCAGAACTGGGCCACATTACCGCTCTATGTTATACCTGGTAAGTGTTCTAGACAAAGAAGGGCTTAGGCTCCGAAAGTTGTTTATTCTTTTTAACTTTATTTGTAGTTGGACAGCATGTTCAAAGATGGTGGAAATTGGGCGAGAAGGGGAACAAAGGGAAGCGGGTGGGGGCGGGGGGACTTGGGGAGTGGCAGGAGAGATACTAGAAAGGGGTTGTGCCTCCCCCCCCCCCCCCCCCCCCCCGAGGGGCCACTGACTCAACATACCCATGGCAGTTACATTAGGTACCTGGAATATTAAAGGACACAAACGGAGTACATTTCGGAAATATGTCCTAGATAGGTGGTTCGGAATAGTGATGTTACAAATGTTACAAGAAACTCACTTGAAACGTTCCGAGGAGCATAGACTAAGAAACAAATCATACCCATTGATATACTGAGCCTCAACTACTTCAAAACACAATGGAGCAGCCGTACTATTCCATTCCTCTTTAAAATGTCAAACCCTGGATGTGAAAGCCAATAAAGACAGTAAAACACTGATGGTCAAGGGAATACTACAGGGCTGCAAATGCACTATAGCCACGATTTATGCCCTGAATTCCAATCAAATGGCATTCCTCCACTCCTTCCTTAACCATTTAGGAGGTTTTGCAGAGGGAGAGATTGTGGTCATGGGAGATTTTAATCTCATTTGGGACCTGGGTATAAACAGTACTCAACCTCATAGGGCTCAGGCTGGCATCTTTTCCCAATCGACGAAACAGGAAGACACACAATTCAGATTACTTAATGCCTGGCGAGCAACTAATCCTACTACCAAGGACTACACTTTTTTCTCCCATACATATAAGACATTGGGGGTCATTACAACATTGGCGGTAAAAGCCGCTTACCGCCGTGCAGAAGACCGCCAAAACACCGCCGCGGCAGGGGAATTCCACCACAGCTATTATGACCCACATCTCGGAATCCGACAAAATTCAGACACCCACTGAAGTCCGCCACACCAAAGGTCAGTGATAAACTGGCGAAAACAAAACTTCCACAGTCACGCCAACAGAAAAACGCCCAGACTATCACGACACACGAATCCACGCGGCGGTCTTTCAACCGCGGTATTCCATTGGCGGTACACACCGCCACACTCAAAATACACACACTCTTACAAAACACAGCCACATTGGACAATTCCAAATACACACACCTGATACACATACACACACCACTCCCACACACCCAATACAATATAAAACACCCACCCACATCACCCACAAACCCCTACGACCACAATTACAGAGAGAAGGCCAGAGAGAGACACCACCATCAACAAACTAGCATCCACAGGCACACAACACCATCACCCACACAACTTCCATGCACAAAACACCACACACCACTACATATCACCACACTTATCACCACACACACCACCTGACACATCACCCACACCACCCCATGGCACGGCAAAGAAAGCCCAGGTTCTCGGAGGAGGAGCTCAGGGTCATGGTGGAGGAAATTGTCCAGGTAGAGCCACAGCTATTCGGATCACAGGAGCAGCACACCTCAATTGCAAGGAAGATGGAGCTATGGCGAAGAATAGTCGACAGGGTCAACGCAGTGGGACAACACCCAAGAAATCGGGAGGACATCAGGAAGAGGTGGAACGACCTACAGGGGAAGGTGCGTTCCGTGGTCTCAAGACACCACCAGGTGGTTCAGCGGACTGGCGGCGGACCCCCACCTCCTCACCCACAACTAACAACATGGGAGGAGCAAGTCTTGGCGATTCTGCATCCTGAGGGCCTCGCAGGAGTCGGTGGAGGAATGGACTCTGGTAGGTCAAATCTTAACTATTACATCCCCCACCCTACCTGCATGCTATCACATACCCCCCACCCTCGCCCCCACCCCTATCACTCCAACTCCTCACAAATGTACCAATATCACAAACCACACATCCCAACACCAAGCCCTGCATGCAACAACAACGCATGGACACCCATCACTAAAGCATGCCCACTGCACATACCCATACACCCCCCTAAACCATCATCACACAAGCTCACACACAGGAATGCCAGCACTGGGGTACACGGTCTCCCACCCATTGCACACCATGACACACACAGATGCAATAATCATGCCTTTACACCCCTGCAGGTCCACTACCCAACGTCACCAGACAGGAGGGTCCAGACATGTCCACTCCACCCACAGAAGAGGCCCACAGTGATGACAGCACCTCTGTCCACCTGGATCTAGATGACCAGCCCGGACCATCGTGGGCCTCGGGACAGTCGGTTCCCCTCACACAGGCACAGGCCACCACAGACCTTCCCCCCACTGGAAACACCAGCACAGCACCCACCCAGCGGGCCCATACCTCGGTCCCCAGGACACGTCAATCAGCTGTGTGTCCACCACTACAGGGAACCCAGGATAACCCACCACCCCAACAACAACAGGGACCTTGGGGCAGTGGGCACACGGTCCAGGGGACGGAGGCCCAGGAACATAGGGGAACTGGGAGGGCTGCTGTGCGACAGGGGGCGGACAGGCCCAGGGAACCCACTCTCCACGAGGCCCTCTCCTCCATCATGGGAGCCTACCACCACTCCCAGGAGACGATGGCAACGGTACTGGCCAAGTTTCAGGAGACCCAGCGGATGCAGGAGGAACAGTATTTGGGGTTCAGGGAGGAACTCAGAACCATCAGCTCCGCCCTGGGCACCATCGTAGGGGTGCTGAAGGAAGTACTCAACACCAGGAGGGACACTGTGGCACTACATGTGGCCCCTGACACTAGCATGGACGATGAACTGCCCACCACCTCCGCTGGCGCTAGTGGACAGGAGGCACCGCCACAGGACCACCACACCAGCACCCCACCCCCTTCAGACGGAGAACCACCCCGCAAACGGTCCCTGAGATCCAGGAACAAGACAGAACACGATGCCAAGACCCCCGCCAAGAAATGAAACCACCCACTGTCCCACTTTGTCACCCTGTCCATATTGAAACTGCCCCAGCTCCACTTCCTATGCCCATATGGGCAATGCACCTGTGAGACTAATAGACTGGACTCTGCTATGGACACTCCTCCGCCATCACCCCTCACCATTCAACTTCCCCCTCCAATATTTTGTGTTGAAATAAACACACCTAAAGCACCAAAAGATCTGGAGTCTGTCTGTGATTTCGAAATAGTGTATTTGCAATTACAGTGACAAAATTTTCATGAAATAGTAATGTCAACATACATATGTCACACAGCTTCTAGTCCATGAGGAATCTAAGCAGATGACACACGTTAGGACCCACACCTGTGAAACCGTAAGGGAAAGTGACAACTCAGTGACCATACACTGGGTGAAATTGACAGACAGGATAGAGGTAGAAGTGTTAAAGTACATGTAGTAGGCAGGAATGTATTCTCACCTGTCTTTCACTGGAAATATTGCTGGATGACTGAGTCCCTGTTCTGCATGTCTTCTTCCTCTGCTTCCTCCTCATCACTGTCCACAGGCTCCACAGCTGCCACAACACCGCCATCTGGACCTTCCTCCTGCAGAAAAGGCACCTATCGTCACAAAGCCATGTTGTGAAGCATACAGCAGGCCACGATGATCTGGCACACCTTCTTTGGTGAGTAGAATAGGGATCCACCTGTCATATGCAGACACCTGAACCTGGCCTCCAGGAGCCCGAAGGTCCGCTCGATCACCCTTCTAGTTCGACCATGGGCCTCACTGTAGCGTTCCTCTGTGCTTGTCCTGGGATTCCTCACTGGGGTCAGTAGCCATGACAGGTTGGGGTAACCAGAGTCACCTAATAGCCACACACGGTGCCTCTGGAGTTGACCCATCACATAAGGGATGCTGCTATTCCGCAGGATGTAGGCGTCATGCACTGAGCCAGGGAACATGGCATTCACATGGGAGATGTACTGGTCGGCCAAACATACCATCTGTACATTCATGGAATGATAACTCTTCGGGTTCCTGTACACCTGTTCACTCCTGTGGGGGGGGGAACCAAAGCCACATGGGTCCCATCAATGGCACCTATGATGTTGGGGATATGTCCAAGGGCATAGAAGTCACCTTTCACTGTAGGCAAATCCTCCACCTGAGGGAAAACGATGTAGCTCCGCATGTGTTTCAGCAGGGCAGACAACACTCTGGACAACACTAGCAAGGAAATGGAGCACTGATAGCACCTGCACTAGAGGAGGGATTCCTGTGGGATGGCGGATTGCTGACATCAGGTCAGGCTCCAACTGGGTACACAGTTCCTGGATTGTGGCACGGTCAAACCTGTAGGTGATAATCAAATTTCTTTCCTCCATTGTCGACAAGTCCACCAGCGGTCGGTACACCGGAGGATTCCGCCATCTCCTCACATGTCCCAGCGGACGGTGCCTATGAAGGACAACAGCGACCACAGAGCCAAACAACTCAGAGGTATGTACCCACAGTCTACACAGAACACCATTCATACACAAAAGGTGGCCTGTATGTGTGTTGAGACTAGGCCTAGGTATGTGTGACGCAGTTGGTAATTAGGCCATGTGGGCCCCTGAAATGACGGCTGCCTGACCTCTAAAATGGGACAATGGGATGTGAGGTAACTGCGCTGGCGTTGTACACCGTCGCGGTAGGCAGTCGGAGACCGCGGCGCAATTCTGCATTGGTTAACATTGGACCCTATGGGTCCCAGGAGCCAATGACGATGTACGCCGGCGGTGATGGTGCGCCCACCAGAAGAAGGATATTTGGCGTGCCATCGCCAAGGACGTCCACACCCTGGGGGTCCACCACAGAGGGAGCACCCACTGCCATAAAAGATGGGAGGACATTCGCCGCTGGAGCAAGAAGACGGTGGAGGCTCAGCTGGGGATGGCCTCCCAACGTGGGAGGGGTGCCCGTCAAACCATGACCCCCCTGATGTTCAGGATCCTGGCGGCGGCCTACCTGGAGTTGCATGGGCGCTTGAGGGCATCACAGCAGACACAAGGGGGTGAGTACACTCTCATTCAGCTGACTTTGCGTGCAGTGGATGTGTCTGGGTGGGGGATGAGGGCTGTGGGTTTCCCTAGGCCAGGGCGAGTTCCGTAGCCTAGGCCCCTCCATAAGGCATGGCCCTGTGGCCCCCACCTCAACTCTGTAGAGTGCCAAGTACAGCTATTCATGCACCTCTGTCATCTATGTGTGCATATGTCGTCCATAGCCTTGTAGGTCATTTCCCAGGAATTGCATTGTAGAGCCCAACAGCACGACGTAGTGCAGGGGGCTTCTGTGTCTGTCCTGTCTGCCAACGGTAGCGGTAATCCATGCACTCAACATGCCCTTCTTCTATCTCCCCCCCGCTTTTTTGTGGTCTCCCTGTTCTTGTGTGCATTAGCATCATCAGGCGGAGGAGCAGTGGCACCGGAGCACGAGGGAGCTGCATCCCACATGGCCATGGAGGGCCACACTATGGACTCAGAATACACCAGTGGGACGGAGGGCGAGGGGAGCACCACGGCGGGGACAGGAGCTGAAACCAGTGACACAGACTCGTCCTCCGATGGGAGCTCCCTTGTGGTGGCGGCAACATCCGTGCCCCCCACTTCTACAGGTACAGCCGCCACCCCCCCCTACCAGCACCGCCTTTCCAGCAGCCCCTCAGCCTTCGCCCCGTGCCCGCTCACCCAGGAGGGTGGGCATCACCTTCCCCCCAGGCACCTCAGCCCCTGCCCCTGTCACCTCCTCAGGTCACTCACTGTTGGGCAGTCTACCATTTTGAACGCCATCCAGGGTGTAGAAAGGCAGTTGCAACAAACAAATGCATTCCTGGAGGGCATTCATTCTGGTCAGGCGGCCCTTCACCGATCATTTCAAACTCTGGCCTCAGCACTGATGGCAGTCATTGTCCCTGTGTCTAGCCTCCCCCCTCCAACTTCCTCCACCCAGACCCAATCCCCTGTACCTCTGCCTATCCCAAGCACACCATGAGACCAGCCTGCACACACCTCACCACACAAGGGAAGCTCAGGCAAACATAAGCATCACACATCCCACAGGCACTCATGCAAGCATCACACACATACAGACACACCAACATCCACTGCGTCCCCCTCCTCGTTGTCTCCCTCCTCCCTCCCAGTCTCGTCTACACTCACACCTGCATGCACAACCTCTACAGCCACTACGTCCCGCACCAGCACACCCACCAGCACACCCCACCCACGTGCAGTCACCAGCCCCACTACCATTCACACGTCCCCTGTGTCCTCTCCCAGTGTGTCTGTGACGCCCCCTCCCAAGATACACAAACGCAGGCACAAACCCACCCAACAGCCATCCACCTCACGACAGCCTCCAGCGCATGCACCTGCACCCAAAGCCACAAAACGTACACCTCCTACAACCACCACCTCTTCCTCCACTCCCAAACCCCATCCAGCTACCCGTCCCAGTGTGTCCAAACAACTTTTCCTGTCCACCCTTAACCTATCTCCCCCCGTCCAACTCATAGCTGCTGAAGTAGCACCTCAGCCACAGACCAGTGGTGCCTGTTGTCACAGGTATGTGGAGTGCACCGGCCAACAGGACACCCAGTGTGGCACGGAGCCACAGCACAGCCAGTCCCCCCCCCCGTGAAGCACCAGAAGTGGGCCAGTGCCCGACGGGAGAGGGGGAAGACTCCAGCCACCCAAGCCGCTCCCAGGGGTCCTGGTGGGAGTGTGGACTCAGCTGTGACTCCTCCCAAGGTGGTGAAGGGCCACAAGAAACCCGGCAAGTCTGGGAGGAGCAGCACGGCGGAGAAGACCGCCATCATTCCCGCTGCCCAGGAGGGCCTCGCCAGCCCCATCGTCGCTGCCCAGGAGTGCCCCGCCAGCCCCATCGTCGCTGCTGCCCAGGAGGGCCCGCCAGCCCCATCATCGATGTTGCCCAGGAGGGCCCCGCCAGCTCCATCGTTGCTGCCCAGGAGGGCCCCGTCAGCCCCATCGTCGCTGCCCAGGAGGGCCCCACCAGCCCCATCATCACTGCTGCCCAGGAGGGCCCCGCCAGCCCCATCGTTGCTGCTGCCCAGGAGGGCCCCACCAGCCACAGCCCAGCTGCCCAGGAGGGCCCCGCCAGCCACAGCCCAGCTGACCAATGAAGGACCGCCAACTCAAGCACCGCTGAACAGGGCACGCACCACTGAACAGGGCAAGGACCGCCAACTCAAGCACCGCTGAACAGGGCAAGGACCGCTGAACAGGGCAAGGACCGCCAACTCAAGCACCGCTGAACAGGGCAAGGACCGCCAACTCAAGCACCGCTGAACAGGGCAAGCACCGCTGTACAGGGCAAGGACCGCCAACTCAAGCACCGCTGAACAGGGCAAGCACCACTGCACAGGGCAAGGACCGCCAACTCAAGCACAGCTGAACAGGGCAAGCACCGCTGAACAGGGCAAGGACTGCCAACTCAAGCACAGCTAGCCAATAAGCGGCAGGGGCACTGACGCAACTGGGACCGTCACGGGGTGAGTGATGCACTCTGGGCACCAATCCCCCTCCAGAACCAGTGGATTATCACATCCACTACCTCAGTCCTTGGCAGAATGAAGCACTCTGGGCACCAGTCACCCTCCAGAACCAGTGGATTATCACATCCACTACCCCAGTCCTTGGCAGGATGAAGCACACTGGGCACAAAGCCCCCTCCAGAACCAGTGGAGAGATGCATCCACTTCCTCAGTCCTTGGCAGGTTGAAGCACTCTGGGCACAAAGCCCCCTCCAGAACCAGTGGAGAAAGACATCCACTACCCCAGTCCTTGGCAGGATGAAGCACTCTGGGCACAATTCCCCCTCCAGAACCAGTGGACATTCACATCCACTACCTCAGTCCTTGGCAAGATGAAGCACTCTGGGCACAAAGCCCCCTCCATAAACCAGTGGAGAATGGTATCCACTTGAGAGACTGTGGCTTTGCACTCCCCAGGATGCAGCAGTGGGCAACCCACCCACTTGTGAGACTTGAGAGACTGTGGCTTTGCACTCCCCAGGATGCAGCAGTGGGCAACCCACCCACTCGTGAGACTCGAGAGACTGTGGCTTTGCACTCCCCAGGATGCAGCAGTGGGCAACCCACCCACTGTAGAGACTTGAGAGACTGTGGTTTTGCACTCCCCAGGATGCAGCAATGGGCAACCCACCCACTGTAGAGACTTGAGAGACTGTGGCTTTGCACTCCCCAGGATGCAGCAGTGGGCAACCCACCCACTTGTGAGACTTGAGAGACTGTGGCTTTGCACTCCCCAGGATGCAGCAGTGGGCAACCCACCCACTTGTGAGACTTGAGAGACTGTGGCTTTGCACTCCCCAGGATGCAGCAGTGGGCAACCCACCCACTGTAGAGACTTGAGAGACTGTGGCTTTGCACTCCCCAGGATACATCAATGGGCATGGAGCCCCCTTGTGGATATGACGTCGTGTACTCATCCGGCTGAGGTGTCCCTCCTTCCCTTCCCCCTGAGGTGCCTGTTGTATTTCTATCTGATGCCCCTGCAGTGTTCTCTCTGTTTTGATCTGGTATTGTGTGTGGGCCTCGCCCATGCATTTTGGGCCCAGTGATCCACAGACTATGAATGGTGCAATACCTGGACTACTAATCTTGGTGTATATTTTGTTAATAGGTATATATGTATATTTTTGCTTACTGAATTTTGATATATTACAATGGTTACACTCATTTCCTTTTGTCTTTGCATTCTTCCGGGGGGTTGGGGGGTGTAACTATAATATATAGCTATGCAATAGTGTGTGTGTTGTAGTGGGTGAGGGTGGGGGTGGGGGTGTTGTGTGTGTGTGTGTCCCTGTCTTTTCCCTCCCCTCACCCCTGTGTCATAGGTGCAGTACGCTCCGTGCTCTTCGCCGCCGGCGTTGGTGCTCCTGGTACAGGAGCAGGAAGACTATCGCAGGGAGGATTTGGAGTTCTGGGTCCATGGTGTCCTCCTTCCTCGTGGAGTGTGTAGAGGTGAGCGTTTTCCCTTCGAAATTCCTGTTTCCGCTGTGTTTTTATCCACGGTGTATCCGCCCCGTAAAAGGTGGCTGATTGGCCTGTCATAATAGTGTGGGCGGTACATTGTCCTCCGCCTGTCTGTTGGCGGTGACCGCCAAGCTGTTTGTTTGTACCGCCGTGGCGGTCGGAGTGTTTAAGTGGCTGTCTTTGTTGGCGGTTTCCGCCACGGTCGTAATTCCCAAAAAATTTCCGCCGGCCTGTTGGCGATCTTACTGCCGCTTTAACACCGTCCGCCAGGGTTGTAATGACCCCCATAGTCTCGGATAGACCATATTTTTATAAGCCAAACCCTGCAATCAGCTCTTTTAGCAACCAAAATATACCCCATAATGAAATCTGACCATGCCCTGTTAGAGCTCACTCTGAACTGGCCGGGCCCGAAGCCAGCCTTCCGTAGATGGGTTTTCCCTACTCCCCTAATGGGAGATCACATTTTCAGCGATGAGTTCCGAAAAACGATTAGAAAGAGGGAAATGCACTTATAACTGCTCTCATGCACAAAAAGACAAAGAACGAATAGTTCTCAAGGAGGAATTACTCCAAGCAGAGGGGACGCATAAAGATTCCCCCACTATGGCTCATTAGCGAAAGAGGACAGCCCTGAGAGGTAAACTAACATCTATGTATACCAAGAGCAGAACTCACATTTCTATGCTTAAAACAAACTGCCTATGAAGGAAGTAATAAGGTGGGCAAACATTTGGCTAGACATTTAAGGACGAAACAGGAGAAATTCGGGTTCTGGGGGGGTCGTTAACATGTGCTGAGGAAGGGAAAGCAGAGGCATTCAAGGGGTTCTATAAAGTTCTTTACACTAGAGATTTGGCACAAGCCCGCCCGCATACAGATTACTTATCAACAGCCACTCTCCCTAAACTTTCACTAGCTTAACAAGCTCCTGGAAGAGCCCATCTAGGAAAAGGAAGTTCAAGAAGCAATTGCTTTCCTAAAAGTGCATAAATCCCCAGGGCCTGACAGACTCACAACTCAACTCTACAAAACATTTAGGCCCATATTTATACTCTGCGCCAAATTTGCATCATTTTTTTACACAAATTTGGCGCAAACCTTACTCCATATTTATATTTTGATGTTAGACAAGTCAATGTCAAAATATAGGAGTTTGCACCATTTTTTGGATGTGTGCACCTACCTTGCGTCAATGAGATGCAAGGTAGGCGTTCCCATCTAAAAATGGTGCTTTCCCCATAGCCCCATATTTATCCCCCCATGCTAAAATGAAGCACGGGTGGGAGGAGGGGTTACATAATGGTGCAAAGATTGCTTTGCACCATTATTTACAGCCTGGGTCAGACCAGGCGTTAGGGGACCTCTGGATCAATTTCCATGGCTAAACACCATGGAATGGGTCCACAGATGCCCTCCTGAAGCCCCAGGAACACCCCCACCCACACCAGAGGGATACCAGAGGATAGTGGGCCCCATCCCAGGTAAGTAGGGTAAGTATTCAGAAGTATTTTTTTTTTACATTTCAAAGTGCCCTCGGGCCCTAACGTGGGGCCCCCTGCATGGCACAGGGTGCAGTGGCCATGCCCAGGGGACACTGGTCCCCTGTGCTGGCCATTGGGGTGGTGGGCATGGATCCTTTCTTTAATAAGACAGGAGTCATGAGATATGGATGGTTGAGCGTCAGGAAATGACTCTAGGCTGGTTAGAGGCATTTTTTTTGTCTCATACAGCCCAGCGTCATTGGTTGACGCTCCATCTCCTCAACCGCCACCCCCACCCGGCTAACATCTTTCTTTTTTACATTAGCCTCTGTTTAGCGCTGGCTTGCTTCATTCCTTAAATATGTCCCCCAGGTGACGGTGTGGAATGGCCCAAGCCGGCGCTTATCATTTTTCCACAAAACTGCATTAGCAGAGTTTAGCGGCAAAAACTATAAATATGGGCATTAGTTCAGACCTGGTTCCATACCTGTTAATTCTCTTTAACTCTTTTACAGAGACACCCCTTCCATGGGAGAAGCACTCATAACAATGATCCCAGAGCCAGAGAAAGATCCCATTCAAAGTTTTTCATATTGGCCGATTGCCTTGCTAAATCTAGACATGAAGCTATATACTAAAATACTGGCTAACCGTCTGGAAGACATCATAATTGACTTAGTACATCCCAACCAGTCAGGCTTCATTAAAGGAAGACAGACTCATGACAATTTGAGACGAGTGGTTCACCTTATAGAGAAAGCCACTAAGAAAAGAGTACCTGCAGTACTATTAGCTTTGAATGCGGAAAAAGCATTCGACTGGGTAGACTGGGCTTTTCTCTTTTCCAACTTGTGGCAATTTGGGGTCGGGAACAAATTTATCACAAGAGTTCAAGTAAACTATACCCACTCCCCATTCAAGAGTACTGGTCAATGGGAGGGCTTCAGATTATTTCACTCTGGAATGAGGTAGTCGGCAGGGATGCTCCTTTTCATTCATGCTGTTCTCCCTAAACATTGAGCCTTTAGCAGCGAAAATCAGTGAATCACCACTTATACAGGGGATTCCTTTTGGCTCAGTTGACCATAAGATCTCTTTATTTCCAGGCAATGTCCTCGTGACATTCTCCTCCCCATGAACTTCAGTGGCTGCACTGCAAAAAGAACTTCAAGAGTTTTAACCCCTAGCAGGATTTAAAGTTAACCTGTCCAAATCATTTATGATGAATTTAACAGTCCCAACTAAGGAAATGGAGGACTTAGCCTCAACAATAACTTTTAGGCTAGCGCACAAGGAGATTACATATTTAGAAATAAAAAAATACCTCCAGGATAGAAGACTATTCAAGGCTAATTATCCCCCACTTCTCCAGCAGTTAGAACTCAATCTAAAGAAATGGTCCCCACTGTACCTGACATGGCTTGGGAGAATCAATGCCGTCAAGATAACTGTTCTGCCTCAAGTACTCTATGACTTTTAGTGCCTACCAGTGACAGTGGACGGACACTTTTTTTTATCTCCCTACGATTCATGATTACTGCCTTTATATGGCAACATTGTAGAGCCCGCCTTCTGAATAAACTCTTAACTCTCCCCAAAAACCAGGGAGGTCTGGCATTGCCAAATTTCTCCTACTACTGTAAGGCAGCACAACTCAGGGTGATTACGGAGTGGTCTATAAGGATGTCTGTGATTGGTACCTCCACCTGGCTAAGCTCCATAGAATACTCCCGGACACTTCAGATAGGTGCTGGACGGGATGTGGCATGTTGGGTGATTTTCGAAACATATGGTGGGACTGTCCAGTGATTAGACCTTATTGGGAGGAGATCTTGGCCCAGATGAAGAACATCCTGGAAGGGGCAGTCGAATATTTTGTCTCTAACATATCTGTTTGCCAAAAATGCCTGATTTCACCCTGTTGGGACTACGAGATCCCTCTCTTAAATATCAAATGATGGGGGATAGATGCATCATGTGGCTGTGTCTAGGAAAAGCCAAACTGCCTTTGGCTGGTGTCTGAAATAAACAACATCCCTTTCCATGTCTCAGTGGCACACATGACTATGTCTGGGCCTTAGCATGGATTGTATGACAAACAGACTCACATACTCCTGGAAAAGCTTTGCATATAAATGGGGACCCTTGGTGATGTTTCTTTCCATTGGTTTGCCATTGTTTTCCTGCCACACCCACACAAAAGGACTCCATCTGTTTCAGATTTAAACTCCTATGCTCCCTGGCAAGATTTACATTTATAAGCTCCCAGACTTCTGCTCCTATCATCCTCCAAATAGCAGAGGTTGTTTAAGTGATATACATGCAAGTTGTATGCATTCCCTTCTTTTTTCTATGTATATCCTGCTTCTATGATTAGCTTGTTTAACCTTGCTATTTCTTCCAGTCAGAGAAAATACTGAAAGGAGATTCTAGTTGCATTTTGTTTTCTTGTTTATTTTCTCCCTCCCTTTGTGATCAGCAACAAGACACCCTAGACTCTAGGTTAATTATGCAGCGATTTACAAATGTGACCTTTTTGTCCGATTCTGTTCTGTATTATTGCTCTATCCTTGGAATGGCTGTTATTATGTCTTGCCATTGTGACTATCTTTTCCTATAAAACCAATAAAAACAATTTGAGAAAACAAATCCCCTCATAAGCTGCCCTCACTAACTCTAATGTAGCTCAGTCATTCAGTATAACTGTTTTTACTGCTGTAAGAATGTTCTCAGTAAGAGTAAAGGGGTCCTCTGCAAGGGCACACAAATGCGATCTGTATGCTATGGGATGTGTCTGTCTATCATTGATGTGTATGTATATATGTGTAGCCTGAAGTGCTAGGATTACCCCTAATTAGTAAGTGTCTTTTATTGTCCTGTGTTTATGAATATTTTGTCTCTAACATATGTTTGCAGTCCACGTAAGGAAACTGTGCATGTTTTTTTCAATGCTTTTCAGAAAAAGTGGGGGTAAATAATTCTTACACACGCTCAGGGTAATATAGTAAGCTTTTCCAAATGTAAACAACCCCATCAGATCTTGTAACTTCCTTAATGTGTTGAGTGGTTGTAAAGTAGCACACTACTGCAGGAAGCCAGGTGCCACTCATTTACCCTCACTGAATAATTCACATCTGAAGAAATCACATTGAGATGTGCAATTATAGATTTTCAAAATAAATTTTATACCTGTGTTGAGCTACATGTGTCACTGTCTGGTCCACATTATCTAGGTGTTCAGTCAAGTCATCATCTCTATTGGAGATGCAGTCAATATATGATAGCGCCTAAGGATATTCTTGTACTCCATAATCCTTGCTGCAAAGAGTCCAAGTCTATTCTTATATCCATGAGGTAAGCTTGTATAAATATATTCAAAATCTCAGAAAGGAAAAGTAGATATAAAGGTGGTATATTTCGGTTAGCGAATCCACTAGATGTATGTAATATTGTTTTATATTCTTCCTCTTTTTATAACTTGTTATTGTAATTGATCTAAAATAGCTTTTATAGGACACTTAGCTTCTGGTTTTAGAGGATATTAACCTTGGATCTTTAATTGGCGGTCGCTGCGCGCTAAGGTGAGTGTCTCCTGACCTGTTTTGGCCAGGTAAAACACTCCCCGAGCGCACAGCACCCCCAAGCTGTGCCCGTGTCTCCCCCTCCCCGCCCTCGCTGCTACTAGGGATCGAGGCCCTCCTGACCCCGATACGCTTGAGTGTATCTTCTGGTCTGTTTCCTCTTGCTCTGACAGTCTCTTATCTGCCTTTTTCTGCATTCTTCTGCCTTTTCTGCACTCTTCTGCCGTTCTCGGCTTTCTTCACTCTATTGCCACTTTTTCTGCACTTTTCTGGCTTTTCTCGCACTTTTGGGCCTTTTTACCCTCTTTCACTTCTTTCACTTTTAACTTTTGCGCCGTTCCTGCTCCTTTTTTCCCGCTCCCCCGCTCCTCCATTCGCCCACACCTCCTGCCTCCCAGCTGCTCCTCCCTCCCCCCTCCCTCCTTAATGGTGGTCGCTGCGCAGCCGCGCCGCTGGCGCGCTAGAGGCAAGCCCGTCTGCGCCTGTCCGCGCCTGGACCGCGCCCAGCGCCCGAACCCCTGGACCCCGCAACAGCCATCTCTCCAGCCTCCGATACGACGCCGACACCCTCCACGCACTCAACACCGGACGAGACACCACCTGCTTCTTGGCGACTCCGAAGAGCACACACAGGCCTTTCTCCTGCCACAACTGCAGCTTCACCTGCACCAGAGCCCACAAACCTACTAGGACCAAAACAAACCACCTCCGCTGCATACTTCTCAACACCCGCTCAGCACGCAAGCACGCCATCGAACTCTGGGACCTGCTCGACTCCACCACCCCGGACGTGGCCTTTCTAACCGAAACCTGGTGGAATGACTCCTCAGCACCCGACATCGCCATAGCCATCCCGGACGGGTACAAGGTCTCTCGCAGAGACCTCTCCAACAGAACAGGAGGAGGCATAGCCATCGTCCACAAAGCCACCCTCAAAGTCAAGACCCTCCTGGACGACTCCTTCAGCTCCGCCAAACTCCTACACTTTCAAATCCACACCGACTCCAACACCACGCTCAGAGGAACACTCGTCTATAGACCTCCAGGACCCAGGGCACCGTTCAGCAACGCCATCGCCGACCTTTCCAGCACCCACGCACTCGCCTCCACGGACTACATCCTCCTCAGGGACCTGAATTTTCACCTCGAAAACAACAATGACACCAACTCCACCACCCTGACCGACAACCTCGGCTTCATACAGCTCGTCAACACACCCACCCACACAGCCGGTCACACTCTTGAACTCTACTGGACCGACCACCACTGCATCCATTTCACCTTCAAGAAACAAACAGAACACCACCTCACCGAACAACCACCCTGCCGACGCTGGGGCAAAGTCACCGAAGATCAACTAACCAACACCCTAGCCCAGAAACCTCCAGACAACCCCACCGACCCTGACATCGCCGCACACAACCTCAATCTATGGATCGACGACTGCGCCAACCGCCTTGCACCACTCAGGAAACCCTCCAACAACCAAGTCAACAAAAAAGCCACCTGGTTCACCAACAACCTCCAAGCCTCCAAATGCAACTGCCGTAAACTCAAGCAAATATGGCTACTCGAACGCACTCCAAACAACCACTCCGCCACTCAAGGATGCTACACGCAAACATCACCAACTCATCAGGCTAGCAAAAAGATCCGCCTTCAAAACCCGACCAGAAAACAACGCCCACCACTGCAAAGAACTTTTAACATCGTAAAAGAACTCTTCAGCCCAAGTGCCACCGTCAACGACATCACCCCCTCCCAAGAAATATACGACGCCCTAGCCACCGCCTTCCACCGGAAAATCACTGACATCCACGACAGCTTCAACACCCCTCACACCTCGGACACTCCCACTCCGCCCTCCATGAACTCCACCCGCTCCAGTTGACTGACCTCCTGGACCAGCATCAGCGATGACGAAACTCGCAAGACCATGAATTCCATCCACTCCGGATCACCATCAGACCCCTGCCCACACCACATTTTCAACAAAGCAGACACAGCCATCGCACCGCACCTCCGGAAGGTCATCAACATCTCCTTCGAAACTGCAAGATTCCCAGAAAGCTGGAAACACGCTTAAATCAACGCTCTTCTCAAAAAACCAAAGGTGGACCCCAAAGACCTGAAGAACTTCCGGCCCATCTCCCTGCTCCCTTTCCCAGCGAAGGTCATTGAGAAAATCGTCAACACACAGCTCACTCAGTACCTCGAAGACAACAACATCCTCGACTGTTCCCAGTCCGGCTTCAGACGAAACCACAGCACCAAGACCGCCCTCCTCGCCGCCACAGACGACATCAGAAGGCACCTCGACAATGGAGAAACATCAGCCCTCATCCTTCTAGACCTATCGGCTGCCTTTGACACTGTTTGTCACCACACTCTGAAAACCCGCCTCCTCGAAGCAGGAATCCAAGACCAGGCCCTCGAATGGACCTCATCCTTCCTTGCCGGCAGAACCCAAAGAGTCCGCCTCCCCCGTTCCAATCCAAGGCCTACAACATCATCTGCGGCGTACCCCAGGGCTCAACCCTCAGCCCAATGCTGTTCAACATCTACATGGCCCCCCTTGCACAAGTGGCCCGTCAGCACAACCTCAACATCATCTCCTACGCCGACGACACCCAACTCATCCTCTCCCTCACCAAGGACCCACACACCGCCAAAACCAACCTCCACGAGGGACTGAAAGCCATCGCCGACTGGATGAGATGCAGCCGGCTAAAACTGAACTCAGACAAAACACAGGTTCTCATCCTTGGGCCCACCCCCTCTGCTTGGGATGACTCATGGTGGCCGGCCTCGCTGGGTTCCCCACCAACACCCACCAACAATGCACGAAACCTCGGCTTCATCCTCGACTGCTCCATGTCAAAGCAGGTCAACGCCATCCCATCCTCCTGCTACAACACCCTCCGCATGCTTCGCAGAGTCTACAAATGGATCCCAACCGAAACAAGAAAAACAGTAACCCAGGCCCTCGTCAGTAGCAAACTCGGCTACGGCAACGTCCTCTACGCCGGCATCCCATACAAACACCTACAACGCCTCCAACACATCCAAAACGCCTCCGCCCGACTCATCCTCAATATCCCTCGCTACAGCCACATCACCTCCCACCTAAGAGACCTTCACTGGCTCCCCGTCAACAAGAGGATCACCTTCAAGCTCCTCACACACGCACACAAAGCACTCCACAACACCGAACGACCTACCTGAAACCCTCACGGGTATGTAGCGTGCTTTACAAATTGATTGATTGATTGATTGATCTGGGGCTCACTCCTTAATGGACGCTTTTTGAGATTCTGACAAACAATTGTCACTTCTCCTGCAGTATTCAGAAGTGCTACTGCCCAAGTTCTGTTGTGCAGAAATATCTGTACTTTCCAAGGCAAGCTTTACTTTCTAAAGCAGCTACTTATTTTTCTTAAATTGAGTCTTTGAATCTAAAGCTTTCTCTTCCTTCTTCACACAAACTTCAACTGCACGTGCCACTTTACTTTTCTGAGTGACACATTCATCCTTTCTGTGGTACTCAGCCCACCCATCCATTTCTTTCTCTCCTTTTCAGTCTCCTGCAAAGAACGGAAAGATGACTATCAGAATAATTAAATGATCCGGCTTTCTAATTTCATCATGGCCCATCAAATTATATCCACACCTACTGGACTCCATTGATGGAGGTGATCCAGTCCTGGTTTTCTGTTTTCATTTCTGCTTTTCATAATCTCTGGTGCAACCCTCCCTTTACAGAGCCCTCAGTCTCTGGTTTTTACTTTGAGGGGGGTTTTGCAGCTTGATAACATAAAGTATCATGGCCCACAGAGGTGTACCTTTCAATAATAATATAATCCAAAAGCTTCTGTTCATAATCTTAAACAGAAACTGTGCCTGCTCTATGCGTACTGCCAGAGCTGCAGCTTATCTTGTAATGTAACTCAGAATTAGCGAGAAAACTGTTTCAAAAGTCACTTTTAATTTCATTACCCCAACAAAAGCTAGTGCACCTCCGAGCTCAATCTGTATCTGTTTCAACACCTCTGGTAACAATGCCAATGAGTGTATGTCCTGCCTAGTACTGTAGATACTCAGAAAGATTGTTCTTCTACAGGTGGTACCAGCCCAAGGGGCACACACATAGTATACTAAACTGTGTTTATCCTGTGGTGTTGTATGAGGATAGACATCTCTAGTTGGTTAGTATTATGAACAATCCAAAATGGAATCTCATCTTGCCTTGTGGGTGCTTTGACCAGTACAGCATTATTATTAGTCTGTGAACTAATTGCATGCACTGCGAGACGCACTTGTTGTGCTGGGCTGGGAACAAATGTCAGGTACCAGTCAATTCTAAAAGAAACAGACCAAGTTGCCTATAAATGGCAACTAGCTTATTTATTAAGTATCTTAAATCTGAAGCTGGCAGATTTACTGTTTCAGGATATGGTGTATACCTGGGTAATACCGGCCAAGTAGCCCCTTTATTACTCAAGGGGCCTATTCTAAAATTCTGAGCTACATGGGATAAGTGTCCAACAAACATTTCTTTTATGAATACTTTAACAAATGCAGAAGATCATGATCACATACAATAGGCATAGGGTTGACTAGTAACAGAGTCTCATAGGCTTACTTCCCAAATATACATATATATTTTACGGGGTTAAGAGCTCCTTACTCGGCATGTTACATTCATCACGTTTTCGCTTAGTGATACACTTTATCAGGAGCACTTGTGGCAGCTCCTTTTTCAGTACAATCAAATATCAGTTTGGCCAGATGTGCCACATTCACTTACAAGTACACACTTCACATTCTACCAATCACAGGTGGCCCATCTCCTCATTTACTTCACCAGCTTGTCTTGGCAAATGCTGTCTGATGGAACCTCATATATCTCCCGATGTAGCCTGCTACATCTGCAGCTCCGTGAAGCGCTCCACAGTCTCATTGCTATACGCCTCATCTCTCAGCCAGTCTTTTATTTTAAGACAAAGCCCCTTCATCTATGAGCATAACAGGTGCTTTGCTGACAATGTCAATACCACAGTTAATCTTTTAATAGACTTGGGAACCGACCGGATATATCCCAATAGCAGCATCAGGGTGTACTGTTAATAAATGCAACAGCTATCTCTTGCTCTAAGACTGTCCCATGTGGAGAACCGGCAGGCAATCTCATTATTGATGTAAAAAATCAGCAGGGTCCTGTAAGCATCTCGTACAATGTGATAACCTAGAGGGTTCAATTTTGTGCAAAAAACTAGGGGTACCGTACCACCCATTTAAGGATTTAAAATGTACCAGTTTATCTCTGTAGTTTATGAAGGCGAAATTCATTTGAGTGCAGCAATATGCCCAAGTTTTCTCCTTCATTGGTATGCCCAAATCTAGTTCCCATTTCTTAAAGGTTTTGTTATCTTCTATTGAATTAACTTCCATGTTTGTACTATGTAGCCTAGAAACCAAGGCCCATATTTAAACTTTTTTAGCGCTGCATTTGCATCGTTTTTTGACACAAAATCAGCGCAAACTTACAAAATTCAACTAGGGCAGGTGTCACTCTGTCCAAGCATTTCTTTTTTTGTAATAGGTTCACATCATTCAAGAGGTATATAGTTTCACATAATAGTTCTGGAAGTCCTGTAGAATATATGCACTTCTCCCGTGGCCAGCTTGAGAAAATGTACAACATGCATCATGAGAGCATTTTGCTCGGCCTCTTACCCTCTGCATACCTGCATGCCCTGGCCTTTCTCCATAAGTGTCTACTTTCTCTCTTCACCACTTCTCTGAAATATTAGGAGGGTTTCCCTAAGCACATTGGGCCCATGCTTTTTTCATATTCCACCGCTAACTTCTCCAACATTTGGTTTGAAGCTGTAACCCTGATGGTTTAAAGACTCTTTCCGTCTGCTCATCATATCTCCCCTTTGTACATCTCTCATGAGGTAGACTTTCTTGTTAGTGGGCCTATTTTAATTTCAAACTATTAATTAATTGTAGCCAACATATCACCTTAAATCACAGCATCTCTAAATAAAGGCCTCTGGTGTAACACGCCATGTACAATATTGACGCTTTTATGTAGGTAGGGATCCCCAACTGAAACACAGCAGGAGAATGATTGGATAGCGTGCGGGGCAGTTCATAACAAACTTCTACATGTCTTCCATCAACATAAACCAGAAATTAATGTATGAGTGTGATCAATCAAAATTAGATACATAGATGTTTACCTAAGTAATGGAGTGTCCAGCAGTAACCCTACGACACACAGGAACCTCCCTTGAAGGTCCACATTAGTAAATTTCACGTTGAAGCTCAGGGATGTCTTCATGACTATAGCCACACCTCTTGAATTGTGCTATATAGGGCAAAGTACCTATTATTGCCCCTCCGGTAGCAAAGGTACTAAGGCTTTCCAGATTCAAGTGAATCTCCTGTAACTTTGCTATTTTCACTCCGTGCCTTCCCATGTTTGTTAAAATTCATCTCCTTTTCTTTGGGTTACCAGAACCCCTGATGTTCCATGCTAACACTGTTATAGCATGCATTGCCTCATCCTCTCCCTTCTGTGTACATTCGTATGTCGCTAAGAGATCTCCCACACTCAAAGTCTAATCCAATTGCACCTAACCTAAATAGGGGAAAATAACTGTCTCTGCTCGAGACCCATGTTCCCAACTCCCTGCCCACCCTCTCGCACACTGATCACCCCAACTTTAAGTGTCCAGTCGCCATCGGAAACCCACAACCCTTGCAATATTTCTGAGTGTTTCATGCTATAGGGAGAGGCCCATCTCAGCCCACCTTAGCTCTACACACACATTAACTAATAGCCTAGTATGTTTACAATTAATAAAACATCGAACCAGACCCCAGCCATGTCTATGTGCTTCTAGGAGTAGATATTTATTACAATACTGTTGAACAACAAACATGTATACATGGATCTTAGCTTTCACTTAGCAAAACTGACTGGCATAAAATAAAATGTATATACAGACACACTGAAAATTCAGTTACCCAATGAAGTGTAGTATTAGAACTGGAGGATTAAAGCGGTGGATACTACTTGGATTTCTTGTTGACAGTTTTCACAAACTTCATTGCATCTTTTGGGGATTTGAAAATGTTGGCACCCTCTTTATATTGTAGCTTTTGGTGTGCCGGTAAAAGCAAAGCATATTTTATATTCTATGCATTGAGCACCTTTTTCATCTCCACAGACACACACCTAACTTCCTGCACTGCCATTGCAAAGTCCAGGTGCAGTGAGATGATTGAGCTTTGATACTGTGAAGAAGCTTCCTCTCTGGTCATACACAGAGCAGTATCACAGTCTCTTTAGTTCAACAAGCTGATGATTAAAGGCCTGGGGGTGCCCCTGAAGGCAGCCCAGAGCCCAAAGTCCTGAGCACTCATTCCACACTCCACAGTTGAAAAAAAGTGTCTCTGCCCAATAGATCTACAAGCAAACTTTGCCAAGTTTGCCACGATTCAACAACTCCAGTATTCTAGTTATTCAGATAATATTCCTTGGAAGGCAATTCTAATCTTCATTCTATCTATCTTAGCCACATGTGTGATGGTGCTTTGTAGTTCTGGAGTACTATCTTCAGTATCAGAAATCCTTTGTTCTGCCTCATCCATGTGGGCACTGTATTTGTTCAGGCACTCTTTGACCAACTCCATTTAAGCAGTAAGGTGCTCAATCTTAGGGACTGACTTCGTATGCCGCAGACGGGTTACTCCATCACAACAGCGATGGATATCCCATCCAATTAAATCTAAATCCCATTATATTCTATGAGATTTCAATTTCAGCGGACGGGATATCTGTCTCCATTGTGAAAGAGTAACCCGTCCGCCGAGTTCTAAATCAGGACCTTAGTTTTTAGTGCCCATTAACTGGACTATCAAATAGCTTTTCCTTGATGGCAACTTCTTTGGCTCCATCCTAGTCTGCAAGATCTACCTCACAGACAGAGAAGCAGGTCTAGAAAGTGACCCTGAAGGTCTTTTATGGTCCAAAGGTAGGCTACTAAGCATCAAGCTTGCCTGATGTGCGGCTGTGAATCAGACCACCTAATTTCTATGTACAGCAATTGTTTGGCCAGCACTGGCGTAGTGGGGGTATCAATTTACCAGACTTACATTTCTCCTATACTAGTGCTATTTGCAACTGCACCTCGCGTAAAAGCCAACATGTCCCAGATCCCAGGGCTTGCCCAGGTCCATAAAGAAGAGTCTCATGACGCAGAAGAGAATTCGAATTACAGAACCATCACAGTTACAGTCGCAGTTACAGTTGCAAATTGGCACTGGACAATGTCTAACACATATTCTAGGAGGAGAAGCCCTCCCTTTCACCCATCATTATCATAGTGATTTCTGTGGCAGGCCGTTACAGCCACAATTAGGCTTCCTCCTCCTGCTGTGTTACTGGGCTTCATTTGGAGGTCAACTTGCCTCTCTCACCTAGGCCCCCGCAGGAAGATTATTGGGCTGAGAGGTGCACTCAGGCCCACTCTTTCCTCCTCATGGAATGTGCCTCAGCCATACAACTCGAGGGCGCTTAACCTGACCGCACAACTAGGTTATAAATCGCAGTTTCACATCACCAGCCACCTCCCCAGTGTTCAGAAGGCACAGCACAGCTCACCATGAGCCGTGGTAAAGCCTCCGTCACACACCTGTGAACTGTGATCTGGTAGGTTGTCTGTCTGCCAGTTCAGCTCAAGTTGGGGATCCGGGGAGCAGGAGTGCCATAGTTAGGAGACCACCTTGGGCACTGCCAAGCCAGGTCTCACCAACCATGCTTGATGTTCTTAATATGCTAACATGGCTTCTAAGTCACAATAAGGTTCATATTTCACAGTAGGTCTGTATGAATAAAAGTTCCCCGTATTGGGGTATTTGGAGTCAAACTCTATCTTATGAACACCCCTAGCCAAGTGTGTGTAAGTGATCGCCTGAAATGTACTTCTATTTGACTAGGTTTCTGCACATTTGTAAAACAGATTCAAAACACAAAATTTCTAAATGAGGAGAAACCTTTTATTAGTCATATGCCTGACAAACCCACATCAGAGATGGAGTCTCTGTCTGACTCGAAGGAGGATATTTACATTACATCAGACGTCTCTGCTATTACTAAAAATTAGTGATAGCAGAGGATAGGATCTTGTGTGTGTCATCCAGGGTTACTCATAGATCTGACCCTCTTTAAGCCCTGATGATATGTTTTCTTGAATTCTTATTCAAAATATAGCCAGAGAAACAGAGGAATCGCTAGACCCAGTAAAACTAAGGACTAGTCAATGTACTGACATGAGATATAGAATCCAATGAACAGCAACCCCCCAAACTGACTAAGTAATACATGTGTTAGCTGTACATTAAGTAATGATCAGTTCTCTGAGGCTCACAGGAATAGTTAGTGAAACCCAATCACTCTTTCCTCATGAATATACACACTTAAAAACACTAGAAAGAAAGGAATCTATTTTCAAGATTTATGAAAATTAAAATTCTATCTTAGTGCACATGATATGAATAGCAATTATTATTATAAAAATAGATGAGAACATTGTAAAGATATTTGTCAATAGTTAGAGCAGCAGAAATTATTGTAACATTATGATGGTATTTTAAGGTTTCTGTACATCGTTAGCTCCCATCCTAGCACCAATAGGGGCCCACTTGAGTTTCACAGATGGTCTACATCCATTTACATTTTCCTTGCACCAGTAGTAGTGTTCAATAATAAGACAGTCACTGATAGGCAGATATGAAAACAGCAGCTATGTTGTCCTCAAGCAGGAATGTAAACCAGTCAGATGACTGAATGCGACTTTTTAGTAGCCTTAAAAAAAAAAAGGTGTTTATACCTACTCTGTGAACCTCAGCCTGGAGTTCCTCTCCATCCAAATTTGCTTTGTTACAGTTTATATACCCTGTATGTATAAATTGTTGAATACTTTTTAAAATAAAGACTTAATAAAAAAAGCCCTGCTAGTTTTTCACCTACTTATGTTCTGTGAAATATTTGTTGATGTTTATAAAAGTAATTGAAAAAACAAGATATTGAATTCTATGAAAACGTATTGATTGCTTTGGAATATTAACCAGAAATCTAAACAATTAAGCCATTCTAAAAGTGAACAACATATTTGAGAAAATATTAATTATCACATTTCAATAAATTGAATACCTCTGTGACATTGTTTTTTAAAATGTACACTTTAATAAATTAACATATATGATAAAAAAGTGTATGAAGATTATATAATTTTTAAGGTGATGTTATTGTTATGTTAATAGATGTATTAGCATGAGTGATGCCTACATAGATAGTAACCTGTTAGAAGAATGGAGGGAAAGGGAAAGAAAAAAACAAGGTTACGGTTGAGTAAAGAGCCATGTTTTTCACTTTTTTTTAATAAGTTGAGGTTGGGATGATTTTGATGTCGAAGAGAATTCCAAGATTTTGTTGCAAGGTTATAAAAGTAGCGGCCACCTATATGGCTGCAGTAGAAACTAGAGGATAGAAAGAAGACTAGACTGAGGATGAGTGCAAAGAGTGCATTGTTGAGTATTGTGTAAATGTATCCCTTAGATACTTATGATCCTGTATTATTAAGAGCTTTGCAACAAAGCCCAGAGATTTGAGTGATGGGTTTGGTCACAGGTAACCAGTGCAATCAGAGAGGCACTGGTTGGAAGGGGCTTTAAGAGTGACTCAAGATGTAGCATTTTGAACAATTTGAAGACTTTGAGTAGGGAAGGCACTGCTGTCCAAATATAATGAGTTACTGTAATCTAGTATGGAAGTCACCAGGGAATGGATCACTGTTTTGTGAGTGTCGTATGGGAGGAATTCTAAGACCTTCTTTAAAATCTTTGTTAACTCGAAGCGCATTCTGACTACTTTTGTAAGATGAGGGGAGAAAGGCAACTTATGACCACAGAGAAATCCTTGATTTATGAACATTGGCTGGTATGGGTGGGGAGCCCAGTATTGAGGGTCATCATGCAGGAGACCATTGGGGAGATCTCAAATTTTGTCTCCTTTTCGGTAGAGACAGTTAATAGTCATCTAAACAGCCACAGATGCCATACAAGACCTAAATGAAGTTAGCATTGCAGTTGGCAGTGGATTTTAGGTTACTTTGTGTTATAATTGGCGTAAGAAATAATATTGAAGCAAAGGGAATGAACCAGGGATGCTAAAGGAAAGATGTACTTGTTGAACAAAGTAGGGGTCATTGAAGAGCCTTGAGGCACTCCACTGTTGATAGTGGTGGCAGAGGACTGAAAAGGAGATAATTAGACACTTGCCACACAAGTCAGAAAACAGTCTGGTGATAAGGGTGTGATGAGAATTCGTATCAAAGGTGGAGGACAGGTTCAAGAGGACCGCAGCCATGCAGCCACCTTGTTCAGTATCTGGCTGGGTTTGTCAATTACTTCTGGAATGGCTGTCTCATTCTTGTGACCTTGGTGGAAGCCTGATTGAGAGTATCTAGCAGATTATGATGTTCTGGATATTAAGAAAGTCGATTTTTGGGTGTTTCCATATTGTTTGAGGAATAAGGCAGTAAGATGTAACTCTAGTTACTGAGAATGGCATAGTTGGTAGTAGGTTTCTTTTTAGAGAGGATTAACAATTGCATGTTTCTAAATGGTGGGTGCAAAAGAAGAGTTCAAGGATAAATTGCAAAATCGTGGAAGAAAAGGTCCTACCATATTGGAGGCTGTTGTGAGTGCAGTAAGAACACTTATTTTATAAGGCGGGAAGGAATGCAACATAAAGAATATTGCCACTGTGAAAATTCCAATGAAGCTTTGATGTTCATGTGGTGAACATTGTTGATTAATATATTATATGCATAAAACCTCATGCGTTGTTGCAAGGAGAGCGAAATTAGGTCTGTCTCAAAAATTGGTATTCATACCAGGTTCATGTTTACCATATGTTCTTGTTTTCTAAACATATATTATTTATTCATGCATTCTCAGTTTTTTCATTTGTTTTCCCTCCCCAGCACATACTGTCTTCAATTATATTTCTTTTACATACCATTTCTGTATAGTTGGGAGATTTGTTATATTTCCCAACGTAGTATTGCACGACTGACTGCATGAGAAAAAGTCAACCTTAAGTAACAAACTCTATCTTATGCCCCTCTACTCTAGACCACTCTACTCCACTCTACTCTGCACCATTCCACTCCATTCAACTTCACTCCACTGCTCTCACCAGTCCACTCCGCTCCATGTCACTCCATCATATTTCACTCCACTCTATGCCACTCCATGCCATGCCACTATACTCTACTCTAAGCCACTACACTATACACTACTACTCTAAGCCATTTCACTCTACTCTATGCCACTACACTCTACTCTATTCCATGGCACTCTACAGTACTCCACACTACTCCACAGCACTCCATTCTATGCAACGCCACTCTACACTACACCCTCCACCCTGTACCACGCTACTCTACACCACTCGACTTCACTCTACACTACTCCACTCCATTCTATGCCACTCTACTTTGTGATTTTTACTCTATGACAGTCTACTCTACAACACTCCACTCCATGTACTCTACACTATACCACCCCACTTCACTCTATGCCACTCAATTCCACTCTACGCTACTCTTCTGTATGTCACTGCTCTACACCACTCTACTCTATGCCACTCCACTTTACGCTACTCTACACAACTCCACACCACTCTATGCCACTTCAATCCACTGTCCTCTACACCAGTCTCCTCTATTCCACTCTCCTGTACGCCATTCTTTGCCATTCCACAAACGTTTGGCCATGTTGAACAGCAGCCACGCTTAAGTCACAACATGACTAAAAGACATTGGCAATATCTCCACATAGGCAAGCCATATTGGCATTGACAATGCTTATTTAAATTTGAGCCCATGCCAAAAAGTGACATTAGCTGCACTAAAAAAAATGGCATGCATTAAATTACACCCAGCAAACAAATCTTTCATGAAGCCTGCAACTACCCTCAACAGTATGGAAGCTGTCCCTCGTGGGCAGCTGTCATTATGCAAATGTGTAACCCTGCCTTTCTGGTCTAGGTAACACATTGATGATTTGCAACTGCAAATGTTGTCATAAATGATTGATTTGGGGCCTGATTCAGTAAGGTAACTTACAATTTGGGTAAGTTTACATTTTTGAGTACATTCAGAATCTGCACTTTTGTAGTAACTTACACATTTGTAGTGCATCCAGCAATACACATTGCCAAACACTGATACTGGAACCCCCTCCCATTGGAAATAATTGAGGAAGGGACTTACTACAAAAATATAGATTACTACAAAAGTGTAAATTGCTAGAAAATTATGGTATGTGAATACCATCAAGTAGTAAACTTAACCAAATGTGTACGTTACTACAAAAATGCAACTTGCGAATAGAAAATTGTAGTAAGATTTTAGTACTGTAGTACAACTAAGCTTACTACAAAGTGTAGTTTGTGATTTAGGCCCATAGTGTATACAAACTCCCTGAGCAGTGGGGAACATCCATTACATGCCCCTTTTCCTGAAAAGTCAGTATGTGTCGTCAGAGGCTCTTTTTGAGTTGGAAAGAGTTTACTGAATCACTATGGGCCTGATTCACAAAAGTAACTTACACTTTTGAGTAAGTTTACTTTTTGGTATTCACAAACCAGCACTTCTGTAGTATTTTACACTTTTGTAGGAAGTCCAGCACTACCCATGGCCAACCACTGGTGAAACAACACCCTCCGAAAGACAATAATGGAGGTAGGGAAAAAAATGCCTAGGAAAATATATTAAAATTAATTATTTAAAATAGTTAAATATATAAATAAATATAAATCTCCTCCGGAGGATAGGTGTGAAACTGCACCATGTCCACAATGGCTCCTGTGAAGTAGAGCGTTTATGAAGGAGTCAGGTGTGACTTCGAACAATGATTGTGAACCTCAATGATGTGAGTAGGTTTGATGTAGTCTGGTGGTGTCTGGTGACTTCCTGGGGCAAGGACAGCCAGTCATCAAGGTAGTGGAAGGCTGAAACCCCCAACATCAAAAGATGTGCTGCAAACACCACAATCACTTATGTGAACACTTGAGGGGCATTGGTGAGGTGAAAGGGGTGCATTGTGAACTTAGAACACCCCTGACCCCCCTGTGAACTGCAGGTAGTGCCTGTAGGCCTGCAGAACAGGGATATGGCAATAAGGGTCCTGCAGTTCCAACACCACCATATAGTCTTAAAGGTTGAGAACAGACAAGACCTAGGGCAGAGGAAGCATCTGGAATTTGCTGGAAGGCATTGAAAGGACAAAGGTCCAAGATGGGACAAAGGCCCCCATCTTTTTTCAGCACCAGAAAGTAACAGGAAAAACAACCACAGCCCACTTCTTCGCCATCCTCCCTATGGCTCCTTTGGTCAAAAGAGCCTGCACGTCATGCTGCAACAAGAACAAGTTGTCCTCCATCAACCTTTCTGGGGAAAGTGGAAGATATGGCAGGGTCTCGAGGAATGGCAGGTAGTAACTATGCAACACAATTTGCAGGACCTATTTGTCCTAAGTTATTATTTGCCACTCTGGCAGAAAATAGTAAATTCTGCCTCAGACAAAGCAGCTGTGTACTGACAAGAGCACGCTAAAAATGTTTGGAGGCTGTGGAAACTGAAAGAGGAGACTGGGCTGCTGTTGGAAGTGGGTCTTTTTGCAGGGTTATCCCCAATCTGTTTGCCTTTTTCCTCCTATTTCTTCAGATCTGTTTTGCTGGTTTATTGTCTCTGCACACTTTATCACTGCAGATCAATGCTAAAATACAAGTCCCCCCTGTTTAAATTGTATTGGTGATTGTTTATCCATGACTGGCATATTTGATCTACTAGTAAGTCCCTAGTAAAGTGTACCAGAGGGGCCCAGAGACTGTAAATCAAATGCTACTAGTGGGCCTGCAGCACTGATTGTGCCACTCACATGCGTAGCCCTAAAACATGCCTCAAACCTGCCACTGCAGTGTCTGTGTGTGCAGTTTTGCACTGCCAATTGTACCCACTTGCCAGGCCCAAATCCTCCCTTTTACTACACGTAAGTCACCCATAAGGTAGGCCCTAGGTAGCCCAGTGGTCAGGGTGCAGTGTATTTAAAATGTAGGACATGTACTGGTGTGTTTTCACTATTGCAAGGCCTATTTCTCCCAAAGGTTAACATAGGGACTGCCTTTAACTATCTTTTAAGTGTAGTTTCCCATTGGGAGCTGATAGAGATGTGGAGTTTGGGTTCTCTGAACTCACAATTTAAAAAATCATCTTTCTACACAGATGGTTTTTAGATTGTCTCTTTGAAAATACCACTTTTAGAAGGTAGGCATTTTCTTGCTTAACCATTCTGTCCCTCTGCCTGCTTGTGCAATCCACATCCAGGTCAGACTGACAGTTGGGCTGTTTGTGAATTCCCTCTAGACAGTGACACAAAGAGAGCTGAGGTGTGTCCTGCATATCCTGATGAGTCTCCTGGGCTAGAGTGGGGAGGGAGGAGCTGACACCTGCACCTGAAGGGCTGTGCCTGTCCTCACACAATGCAGCCTTTGACCCCGTGGAGTGTGTCTGGGGCCAGGCTTGGGCAAGGCAGGATTTTGTGAACATAGAGACTTTCCTTTAAAGTTTGTCTACATCAAAGGCAGAAACGAGTATAATTAGTGGACCACCACCCCAGACTTTTAAAACACTTCTGGATCAAGAGAAACCTCTGCCAAGGAGAAGAGCTGAAGAGCTGGAGGAGAAGTACTGCCCCTTTGCTGTGTGTGCTTTGCTGGTTTGGCCTGCCATTGCTGTTTCTGCCCTAAAGAGGACAAAGGTTCCTTGTGATGCTTCTCCAAAGGCTTGAAGTAAAGCTTGCCTCCTGTTGGAAGTCTCAGGGTTATCAAAGACTTCAGATTCATCTGCCTACAGCACTGGGAACTGTGGGTTTTGTGCTGCAACAGAAGAAATACAACCACAACGTCATCAACGACCCTGCTGCCTGTACCGTGACCTGCCGCTGCCGCACTGAGCCATGCCGCACTCCTCACTGCAACCCTGGTCTCGCTGACAATGCCACCTGGCACCATCTCTGAGCCGCTCCTTCCTCCATGACCTGTGGGCTCAGCACTCCGCATCGCCTTGCTCACACCGCAGTCTTGGTATCCCCAATGACGACCCTCTACACTGACACCGACGCCACTGCCTGCACCGTGGCCTGAGGACACTGCTCGTGAGGTACACGATGCAAAGTCCCATCACGCACCACAGCCCTGGTCCACAGATGCTAGCACTATCGATTCGGGCATCATCAACAGACACCCCTGAATGCACCACAACCTGTGGGCGCCGCATTGGAACCTGTCCCATGTCGTACCGCCGCCTTGTACCTACCGACAACAGCACTTCAGCAATGATGACGATACTGCCTGCACCGTGACCTGGAGACCGCACAAACCGCCCTGGGGGAGGCATTGCCATTGCCCACAAACAGTCCCTACGCCTCTCCACCAGCACCAAAGACTCCACAACCAATATGGAACTCTTCCACTTCCAGATTGGAACCAACACCACTCTGAGGGGCACCCTCATCTACAGGCCACTAGGCCCCACCCTCCTTTCTGTGACACCATCGCTGACCTAGCCTCGACCCACGCTCTTACATCCAAGGACTACATCCTACTGGGGGACCTCAACTTCCACCTGGAAAACTCAAACGACAACAACTCCACCACCCTGATCGAAAACCTCACCAACCTCAGACTCAAGCAACTCGTCACCGCACCCACTCACTCGGCCGGTCACACACTGGACCACATTTTCTCCGCCAGCAACCACGTCTCCGTCCGCCACACCACCGACCTCCAATGGACCGACGACTGCTGCATTTACTTCACTTTAAAAAAAAACATCTGTTGCAACCATGCTCCCCCACTTCCTCGCAGAAATTGGAACAAGGTCACTGAGGGCCAGCTCACCACCAGCCTCAACACAACACCTCCACAGCTGACGACGCATCAATACTGCCACATGCAACCTCCACAAATGGATCACCAACTGCGCCAACACCCACGCCCCCATCAAGACACCCCACCACAGAGGCACAACTAAGAAAGCAAACTGGTTCACCCCGCACTCAAAGAATCAAAGTAAGCCTGCAGACATCCAGAGAGGAAATGGGGCACTGACAAGACCCCCGCAAATCACAAAACCTTCAAAAACACTGTCAAACATCACCACCAGCTCATTAGGACCACAAAAAAGTCGCCCTTCAACAACGCATCAACAAAAACGCCCACAACAGCAAGGAACTTTTCACAGTCATCAAAGAGTTCACCAACCCCAACTCCAACTCCACTGACAACACCCTGTTGCAAGAACTCTGCGATAACCTTGCCACCTACTTCCACCGCAAGATCCCAGACATATACGACAGCTTCACCACCCAGGGCCCCCGCACAACTCTCACCACCAGCCCATCGACCAGAGTGTCACTACGCCCCAGCCCTCCTCCGCTTGAACAACATCACTGACAATGGGACCCGCAACATCATGGCAACCTTCGCTCAGGAGCACCCACCGACCTTTCCCTCACCACATCTTCAACAAAGCCAGCGACATCATCGCACCCAAACTCCGGCATACCATCAACCACTCCTTCAAAACTGCCACCTTCCCAGAGAGTTGGAAACATGCCGAGATCAAACTTCTTCTAAAGAAATCCACCTGCGACCTGACAGACCTCAAAAAGTACCGGCCCACCTCCCTGCTCCCCTTTCCGGCCAAAGTCATTGAGAAAGCATTCAACAAACAACTCACCGTCTTCCTGGAGGCCAACAACATCCTGGACCCCTCTCAGTCAGGATTCAGAAGCAACCATAGCACGAGACCACCCTCCTCGCAGTCACTGATGACATCTGCACCCTCTTCGACCGAGTTGAGACCGTCGTCCTCATCCTCCTGGATCTTTCTGCTGCCTTCGACGAGTCTCACACAAAATGCTAACCACCCATGTCCACGATGTCGGCATCCAAGACTCTGTTGTGCAATTGCTCTCTTCGTTCCTCACCGGCAGAACACAGAAGGTCCGACTCCCCCCCTTTCTCCTGGAAGCCACCAAGATCAGCTGAGGCTTCCTCCAAGGATGCCTGCTGAGTCCCACCCTCTTCAACCTTCACATGACCCCACTGGCCACCATCGTCAGAAGCCACGCACTCCACATCGTCTCCCACGCCGACGACACCCAACTGATAGTCTCACTCACCCACAACCGACCACTGCCAAGAACAATCTCCATGAAGGAATGAAAGCAGTCGACATCTAGATGAAAGACAGTTGCCTCAAACTGAACTCGGACAAAACAGAAGTCCTCATCCTTGGCGCCATACCCTCCACCTGGAACAATTCCTGGTGACCCTCGGAAACGCCCCCACCGACCACGCCCGTAACCTTGGCGTCATCTTAGACTCATCGCTCTCAATGGACCGACGGGTGAGCGCTGTCTCATCAGGTTGCTTCCATACCCTGCGAATGCTTTGAAAACTCTACAAGTGGATCTCCACCGAAGCCAGATGGACAGTCACCCAGGCCCTTGTCAGCAGCCACCTTGACTACGGCAATGCACTCTACACCGGAACCATCACCAAGACCTGAAAAAGACTACAACGCATCCAGAACGCCTCCGCCCGTCTCATCAAGAACGTCCCTTGGGACAGCCACACCTCTGCCCTTCTGAGAGACCTACACTGGCTGCCTATCAACAAGAGAATCACCTTCAAGCTCCTGACCCACGCCTACAAAGCCCTACTTGACGCCAGACCAGCCTACCTCAACCACAGACTCTCCTTCTACACTCCCGCCAGACAACTCTGCTCCGCCGACCAGGCCCTAGCCAACGCCCCCCTGCATCCGGAAAACCACAACCAGAGGAAGATTCTTCTCCCACATCGACACCAGGACCTGGAACACCCTCCCCATCCACCTCAGGCAATCCCCACCATGTCACAGTTCAGGAGGGACTTCAAGACCTGGCTCTTCGACTGATCCTTAGCACCCTCACCCCTCCCAGCACCTTGAGACCCTCACTGGTGACTAGCCGTGCTTTACAAATCCCAGATTGATTGATTGATTGAGACACCACACGTCGCATCGCTCAACTTCACACCGCAGTACTGGTCTCACTGACGCCGCAAGATGCCGTAACTGAGCTGCTGCTTGCACCTTGACCTGTGGGCACTACACGTCGCATCATCCCTTTTTGCACCACAGCCCTTATGCCATCAACACCAGCGCTCCTGACTTCGTCATCAGCCTGGAGTTCGATCTGCAATGCCTGTGACTTCAAGGGCTCGACAATCCCTGCACAGACCTCCGAAAATGATGCCCGCTCACGTCTGCCAATGCCAGTGAAGTCACACTCCGGATCCCATCACTAGGATCACGTTGCCCTACATTTCCAAGGTGCTGTTTGTTTGTCTTACCAACACCGCACCTTGCCTGCTATGCCGCAGCCGGCCTGAACTGTTGGATTTGTTATTCACGACGCAGTGTTAGCCCCAGACAGAGCTATCGATTTCAAGAAACTGCGTCTTTAAGTTAATTCTTGCAAAATTCGTAACTTTATTACTGTATATTGTATTTTTCTTGCTTTGGTCTTGTTTCACAAAGATAAATATTGTTTTTTGTTAGAAATGGGGTCTTTGGTTGGCAGTCAGGTTACCCCCTGTCCAAGCAAGGACCCTCACTCTAGTCAGGGTAAGTCACACACAATCCAAATTATCCTGTGCCCACCCTTGGGTAGCTTGGCACTGAGCAGTCAGGCTTAACTTAGAAGGCAATATGTAAAGTATTTGTGCAATAAATCATACAACACCACCATAAAGCACCACAAAAATACACCACACATTGTTTAGAAAAATACATAATATTTATCTGGCTAAATGTAGGTCAAAACGATCAAACATGCAATAAGTAAATGTAGTGATATCACTTGAAAAGTGATATAAGATGTCTTTAAGTCTTTTAAAAGAAAAAAAAGTCTCTTTCAAGCACAAAGTACCTGGTTCGCGTGAAAATCACTGCAAAGGGCCGCAGAGGAGGAGAAGCGTGGAAACAAAGGGGTGTGCATCGATTTCTCAGGCCTCACACAGCGATGCGCCATTTAGTTTCCACGCAGGGACTGCTGTGTGTCGATTTCAGGTGCTCGGTTGTGGGTCCTCTTCGGGTTGCGGGGTTTTCAGATGCCCTTGGGATGGTGCGTGGATTTCCTGCGCTGGCAGGATGAAGCTACATCAATCTGGTGGGCGTTGGGTCGACTTTTCTACTGCACGGCAGGCGCTGTGTCGTTTCCTCTCGGAAAGTCAGCTGTGTCGTTCCGGCTTGGCTATGCTTCGATCCAGTGGGCCGTGCCTCGAATTTCCGGTCACTACGCTGGCACTGCGTCGATCTTCTCGTTGAGAAGTCGGGCTGCTGTTCCGGTTCGGCGTGTTGTGAAATTTTCATCGCAGTGCAGGCTGTGCATTGTTTCTGGCAGGCTGTGCGTTGAGTTTCGCCGCTCAAGGAGTCCTTCTTGAAGAGATGAAGGGGGTCATTCAGACCCCGGCGGGCGGCGGGAGCCGCCCGCCTGGAGGGAACCGCCATATGGCCGCTCCGCGGTCAAAAGACCGCGGAGGCCATTCTGGCTTTCCCGCTGGGCTGGCGGGCGACCGCCAGAAGGCCGCCCGCCAGCCCAGCGGGAAACCCCTTCCCACGAGGAAGCCGGCTCCGAATGGAGCCGGCGGAGTGGGAAGGTGCGACGGGTGCAGTTGCACCCGTCGCGAATTTCAGTGTCTGCTGAGCAGACACTGAAATTCTTTATGGGGCCCGCTTACGGGGGCCCCTGCAGTGCCCATGCCATTGGCATGGGCACTGCAGGGGCCCCCAGGGGCCCCACGACACCCCATACCGCCATCCTGTTCCTGGCGGGCGAACCGCCAGGAACAGGATGGCGGTATGGGGTGGAGGATTCCTGAGGGCATCGGAAAACCGGCGGGACCCCGCCGGTTTTCCTGTTCTGACCGCGGCCAAACCGCCGCAGTAAGAATGCCCTGCGGGGCACCGCCAGCCTTTTGGCGGTGCTCCCGCATCCCCGGCCCCGGCGGTCCTTGACCGCCGGGGTCGGAATGACCCCCGAAGTCTTTTTGGTCCTGAGACTTCAGGGAACAAGAGGCAAGCTCTATCCAAGTTATTGGAGAGCACTTCTTCACCTCAGCCAGAGAGCAGCAAGGCAGCAGGGCAACAGAAAGGGAGCAGTACTTCACAGAAAGCAGTCAGGTGAGTCCTTTGGGCAGCCAGGCAGTTTTTCTTGGCAGGATGCAGGTTCTGGTTACAAGTTTCTTCTCCAGGAAGTGTCTGAGTTGGTAGAGGCAGAGGCCCTGTTTATATACCCAAATGTGCCTTTGAAGTGGGGGAGACTTCAAAGAGTGGCTTAGAAATGCACCAGGTCCCCTTTCAGTTCAATCCTGTCTGCCAGGGTCCCAGTAGGGGGTGTGGCGGTCCTTTGTGTGAGATCAGGACCTCCACCCTCCCAGCCCAGGAAGACCCATTCAAAATGCAGATGTATGCAAGTGAGGCTGAGTATCCTGTGTTTGGGGTGTGTCTGAGTGAATGCACAAGGAGCTGTCAACTAAACCCAGCCGGACGTGGATTGCACAGAAAGATTTAAGTGCAGAGAAATGCTCACTTTTTAAAAGTGGCATTTCTAAAATAGTAATATTAAATCCAACTTCACCAGTCAACAGGTTCTGATATCACCATTCTGGCCATACCAAATATGACCTTCCTACTCCTTTCAGATCAGCAGCTACCACTCAAACAATGTATGAGGACAGCCCCAATGTTAGCCTATGAAGGAAGCAGGCCTCACAGCAATTTAAAAATAAATTTAGGGGTTTTACACTACCCGGACATGTAAACTACATAGGTACATGTCCTGCCTTTACCCTACACAGCACCCGGCCCTATGGGTTACCTTGGGCATACCTTAGGGGTGTTTTATATGTAGAAAAAGGGGAGTTTTAGGCTTGGCAAGTACTTTTAAATGTCAAGTCGAATTGGCAGTGAAACTGCACACACTGTCTTGCAATGGCGGGCCTGAGACAAGGTTCCTGAGACAAGGTAAGTGGGTGGCACAATCAGTGCTGCAGGCCCACTAGTAGCATTTAATCTACAGGCCCAGGGCACACATAGTGCACTCTACTAGGGACTTATAGGTAAATTAAATAGTCCAATTGGGTATGATCCAATGTAACCATGTTTAAGGGGAGAGAGCATATGCACTTTAGCACTGGTTAGCAGTCATAAAGTTCACTGAGTCTTAAAACAAGCAAAAACAGTGTCCAAAAAGTGGAGGGAGGCAGGCAAAAAGTTAGGGGTGACCACCCTAAGGCTGTCAGGTCTAACATTTATTTTTCTAGAACTGTTGTGGTGTCCTTTCACAGTGTTTTCACTGTATTACTCTGTGCTATGTGCAAATGCTTTACTCATTGCTTCTGATGTAAGCCTGACTGCTCATGCCAAGCTACCAAGGGGGTGAGCAGGGGTTATCTGAGCTGGATATCACCCTTACCCTGACTAGAGTGAGGGTCCCTACTTGGACAGGGTGTAAATTGACTGCCAATTAGAGACCCCATTTCTAACAGCTGCACACTGCCTTTATCGTCCATGTGGTCCATGTGTGCCACAAAAAGACTGGGGTGAGTGCTGCAGTGGCTGAAATTACTGGTGACAATAAAACAAACCCTACCATTGCCATGGCGAGGGCAAAACTGGTGTTGCACCTGTGGTGGTGCACCAGAAAGGCACAGAGAGAGCGCCATGGCCCTGCCATCACTGAAGCATGACAGAGCTGTATATGCCTAGCCTGTAAAAGGGTAGCATGGGCATCCACCCAAACCCTGAGTGGAACCTGGGCCACTGAGTCCCATAAAGCAAGAGAGCAATGGCTCAGGAAACTGCTGGTGAAGGGCAAAGCTTGTGGAAGGAAAGGCTGGTTTTCCAAAGGTCTCTATTTGTTTCCACTCCCTGTCAGGGGAGTAGTTGAGAATGAATTTAGATTTTGATAGCTGAGGGCTGTACCACTAGTCTCTATGGTGAAGGGTACTAGATTAGGAATTTTCCCAAAAGCATAACTGAAAGTGGCTCAGAACTTGTGTGATCCGGCTGAAAACACTTTGTTACAACATTGGTCTACACTTTCTAGGTTGGAACCTGAACATCGAAAACCTCTGCCACCCTCTGCACAACCATGGCAAAGGAGACAATTTCTTCTTGGCTGAGCCTGAAGGCAACACCATTCCAGTGCCTGAGGACTGCTGGCTTTCTGGAAGCCTTTATTGCCAGGTGTCCTCCTGATAGGGTTGGGCAAGTCTATCAACCTCATAGGTACCATTGTCTTAATCTGTGCCAAACAGTTTGTGTAGGACTTGTGCCCTGCTAGAACGAGGCACTGAATCAGAGTCAGAAGGTTGGCTAAATGGCTTTGACACATTGAAACCCGTGGGTGGTCTAGGTTGGGGCAGCACTGTCTCACCATTTATCAGCACTTTGGAGTTGGTAGTACTGGCATCGGTGGGTCGTGTTCCAGTTGTGGTGCCGGAAAGAGACATGTTACCAAAGGCTGTCCGGATCCTGAAATAAACCCAGATGGCTTTCTCAATCAGTTGAATCATTGCGGACATCCTGAGGAATTCTGGTTGTTGTGGAACAAGGATCAAAATCATCCTTGTACCTTCTAAGGTGATTGAGAATGATGGGATGTGGCCTAGTCCTGTTTGGACTTCTTGCGTTTCCTTTCTTGGACTTACCCAAGGATTTAGAGTATGACAATAATTTGTTTTGGGACTGTACTCAGGAGTGGGACCGTGACTTGGCCTTCTACCTCGACTGGTCACAACATGAGGTCTTGTGTTGCTTTGCAACAAAGAGCATTGCTTCACTGATCCCCGATGGACTCGGAGTGCACTACACAACTCAGGCCCCACCTACCTGAATCATCGAATCTTCTTCCTCCAAGCACCTAGAAACCTCCACTCCACAGAACTCCTACTCGCACGCATCCCATGCATACACAGAACCAGGAAGGGGCTCTCTTACATAGCTACTAAAGTGTGGAACATCCTCCCATTCCACATCAGAGCCTCCTCCTCTTTTGCATTCCGCAAGAAGCTGAGCACCTGACTTTTCAATTAACAATCATACCATGGGCTGGTCTACACACACTTGCTCAGTGCCAGGATACCCTTACGGGTGATATTGCACTTGCAAATGCACATCACATAACATAACATTAAGGAGCAGTCACTGCAGGCCTTGGAGCTGTGGATCTATCCAATGTACCACAAGGAAACCAAACATCTGTTTGTGACATTGTCCACATGGCTTGAACCTTGTAAATTTTGGAAGTGATATAGCCCCTTGCACACTGAAAACGATTTGAAAGTCAAAAAACAGTCTCAAAAGAGATGAGAGGTAATCTGGATTTGGATCTGTTGGCACAGAGAGAAAGGAACTGATGTCAGGGTGCATGAGTAGTGCCCATATAGGCCTGTGCACATCATATCTGGTACAGAACGATGTAAACTCAGTGCAATTGGCGCCACCTGAAGTGCACAGGGCTCCTGCTAAAGATTTTCTGGATCCAATGTGACACCGGGAGGATATTCAAAAGGTGAGGAATATGCGCGTAGAAGTCTCTATCAGAAACCAATTTTAGTTTCAAAGTACATCATAGGAAAATATGATTCTTATTGGTGCAAATAAAAGCTACTGCGATCATGAAAAATACTATCACTCACCATGCAAAAGGGCCAATATTTGAAGTAGGCTGACCTAAAAAATCCCTTAGAGCAAATGGCGAGGGTTGACCGACCCAAAGGTCATCTATATATATATATTATTCATTGTTTTTTTATTTATCAATTGCTTAATTACATGATGCTGGTGAACGAACTAATGTCGCTAGGTCCGAACTAAAAAGTAATAAGAAGAGAAACTGAAGTAGAGGAGTGGTTAGAGAGTACTGTACAAGAGGTAGGGGAAGAAAGAAGAAAATAGGGAGGTGGATAAAGGGTGGAAGAAAGGTAAAGAAGGAGAAATAGAGATGTAATAAACATAAGAGACAAAAGTACTGAAGGGAAGAAACGGTGGCAATGACATCCTATGGTTACGCTCCTCATTGTGTGCCCTTAATTAAGATATAATGACAACGTAAAAGCTATAGAAACCCCCCTGGAGGTGCACATTAATTATAGGAAACTGTGTGTAACTGTCGGCGCGAGTCGCATTCACAGCACTTAAAGGCTTTTGTCGAAGATCCTACGAATCTCTGTAAGCAACAGAATCAATGGTAGCTACTGAGCAGCCATTAGCAGCTCAATCTTCCTCGCGCACGCGACAGACGTGATCTCTCAAGCAGGTGCTCCAACAGAAATAATATCTAATAATGTCTAGTCTTTTCAATAAAAAAAAGTTACGCTTGCACAATGCACATATAGCTGTTAGATTATTTGATGACACCAGAGAATAGTTTATGGACTAGGGGAACGCAAAATTAGTATAATTTCATTTTTGCAATTCCGTGAAAAACAACAAAAAATTATGAAATTACGAAAAATGCAAAACCAACATTTATCACAGTATTATAGTGTGAAATGCATCTTCACGCCCATTTTGTATGCGAGGACACAATTCAGGGTTTAAAAAAAATAGACCACTTGCAAACTGGTCATTTGCATTCCTGTGCTCACACACTAACGTTTTGTAGCGAAAGCAGCGTAATTACACCAATTACTCCCTTTCAGTGACAGGCTGCCTACTTTATCGCCCCCGGGAGGTTATGTATTTCCCCCCTTGGAGAAGCTTTCACTTCTTCTTTTATCCAATATGCTACCTTTCTTGTCCTAAACGACTTCAATTTCCATTTTGAGTCTTCCTTCAATCTCGATGTCATCAATCTGTCAGTCACCCTCAAGATGTTAGGACTCTCACAAAGGGTAACCGCTCTCACCCATACTAGCCTGGGTGGGATTTTCACAAACCATTGTGGGCTATCATTCAAAGATCCCATCTCTCAATCCTGGTAGGACCACAGCCTAATCTTGTTCAGTGTGGCCTCCTAAGCCTAAAAATTACATGGACCTCAAGATTCGTAAGTGGGGAACAATGAAGTCTCACCTTGATTTCATTCCTGGGCTTACCAGCACCACACCCACTCTCACTGGCAAGCTCAGTGAGGACCTTGACTTGTTTAACAACTGGGTCCGTAAGTCAGCTACAGAACTAGGCCTGGGTGGAGTGTGCAGATCAAGCTATGCAGAACTTTGCAAAGTGGTAAAAAAACTTGCTGCGCTACTTGGAGTTCTGCGTGTGGGGGGAGTTCTCTGTGGCACCCGTTTGCGTTGCATTTGATGGCAAATGCATTGCAAAGTATGTACTCGCTTTGAAAATGCGATCGAACGGCACCACACAGTTCGCAAGGGTGCTGCCATATTGTTTTTCACTCTGTTTATGGTGCTGGGCAAGATTTTTTCAACCATATTTATTTTTGTAATCCTCCACCCTCCTAATTATTCTACCCCTCTTTTTGAGTTATTTCATTATTTTTTTGAATCTGTATTTTTATATTTTTTCGTGTTTTCATGACTTTTTGTATTTTTGTTTATGTTCCCTTATTTTCCTCCTTCCTTCCTTTCCCTCTTGTTTTCTTCTCTACCCCAGCCCACCTAGCACTATGAGAGAGCAGGGATACAGCAGCAGATGCCTACCTTGTGGATGGAGGCAAAGTCAAGGGGTGCAGCCTCGGCCCATCTTCAGCGTGGAGGAGGTGGCAGCACTAGTTTTTTTTGTGCAGTGCCACCTCCCCTCCATGCTGGCAGTGCCAGCAGGTCGGGGAGTGATTACACCCTTTGGGAGCGCCGACTGAGGTGGGGGAGGGCACGCCGCTTGGCTCATTGCGACACTGGGGGCCAGCGCACCCATCAGCAGTTGATGCACCGTTGGATGGACATAATCGACCGGGAACAGGACCTGCTTGACCTGTTGGGCATCAAGATGGCGGGACTTGGTGAGTAATATTAATTATTGTTGTGTGTGTTGTTCCACAATGCTATTTTTTTCTATTAGCAGTGCTGACTCTCAGAGGTAAGTTAATGTGATGTTTATTTATTATGTGATGTAGTGTGAGATAGCAAGGTGATTCAGTGTTGGTGCTTCATTATTGTACTCGTGGGCGTGTGTTTGCACTGGTTATTTAAGAAGCCATGTAGACAGAGACTCCTCTTGCACCACCAAGAAGAATAAGATAGTGGTAGTAGTGATAAGTAATATCAGGGAGTTAACATTCCCTTCTTTGTGCCTTTCTTTATGTAGCTTATGTAGTCCCTCCCAATCGCAATCTCCCGGTAAATGTGTAGTATGATATTATCATAGTCTGTATGTATCTATGCATTAAAAAGGTGGTTGAGAAGCAAAGATAATTTGTTGCAATATGAATCCATTGTTAGTGGTACTTACTAGGCTTTTTTGTGCCGCCGGAAGTCATGTTTATTGGCAATCAGGAGGCGCACACTCCAGGGCCATATTTACAAGACCACGTAAATTCAACTCGTGTGGCTCCTTATGGCCTTGTAAATATGGACCTGGTCAACGCAGAGCAAGTCTCTGAGTTGACTCACCCTGGGAGAGGGAGGTGCGCCATTGGTGTTAAAGTGGGTGTTCCAACGTTATCCCCATGGAATTTTACACCTTCCCAGATTAACAAGGCTTTGTAAACCTGGGAATGCGTCAAAAGGAGAGGCGTAAGGGACAAGCAACAAGGAGAAATACCTTAATTTCTCCTTTTTTGTTTTCCTTTTTCTATGTGTGCTGGAATCTGCAGCACACATATAGAAAGGAAACTCCTCTTTTGGTAGTTTTTTGTCTGGACTGTGTCCTTTCTTGCACAAAACAATCATCCCCTCAACATAGGCACCCTTTCAGCATGGTGCAGGGGTGCTTTCATTGGCTCATGGCAGCCAATTGTACGCCATCACAGGGGAAAAGGACAGGAATGCACCATATCTGTTGTAGATATGGAGCATTCCTGCTCTCTCCTTTTGATGCAGGGCAGTCCTGCAAGAAGGCTTGCAGCACTGCCCTGCATCAAAGGTTTGTAAATAGGGCCCATAGTTTAGGAAATTTTGAACTAGGACTTAGGTGTAGGAATTAGGAAAGTAAAAGTAATAGGTCCATCATACTAGGCAAACTGATTTAGAAACGTACAACGTTACTGTGTTTGCCTCTGCATGCCCAAAAATGTGGGAGGGAGATTAAGGCTCTCATTTGGACATTGGCGGTAAAAACCACCTACCGCCGCGGCGAAGACTGCCAAAAGACTGTTGCGGCAGCTACCATCCGTCCACCATAATATGTCCACAGCTGGATTTCCGCCACAAGAAGGGCGGAAATCTGGCTGTGGCCATACTGGCGGATGGAGGTAAGGTGGTGCTGCTACCACCAGCAGCGCCATGCCAGTAGACCGACGCCAGCTGTATTATGACAAATAATACGGCCTGGCGGTGTTCTGCTGGCGGGCGAAGCTGGCGGTAGCAGCACCCCATCCAGTCTCCTTCCGGAAGACCCCCTGGATCTTGGTAAGTTGGGTCTCCGACCAGGGAGGGGGTGGTGGGTGTTGTGTGTGTGTGTGTGTGCATGTATGTGTGAGTGTGTGCGTGAATGCGGGTGTGTGTTTAGTGTTGATTGTGTTCATGAATGTATGGAAGTGTGAGTGCGTGTATGTATGGAAATAGGAATGCATGTCTGCGTGCATGTTTTGAAGTGTGTGCAGATGTGTGTGTGAATGGAAGAATGTATGCATGTATATGTGTGTATATGTGTGAATGAGTGTATGTCTGCGTGTGTGTGATCAGGGGCGAGCGGAAGTATGGTGTGGGGAGGTGTCTGGAAAGGTGGGGGGTGGTGGGTGTCTGGAGAGGTGGGGACCTCCTATCAGTGACAGGGAATTCCTTCCCTTTCACTGATAGGGGCTACCACCATGGTTTGCGTGGTGTTCGTAATCCCACCGGCAGCACAATGGCGGCGGACGGGCTGGAGATAGTTATCTCCAGCCCGGCGGCTGCTACCGCCATGGCGGTCGGAGTGCTACATTGGCTGGTTGGCTTCAGCCAACTCGCCAATGTCATAATGTGGCTGTAAGTACCGTCAGCCTGTTGGTGGTACTACCTCTAGATTAACGCCATAATGACCCCCTACGTGTACCAGTCGATCTTTTTTTTTTTTATCTTTGTTTATTTCTCACCTCAGCATCCAAGGGGAAGAAGAAGGCAAACATCATTGGCAAGTCCTATTATATTATTATTTTCCTAATTTTATTTTTCACCTCTCCCCATTTCAAATAATTTTTCGTTTAGTTTTACTGTGCCTATTTACCTTTTTTTGTACTTATTTTCATTCTATGTAAGCCTTGTTAAGTTCTTGTTACCACTGCATTTATCTAGTTTATATATTTCTTCTATACCGGGCTTCCTCCTGTCTGTACCAGCTTTCTTCTGCTTTGTTACTAAGATTAGCTTTAGCTTCTCCTCTCATATATCTTGCGGAATAGTACTTAATACTAAGGGGACAGAGTTTCAGGACAGGTACTCTATTGACAAAATTGCATACCCAAGTCAGCTTTTCTATGCATGTTCGTGAAGGTTTTTTTTGCCTTGCTCATGCCCATTGCATTTGCCAACCAAAACCTCACCATAAATTTGCCTGGATTATCTAAAGTATTCCACCCCTTCATTGCACTACAGTGACTTTGCTCTGCCCTCCATTACAAAACATTTGCGGTTCATTTGTCTACCTTGCTTTTCGAACAACCGACAAAATTCCTAAAGTGAATGATAGAAGGAGATAGAACTGTAATGATCTATTGTGGTTGTATTTATTTTGTTGTAACTAAATTGTGTAACTTTTTTCCAATCGCACCAACCACCAGTGCCAGGGCCTGCGGCAGCACCAGTGCATCAGACGTGGCAGTGGTCGGAGGGGGAGAACCGGAGGCAGCAGGGACGGGCACTGGTAAGTCATATTGCTCTTGCTCATTGACAATTCCTAACATACTTATTGCAAGGGCATTGCAAGCCTCTGGTTTAGCAGTGGCAGCGGGGATTGAATTCTTAAGGGCCTCTTCTCTCTGCAAATCAGCAGACAAAAGATCATAATGAATGGATGTTACAAACTATGGCTTGATGGAAAAGCAAGCAAAGGATGGCTAGCTAAAAGAAAGAATGGGTGAAATGGTATATGAGTGAATGGATTGTAGGTGAAACGAAAAGATGTGTACGTGAGTGATAAGAGATGCATGGGTGGGTGAAGCTAGATGAAAGTGGCTTAAGGAGTAAAAGGATTCCTAGGTGGGTGAAGGGTGGATGGGTGAAAGCTAATGCTCGGGTGAGGAATGGATGCATAGATGGTAACAAATGATATGTGGGTAAATGGATGGATAGGTGAAAGCAGGGTTTTTGAAAGGATTGATTCTGGATAGGTGAGTCAATGGATAGACGGTGGATAAATATGGATGCTACATTGGAATATTGAAAACTGGACAAAAGAGTGTAAGCTTCAATCAAATGGTGGGTATCAAAGCAGGGTGAATAGAATAGATGAATGAAAAGATGAAAATATAATTGCTTGGATCAAGAAATAAGGGCACTTTTGTTGAGAGGGATGTGTCTGCTGTTCACCTAATCTGCTTGATTTGCATGGTCCTCAAAGCTTTGATTCAAAGTGGGGGTATTTTGATTGTCTGTCTTCTCACTTAACTCACTGTAGTTGAAGCAGGCAGATATGTATCCTCCCACCCATCATCATACCTCCCTCCCCATTAGTCACCAAAGCTACTATGACGTAACTGCAGCGTGGCAATGTACAATAATGTTTTCTGTGCAAAGTGTGCATCTGCTTCAGTTAATGCAGCATGTACAAAGTTGTTAATTCATTGCAATCTTAAGGTGTGTTTCGCTTCCACCCCAGTGCCCACTCTTTCACCTCCTAGTACTTCAGTCCCTTATTCTTTCCAAAGTTCTGCAGCCACCCAAAAATTGTTTAAAAATTCCTTTTTCCATGCGCCACATTTATGTATAATTTAATATTTCATGGCTTCCATAATGGATTCATGCCAGTTCAAATTTTCCCCTTTTGACATTCATCAACTACAGTGAGGCATGTCACGGGAAATGGCCCTGTGACTCATCTTAATCAGTAACATCAAATTCCAGTGGCCCTAAGGGACCAGCAATTTGCTGCTACTGTGCCACTCTACTTTCTAAAAATGTTTGCACTGAGCACTGAGGACTGTTTATAATATGTTATTTTCCTTTTCCTTTCCTGCTATAGCAACTCCTGGTGTACATCATCCAACTCACCTGGAGATTGCAGCCCGGCTGCAGAGGCAGAGGCTAAAGGAAATCTGCAATGAATTTCAGTGGCTGGTGGCCCTTTAGGAGGAGGAGGATGAGGCAACAGTGGCTGCTGGCGGCGGCCCCAGCTCCTCAAACTGGCCATCAGTGCCTTCAGCCTCCCAGCAGCACCAGCATTGCAGCCGCCAGCCGACATCAGGGTGCCCACGTTCCACCACTGCTGCCCCCTCTTGCTTGGACTGCATTGTCCAGTGCCACGTCCTCAAGAACCTTGCTTGCCTGGACCGCCAGATGGCACACATGGAGGCAAGCCTCGAAGATCTTCAGACCCATGCTGAGAAAGCCCTCTTTTGACTCTTTTTTAGTTTTGGTGGGCGGGACACTTGCTGTGGATGGAAAGGGTGGGAAGGCTGTTGGAACGGGGGTTTTGAATATTACATGTTGGACTTTTCATTGGACTTTTTTGGTATGGGGCTATTTCTTTGTTTGGGTGAAGGGTGTGCATGTTGTTGGTGGAAAGGTGGGTTTTTGTATTCATTTAAAATAAAGGGAACAATTTATTTTACTTGATTTATGCCTCAAGTGTTTATTTTGCTGTTTTAGTTTGCACTACTGTCTATTAGTGTAGCCTGTTTTTTAAAATCTGCAAAAAAAAAAGTGTATCTCATTTCCTTATACCCTTGCTCTATTCCCCTTTGTAACTATACTGACGACTAGGAGATGATTGCCATTTCCTATTTTGCCTACCAAAATCTAGATACACATAGTCAAGTAAGATAACAACTTCTTCACTAGGAGTTAATTACTAACTAAACAAGTTAACTTCAATCCATAATTCTTCCCTTACTTGAATAGATGATGCAAGGGAGTCTTCTTACTGCAGGGATTTCCCCCAGATGGCATCTTAAGGGGGTGGTAGGTAGGTAGTAGTAGTAGCAGGCTAGTGCACTAACAGGGAAGACAGAACTTCACAGAACGTCCCACTTGTGCGAACTCCAACTATAGGATTAATCAAAGGGTTATCCATCGCTGTCAACTCAATTAAAAGAAAACAGAGAGTTAGTGGGTCATCATCATATTATCATAACTGTAGGAAGACTGAGGCCAGACTACCACAATGACAGTATTTGACACACATCAAAGAAGACCTGATTTCATCATTAAATCTAGCAATATCGATTTCTTCTGAGCAATGATGGGGAGCTATAAAAAGGAAATTAAGTTATGGAGTCAGGAGAAGTGGGCTCAGACTTGAGTGGTTGAAGCAGGTTAAGCATTTATGGAACACACATACAAGGCATGAATGATGATGTTGATTGGCCTGGTGTGGGATATTCCTCAGGTAACAGAAGGTTAAGGTGATGGAGTGAGTTCAGGTCGCTTTCACCACATCCATCCCAGCAAGTGTGTAATTTATTTATGGTGTAAAATTAAGTCACGCCTCAATAAATCACACAGCCCAGGGGAAGAGATGGGAAAGGGGAGTTGTGGGAAGGTGTGACAAAGACAAACACTACACAAAATAAGCCATGGCAATATTCATTGGGGCTCTGAGCAGCACACCATCATCAATCTGTTGTGGAAGAAAACAAAGGAAAAAGTATGTCTGACACAGTTCAGTTAAATGCATTACAAACACTCATTGTGCCCCAGAGAGACCCAAGATAGTATATCATAAGTGTTCTGTCTTCTAGTTTTGAAATATGGAAGATTGAATTTAACCCAACCAATTCTAAAAATGATGGAGCATACTTAAGAGCTCCTAGCGCCATTCCAACGCCACATTAGTGTCATTTTTTTATGCTAATGTGGCGTTAGATGGCTAAAAACACAGCACCATATTGCTGCATTGCATGCATTGTGCCACTTTGTAACCCTTTGCGCTACATTATGCCTGCGCCAGGTATAATGTATACAAAGGGGGAATTCCCCAGTAAGGAAGGGGGTGAAAAAGTGGCGCAAGGAAATCTAAGAGCACCATTTTTTGGCACTTTTAACCTCTGCTCAGAGCAGGATTTAAAAAGAGGCTTCCATTGGTTACAAGATTAGCGTCAGAATTTTTTATGCTAATCCTGCAGAGAACCACATTAGCATTAAAAGTGTTGATGCTAGTCCCCTAACTACTGACATGGTGTGCCGTATTTTACACACATGGTGGCATTAGGGGGCGCTAAGTGGCACAAGAAAAGTGGCGCTGCACTGTGTGCAACGCCACTTCTCTTAAATATGCCCCTATGACTGGTAAAAGGAAAATGATACTGTATTGCCAAATTGGGTGATGCATCTCCATTCTTCTTGGAATGTTCATCACTCTGGTGCCTGTGTGAACCTGTTCAATAGGTAAGCTGGAGTCTTGAAGTTTCCCCATGTTTTGTTTGTGCAAGAGAGGACTAAGAGAAGACCTGCATATTGAGAAAGTAGTTGCTGTATTATAGAGTAAAGGAGAAGGACAAAAGAAAGCAAGGTAAGTTCCATGAGGAGTCTGGGGTGTATCAAGAAGACTCAGAGGCAGAGCAAGAAGGAGTTTCACATTTGAGCTAGCTATGCAGCAAACACATTCCAAATCAACACACCTTTCTGCAGTTCACAGAGCTGAGTGAGTACTAGGCCTCAGAGTCTTCGCCATCATCATGGGTTCTCTAACTTTCTCCTTTCTAGCTGTTGAGGCAGTCTCTCCCTGACTCCTTTCATCTTCCTTCTCCTGATTCTCCATCCCAGTTGCAAACTGAGCGAGGTAGACATGGGAAGTGCACTGCTGTTGAACAACAAATAAAGAAACAGAACTTGAGTGTTTTTTGTGTAGATTTGTGTTTGGTAACTAAAGTGGCTGGTCTGTTCTGAGGAATCAGAAAAAAAGGAATGGACCTTGCAGGTAAATGTCACTAAGTTTAAAAGGCCAATCACTTTCAAGAAATAATGATCACCAATCAGACCCCAAACATTGCAGATCATGGGAAACAAGTTTACAAATTTGTTGAACTCCCTCCCTTACTTACTGCCACCACATACATCAGTCATCACTCTATATATATCACCACTCTTTGGTGCAATAGTTACTTAGTAGTTACCTCTTCCAACCCAAGCACAGTGGTTGAACAAACTATCTCCTCTTTGATAGTATTCTTACATTGGAATTAGGCACTGGCAGTCTTTTAATCAATGATCTTCTAGGACAGCCCTGCTGGTGATGTAAAAAAGTAGAATAGGCAATAGCATGTGAGGGAGGCAGGCGTTGTCTCCAATGTCCGGAAGGGTATGTATGGGCTTCTTCACTGCACATGGTCCAACTCCAGTTCAGGCTTATATGTGATTAGAAAATGGTGGGCCGCATAAATCCGACAACAAACATAATGTTGTAATAGCATTAATTTTTTTTGCAACGAAAGAAGAGAAAAAGAAGCTGAATGAGAAGTAATTAAAAAGTTCTATGGTGGCACTGTCATCCTGGTACCATAGTCTGGTAAGTAGAGTTCATCCTCAAACTCGCAAAGTCGGTCAGCTAACATGCTTAATTCTGACCAATCATCCTCTTCCTCCTCCTGTAGTGTTTCGGGAACGGTGTAATCAGGTGGTATAAAATGCTGGTTCGTTTTGATCATGGTCAATCTCTTCGCGTTTTGAGGTGAGAAATTGGTCCTTCTCATTGTAACAACTGCACCAGCTGCACTGAACACATTCAGCAGACAAGCTGGCTACAGGACAAGCCAGAAACTTTATTGCCAGCCTGCTGAGTTCTGGCCATTGGCACATCTTCCCATACCAATACACTAATGGGTTTTGATCCGCATACACCTCTCGGGTTATCCAGATACTCCTGGAATATCCTCTGAATAGTCATTGGGGTTGCCACCTGTTCGACTGCTTTTTCCTTTGCCTCTGCACTGGACATAAGACCTGTCACTTGAAACTGAGCCAGTGCAGAAACTGGGTCCAATTCTTCTGTTCCTGCTGTCACTGGTTTTCTTGTTGGTGGGTTGGTGGATGTGAGAGAAGACTGCCCTCTCTGGAATTTGAAGGTGGCACCCCAGAACTGCAGAGTTGAACTCTAAGTTCCAGCCATTCTTCTTCCAGTCTCCTGCCTGCTCAACAATCCACTTCTTGTATTGTGAAACATCCCATTCAGAAAAAGAAATGAAAGTGGAAAGAAGTTTTTTGTAGCATGGATCAAGTAGATTGGCACAGATGTTCCATTTGGATGAGATGATGTTATTTTGAAGCCTTGCATTACAAGTAAAGCATTAGCTGAGGGTCTCAACCAAGGCATGCGCTTCTGGGTTTTCGTTTGCATCCCTGAATGCGAACCTTTCAGACACTTTCTTTAGTTGCTTCTGAAGCAGATGCAATAACGGGATAGCTTGGCCCATTGTATTGTCCCCCTAGCTAACTTCCCACGTGAAAACCTCAAAAGGAAGCAGCATCTCTGTGAGGCATTTATCGAGGCCCATTTTTCCACATCCATGTTCATAGCTTTCCCACTTGCATCAGCTCTTCTTTGAATGACATAGTCATTGATCTGTTTGTACTGCTCAAACCGACGTTGCGACATATAATAGGTTGAGTTCCAACATGGTGGTCCTCTTGTATCAGGGCTTTAACTGGTACTCTGTTATCACAATGAATAATCTGCAACTGTTTCTGGGCTTTAAAAGAATGGCTGAAAAGATTGCAGATGCGTCTGCAGATGGTCAGTATGTTGCTGACTATGTTTTCTTTTTTAAGAAAGTCCTGCACCACCAGTTTGATGCTGTGCGCCAATCACAGGACCCTGAAATAGCCACCGTCTGCCATGGTCTTGACTACGTTACTGCCATTGTCCGTGGCCACAAATCCAATTCAAAGATCTCTGGGTCGCAGCCATTCAGGCACCTTGCTATTAAATTCCTCCAACATGTTTACAGCTTTGTGTGATTTCTCCATGGCGAACATGGTTACTGTTGCATGCCGCTAAACGCTCTTAAAAATCTTCAGGGCCAAGACTTATATATAGCTTTTGCTTCACCCCCACAAAAAAGATTCAATGTACAGTGATGTACATGTAACCTGTCGCCTGACAATTGATCCACCTCTCTGTTGTCTAACCGATATTGTGGACATCACTTTGATGCAAAGCTTGTCCAACCATTTGCAGCACGTTGTGACTCAGCACTGAAATAGCAACTCTGGCAAAATAGGTCCAACTTGGAACCTTCCATTTCAGACGGAGGGCTGCCACAAACCCTAAGAATCCCACTCCTTCCACAAAAGAAAAAGGGAGAAAATCCAATGTTAACATTTTTGCCAGCTTCCCATTGTACAAACGTGTGATTGGGTGGCTGCGGTTGTAGGGCCCCTCTTGCCTAAACATGCCCAAAATTGTAGCCTGGATTTACTTCTTTTGAGGGGCCACCAGCAACTTTTGAGATGTAGGTAGTGGCAGACTCAATGTGCGTCATGGTGCAGTCACTGTATGCTGTGGTGTCTCCATCTGACTCTGAGTCTTCCTGTGCATTATGAGGTTGCTGAGGTGGGTGATTCTGGCGCACTGCTAGGGACAGGGATGCTTCACATGAGGATGTCACCCTCTTCTTCCTCACCTTCCACTGTGATTTGACCAGTTGTAGCTGATGTTTCCTGGATCTCCTCACCTTCATTACCGCAACCACGATGAGCCTTTTTTTAAGGTGTTTCCCCAACCGGATTGCATGATGTTTTTTCATATGGGTAGTCTGGCCTCCACTACCATAAAGTGAACCTGGCTTACCTCGATGAACACTTTGCATGGCAAATAGAGCGATGTTCTCCTCCTATTTGCCAATCGTATGGAGGAGTAGGTTCTTATTGGACCACTGCCAATGCCTGCAGAACTGGAGGTAGGTGGGTGTGTTGATTGCCTCTCTGCAGTGCATACTACTGAGGAACGGGTTGGTGCAGGTCTCTGCTGGGGCCTTACAAATATCGGAGCTGGCGCTGCTGCCTGTGCCACATCCCTCAAAGCTGGTTGGATAGTAATGTGTACTCCTCTGTACCAGCTTCCACAATGACTAGCTTGTCATCATCATTCTCCTCATCATCATCCCTTTCCATGTCTCTAAGGCTTTCTGGAACTTTTATTTTCCTTTGCCTCTCTTGCGTCTCCCAGACTCTGCTGGGGCCAACTCCATGTCCCTATCATTGTCATCAGAAGTGGTGCCTGGAGAAGATAGTGGAGCAGTACTCTTCCTTTTTCTTGCTGGAGATCTGTGAGCCATTGATGCTAAAAGAAGAGGATCTTGATCAGAAGGAAGCTCGACCTCCCGTTCTGCTCCAACTTTGGGAGATCTGGCTGTGGCTGCTAGCCACTTTCATCTGTTTCCAGAAACGATTGGTTAATACTTTGCGAAAAGGAACAAATCGAACTCAACGTCACTACTCGTTGGCGTCACCATGATTGCAGTGGCTGCCTTACTGACAGACATGGTCTTGAGCTTGGGTTGGGGTGGAGCTGCAGATGTGGGAATGCTGCTCCCAGGTTCCTCCCTAGGGGCCGGTGTGGCAGGTACACGTCTCCCGAAAAATGTTGCAGTTGGCATGCCACATCATGGAAAGCTGCTTCTTCTCACTAGCCACTATATTAGGAGCAACTTTCTTTGAGGCCAACTTAAGCTCTAGGTTGGCAGTGGCACTAAGATGCACAAGCAAAAGAGTTTGGTGCTCTTGGGCTGAGGTAACTGTAAGGCCTTGTCTTTGGGAGTGCTGCAGCTGATGTGGGGTCTCTTCTCTAGTGCACCTAAAAACAACCAAGCAAGAAAAACATGTCGTTAGTGAAACATTGCATTGTTGCAGGTTGAAATAGCACAGAGAAATGTAGTCTTAGTGCAGTTGGTTAGTTATGTACTATACCTATTTAATCAAACATTGTAAAAGCAAACCACACCACCACACCACGAAAAATTACATTTGAAATCAGACAGCACAACAGGCAGATCTAACTCTTTGCTTTACCTCCATCTGCTTTAAAGAAGACACCTGGGGTAGTCAGAGAGAGGTGAATGGGTAAAAGGAATAATCCATTAAATGACTGATGGTGGCAAGATTGGTCCAGGGGTCATGGAATAATCATTAACAAAATTAATTATGCTGTTGATTTGATTGCAGTGCCCTGCCGGCAGGGTGTTCTTTACACCTTAAGAATCCGAATGCTGTAGTACAGCTGTGCGTCTTTTGTGAATGGATAGATGGATGTGGATGGACGGATTCAGGCAAAATGCAGAATTAAATAAAAATTGAAATAAAAAAATATTTAAAAAAATTTAAAAAGCTAAAATATAAAAATTAAACTAACAAATGAAATTAGAAAAAATAAAATTCAAAATCAAAATAACAAATAAGGTAAAAAAGTTAAAAAAGCACAAATTATAAAAAATAAAATGTAAAAATTAAAACAAAAAAGAAATTAAAAAAATAAAATTAAAAATTAAAATAAAAAAATAAAATAAAAAGCTAACAAATAAAAAATTATAAAAAGCTAAAAAATAAAAAAATAAAAATTGAAATAAAAAAAAACAAATAAATACAAATAAAAAATGAAATAAAAATGACAAAAAATTAACATTAGAAATTAAAATAGAAAAAATAAAAAAATAAAAATAGAAACTTAAAAAAACAAATGAATAATTAGCGATGTTTTTATGTAAGCCTATGTCAAAGACACACTGGCTGCATGCACAAAATGGCTGCCAGCCAGCCACATGGTCAAACAACAAGGAGCAAGAAGGAGGCATGGAGAACAAAGAACACATGCAAGTCTATGGCAGGGAGCACTGGCTGGATGGACAAAATGGCTACCAGCCACATGGTGAGACAACAACAACAAGGAGCAAGGAGGCACGGCAAACAAAGAACACATGCAAGCCTATTGCAAAGGGACATTGGCTGCATGCACAAAATGGCTTCTCCTATGCCACCAAATATTACCACACAATACATATATACTTTTTGCCCCCCCAAAAAATGAAATGCAAACAAAGCCAACATTTTTTATTTAATGCACTGCCATCCCTGCCTTAAATGAAGTTTTAAAAGCATATACACCTGTAACATTTATTTCATTTACTGTTGACTACTAGTACTGGGTCTACTGGGTAAATGACCCTTTGGAGATCTAGACCATGTTGTAAAATATTATTGCAAATGTTGCAAACATATAGAAGAGGACAGGTACTGAGCTGTTTTCCTTTACAAAAGATGAAAATTCAATAAAATGCCAAATAAATAACTAGACCCATACTTAAACTCCAGGTCACCCACCACTATACTTTTTCAAAATCAAATTAAAGTACAAACAAATACTGGTGCATGCCCAAGCAAACAAATAGCACCATTCTTCAATAGTTTTAGAACTTACTTGTGTGATTTCACAAAAATAAAGTCCTTATATCCAAAAGTATATCCAGGAAACATGCAGAGTGATCCTTACACGATGAAATCCAAGTGAAAAGTGACCAGGATATGGACAAAGCACTGGGGGAGCCTGCTGGACAGGAACTGGAAGTTGGGGTCTCTAACACACTTCCTTTCTGTTAACAAAAAATAAAAAGGTTTCTCAACCTGAAAAATGAATTGCAGGGTCCATTGAACAAGAAAATCTAGTCAAAAATTTATTTTTGACTAGATTTAGTGGCATCTGGAGTAGAAAATCTATGTCAGAAATAGGTTTGCGCTTAAAAGCTGCACTGGCATGAACACAAGCAGCGCAAGTGAACGCAAAGTCTTGCATGCTCCCACTAGTGGCCCAGGAGTATTGTGGTGTTTGCAAGAGAGTGCCATAACTCAATCTCATGAGTGCGGAATTCAGTAACTCTTCGCTACTCCGCATAGCACAAAGTGCCTGAATTCAGCGAGCTCCACTGGCAGAGTGGAATTCTACACCCAGGCCTACTCAGAACTAGCTCCGCTTATCCACTCCAAGAAGTGTCATTCAAAAGTTTTAGCTTCCTGGTTTTCCCCTGCACTAGCTCAGCTAAAACTTCACTATTAAAAATTAGAATGAAGATGGCGCCGTGCCTATAAACAACACGATCTTGACAAATTCAGGACTGCCCAGAAGACATACCATAAATCCATTAAGGAAGCAACAAAAATTTATTATAATTCAAAAATCGAAGAGGCTCGGTTTGACTCAAAAGTGTTCTTTAATGGTTAGATCATTTCTACAACCAAAAGCACTCCCTCCCAGGCGCTTTGTAATAAAATCTCAGCTTCTTTTGAAGATAAAATGTCCACTATCTAACAGGGTTTCAGCCCAACTCTAAGCACCACCTTAGCAAATGATCCGTCTGCACCCGCTGGTAACATAACTTTGAAGGTAAGACTAACACAATTTCAAAAGGTCCCCTTAGCACTCACTCGTCAAGCTATCTTGACATGTAAATCAGGATCTCCACTTGATCCTTGTCCTCCATCCATACTACATGCGGCTACTGGTGTGGGAAATCCCATTGTTAACAAGCGATTATTCCTGCCAATTGGAAATTGGCAATTGGCAAACCACCACAGAAGAAACCTTTGGCAGACCCAACCATCTTGTCCAACTTAAGGCCCATTTCCCTCCTCCAAATGCTAAGCAAGGTCTTGGAAAAAATTGTTAATCGATAAATTATGTCCTTTCTTGAGAGCTTCTGTCTCCTCCACACCTGGCAATCAGGCTTTAGGTCCAAACATTCTACAAAATCAGCACTCCTTGAAGCCTCAGAATCAATTCAAATTACCTTAGACTCAGGGAAAATGTGGTGCTGATTCTATTGGACCTATCCGTTGCATTTGATACCATCTCCCATTCCATTTTATTGATGTGGATTCAGAATATCAGAATCTCGCACACTGCCCTAGCTTGGTTGAACTCTTTCCTGACCAACAGAAGGCAAATGGCCTCCCTAGGACAATTAGTGTCACAAGAAAGGAAAGTCACAATAGGAGTGCCACAGGGCTCTTCGTTGAGCACAGCTATTTTCAATATCTTTATGACCCCTCTTACCTCCTTAATTTCCTCATATGGGGTCACCACTACATCTTATATTGATGATGTCCAATTGATTTTGTCTTTAGACAAAAACTCATTTAAGTCAGAACTGCTTGACAGACACTTTTCAGTGGATGCAAAATAACCATCTTAAATGCAATTCTAATAAGATGGAAATATTCCTCTTTGGAAAATCCAACAGTTTTTCCTTCATGAAATAGTGAAGAGATTCTGCACCCCCCACCAGCTACGGTGATGTTTGCATAATCTTGGGGTAAAATTTGACACGGAGGGCCTCATTATGAGTTTGGCGGGCGACGGAGGCCGTCCACCAAACTTGTTAGGTCGGAAGACCCCCAGTTTGGTCTTGCACCCACTGGCCCTATTATGAGTTTCCCCACTGGGCCAATGGGCAGAACCAGAGTGTCTGCCTGCTGGCGCAGCAGGAAACTACTCACATCAATGACACCAGCTTGTAATCAAGCCGGCGACAATGTTGTGGTGCGTCGGGTCCAACAGCACCCATTGCGCTTTTCACTGCTTGTAATTCAGGCAGTAAAAAGCGCAACAAGGCTGCCCATGGGGGCCTCCGGCACCCCGTCTCTGGCAGCCTTTGCATGGCAGAGGAACCGCCATCAAAAGATGGCAGACATGGGAGTCGTAATCCCCAGCCCCTGGTGGATTAAGACCACTGGCACTGCCAGGCTGTCAGCTGGTGAAAAAGTGGTGGTGCCGGCGGTCGGACCGTGGGGCTTTTGTACGGTCATAATGTGGAGGGTGGACCACCGCATTGGCGGCGGTCCGACCACCACCACGAGTCTGGCATCCTAGAACGACCAGACTCGTAATGCAGGCCTGTGTTATCTTTCCTCCCACAAGCATCAGCAGTTGCTGGCATGTGTTTTAATCTAAGAAAATCGCTGAAATCCTAGCTGCCAGGAAAACCGTTGCTTCTGTGCTAACCTTGTCAAGATTAGTTTACTGCAACAGTCTTTATGCTGGCTGGGCTAAACGTACCACCCACAAACTTCAGAATGTACAGAACTCAGCCACTAACCACATTAAACAAATTGCACTGGCTTCCAATCCATAAAAGGGTCCTTTTTAATTAACAACTGCTTGTTTACAGAGCTTCCTATTGTTCCTGTCCAAAACATTTTAATGACCGGCTTTGTTCTTACCTGCCCAAACAAACTTTAAGATCATTCACTGAGAATTTTCTGAAACTCCCCTCATTTGGACTAATATCTTAAGGCGGAAGGTCTTTTGCAGTTTTAGGCTCTAGAGCCTGGAATCTTCTTCTCAGTAGTATGCGTACCATTGGATCGGAATCAGCATTCAAAAAATAACTTTAAACTTGGCTATTTCGGGCCACTGACTCTTTTAGTATGTCACTAATTTAATCTTTTTTGGTCATTCTTGGGAAACCATTCTTCTCTCAGCAAAGTTGGCCTTTACAAATATACTCATTCATTCATTCATTCAATTGGTTTTATGCCTTAATTTACGGAACATCATTCTGTGGTGTTGCAGAAATTTCACTCCTACCCAAAATGGAATCACATGAAATAACATTTTGCTACAATATTGTAACATAAGTGTCTGCTCTAAGGGTTTTTTGGATCACGCCTTTGAGTCAGTTTTAGCTGTTTCAGCAGACTATTATTTTCCAAGAAATGAACACATAATGGGCCTGATTACGAGTTTGGTGGTCGGAAAATTTGACCACCAGACCCATGGTAAGGAGACTGCCGTTCAGGTGGCGGTCTCCCCAACGGACCTATTACAACTTCCCCACCGGGCTGACGGGTGGGAACTAAGGTTCCCATCCGTCAGCCCTCGAGAAAGGTGCGGCAGCCTTGTTCCCGGCTCATAATTGAGCTGCCTGCAAAGCTGTTGCATGCAGGGTGCACCAGCATCATTGAAATGCACACTGTCTGCAAAGCTGGCGGAGAACAAGGTTGTAATCAGCTGAGCAGCATCGCCCTAGCTGATTGCAACCAGGACTGCTGTCAGCTTATCGGGATCACTGATCGTGGTAGGGGTGGTGGTAGGTTCACTGCTCTGCCCTCCAGCCACCACGAGGCTGGCGGTCTTTGGACTGCCAGCCTCGTAATAAGACCCAATATGTTTGTATAGCGTGGCTTTTGATCAGAGTTCCTTACCCTGTCCTGCCAAGTTTCCAGGTCCATGCCTGATATGCTGCTACAGTCCAAGCTTTTTCTTTGAATTCTGGGGCTTGTAGTCTTGTTTATTCCATTGTAGAACAGGACTACAAGCCAGACAATTCAAAGACAAAAACCTGACCTAGAGCAACACATCATCTATGGTCCTGGAAAACTTGTCAGTTTAAAGTATTGTTTGTAAATCTTGAACCTGTGGTTCTTAAAATAAACTAAGAAAATGTATTTTTCTATATAAAAACCTATTGGCCTGGAATTTGTCTTTGAGTGTGTGTTCCTCATTTATTGCCTGTGTGTGTACAACAAATGCTTAACACTACCTTCTGATAAGCCTACTGCTCAACCACACTACCACAAAATAGAGCAGTGGTTCCCAACCTTTTGGTTTCTGTGGACCCCCACTTTAACATTAATGGAACCCAGGGACCCCCACGGAATCATCATGGGAATCCGGGGACCCCCGCTTGAGTCATTACTGGAAGATGGGGACCTAATTTGTCAATATTTGTTAATATTTTTTAATTTTCTAGGCTCTCGCGGACCCCCTGAGAAGGCTTCGCGGACCCCCAGGGGTCCCGGGACCACAGGTTGGGAACCACTGAAATAGAGCATTAGAATTATCTGTTTTTGCCACTATCTTACCTCTAAGGGGAACCCTTGGACTCTGTGCACACTATTTCTTACTTTGAAATAGTATATGCAGAGCCAACTTCCTACATTGGTGGATCAGCAGTGGGGTGCAAGACTTTGCATTTGCTTGACTTCTTAGCCAATACCTGATCACACAACTAAATTCCAAAAATTGTCATTAGAAACAGATTTTTGCAATTTGAGCTATTTTTCTAAAAAATTTAAAGTCCTGCTAGGGCCTTGTGTTTGTCCCTGTTAGCATTTCTTATAGAGTTTAAAAGTTTTTAAAAGTTTGGATTAAGTTCTAGAGATAGTTTTAGATTCTTAAAAAGTATCCCAACTTTTAGAGAAATAATGTCTACTGCAGAAGAGATGGTGGTGGAGCTCAACCTCACCCCTTACCTGCATCTTAGGATGTCAGAGTTAAGGACTCTCTGCAAAATCAAAAAGATAAAAACTGGATCAAACCCTACCAAGGTACAGCTTCAGGAGCTCTTGGCAGAGTTTGCTAGAGACAACCCCTCTGAAGATACCCTTACAGAGGATGAAGCTAGTGAAGTGGAGGACAATTTCACCCCTGCACGCCTAGTTAGGGAGACCAGGGTTCCTCCAACCCTGACTCCACAAGTGATAGTCAGAGTTGCTGCTTCTCCCACGGGGGAGTCCAGCAACTCTGGAAGCATTGAGGGCAGCCTCAATGAAGATGACCTCCTGTTAGCCAGGATGGCCAAAAGATTGGCTTTGGAGAGACAGCTCCTAGCCATAGAAAGGGAAAGACAAGAGATGGACTTATCTCCCATCAATGGTGGCAGCAACTTAAATAGGGTCAGAGATACTCCTGACATGCTAAAAACCCCCAAAAGGATTTAACAAAATATGAAGATGGTGATGACATCACCAAATGGTTCACAGCTTTTGAGAGGGCTTGTGCAACCAGAAAAATAAACAAATCTCACTGGGGTGTTCTCCTTTGGGAAATGTTCACTGGAAAGTGTAGGGACAGACTCCTCACACTCTCTGGAAAAGATGCAGAATCCTATGACCTCATGAAGGCTACACTGATTGAGGGCTTTGGATTCTCAACTGAGGAGTACAGGATTAGGTTCAGGGGGGCACTGGCAAATCCTCGAGCCAGACCTGGGTTGATTTTGTTGACTTCTCAGTCAAAACACTGGATGGTTGGATTAATGGCAGTGGTATAAATGATTATGATGGGCTGTACAATCTGTTTATGAAAGAACACCTTTTAAGTAATTGTTTCAATGATAAACTGCATCAGCATCTGGTAGGTCCAATTTCTCCCCAAGAATTGGGAAAGAAGGCAGACCACTGGGTCAAAACAGGGTGACCAAGACTTCCACAGGGGGTGACCAAAAGAAAGGGATCACAAAGACTCCCCAGGGAAAGAGTGTTGAGACATCCAAGGGTAAAAGTGAAGAGTCTTCTACAGGGCCCCAAAAATCTGCTCAGGAGGGAGGGTCCAAAGCCTCTTCACAATCCACATTTGGGTACAAGGGTAAAAACTTTGATCCCAAAAAGGCCTGGTGTCATAGCTGTAATCAGCAGGGACACCAAACTGGAGACTAGGCCTGTCCCAAGAAAGGTTCCACTTACACTACTACTCCAGTTAGCACTGGAATAGCCAGTCTCCAGGTGGGATCAACAGTGTGCCCAGAGCAAATCAGGGTTCACACTGAAGCTACATTTTTTTCTGAAGGTGGGGTATACTTAGCCACACTGGCGGCCTGGCCCCCTAATATGCAAAAATAGAGGCAGCAACTCTTAATTAATGGGACTAGTGTAGAAGCCCTGAGGGATACAGGTGCCAGTGTCACAATGGTGACAGACAAACTGGTTTCCCCAGGACAATACCTGACTGGACAAACTTATCCAGTCACCAACGCTGAGAATCAGACTAAAGTATATCCCATGGCTATGGTAACTTTAGAATGGGGAGGGGTCACTGGCCTAAAACAGGTGGTAGTCTCCTCTGCTATCCCAGTAGACTGTTTGCTTGGAAATTACCTGGAGTCCTCAGCATGGGCTGAGGTAGAACTCAAAACCCATGCAGCCATGCTGGGTATCCCTGAACTGGTGTGTGTCAGGACAAGGGCACAGTGCAAGGCTCAGGGTGAAAAAGAGGTGTTGGAGCCTGCAGTAATGGCCCAACCCTCCAAGAGAAAAGGAAAGGAGACTGGGGAACCAGCTTCAACACAGCAAAAAAAAAGAACCTCTCTTCCAAGGAAGACGTTCTGCCCTCTGAGGGAACTGAGCCCATGGAGTTGGAACCTTATCAGGTTGAACTCTTAGGTCCAGGGGGACACACAAGGGAACAGCTGTGTAAGGGGCAAGAAACCTGTCCCTCTTTTGAAGGCCTTAGGCAGCAAGCTGCTGAGGAAACAAAAGGAGAAGTCAGTGGAACACACAGGGTCTATTGGGAAGATGGACTCCTTTACACTGAGGCAAGAGATCCCAAACCTGATGCCACGAGGAGAGTGGTAGTGCCTCAGGAGTTTAGGGAGTTCATTCTGACCTTAGCCCATGACATTCCACTTGCTGGGCATTTGGGACAAATCAAGACATGGGAGAGGTTAGTCAACCATTTCTATTGGCCCAACATGTCCCAGAAAGTCAAGGAGTTTTGTGCCTCCTGTGCCACCTGTCAAGCCAGTGGTAAGACAGGTGGCCATCCAAAGGCCCCCCTCATTCCACTTCCAGTGGTGGGGGCCCCCTTTGAAAGAGTGGGAGTGGACATAGTGGGTCCACTTGAACCTCCCACAGCCTCAGGGAATCAGTATATCCTAGTAGTAGTGGATCATGCTACTAGGTACCCTGAAGCAATTACCCTTAGGTCCACTACTGCCCCTGCATGGGATTTCCTAAGGAGGTTGTTTCTGACAGATGTACCAACTTCATGTCAGCATACCTTAAACACATGTGGAATGAGGGTGGGGTGACTTACAAATTCACCACACCATACCATCCACAAACCAATGGTCTTGTTGAAAGGTTTAACAAGACATTGAAGGGCATGATCATGGGGCTCCCTGAAAAGCTCAAAAGGAGATGGGATGTCCTGTTGCCATGTCTGCTTTTCTCCTACAGAGAGGTGCCTCAGAAGGGAGTAGGGGTTTCCCCCTTTGAACTTATGTTTGGCCATCCTGTAAGGAGACCACTAGCTCTTGTGAAAGAAGGCTGGGGGAGACCTCTTCATGAGCCTAAGCAAGATATAGTGGACTATGGACTAGACCTACGTTCCAGGGTGGCAGAGTACATGGAAAAGGCAAGTAAAAACCTTGAGGCCAGCCAACAACTCCAGAAGATGTGGTATGACCAAAAGGCTGCTATGGTTGAGTTTCCGCCAGGGCAGAAAGTCTGGGTTCTGGAGCCTGTGGCTTCCAGGGCACTTCAGGACGGATGGAGTGGCCCTTACCCGGTACTAGAGAGAAAGAGTCAGGTCACCTAACTGGTTGACCTAGGCACTAGCAGGACCCCCAAAAGGGTGATCCAGGTGAACTGCCTCAAACTCTTTCATGACAGGGCAGATGTAAACATGTTAATGGTTACAGATGAGGACCAGGAAGCTGAGAGTGAACCTCTCCCTGATCTCCTCTCCACTGACCCTAAAGATGGCTCAGTAGATGGAGTGATCTATTCAGACACCCTCTCTGGCCAACAGCAAGCTGACTGTAGGAAAGTCTTACAACAGTTTGCTGAGCTCTTTTCCCTAACCCCTGGTCAGACACACCAGTGTACCCATGATGTGGACACAGGGACAGCATGCCTGTCAAAGACAACATTTTTAGACAGTCTGACCAAGTTAAGGAAAGCATCAAAGTGGAAGTCCACAAGATGCTGGAATTGGGAGTCATTGAGCACTCTGACAGCCCCTGGGCTAGCCCAGTGGTCTTAGTCCCCAAACCTCACACCAAAGATGGCAAGAGAGAGATGAGGTTTTGTGTGGACTACAGAGGACTTAATTCTGTCACCAAGAGAGATGCCCATCCCATTCCAAGGGCAGTTGAGTTAATTAATAAATTGGGTGCTTCCAAATACTTGAGTACCTTTGACTTGACAGCAGGGCACTGGCAAATAAAAATGGCACCAGGAGCAAAAGAAAAGACAGCATTCTCTACACCTGATGGGCACTTTCAGTTTACTGTGATGCCCTTTGGCTTAAAGAATGCCCCTGTCACCTTCCAAAGGTTGGTGAATCAAGTCCTTGCTGGCTTGGAGTCATTTAGTGCAGCTAATCTTGATTATATTGCTGTCTTTAGGTCCAGGTGGCAGGATCACCTGGTCCATCTGAAGAAGGTTTTACAGGCCCTGCAAGCAGCAGGCCTCTCTATCAATGCATACAAATGTCAGAAAGGGCAGGGTACTGTGGTTTGCTTGGGACACCTTGTAGGTGGAGGCCAAGTTCAGCCACTCCAACCCAAGATCCAAACTATTCTGGACTGGGTAGCTTCAAAAACCCAGACTCAAGTCAGGGCATTCCTTGGCTTGACTGGTTATTATAGGAGGTTTGTGAAGGGATATGGATACATAGTGACACCCCTCACAGAACTTACCTCTAAGAAAATGCCCAAGAGGGTAAACTGGACTGTAGAATGCCAACAGGCCTTTGACACCCTGAAACAAGCTATGTGCACAGCACCAGTTCTAAAAGCTCCAGATTACTCCAAGCAGTTCATTGTGCAGACTGATGCCTCCGAACATGGGATAGGGGCAGTTCTGTCCCAAACAGATGATGGTGGCCTTGACCAGCCTGTTGCTTTCATTAGCAGGAGGTTACTCCTCAGGGAGCAGCGTTGGAGCGCCCTTGAGAGGGAGTCCTTTGCTGTGGTTTGGTCCCTGAAGAAGCTGAGACCTCTTTGGTACTCACTTTGTAGTTCAAACTGACCACAGACCTCTCAGATGGCTAATGCAAATGAAAGATGAAAATCCTAAACTGTTGAGGTGGTCAATATCCCTACAGGGAATGGACCTTATAGTGGAACACAGACCTGGGACTGCCCATGCCAATGCAGATGGCCTTTCCAAGTTCTTCCACTTAGAAAATGAAGACTCTCTTGGGAAAGTTTAGTCTCATCCTCTTTCGTTTGGGGGGGGGGGGGGTGTTGTGTAAGGAAATGCCTCCGTGGCATGGTTACCCCCTGACTTTTTGCCTTTGCTGATGCCAAGTTATGATTTGAAAGTGTGCTGGGACCCTGCTAACCAGGCCACAGCACCAGTGTTCTTTCCCTAAACTGTACCTTTGTCTCCACAATTGGCACAACCCTAGCACCCCGGTAAGTCCCTTGTAACTGGTACCCCTGGTACCAAGGGCCCTGATGCCAGGGAAGGTCTCTAAGAGTTGCAGCATGTCTTATGCCGCCCTGGGGACCCCTCACTCAGCACATACACAGTGCTTGCCAGCTTGTGCGTGCTGGTGGGGAGAAAATGACTAAGTCGACATGGCACTCCCCTCAGAGTGCCATGCCAACCTCACACTGCCTGTGGCATAGGTAAGTCACCCCTCTAGCAGGCCTTACAGCCCTAAGGCAGGGTGCACTATACCACAGGTGAGGGCATATGTGCATGAGCACTATGCCCCTAGAGTGTCTAAGCAAAACCTTAGACATTGTAAGTGCAGGGTAGCCATAAGAGTATATGGTCTGGGAGTCTGTCAAACACGAACTCCACAGCACCATAATGGCTACACTGAAAACTGGGAAGTTTGGTATCAAACGTCTCAGCACGATAAATGCACACTGATGCCAGTGTGCACTTTATTGTAAAAATGCACCCAGAGGGCATCTTAGAGATGCCCCCTGAAAGCACACCCGTCTTCCAGTGTGGGCTGACTAGTTTTGCCAGCCTGCCACACACCACATGCTGGCCACATGGGGAGAGTGCCTTTGTCACTCTGTGGCCAGGAACAAAGCCTGTACTGGGTGGAGGTGCTTCTCACCTCCCCCTGCAGGAACTGTAACACCTGGCGGTGAGCCTCAAACTCTCACCCCCTTTGTTACGGCACCACAGGGCATCCCAGCTAGTGGAGATGCCTGCCCCTCCGGCCACTGCCCCCACTTTTGGCAGCAAGGCTGGAGGAGGTAATGAGAAAAACAAGGAGGAGTCACCCCCAGTCAGGTCAGCCCCTAAGGTGTCCTGAGCTGAGGTGACTCTTACTTTTAGAAATCCTCCATCTTGTAGAAGGAGGATTCCCCCAATAGGATTAGGGATGTGCCCCCCTCCTCACAGGGAGGAGGCACAAAGAGGGTGTAGCCACCCTCAAGGACAGTAGCCATTGGCTAAAGCCCTCCCAGACCTAAACACACCCCTAAATTCAGTATTTAGGGGCTCCCAGAACCGAGGAAGATAGATTCCTGAAACCTAAAGAAGGACTGCTGACCTGAAGCCCTGTAGTGAAGACGGAGACGACAACTGATTTGGCCCCAGCCCCACCCCCACCGGCCTGTCTCCCTACTTCGAAGAAAACTGAAACAGCGACGCATCCAACAGGGTCCAGTGACCTCTGAAGCCTCAGAGGACTACCCGGCATCTAAAGGACCAAGAAACTCCAGAGAACAGCGGCCCTGTTCAGGAAACTGCAACTCTTTACAACAAAGAAGCAACTTTTAAAGACCACACTTTTCCCGCCGGAAGCGTGAGACTTTCCACTCTGCACCCGACGCCCCCGGCTCGACCTGCGGAAAACTAACACTACAGGGAGGACTCCCCGGCGACTGCGAGCCCATGAGTAGCCAGAGTTGACCCCCCTGAGCCCCCACAGCGACGCCTGCAGAGGAAATCCAGAGGCTCCCCCTGACCGCGACTGCCTGCTTCAAGGAACCCGATGCCTGGAAACCACACTGCACCCGCTGCCCCCAGGACCTGAAGGAATCGATCTCCAGTGCAGGAGCCACCCCCAGGCGACCCTCTGCCTAGCCTAGGTGGTGGCTACCCCGAGGAGCTCCCCCCTGTGCCTGCCTGCATCGTTGAAGAGACCCCCGGGCTTCCCATTGATTCCTATTAGAAACTCGACACCTGTTTGCACTCTGCACTCGGCCGCCCCTGTGCTGCTGAGGGAGTACTTTCTGTGCCTGCTTGTGTCCCCCCCGGTGCCCTACAAAACCCCCCTGGTCTGCCCTCCAAAGACACGGGTACTTACCTACTGGCAGACTGGAACCAGGACACCCCTATTTCTATTGAAGCCTATGTGTTTTGGGCACCACTTTGACCTCTGCACCTGACCGTCCCTGAGCTGCTGGTGTGGTAACTTTGGGGTTGCCTTGAACCCCCAACGGTGGGCTACCTTGGACCCAACTTTGAACCCTGTAACTGTTTTACTTACCTGTGAACATAACATTTACTTATCTCCCCCAGGAACTGTTGATTTTTGCAGTGTCCACTTTTAAAATAGCTTATTGCCATTTTTGTCAAAACTGTACATGCTATTGTGATTATTGAAAGTTCCTAGAATACCTGAGTGAAATACCTTTCATTTAAAGTATTGTTTGTAAATCTTGAACCTGTGGTTCTTAAAATAAACTAAGAAAATATATTTTTCTATATGAAACCTATTGGCCTGGAATATGTCTTTGTGTGTGTGTTCCTCATTTATTGGCTGTGTGTGTACAACAAATGCTTAACACTACCCTCTGATAACCCTACTGCTCGACCTCACTACCACAAAATAGAGTATTAGAATTATCTCTTTTTGCCACTATCTTACCTCTAAGGGGAACCCTTGGACTCTGTGCACACTATTTCTTACTTTGAAATAGTATATACAGAGCCAAATTCCTACACCCGCAGTCTAGTGACTACTCTGAAGGACCTTCCGCAGAGGTAGAGGTGGAAGCATGCACAGGCCTATTTGATTGCTAAGGCTTCCAGCTCAATTTGTGCATAGCCCTTTTCGGTTGGTGTTAGTACTTTGCTCTCGAATGCCAGTGAGGGCCACCTGCCAGGTTCAATCTCTTGAGTTAGGATGGCTTCAAGGCTTACTGGGCTGGCATCCACTATGAACTGCGTCCTTTTCTTGGGGTCAAAGTACCCCATGGTGGTTTTACTCAATAGTGCTTCTTTAAGTGCTTGGAATGCCTTTTCTTCTCTGTGGTCCGATTACCATGGAGTCTCCACTTTTGTGAGGTATCTGAGGGGGTTCCTCAAATCTACCTCGGTTTGGTATAAACCAGCTGCATCAGGTGGCCATCCCCAGGAAACTGCACACATTACTCACGGTCTTTGATGCTGGAGCTTGCCTGATTGTCTGGGACTTCTGTGTGTCAACCTGCACCCCGTCCTGACTGAAAATATAGCCAAAGAACTGAATGGACATTTTGAAAAACTAGCATTTTTCCTTTGGAAGCGTTAGTCCATGTTCTGCTAAGTGTTGAAGTGTGGCTTGGAGATGCTGATGGTGTTCCTCAGCAGTCATTGAATGAATGAGGATATCGTCACTCACATTCATGACTCCTGGTAGTCCAGATAGGGTTTTTTGAATGACATCCTGGAATACTTCGGCTGCAGACAAAATTAAACCACTTGTACCTTCAGAGTCCCATATGCATCAAGAAGATGGTGATGTACCTACTCTCATCAGCCAGGCATAATTGATGGTATCTGACATTTTGGAAAACCATTGAGAGCCGTTCAGGTCAGCAATGATGTCATTGACAGTCAGTGTTGTGTGTCTTTCCGGTTTAATTGCTTGGTTGGGGAGATGTATGTCAATGCATAGGCATATTTTCCCTGTCTGTTTTGGCTTCTCTGCAATTACTATGGGAGACACCCATGGCTTGGCCGGGTTACTTTCTCTATGACGCCTTGATCTTCTAGCTTGTTTAGTTCCTGTTCCACTGGCAGGCGGAGGAGGAAGAGGATGCGGCGGTGTCCCAGAGTGATGGTTTTTATAGATTTGTTCATATGTAGTGTGATAGGTGGGGCCTTCAGGCATCCTAGGCTGGTGAACAATTCTGGGAATTGCCACAGTAATTCGTCAATTTGAAATGCCCTCACGCGTTTTGCAAATAACACAAGTCCCAAATACTCAGACAGATGTCTGTCGAGTAGCGTATCTTTTTCTTTATCTGCAATGTGAAAGGTGGCCTGTATTCCCTTGTCATCAGATATTATGTTTACCGTCATTTGCCCTTTTTGTGGCAGAGGTGTGTGGCTCCCGTACGTGAAGATCTTGGTACTGGATGGTACTATCGGAGTGCATAGATGGAGGCAGCGATATTGCTGGATGTCCATACACTGACCGAGGCACCTGTGTTAATTAGTGCCTTCACCTGGGACCCTGCGATCTCAGCGACTCAGGTTGGTTGAGGTCTTCTGTGCCTTTTCAGGTCATTCATGAAGGAGATAAGGAATACCTCCTCCTCATCGGATGACAAGTCTTCTGGCATGTGCTTCCACCTTAATGCCCACTGATTTTGTTCTGGTTGTCAGGGTCTTCCAGCGATAGGTGTTTTACTGTTCAGGTGATTCCTCTTGCCTCTCTTCCTCTGGCACCTCCATGGCAGACAGTGGCAAACTGATGAATTTTTTCAATGTTTGAGCATTGTCGACCCTGTGCAAGGCAATCTATAGAGGCATGTTCCTATCATCCACAGTCCATGGGGTGCGGCCCTTGTCTCGCTGGTGTTTGTGCCTTGAGTCGGCTCTTTGTATATTAAACCTGCACTGCATCAGTGTGTTCCGTCTTGATGGTAGGACCTTTTTCAGGAACTTGACTTATTGAGGTGCCCGTTTCAGTCGATCTGGCCGTGGAAAGGGTGTGTGACGTGACCATTAGGAGGATATCATCTAGACTGATATTAGGTTGCCTCAGGATGAGCCCTCTGAGTGTCTTGTTGCAACAGCCTTGGATGATCTGTGCTCGTATTTCTTTGGGCTGGTCGTCCACCATGCAAGTATTCGCTAACACTCTCAGCCATGCATAGAACTCATCTATGGATTCTCCTTCTCCCTGGTGTGCCTGGGGGAGTTTGAATCTTTCAAAGTCAGGGTTTAGTTGCTGGTCAAAGTGAGAGTTGAGTGCTCTTAAGGCTGTGTTGTAGTCATCTACTGCACCAGTGTTGGGAAGGTGTCTAAATAGTTTGTATATTTCATCTCTGCCGAAGTGTATCAGCAAAGACCGTTTGACAGCCTCTTATTGTTCTCTGGTGGTGATAAAGTAGTTTTCAAGCCTCCAGACCCATAACTTCCATTGTGGGGAGGCTAGCTCACTGAATGGTGGCAACCCCCCTAACATGGTGTGCTGTTATGGGAACTGCACAGGAGCCGCTGGCGCTGGTTGGTCATCTGCCACGTTACATGTGGTGTGGGACATGCACATGGATTATCAGTACTTAGGTTCCGGTACATCAGGGAGTTCAACTGCTCACCTTCTTGCTGCTGTTTGCTTTACCCTGTTTGGGATGCAGCAGGGGTAGAATGGGGTGCCTGGTAGTGGTAGGTTCTGGCTGTGTGCACTTTAATGTCTCTGATCAGTGGGTGTGCCTGAGTGCAAAGATGCTGAGCTGGGCAGACTTAGGTAGAGCTGTAGATTTTGAGTCCATACAGTGCACTTAATTGTTCTAATGGTTCACTTGGTTGTGGTCCTTTCATTGTTCCTTAATGCCTTTTATATTTTTTTGTTTTTCTTTCTTGTGTTACTTTGCTGATGGGGGCATGTTGCAGGCAAGATGTGTGTGCTGGGCAGGGAGAGCAGATGACTCAGGCAGCCCAGGGCAGGAGCGATCCATGGTGGTAAGCGTCAGTGGCCTTCAGGTCCCGGCTTGTGCCACGGGGCGTGGCCTTAGGCTCTGCTTCAGCCAGGGAGGCTTCCTGGAGCACCGGTAGCAGAGAAAGTGGCTTGCATGCCAAAGGGAACAGTACATCCTTGTCAACAGGAGTGGGCCAGGACCACAGGTGACCCAGGGCAGGCCAGACAGGGACACAGCCTTCTCAGTGATTGGCACTGGTGGGGCGTGCAGCCAGACCCCACTTGCTACCGCTCGTGGGCAGGAGATTCTCATCGCCAATGAGCAACTTAGACAAGGCCGGGGCTAGCGCTCGTAGGAGGCATATTAATAAATTAAACACACACAGCTAGAGTTGGGACAAAAGACCTCATGCAGTCTTCTCCCCTTTATTATATTGCCTCTGGCCATGCCTGGTCAGAGGATGCTTTGGACTCCTTCTGGTGTCAGAGAAACAGGCTGGTTAGCTAGAAAGTAGACTAACGACTCATTACATCTGCCACTGGATTAACCTCCAACCTTGGGCTATCCACCACTTCAGTACCTTGTCAAGGGCAGTAAGCGCTATATAAATGCAATTACAATTACAAATATGCACTGAATTATTGGCGTACAAGTGCACTTCCTTTTAGGCTTTCTTACTTTGTTTTCTATACTTCTGTTTTGGTGTTGCTTTGATCTTAATTTGTGGCAGTAAGTTTTACCTGCGTTTTGAGTGGTGTGGCGTGACCAGCCTTTGTAACCTTCCCTTCCACTTTTTTTTCTTTCATTGCTTTTGGGGGTGCTTGCAGTTGATATAACCTGCTACTTAAGCTGCAGTCCCATCTATTTCTCTTCTAAATTACATTAGTTCACTATGCTTACACAAAAGTACAAATGTTATGAAATGTTACAGCAAAAGAGACAAGGAAAAAATACTTATTGAAAAAGGAATGGAAGCCCCAAACAAATGAATACTGTGATTTGCATTTTCAAAGTAGATACAAAAAATCTAGTAGACAGCATCAAAGGTATTTATGTAATGGTGCTTGTGAAAACATGAAAAATAAATGAAAATAACAATGAGAGGACATCAATTCAGACTCATATACAACGGAGGTAAGAAAAATATTTTGAATTATGTTATAGGTCATAGGCCATGAATCCGCTGATTCGTGCTGACAGCGTTTCGACCTTTGTTAGTTCAGGTCATCATCAGGACAAAAATGCACTTAAGTGATCAATTGCTGTCTGGAGGAAGTCCTAGAACATAAGTGATAATTGGGCCAGTCGTACCCAAAGCCCGGGTAGGGGATTAATGACTCCACTTGTAGCAGTAATTGGAATTAGAATGTGTGTGCTCCAGACGGTCACACTAAAATAATGAGAAAATCAATTGTTAAAAGGCCAGGTGTCAGGATATGCAAGAGACTTAGCAGGGCTAGGAATGAAGTAAAGAAGGCTCAAATGCATGTGGCCGCTTTGCGGTAATCAGAAGCAGGCAAGTCAATCAAGGGCCACAAAAAGCATGATTCAGGAGTGCTGGAAGAGTGAGGCTTCAACCAGGCTAGCGCTTGGAGCAATGCAGAAAAAAAAGCTACTAAGATCTGGTCCATGTCTGCTCTCTGATAGCACTGCTGCATTTCAGGTAGACTAACGTCGACGCAGGCACCCCTGCGCCATGGAGCAAGGGTGCCTCCCTTAAGGCAGGATTGATTTTGTGCAGAAAGGAATACCTTTCTGTATCAAATCATTCCTTAGAAGCATATTTCTCTTCATGCATTCTGCAGCACACATGGAAAGAAGAATTCACAAGGAGAAACGAAAATATATTTCTTTGTTATTCTTCTCTCCGTAGGCACTCAATTTTGCGGCAAATCTGGATTTATTTCATTTAGTAAATCTGGGTTTGTGTCAAAGTACACAAGTAGATGCATGTGAATGTCCATGCTCCACCCACGTAACTCTTACAAGACGCAGTGTAATGTAACATAGTGCAAGGTGCTGTGTTGGGTTACTTTGTAATTTTTTTACAGAGCTGCACAATGCACAGCCACGACACAAAATGTTAGTAAATAAAGCTCTAAGTCTTTCATTGTACTTGTGCTTACTGTTTTCTGTCCTCCATTAGACTGTTGGCTTTTTACCTTTTTGATGGTTGCCGTTCAACCTGAGGCATGTGGGTTGCTGATTAAGGTATGGCCTTGCAACCAGACTTCCTCGGCTCTAACATGGCCAGTACCATGTAAAAGTAAACCATAATTTATGTGTTACACATTTTGTGTGTGCCTGGCTGTAGAATCCATCCTAGTGCATACCGAAATGTGTTACAGAGGTTTCTCTATATGCCTTTTGGATCTTGTAAATAAGTATACCATTTTAATTGGTACATTCGGTTTTAATCATGGCTTCTGAACTTCACTGAATAGCGTTTAACTTTCGAGATATCACTGAACTGTGCTATATCTCAATGGTAAACTACATAATGGACTGTTTTCTGGTTGTTTCACTACTTTGTTGCCTTCCTTCTTACCTTCCTCCTCACCTTCCTACTACCATTAGCCAGGTACACGTATTACATTTGCAAATGAAGTGAGAGAAATCCCCCATGCTATAATAATTTCAAACACTTTCCTGCTTAATATGGCAATTATTAAACACTTACTGTATTTTGCGTCTCTTCCCCTGCTCGCCTGATTCAAAGGATGAGCTGTGCAGGGGAAGAAGACTGGAGGCGGCCACACAGAACATTAAACCGTAGCTGTCTGGCTATCTACACGGTGGGGCTTTCCACCTAAAGCGCCTAAGTGACAACATACACGACTCAAACTTCATCTCATTGTCTAGCTTGTAGAAGATCCATTTATTGACAGCTACTCATCTATAGTTCTATTTTGTTTAGAATAATTTTATATTTAGTTGAGCACACCTGTATGCTTTAGACAAAATGTTCTGAACTCTTTCATGCTTGAGGAAACCACCTAGACCAGTGGTTCTTAACTTGTGGTGCGTGAAACCCTTAGGGTACACAACGCCTACTCACAGGGTCCGTGACTGTTTCGAAAAAAATACAACATTAGCAGATTCATAAAGTGTGTTGAATGCACCTAGAAAAGCAAAATGGCAAATAAAACATTTTAAACACTGTGTGAACGAATTTGACATCGGAGGCTAAAAATGAAGTTGACATCCTTAGCTTGAATCATGGGAGCAGCATAAGTATAGCAAACAGTAGTGTGGACAATTGGTGGCCTAAGTTGAAGAACTAGTATGCACTGATAAAAAAAATAGGGAATGCATAAGGAGCTAAAAATACCAGAGTGTTATGCTAGTTTCTAGCGGATCACTTTGTTTTAGAACTAAAAACGGATTTCGAAAAGCTCCAATCTTCCCCTTCTCCTTTTAAATACTTTTGGTTTGTGAGATGAAGAAAATATGTCATAATTTGTGTATTTGATTGATGCATACTTGTTTCTTCAGTTTTCTGTATTTTTTTAGGTTCGAATCATAGAAATTGCTTAGGCGAAGGTCCTCGACTTCCAATATTGATTCAGTAGGGGTCTACCAAAGTCAAAAGGCTAAGAACCACTGGTTTAAAACAGTTTTGACTAAAGAATGAGAAATGGGTTGGGCCCTGCATCACTTCACTTGATGCCACATTGCACACTGCTGGCTATTTGCCAACATGTTGAGTGACATTCCAAGGACGCTCCAGCACTCTACAGAACAATTTACAGGGCTGTGGACAGTTTCTGCAGCATTCAGACAAAGAGGGAACAGCAGGGGAGGAGTTTTCTCCTCTCTATCCCCAGGCCTGCCAAATAGTACAAAGGTTTCGACCCATGACCAGTGGAGGCCAAGGAGGCATAATCACAAGTGAGCTAATCCTCATTTCGGCAGGTCACTTTTGATAATTTGGTACTTTCATTCAAAGGAGGAGCATGCTTCCCTTGACTGTGCGTAAAATGTACTAAATTGTAGTATTTTTTATTTATTATGCGAGCATCCCTCTACTGATTATCTTTCACTAAATAATTACACACATATAGCTCAATGAATGCCATGCTCAGTAAGTTTATTTATAGCTCCAGACACAGTAGGGAAAAAGATATAAAGAACAACCACAGTTGTCTGGAAGTTTGAGTGCAACCATAAATTGACATATTCATGAATACTCCAGATGCATCTCACCCCCTTGCCCTCATGCAACACACTCACCACCCACACTAGTGGGGTACCAACTTCCTCTACTACTCTGCTGTGAGCAGGGGCTCCTCATACTTCATTCATGGCTTAGCAGCCAAAGGGATCCAAGAGCCAAAGGGATCCAGCACCTGTTCTAGGATAGTTGCAAGTTCTTCCTCTACATCTCCCCCTATAAGACAAGCTATGCTTGGACTCCATGAAAAGACAGTGTGAAACATGAGACTATGGCCCTCATTATAAACATGGTGGTAATGACCGCCCCTCCGGTGGTGGCGGTGATTATGGCAAACGGTATGGCGGTTCAGACCGCCATATGATGAACACAGTAGTGAATTGGCTGAAAAGCAGCCAGTTCCCTACTACCCACCACCAGGCCAGATTGGACCGCCGGGCCGACGGTAGTCACTTTCGACCCGGCGGTGGAGGCCAGACCAGCGGTGGGATAATGATCCCATTTCTTCTTGGAATTTCCTGGCAGGATATCCCTGGCAGAAAGCATACAGGTGACAGGAATTCTCATTCCTGTCACCTGTGTGTGACACGCCAGACCCCGCCTCCCCTTGCCACAACCCCACCCACCCCACAAGCCCTTAGAACCACCCCAAGCCCCCGAAACCCAAAAATCGACCCCCATCCCTCCTCCCTCCAATCGCCCTGTAGGCCCTCCCCAACACCCTACTCACCACCCCCCCACGCCTCCACCACCATACAGGTCCCCTCCAAGACCCAACACCCACATGCACCCATATTTCACCATGAACACACACACGCACTCACTTACTCAACACACACACACCCCCTTCCATCTCGGGCAGCACTTACCTGTTCCGTGGCGCTGCTCCAGGAGGGATCGGGCTCCTAGGATGCTGCTCCGACGACTGGATCATTATAGGCGTGGCGGTGTTTGGACTGACGTGGCGGTGAGGGTGGAGTAGCATCCACCCCCGCCACCAACCGCCAGCATGGCGGCCCTCACCACCATCAATGGCGGTGAGGCTCCTTGCGTCAGAATATGGCAGGATGCCTGCCGCCACCACCGGTGGTTTTCCGTTGACCATCAGCATAGTTGGTGGTGGGCTATCCCGCCATGTTCGAAATGAGGGCCTATGTCTGTGTAACAGTCTGTGGGAAAAGGCCATATTTCCCGTGCACTGAAGCCCTCCAGTTCCCCCATCTCATCCAAAGATTGGATTTTTTAAAAAGAAGGTGGGCTCCTGGGCAAGCAAGGATAACTGGGTCCCAATGGTGGTGGTTGGGGCCTTTTACATATGATTTTACATGTTTTGTTCTTGCCTTAGTGTATTGGCCTCTCAAGTTCTTAGGGCCCACTTGGGATTCTAGATAGAATGTGGGGAATGTTTATGATTCAGTGTTCTCTTCTCAATACTTGTTCATTAGGAAACGGCCAGGGTTGGTTTATTTTATTAAACCTCTTTGTCCATCACCGTCGGTGTGCAACATAGCTTTCACCAGTGTTCTTCTCCGGAGCAGCCGCGTTGTGGGGGTGATTGTGTCGAGGTGCTCCGTGCCTCCCTACATTGGTCTATTTGAAGAGGCTGCAGTGCTAAATGGTGCGGTACACTTAGAGAACTGACATACACTTTTGGATGCCGGATTGCATGAGCAAGTTGGGAGCCATCTGCACGCGACAGGATGTTGGATTTTGACAAGGTGTCCTATTTGCCATTGTCTCGCACCATAGTACTGTATGAGAACTGCGTCTGAAGTTCGAGAACCGGACGGAAGCAAAATGCATTCTGCTAAGCCAGAATGACTACTGTTAAAATTGTAATGTGTTCTGTTTAGGCCAGATATCCTATCACAAATGTGACTATTTTTTATTATTTAAGTTTGCTGTGCTTTTACTATGTATTCAATTTATGCATTTGTTACTTCATCATTTTCGATAGGGTAAGCTGAAAACTATTTGGTTCTATATTTTGTTACTATAACCGCACTTTTTGAATTGTTATGCATTCAGTTTTGGTTCCACCTACTTTGCAGGCCTGCCCAGGTGAACCAATTATGCTTTGGGAGGACCAGCGAGAAGTCTTTGAAATATATTTAGAGGTAATTTGTGGGGATTTATTCGTACCCAAAAGAAACTTGCCAGGCTCAATCGCTGTTTGGAGTTTAAAATAGGAGAAGTTCAAAGACCTTTCGCATGCCTGACAGAAATTGCAGAGAAATTAGAATTCTTTAAACATGGACGAGGAGATGGACTGTGAGTTTGTAGTTTTCATCAAAGCACTTGAAGAGCACTTGGTGAAGAAACCTAGCACAGAAGTAGAGTGACACAAGTTCTTTCAAGGGCGCTGATTTCACTTTAGATCCTTCAAGTGCATACCACACAGTCATGTTACATTTTAAATTGGGACAGTTGGCTTTGTTTGTTACCCCAGAGGGGGCCTATCATTTTATTGGTGCACCATTCGGATTTTGCTTTACGCGTCACATGTATCAAACTTTTTTTTCTGGTCGCAAATGGGTCACTTCAGAGAATTGGCCCGTTTGCAACCGGAAAAAAAGTATTTTGGCATGTATCAACCCAAAGCTACGGTTGAATCACAATTTTGGTTTGTGACCAAATGCAGAGCGTCCCTTCCAAATACCGAATAGGAAATGTAGTAATGTTTTGCGACCGAATTCTGGTTGCAAAACATTAATAACTTAACAACTACTAAAGTGTGGTGGTAATGCATTTGCAAATACAAATGGGAAGTGCTAATAATATAGAAGAGAGAATGCCCTTGCAAAGGTGTTACTGTTTCCAAATTCTGGAGCATTTTAGGACCAAATAAAAACTAAAGAGTGCCATATAAATGCGCTGAATGTAACATAAGGTGTAGGTAGACAGAAAAGTTCAGTAGGTTACAGCTTTAATTACAGTGATGCTTTAGGCTATGTGTTACTTTAAGTGCAATTGTTACAAAAGAATCAAAGAAGCACTCCTGACTGTTTTGTAGTAAAATAAAGCAATATCAGCATTCAGTGGGTTTTCTAGAGCTTTTGGCATCTGTACCATTGCACGTGCTGCACCACTCAAATCATGGCCCCTTAGTGCCCGCAATGTTACTGTGCTTGTGACTGCTTGTTTAGCTGTAACATATAGCAATAATCAGTGTTCAGTTGGTTTACTAGTGCTTTAGGCCCCTGTGCCACTGCACCTGCTACACCATCCAAATAGTGGCAACTTAGTGCCTGCAAAGAAACTGCGCTTGTGACTGCTTGTTTGGTGGCAAAATATAGCAATCATTGGTGCTTGATGTTTTTTCTGGACCTTTTAGTCCCTTTGACAATGCACCGGCTGCACCAATCAAATAATGGCCCCCTTGTGCCTTCTAGGTAACTGCGTTTGTGACTGCTTGTTCAGTGACAACATAGAGCAATAATCAAGGATCGTGGGTTTTCTGGACTTTTTGTTTTGGGCCCTGTGCCACTGTACCTGCTGCACCATCCAAATAGGGGCCCTCTAGTGCCTACAAGGTAACTGCACTTGTGACTGCTTGTTCAGTGGCAACATGAAGCAACAAGTGGTGCTCCATGGGTTTCCTGGAGCTTTTGGCCCTCGTGCCCCTGTACCTGCTGCACCATCCAGGTCATGGCCCTAGTGCCTTCAAGGTAACTGCACTTGTGACTGCTTGTTCAGTGACAAAGTAGCAATAATCAGTGCTCGTGGGTTTCATGGAGCTTTTGGCCCCTGTGCCACAGCATCTGCTGCACCATCAAGATCATTGCCCGAGTGTCTGCAGGGAAACTGCACTTGGGACTTCTTGTTCAGTGGCAAGATAGAGCAATAATAGGTGCTTGGTGGGTTTCCTTGAGCTTTTGGCTCCTGTGCCATTACACCTGCTGCACCATCCTGATCACGGCCCTAGTGTCTGCAAGGAAACTGCACTTTGGACTGCTTATTCAGTGGCAACATATAGCAATAATCACTGCTCGGTGGGCAGAGCTTTTGGCTCCTGTGCCACTAAACCTGCTGCACCATCCAAATCATGGCCCTAGTGCCTGAAAGGTAACATGAGGAAATCGTTTATATCTAATAATAATGTATGTGTTTCAAAAAAGCTATCCAAACTGTCCATACTTAGTCCATGAGAGGAGCACCCACCCCCAATACCTGGAAGATAGGGGTCTGTTTCCCGTCTCATTCGCTGGTTGTAGAGACAGAGCTGAGGTGAGCAGTGAAATGGCATACAGCGTAGATGGGTATACTGGCCAGAATGACCTCCCTCTTTTCCCTTGGCCTGTACAGTGTTTTTATAAGAAGCATATTTCTGTTCCATGAAAAAAGGCCTGACATGGGCATGTGCCTAAGTATCAGACTGATTACGTACTTCTGTAGCAACAATGCTAGCTGGATTATCATGTACTGTTCTTGTCAGCCTTGGACAGAGGTACATGGTGAAATGTTGTTCATAGAAATATTAACAATGCATTTGCAGAATCACAGCTGATTAGGGAAATAAAACATCTCAGCTGAAAAGCAGGGTAACTGAAAGTGAATAAAACTGAATAAATGAAATCAGAGCACATATGTAGGTGAAAGGGCACAAGCTGCAGGCCCAAGTTAATCTAAAATATGTGTGCCCAAGCAATGTGTAAAATGAACCCAGGACACCCTCCACATTGTCCGGTGTATATTCTAAAACTAAATTGCTCTTAAAACTTAAAACCCTAAAAGCATGTTAAAACATAGATAAAAGAGATAAAAATGTTGACGATAAGCAAGGCCGGCCAACAGGCAGGCCAATTTAAAGGGAAATTTAGTAAATCAAACAAAAAATGCCAACGAACAAATTCTGCAATAATTGTGGTCCTGCAGGAAATCTCTGATGTCCTATATAGTGATTGAAGCCAAGAAGGATTACATCCTGGCAGGCGTCAAGTTGACCAGCGCATTATCTGAGGGATTCACAGAGCACATGTGTGCAAATGCTTCAAATCAACTCAAATCAGGATTTAGAGAGCACAACTACTCACCCGTAATGGTCTCAAGGGGCTGAGGGGGTTTGTCCTCTGTGCTTCAGTTGAAGAGGCAGATTTTAATGACCTTCCTGAATTGAGGTAGCAATGGTGACTGCCTGAGATGCAGGGTGTTCCAGCTCTTTGACGTAAGGTAAGAGAAGGACCTTCTCCAGCTGAGGCCTTCCATATGCAGGGTACGGTGGGTAGTGCTTGCCGAGCAGAGTGGAGAGGTCCGGTGGGGGAGTAGAAGGTGGGTCGTGGTTGAGGTTTGGCAGGTCCTAGGTCATGGAGGGCCTTGTATAAAAGGACGTGGAGTTTGAAGTTAATTCTTTTCTCAATAGGAATCCCGTGAAGATATCTTAGGTGACTGGTGATGTTTTCATGGTAGGGAATGTCTCGGGTGAGTCTGGCGGAGGCGTTTTGGATGTGCTGTAGTTTCTTCAGGTTCTTCTGGGTGGTGCTGACATAGAGGGCATTGCCATAGTCGAGTCTGCTGGTAACCAGGGCATGGGTTATGGTTCTGCAGCAGTCCATTGGAATCCACTTGTAGATCTTCCGGAAAAGTCAGGGTGTGTGAAAACAGGAGGATGTGACTGAGTTGACTTGGTGGGTCATGGTGAGTGATGAATCGAGGATGAAACCAAGGGGGGTGCTAAGGGTGGATGGCCACCAGGAATCGTCCCAGGCTGATGTGGAGGGTCCCAGGATGGGGATCTCAATCTTGTCAAAGTTGAGCTTGAGGCAGCTGTCCTTCATCCAGGCGGCGGCTTCCATCCCATTGTGGAAATTCTTCTTGGCAGTTGTGGAGTTTTCGGTCAGTGAGATGATCAGCTGGGTGTCGTCGGCATAGGAAATGATGTTCAGCCCATTGTTCCTGACGATGGATGCAAGTGGATCCATGTAGATGTTGAAAACTGTGGGCGTCAGGGAGGAGCCCTGTAGAATTCAACAGTTGATCTCCGTAAGGTCTGACAGGTAGGGCGGGAGTCTGGCTCTCTGTGCTCTGCCAGACAGGAAGGAGCACATCCATTGTAGGGCCTTTCCACGTATGCCAGCTGCGCAGAGTCTGGAGCACTGGGTGAGGTGAGAAACCATGTTGAAGGCGGCCGATAGGTCCAGTAGGATGAGGGCTGCTGTATGGCCGCGTTCGAGGAGCGAGTGGATGTAATATGTGGCGGCAAGGAGGGTGGTCTCCATGCTGTGGTTGCTCGTGAAACCTGATTGGGAGATGTCCAGGATGTTGTTGTCCTTGATGAGTTTATGGAGTTGTGTGTTGATGGCCTTTTCGATGACCTTGGCTGGGAAAGGCAGCAGAGAGATGGGCGGTAGTTCTTAAGGTCCATGGGGTCAGCTGTGGGTTTCTTCAGGAGCGGGTGGATCTCGGTGTGCTTTCAGTCCTTGGGGAAGGTAGCTGTATTTATCTAACAGTTAAAGGTGTGGCGGAGCTCGGGTGTGATAGATGTGCTAGCTTTGTTGAAAATTTGGTGAGGACAGGGGTCTGTGGGGCTCCGGAGTGGATGCTGCTCATGATGAAGTGCGTCTTGTCCGTCATGAGAGTGGTCCAGCGGTGCAGGATCTGTGACAGTTCAGAGGGTCTGAGTTGGGGGGTTGTTGGAGGGCTCAGAGGGTCTTGGGGTCTGAAGCTGTCGTATATGTCTTTGATTTTTCAGTGGACAAAGTTAGCTAGTCTGTTGCAGAGGTCTTGAGATGGAGGGATGTGTGACATTTCCGATTTGGGTTTGGCAAACTCTTTGACCACGGCAAAGAGCTCTTCGGTGTTGTGAGCAGTAGTGCTGATACAGTCCTGCAGGGCAGCTTTAACCATAGGACTGGCTGAGGGTGCCACATTCCTCACAGTGGCAGTTATAGAAGGAGCCAGGAAATCCACAAGTGGTGGCTCATAACATGCCTCGCCTATCAACCAGAGTCTTCATGGGCATGTCCGTGAATGAACCCTCATCGAGAACATCAACAGATCCATGTCCACAGAAGGCACAGGCTGCACGGCAAGACACACCTTTGGTGCACACTTGAAGAAGAATCACAAGCAGTGGAAAATCGACTGCACACAGGTCAGTACTGATCGAAATGTCAGTGACCAATTCAGCTCAAGCTCTTCCAGCAGTGAAACTCTGAAGTACTTTATCATGCAATCATGACACAGGTGGGCTGGTGGAAGCTCCATTACTCCACTTTGCTGAGGTGGGACATTCATTGCATGTCAAAAATAGCAACTGCAGGAATGCAGCAATCAAGGCTAAAGTTACTGGAAGTCCATGAAAGACACTCAAGAAGAGTGAATGGGTGGCTGAAGGTATCGCTTCAAATACAGTCTGGAAGATGTTAACATACCCAGACAGGACTGTCTTAACAAAAGTGTACAATTCCCACAGTACTGGATGCATTAAAACTCCTGCTCATCAACTCTCTAAAATGATTGGGGAAGTTGGTATTTAATAAGGACTGTATCTCCGCTGATGACCTCGCTGGTTGGAGGTCATAGGTCAGGCTGATGCCAGAGCCACATGTTTTTGAAACAATAGCGCCTTTAGTCTGCTCATCTTGTCAAAATTTACACTTGAAGTAGGAATGTGGGGCCACATTTCTGCTACTTTTATCTATCGCCTGGGGGGAAATAATAGTTGACAGCAGCAAGTTGCAATTTGAGAAACTTAAATCACATAGGAAATTCCAGGCTTAATTCTACAACAACCATCACTATTCAGCATCACATAACATCCATTTGTAAGTATCTGAAAGACTGGGCGAATCAAAGAGACAGGAGTACCCTTCAGATAGCATGCCAAGTTTGTTATGGCCACAATACAAGTGCCATGCAAAGACACTTGCTTATCAATCATAGAATGACTAACAGCAGTCTCACATTCGCTTCTGTTAGAAAGACCTCTGTTTCATCATTTAGACATTTTTAGTCAAAAGGTAATTCCCACACCTCGTGGATGTAACTGTCTCCTAACTTCTCAAACTTGCCACCTGCAAAATGTTTCAAACACGGGCTAAACTGAATTGTGGAAAGGAGCAGATTAAGTACTGTGTCTATTAGCTATACTGCCAATGGAATTTCCGCTGCAATTTCTCAATGTTAAGCTTGATGTAACTCAATTCTTTCTTACCCATTATCTGCTGTTGTCTGGTCAAATTGAAGACAACAAAACACTCGGGAGAGTTAACATGCTGCCCGAGCACGCGGCCACTTCTAAGAACCTGCAATGTCCAACCCAGTCTCATAGTGGACCTAAGTTGACTCTGTCCATGTTGTAAAAATGACATATCATTCTGAATGATGTCTATGTCAGAAGACACAATATTATTTAGAGTATAAATACGAATGGCCAATGTGTTCATAACATTATTGACAATTGCTAAAGCCTTTTCCATGTTTTCTTTATCAATCTGCCTTAGACGTGTAGCAGCGTCCATTTGCGAAAGCTTCTAAATTTAAATGCACATGGCATATAAAAACGTTTTGTGCTTGGTTTTGTACTCATCAAGAATTCTTTTAAGTTGACTTCCTCTGATAGGAGACCAAGGTGTTCTTTGACAGCTGCTAATGTGGACGAACGTAACCACTATTGGTACAGTTTACCCACCCTATATGTTGTAATGGCACTTGAGTTTTGAGCTGTGACGTAGTGAGAGTCTGCTCATCTTGCTCTGAAACCCCATGTGGAAGTTACAAAACTTGTCTGACAACCATTTGTGTCCACTGGCCAGAATAACCGCCCACCAGGATGTGAAATTGAGGAATTAAAGATACCATTCTGAACCCAGCTAGTGAGTTGTTCCTCTGTGACATTTAAAAGTGCCTGCCAATTTTTTAATTTAGCTGGAGTTGGGATACTGGGCGCATGCAGTTCTTTTATGTTTGCTAACCCCGGGTAAGTTGTTTTCTGAACTGTGTCATTCAAAAATATTTGTAAAGGAATAAGGCATGCTCTAAATAAAAAATCTCTACCCTGTAATTTCCTATCACGTATTCCTCATACATTCTTCAATTCAACAGAATTTTTCAAAAATTCATAGCCCTCAATGGCCAACCAGCAAACAAATGAATCTGAATAAATTAATTTTGAGTCGGTTACCAACATTTTTCTCATTTTAGAAGGAGGTAATTTAAAGTAATATGACTCTGCATTTTTAGCATCATTCCCAGAAACATATGCAAACTTTTCTACTTATGCTTTGAAATGCCCCATTGGTGGAGTTGGACAATGCTCCCATTGTGTTTAATTAAAAACTGATCTCTGGGTACTAGCTCGGTGAAGGAAGTGATGTCCATAATTGTGGTGACAGAACCTTTCGCAGTGTTCATATACACAATTTCACTTTCAAATACAGTATAATATTTAACTTTAGAAAGCATGGAATACACTGTTTTAACATCCCAGTCATCAGAAACAAACACAGGTGTAATAGCATTATTCATAGACACTTTGAAGGCATATGGTATTTAAATGACCTCACTAGGTCCAAATATATCATATGAAACTTTATCCCACACAGTTCCATCAGGAATCGGAACAGTTGAAATATTCACCAGCGACAAGTCTCTTCAGACTTTATGGGGAAAAAAAGTAAGGTGTCAAAACCTCATCCACTAGTTCAACAGCAGAGCATTCAGGAAGATAGTGACCATTCATCAGTACAAAGAAAACAATGACAAACCCAATCCAAAGAAGGAAGGCAAGCAATGTCAGCAGTATCCATAGATAGTACCTTGGACAAACCAAATAATTGGTTTTAAGCCAGTTACAAAGCTTACGTGTTACTGAGACAGGTACAGTTGCAGTTGCAGAGAAATGTGAAAAAGAATCGTCAATATCGACAAAATAACCAGAAGCAGCTTGTTCACAAACAGGAGCGGGTGCAAAACTGGTAGATGGGCCCAATGGTGGTGATTCGTAATAAACAATGTCATCTGTTTGTGTTGAATTGGAATAGTAAAAATCCATATTTTGGATGTTTCTTGTCACTAAAGGGGTGACAGGAAGTCATGATAGTTCATGCTCTGCCCTCCCCAAGCTCCCAAAGCTAGGGGAGGCAATTGTAGCATTGGAAACCTGCAGATGCATTGTTGAGTGCTTGAAGCGGTATAGCCTGTTGGGTAGTGAGGGAGGCTAGGAACCTTCCCAGGAATCCTAGAGGTTTACTGTGCAGGATCAGCCAAATGATTCAATTTGACACTGTCAATTAAAACAGAGCGGTTTTCTTTACAACCAGGCAGCGGTGATACCATGTATTACCGGGACTGGAACAGGTGCTCTGTGTGAAGGGCCAAACTCCTTTTTCACTTCAATCTTTTCCCGTACTAGATACCCAACTTTAGGAATCCAGCCAGTAGAATTTGTTGGCAAATCCCTCTTTCCCAAGGTGGCAGCATAGGCAGATGAATTTTCATCACAGAATTGTTCAGTTTTCTGTAAAACAGCGACACATTCATTTATGTCAAATGGTGGTTTTGCCGCCACCACGCCAGGGCCATCAAGATATGGGACATACATAGGTATCCCAAACAGGACCACATAAGGGGTGTGTCCTCCCAAGGACGTTCAGGCAGTTTGTTTAGTGCTCTTTTGACTCCATATAGGCGATGACATCAGCTACGACCTCAACCTACTACCCTTGTTGTTAAGGATTGCTTTAAATCTTGGTTCTTCTGCTCCACAACAGAATTTCCTTCGGGATTATATGGAGATGATGGAGTTGAACACCCATTATTGCCATGGTGTCCCCGAATGTCCTAAAGGCAAAGGCAGGGCCCTGGTCTGACTGGAGTGCTGTAACTGCAGATGTCCCGAACAAGACCTGAAAATCTTTAATAACAGTTCAGGTGCGGGGTGTGGCCTGGCCACAACAGCGATGGCTGCCTGCTAAGAGAGCTCTGCATGCCAGCAGGAAAAAGGAGACGGTGGCGGAGCCCAAGAAGCAGGGGGGTGCACAGATCGTCCTCCGCAATATCCCCATACCAGCGGCGCGCTACCAGCTGCCTTTATGAGCCAGGAGGGACAGAAGACGGCACTACCTGGCCTGAGCTGCAGATGTCCCCAGCCTGGGCTTGTGAAGCCGCAGCTCAATTTAGAGGCTGCCCGGCGGGTGCCCTCAAGCGGATGGCTGTGCTGTGGCAGTGGCGGACCGCTGAGCACTGGCTCCCTGATAATGCCACCACAGCGGCATGGGGGGAGTGACGAAGGGGCCTCTTGCCTTCTCCCCACCTTTCTCCACATCACGTCGCCCCTTGACTCCGTGACACAGGCCCTAGAACCGCGTCGCAGATTGAGAGCAGCCGACTACCACTCACCACCTGAAAGGAGGAGCCGTGAGCAAGTTGCTCAGGAGGCCTATACACACGCTCGGGATCCCACACCGACTGGGAGAGCCCGGCAAGGCCCTATTTGTGACCCACACCTAGCAACAACCACCTGAGAGAACACAAGGACTCATCCAGCATAGGAGAGCCTCATCTGCATGGTAGACCCGCCACCGGAATTAATGTGGGCCACCGGTGAGATGTAGAGGATTGGTCTGTGATGGACCACTCTAACAGACCCAGACCCAGGCTCTTCACAGTCCCTCTATACCACCTGGACCTTGCCACAGACTCGAAATAGGTCTTCTCCTGAACCTGTTCTAGCAGAGCTCCGAGGGCCCTTGGACAGTGCAGTGCCCTCTTCTACTTGGCCTCATCAGGGGATACAGCACAATCCGCCCTCCTTCTTCAGTGATTATCCCTACGGGGTTGGCCGCATCCACCACATGCCTCTGGGGGCTGCAGGACCAAGACAGAATATAGCACTTATTTAGGGGCACAACCCCTTTCACCGCAGGATATATAGCCTGCCATCTCAAGTACACCTGAGGCTGGCCTTCCGAGCACCTCCAGGGACCTGCGGGTATTGGATACCACTGCCACCCTACCTGGGCCTCCCTGATCCACTACAGGTGCTGACCTGACCTCTGCCATCTCGCAATTCCATCAGGGGAATCAGCAACTTCCACTAGAGACCTTGACAGTGGTACATCCACCCCCTGGGTGCTCCTCATCACCTCTGTATCACTGGGGTACACCTCTAAGGTGGCACTTACTGGTGCTTCTCTTGCAATACCAGCTACTGGCCCAAGGCTGAAAGGCCGGAGTCTCCACAAACATATACTTAACCCAGTCGGGAGTGAGGACCCAGGCTCTCAATGCCTTCAGACAAACCGAGTGTCGAATCTGCTCGCCAGTTGCTGTTTTCCGAGGCCCTGTCCATCAGCACTGGGGACCTACCCAGAAAATGCCACCTGTCTCAGAGACACCGAACTCCCACACAGGAAGCCAGCTAGACTCCACGATGGACTGTATCTTGTGGGAAATCGCAGAGGTGGCAAATGACTGAAAGGTATGGATACCGCGATCTCAGAGGTGGCAGTGGAGTCCCTCTCCATTCGCGCAGACATAACTGGGTTTCAGAACAAGGTGACCGGTCTGGACCACTGCCTCTCCTTGGTGGAGGACAAACTAAAACAGCAGTTGGATAAGGACCAGGAACTGCAATACTTAATAAACAAACTCACGGACCTCGAAGATAGAAGCCGCAGAGATAATGTTTGCTTCTTCTGGATCCCTGAATAGACAGAAGGAGAGGATGCCAGTACCTTTCTCAAGAATACCCTACCTGCCCTTACCTTCTCCCCCCCATAGGAGCTCCAACAGGCTTATAGGATGGGCCCTCCCCGCAAGGATCCTCACAGGAAACCACGTCCAAAAATAGCTTGCTTCCTTTTGCACAAACAGGTGCGCCAACTCCCACGGATCTTACGACTACAAGGGTCATGAATTGCGTATAGCTCCATATTTTTCATGAGACACCAATGAGAAGCGGAAAGCCTTCCTGTTGCTATGCTCACAGCTCTGAAAACTCGACATAAATTTTGATCTCTTTGAGCCTCCCGAATGTGGATCACCAAGGATGGTCACTCCAGAGACTTTTTTAATCCCCTGGAACTGCGCCACTTCATGGATGACCTCCTCTCCCAGCCGATGGACCATTCCTCACCGGATACTCAGGCTGATCTACAATCACATGGGTCGTCCCCCACCGCCTCCACCTCCGAAGATCGTTGGGCCACCGGTGGTCATCAGAAATGGGGCAGAAACATGGACAGACTCCATAGGTCTCAGGAAGGCAGAGTAACGGCTCTTCAGGCGGTAGCGACCATCACACAGGGCCAGAACAGAGAAAAGTTCATATCTCCGCTGAAACCCTCTCCCACAGGAAACTGACCTTCGCCCCTCCTCAACCTCCACGTCTGCCCGCTGTGTCTACAGATGGAGGGTCATCATGGTGACGCTCCCTGGTGACCAGCTGAGTATACTGTTCCTTATGCACAGCACTATTATTTGCTTGTCCATACTGACCAGGCCAATCATGCACCCCCCCACTCAGGGATGCGTGGGTCCAAATGCACACCTCACCTCAGCATGCCACACCGGGGCTTATGAATAGCACTGGCCGCAGGGTTGGTGGCCCTTCTCACTGTCCCCGGTCACTTGGCATGTCATAACCACAGCGCACCCAGTGGCCTCCTCCACCTTAGTGGCATGCTATGGACTGGTTTATTAGATTATTCTGCATGGCTGTTTATGTTTCATGTTACACTTCTTGTTTTTGTAGCCCTGAGACATGCAACGATGTGTAGACCCGTAATGCTGTGCCCTGATGTGCTGTGGGATTAATATGGCCACTGCCTCACCACTGTGGACCCGACAGGTAGCCTCACATTCACATCAGGGGTCCGCACTCCTGTTGCCTAATCTAGGACTATTCCCTTGCCCCCCCCCTCAGGACGAGTCTCAATCTTTATGACCCACACAGAGATGATTATCCCCATTACCACCACCACCCTGCCGTGGTCCTCGTCTATAAGCACAGGGGTCACTTCTCCCTGCTTGCCCCTGGTCACAGGGTCCTCTTAGATCCTTGGCGTCCCTGGCTACTGCCCCTCCATGCTTCTAGCAACACCCCATCTCCCATCTGGGATGAATACATCCCCTCCCTCATCATCTCCCCACAAGCTTTGGCATTGTTTCACCCCATACTGACTCTTATGGCTGCCCGGCCCATCCGGGCCTTAAATGCTTCTGCCACCCACCGCCCCTCCAATCCTCTACTGCCACACACTGGAGCCTTGTCCTTGGCTGCATTATGTCACACTAGGTGGAACACAAGGGCTATCTCCCCACAGGTCTTGGACACCCTGCTTCGCTTCTCCTCACGCTTGGGGTCCTGCATATTCCATGCCGACCATCCCCGTAACCGAACGCCAGGTGATCATGCTCCACTCCTCTCGTTAAATCAGGCTGCTCCACCCTGGTCTCTTGCTCAGATCCACTGCAGAGTATCAGGTGCTACCCAAGGTCCCCCAAGATTGCCCTAGGAACCCCGACTCCTCAGGATGCCCACCCTCCCAAAATGACTGCCCACCAATTGCTGGCACTTTATATACACAGGCGTGCGTTTAAGTTAGCACTAACTGTAGATGGCACCCTCCACCCCCTTCGCTTCCACCCTCCTCATCCAAACCAGAGGGGCGTGTCGCACCCCTCTCCCTCCACACTGATCCCGAGTCACCTGCTGCCTCTGACCACACTCTGCGTCCCATTCTCTGCCTTTGTTCCTCCCCCCCATCATATCTGGGCATTGCAAGGTGGCCCTCCTCCCCAATCCGCTTTGCCAGGATGCATGTCGGAAACTGGGTAGGAGTATATATTTGTATATCTATGCATCATCCAATGCACCCACCCGTCCCTATCCATTGCTCTCTGAAAAATGAAAACCAGTACACTGCTTCCCCCCTGCTCAGTTTTTGTTCCTGTTATGGATCACTTTTATCCTGTGCATACCACTTGCCATCCCCGCCCCTTCCCAAGTTGTGGAAGAGGACCTCCAGCGCAAGTTTAGACCCACAGCTAAACGTTCCTCGACCCGCTCCAGGGTTCCTCCACCTCGGTGTTGTTTCCTGTCCTGCCTCCCTCTCCTTCCCCCGCTTGTCCCCCTCTCCTCTTCTTTCTTCCTGTGTTATCCCTTTCCTCCCCCTCTGCACCTTCTGTTCTCAAGAAGCAGCAGACCCCACCGCCTCTAGTGACCGAGGGGCCCCTTCTCTGTGAAACCCCACCCCTGTTATTTCCCTCTTGTCTCTCCACTGCTTTCTGGCCTTGGCCTCCCCTGTTCTCCACCCCTGGTTCAGACCTGTCCCCTTACATATGGTGTCTCTTCTAAGACCTAGGACCATTGATGCCTCACCCATCCCTCAGACCCGGAATACACTTTCATGTGACCAGTCCACGATACCCACTCTCAACTAGACTGTTTCCTAGTAAACCCATGGACAGTAACAAATGATGAGGACTCACGTATGTTGGGGGCCGGCCTCTCCGACCACTCTTCCGTCCTCCTCACCCTCTTCTTGGGTCTAGCTAACTTGGGGCCCAAGCTGCGGTGTTTAAATATTTCGCATTACCTCATGCCTCAGTGCAAGGCTCAACTCAGATCTCATGTTGCAACCTATTTAGAAGACAACAGAGACTCATCATTTCTGTCAGAGTCTTCTGGGCCACAGCCAAGGAGACAATCTGGGGCCAACTAATGAGAGGCACGGGTATTGCAAGTGCCTTAAGGGACACACAACAAGCATTCCTAGAGGATACAATAGTGGCCCTCATGCGCCAATATACCACAAAACCTTTCCCAGCCCTTTGTTGTCAACTTGAGAGGGCCAAAATGGACCTTGATACCCTCTTTACATCCAAGGTGGGGTTGACCCTTAGCAGAATGAGGGGATGCCACTATGAGCACAGGGAAAAAGCAACCCTTGCTATCCCGGGCATTCACTCCTCGACTGTTGACCTCCTTACATACCCCCAGGATATAATTGATGAATTTACAGCCTTTTACTGCTCCCTCTACACTTCTGAAACCATGGAAGTCCCTGCGCGACTGTTGGCCTTCTTCGCGGACGTCCCACTACCTAGCCTCAATGTAGAACACAGAAGCTTACTGGAGGTTCGAAATCAGCAAGGACGAGATTGCCCAAGCTATTTCTAACCTCTCCTATCATAAAGCAGCAGGGGAAGATGGTTTTCCCGCAGAATTTTACAGAATTTTACAAAGGGGGGATGTAGTCATTTCCCTGTACGAGGCTTTCCAGGACACAACACGTACTGGCACCTCGCACCCCACCTTTACCAAAGCTACCATCACTGTCCTCCGCAAGCAGGGAAAAGACCCCCTACTTTGAGGTATCTAGTGGTCCATCTCTCTCCTGAATGGAGACAATAAGGCCCTCATTACAACCCTGGTGGTCGGTATTAAAGCAGCGGTAATACCGGCAACAGCCCAGTGGAAAACAATGGAATCACGACCATGGCGGAAACCGCCAACAGACAGCCACTTTAACATTCCGACCGCCACGGAGGTAGAAACAAACACCGCGGTGGTATCCGCCAACAGACAGTCGGAAGACAATGTACCGCCCACCCCATTACAAGAGGCCTATCTGCCACCTTTTCCAGGGCGGTACCAACGCTAGCAAAAGCACAGCGGAAACAGGACTTGGAACGGAAACCACTCACTTCTCGACACCCAACGAGGAACCAGGACGCCATGGAGCCCGAACTACAGGTCCTGCCCATGCTGGTCTTCCTCCTCTTGTATCAGGAGCAGGAAAGACGCCGTCGACGACCACGGTGAGTACTGCACCTACAACACTGGGGAGGGTGGGAGGGAAAAGATGGTGACACACACATGCAACACCCCCACCCATACCCCCACCCTCACCCACAACACCATACTCACAAATGCATGCAGCAACATTACATATACACCACCTCACACCCTGGAAGAATGCAAGGACAAAAGAAAATGGTTGTAACGAGTGTAATCAATAAAAATCAGATAGGGCAATTTCAAAAATCAGTATATACAAATATGTACACCTGTCGCGCCGCACCGCGTGGCGCGAGCCGAGCATTCAGCACAAGCCGCGCGTTCGGCTCGGGCCGCGCTTCGCGTCTCTAAGACGCGGCGCGCCCCGAGCCTTTCTTGCACTCTGCGAGGCCCCAGGACTTACTTGGGGCCTCGCGCTGCTCTCTCCCTCCGTCTTGTTGGGGCCTCCTGACCCCTCTTACCTGTTTGGGGCTCCTTTTTCTTCTTTTTCTGTCTTTCTTCCTTTTTGGGTCTGTTTCTTCCTCTGTCCTTTATGTCCTTTCCCCTTCCCAGGTTACCTCTGTCTTCCCAGCATTCCTCCTTCCCTATTCTCTATGGTTTCTGCTCCAGTCTATTCTATCTACTTTTCCCTATTCAAGATGGTGTCCTTTTTCTTCCTGTGGGTCACTTCCTGTTTTATGGTATTTAAGGGTGGTGTTTCTTTTCCTCTTTGCGCTGCAACACTCTCTGTTTCAGTTAGTGTCCTCGCTCCTGATTTCCTAGCCTTTGGCTCTGGATTTCGCCATTTCTGTGTTATGTCAGTTCCTTTGATTCCTGTTCCTCTGTTCTTGTTCCAGGAATCCCCTGCGAATCTTCTGGGAGGTTTTTTCCTCTTCTTCTGAAGGGGTTTTTTCCCTCTGGCGCTACTTTCTCACGGTCACGGTCTGTCCTTGGCGTTTCCTCGCCTACAGCACCGTGGCTACCAGAAAGAGTCGCCCCTTTTTGGGCCAAAGTCGAACTCTCAAGATCCACGCCTCAAGATCTGCAAACTCCAGGCGCAAGCAGCACGTGAGTCGTGACAGATTGCAGCGCCAAACCATCCCGACGTCTTCTAACACCATGGAAGACACTGTGGTAGCTGCTGCGGATCCGGATCAAGCTCTGCTAACTACAATTCAGCAACAAGCTCAAGAATTACAGCAACTACGCAGTGAGAATGCTGCGCTGCGACAGGCTTTGGCTTTCCGCAGTGGTGATGTCCCGACGCTCTCCGCCTCTACCCATCGTTTTTCGGGTGAACCAACCAAGCTGCGAGAGTTCCTTGACTCCTTGACAGTGTACTTCGCCTTCCGACCCACCCAATTCTCCCATGACAGAACAAAGGTGGGTTATCTCATCAGTGCCTTATCCGGTCCTGCCTTGGCCTGGGCAACCCCGATGGTATCATCTAACGATCCGGTATTGTCGGATTATTCCGCCTTTGTGAACCGTTTCAAGCTGATGTTTAGTCGTCCGGGATTGGAGGCTTCAGCAGAAGAGGCCTTATGCGATATTCATCAAGGTTCACAAGATGTCCTTCAATACATTACACGCTTTCGTCAACTAGCGGCAGAGACCACCTGGGTGGAACGTACTTTGGTGACTTTGTTTCGTAGAGGACTCAAAGAAGAAATCAAAGACGAACTAGTACATTCCACCAGAGTGGAAGATCTTCGTGGCCTGATGGATCAAGCCCTCTCCATCGAGTATCGCCTTCAGGAACGGAGAGCAGAGAAGAGAAAGAGCAGAGGGTCTTTTCAACCAAGCACCTCACGAGTTTTTCCGCATCGTTCTGAGGAACCTCGCCCTCCTGTCAGAGACACCGAAGGAGAACCCATGCAGGTGGATACAACTCGAGGCCCTCTCTCCGCTAGCGAACGAGAAGATAGACGAAAGAAGGGTTTGTGTTTATACTGCGGTTCTGCCGGCCACATACTGCGTACCTGTCCAGTACGTCCATCAAGGCCATCGGGAAACGCCGCTTCCCGTCCTCTGTAAGAAGGGAGGGGACGGGATTAGCAGCTATACCTTCCATCAGTTCTTTCAACGACAATACCACATCCTTGTTCATTTTACCAGTAATGTTACAATTACCTGATGGCCGTCAAGAGAAGACTATGGCACTACTAGATTGTGGAGCTAGTGGTATTTATATGGATAAGAAGTGGGCCACCACTCAACAAGTTCCTATACAACCTAAGGAGATTCCAGAACAAGTACACACGGTGGATGGATCTTTGATATCATCGGGTCCAGTAGATACAACTACCCTGATGCTGAATCTACAGATCAGTAACCATCAGGAACACATCTCCTTTGATCTTATAACTTCCCCCAACCATACCATCATTCTTGGAATCCCGTGGTTCATCAGACATAATCCATATGTGAACTGGGCTACCCGGACGGTTTCCTTGTCTTCACAGTTCTGTCACGAGCACTGTTTTGCTTCAGACAAGTATTGGTCGCCTAAGAGGTCAATAATCACGGAGGGTACCACCGGTTCGACCATAAATACAGTCCAAGGAGTTCCTGAACACTATTTGGATTTTCAAGATGTCTTCCAAAAACCTTCCAAACCTGTGTTACCTCCACATCGAGATTACGATTGTGCTATTCCCTTGGAACCTGGCACTATTGTTCCTTTTGGCAGGATGTATTCCCTCACGGAAACTGAAAAGGAAGTACTAAAGGAGTATTTGGATGAAAATATTCAAAGTGGTCTTATTGTTCCATCGTCTTCTCCGGCCGGGGCTCCTCTCTTTTTCGTACCCAAGAAGTCAAAGGACCTTCGCCCTTGCCTGGATTTTCGAGGCCTGAATAAAATAACTATTAAAGATCGTTATCCTTTGCCTCTCATAAGGGACATTTTAGAGGCAGTCAGAGGGGCCCAACGGTTTACCAAACTAGATCTACGGGGAGCCTATCACCTCTTACGCATTAAAGAAGGAGATGAGTGGAAAACGGCCTTTAGGACTCCATTTGGTCACTTTGAATACAGGGTAATGCCTTTCGGTCTTACTAATGCCCCGGCAATCTTTCAGAGATTTATGGACTCAGTATTCTCGGATCTCCTGAATCAGACAGTTGTAATCTACCTTGATGATATTCTTATTTATTCCAGAAATCCCGAACTCCATTCTTCCCATGTTAAACAAGTCCTTCAACGACTCCGGGCACATCAACTATTTTGCAAACCCGAAAAGTGTGAGTTTGACCAGACGGAAGTCAAATATCTAGGATATCATTTAAGTACCACCGGAGTAGCCATGGATCAAGAAAAAGTACAAGCTATCCTAGATTGGCCTTCTCCATCTTCTATTAAAGAAACACAATGCTTTCTAGGATTGGCGAACTTCTATCGACAATTCATCGCAGACTTTGCAAAACAAACTAGCCATATAACTCACACTTTAAAGAAGGAAAATCTTATTAAAGGGTTTGTCTGGACTAAAGCTGCTGAAACAGCTTTTCAGGATTTAAAGAAGGCATTTACACAAGCTCCCATCTTAAGACATCCAGATACCAACAAACGATTTATTGTCGTCACCGATGCTTCTGAAAAAGCCATTGGTGCCGTCCTACTCCAACAACAAGAGGATGATGGTCTTGAACATCCTGTTTTCTATTTGTCTCATATACTCTCTATTGCAGAACAACATTACTCAGTATTGGAAAGAGAATTGTTGGCTCTGAAAACAGCTTGTATTGAATGGAGGCAGTTTCTGATGGGTTCCAAGGAACCTTTTGAAGTGAGAACAGACCATCGAAACTTACAATGTTTACGAAATTTCGTATGCCAAAATAGTCGTCAAGCTCGTTGGGCCTTCTTCTTCAGCCAGTATGATTTCTACATTACATATATTCCTGGCTCCCAAAACATTCTGGCTGATGCTCTATCGCGTCGTTATCCAGATTGTACTCCTGTCCCAGCTCAACCCCTACTGGAATCTAGTAAGATCATTGGGGTAGCTCAGTCTTTTCTGGAGGAGGTACAACTGGAGTACCCCAATCTATCTGATGATGAAGTAGAGAACTTAAGGCCTCTTTTACATAAGAGACAAGGATACTATTATTATCACGATCTGTTATTCATCCCCACTAACAGAGTGAGAGAAAAGGCATTACAAATGTGTCATGATTCACCGGTTGCTGGTCATAGAGGCATCAAGGCCACACAAGAACTGTTATCACGATTTTTCTGGTGGCCTACTTGGAAACAGGATATTGAAACATACGTTCAGGCTTGTCCCACATGCGCTCAAGTCAAGATTCCCCGAACCAGACCTGCGGGATTACTCCAGCCCTTGCCGGTTCCGCCAACTCCATGGCACACCATCTCTACCGATTTCATGTGTTCGTTACCACTCTCAGCAGGAAACCGGGTAATCATGGTCACTGTGGACTCTTTTACTAAGATGGCTCACTTCACTGCCTTGAAAAAGCTACCTACATCCCAAGAATTAAGCCAGATATTCATCGAACATATCTTCCGTCTTCATGGACTTCCTCATACTCTTATATCTGATAGAGGACCTCAGTACATTTCCCGGTTTTGGAGGTATTTTTGTAAGACACTAAACATCGATAGAGCTCTGTCATCGGGCTTCCATCCTCAGACCAATGGACAGACCGAGCATCTGAACCAAGGCTTAGAACAATACCTTCGTTGTTTTTGCAACTCAACTCAAAGCAACTGGAACACTTATCTCCCTATCGCTGAATTCTCTTATAATAACTCAGTCCATAGTGCCTCCAAGACCACTCCTTTTTTCTGTTCTTATGGTTTTCATCCTACCTCTTTTCCTACTTCTTCTCTGTCTCCCACTCCCTTGCCCGCTATTACTCATTTTTCCAAACGTCTTCTACAAATCCATAGACTGATTCGTTCTAATCTCTTACACACCAAGAGATATATGAAGAAAGTAGCAGACAAGAAACGTAGGGCCACTCCGGACTACCATCCACAGGATAAAGTTTGGCTTTCTTCTAAATTCTTACCCTCACGTCTTTCTCAGAACAAATTCACACCTCGCTATTACGGGCCTTTCCGTATTCTCCAGTTGCTTAATCCTGTCACTGTCCGTCTTCACTTGCCTCACACATGGAAGATTCATCCAGTCTTCCATGTCTCCCAACTCAAACCTTATGTACCAGATCCGTATTCCCGTCAGTTTTCCTGTCCTCCTCCTGTCTTAGTGGATGATGTTCCTGAATATGAGGTTCAGGAGATTTGTGACTCTCGTCTTTTTCACACCCGTCTGCAGTATCTGATTCATTGGAAGGGTTATCCTCTCAGTGAGTGTTCTTGGGAAGATGCATCTTCTGTTCATGCTCCTCTTCTGACTCAGCGCTTTCACCGTTTATTTCCTTTCAAACCAGGGCCTTCGGGAGGGGGGCCTACTGTCGCGCCGCACCGCGCGGCGCGAGCCGAGCGTTCGGCACAAGCCGCGCATTCGGCTCGGGCCGCGCTTCGCGTCTCTAAGACGCGGCGCGCCCCGAGCCTTTCTTGCACCCTGCGAGGCCCCAGGACTTACTTGGGGCCTCGCGCTGCTCTCTCCCTCCGTCTTGTTGGGGCCTCCTGACCCCTCTTACCTGTTTGGGGCTCCTTTTTCTTCTTTTTCTGTCTTTCTTCCTTTTTGGGTCTGTTTCTTCCTCTGTCCTTTATGTCCTTTCCCCTTCCCAGGTTACCTCTGTCTTCCCAGCATTCCTCCTTCCCTATTCTCTATGGTTTCTGCTCCAGTCTATTCTATCTACTTTTCCCTATTCAAGATGGTGTCCTTTTTCTTCCTGTGGGTCACTTCCTGTTTTATGGTATTTAAGGGTGGTGTTTCTTTTCCTCTTTGCGCTGCAACACTCTCTGTTTCAGTTAGTGTCCTCGCTCCTGATTTCCTAGCCTTTGGCTCTGGATTTCGCCATTTCTGTGTTATGTCAGTTCCTTTGATTCCTGTTCCTCTGTTCTTGTTCCAGGAATCCCCTGCGAATCTTCTGGGAGGTTTTTTCCTCTTCTTCTGAAGGGGTTTTTTCCCTCTGGCGCTACTTTCTCACCGTCACGGTCTGTCCTTGGCGTTTCCTCGCCTACAGCACCGTGGCTACCAGAAAGAGTCGCCCCTTTTTGGGCCAAAGTCGAACTCTCAAGATCCACGCCTCAAGATCTGCAAACTCCAGGCGCAAGCAGCACGTGAGTCGTGACAACACCAACTACATAAGTCCGGATGTTAATCAAATCATTGTCCATGGATCAGTGTCCCAAAATGCATGGGCGAAGCCCACACAAGATACCTGACTCGAAACGGAGAGAACACTGCAGGGGCATCAAATCGAAATGAAACAGGCACCTCACGGGGAGAGGGGGGCACCTCAGCCGGATGATCGGACGACGCCACTGCTCCACGAGGGTGCTCCATGCCCACTGCTGTATCCTGGGGAGTGCAAAGCCACAGTCTATCAAGTCTTTCCATTGGGTGGTTTGCCCACTGCACTATCCTGGGGAGTGCAAAGCCACAGTCTCTCAAGTCTTTCCAGTGGGTGGTTTGCCCACTGCTCTATCCTGGAGAGTGCAAAGCCACAGTCTCTCAAGTCTTTCCAGTGGGTGGTTTGCTCACTGCTCAATCCTGGGGTATGGAAGGCCACAGTCTCACAAGTGGATAAGAGTCTCCACTGGTTCTGGAGGTGGGCTTTTTGCCCAGAGTGCTTCATCCTGCCAAGGACTGAGGTAGTGGATGTATCTCTCCACTGGTTCTGGAGGGGGCTTTGTGCCCCAAGTGCTTCATCCTGCCATGGACTGAGGTAGTGGATGTGAACCTCCACTGGTACTGGAGGGGGCCTTGTGCCCAGAGTGCTTCATCCTGCCAAGGACTGAGGTAGTGGATGTATCTCTCCACTGGTTCTGGAGGTGGCTTTGTGCCCAGAGTGCTTCATCCTGCCAAGGACTGAGGTAGTGGATGTGAATCTCCACCGGTTCTGGAGGGGGCTTTGTGCCAAGAGTGCTTCACATGCTGTGTGGCAGGTCCCATTCCCTCACTTGGGTGTGTGTGCCACAAGATTGCCTGGGAACAGGTAGCATGATACGCCATGGAGGCACAGACACACTCCACCCTGCTGCGACTTCGCCTGCCACCTGCTGGTACAAACTGTGCTGGGAGTCATGCCTCATGGATGCTGGGCAGGGTCCAGGACATCTCCTGCAGCCTTGGACGGCTGCCCACTGGGGATGATTGCCATGCCAGCTGTGGTGGCACTGTCTGAGCACATCGCGGGGATGGTGGTTGCGGCGGTGTCTGTGGCGGAGGTGCTGGCGGTGGTGCATGTGTCTACACCTGTGGAAGGACACAGCAGGACGTCTCCTGCAGCCCACTGGGGATTATGCTGGGGACTGTTGGTGAGGCAGCAGACGTGCAGGTGGCGGTGATTGTGGTGGTGCAGGTGGCGGTGCAGGTGGCGGTTCTGGTGGCGGTGCAGGTGGCGGTGTCCACCGCCGTACAGGTTGATGTACTGGATGACATAAGGGATGACTCTGGACCCTCAGCTGGAGCCACTGTGCCCTGTCCCGACCTGCTCTTTGGCTTGTGTCCCTTCCCCACCTTTGATGTTGCTGCTGGTGTCTTGCCACTGTCCCCTTTTGGTTTGGAGGAGCCCTTGCTTGCTGGTAGGTGCAGCATCTCCCTCTGGCATGTGGGCACCTTCTTCACCTTGGCAGGTGGCGGAATGGCCTGCTCCTTGGCCTCGCTAGGTGGCACACTGGCAGCCCTGATGGGTGGCACCCGCGATGAGACCGGAGTTGCTGGGACCACTGTGCTTGGGGATTTGGTGGCTGAGGTTCTGGGCTGGGACCTGGACAGCCTGGCCCTAGTGGAAGGACGGGGGGGAGGTGTAGGGAAGAGGTCAATGTTAGCCAGGAAAAGTTTCTTAGACACACTGGGAAGGGAAGATGTAGGGGGTTTGGGAGTGGAGGAAGAGGTAGTGGTTGTAGGAGGTGTACGTTTGCTGAATTTGGGTGAAGGTGCATGGGTTGGAGGCTGTTGTGAGGGGGATGGCTGTTGGGTGGGTGTGCACCTGCGTTTGTGTAGTTTGGGAGGAGGGCTCACAGACACACTGGGAGAGGACACAAGGGATGTGTGAATGGTAGTGGGGGTGGTGAGTGCACGTGATCGGTGGTGGTGCTTATGTTTGCCATGTCCACTCTTGTGTGTTGATGAGTGTGCATGCTAGTCTGATGGTGTGCTTGGGATAGGCTGAGGTACAGGGGATTGGGTCGGGGTAGAGGAAGCTGGAGGGGGGAGGCTGGACACAGGGACAATGGCTGCCATCAGTGCTGAGGCCAGAGCCTTAAATGCTCCCTGTTGGGCCCCCTGGCCAGAATGAATGCCCTCCAGGTATGCATTTGTTTGCTGCAAATGCCTCTCAACACCCTGGATGGCATTCAAAATGGTAGATTGCCCAACAGTGAGGGATCTCAGGAGGTCAATAGCCTCCTCACTGAGGGCGGCAGGGCTGACTGGGGCAGGGCCTGAGGTGCCTGGGGCAAAGGAGATGCCCACCCTCCTGGGTGAGCGGGCACAGGAAACACGCTGAGGGGCTGCTGGGAGGGCGGTGCTGGTAGGGGGGGTGGCGGCGGTACCTGTTGATGTGGTGGGCACAGAGGTGCCTGCCACTGCAAGGGAGCTCCCATCAGAGGAGGAGTCGCTGGTGTATGCTCCTGTCCCCGTCGTGGAGCTCCCCTCGCCCTCCGTCCCACTGGTGCCTTCAGACTCCGTTACTTCACCCTCCTGGGCCATGTGGGATACAGCTCCCTCCTGCTCTGGTGCCAGATAATGCTAATGCACGCAAGAACAGGGTGACAAAACAAAAAGGGGGGGAGACAGAAGAGACACATGGTCAGTGCATGCAATACCACTACCGTTGCATGGGGGAGCAGCCCTATGCACTAAGCCATGCACTAACAGTGCAGGGGAAAAGCACATGTCCAAGGGGGACTCTGTCTAGACCCATTTCATGCACAACTGGAACCCATGGGAGCCTGACTAGGTCCGAGAGGACAAATACCCCCTTTGGGGTTGGAGTGGGAATGAGGCTGCAAAACAATGAATCTACCTTTGCGCGTCTGCCCTTGCATAGGGAAACCCACCACCCCCACCTATACACCTCGTCAAACGTGCCGAGTGAGCTGAATGACAGTGTACTCACCCCCTTGTGGCTGTTGTGATGCCCTCATGCGCCCATCCAACTCTGGATATGCCACTGCCAGGATCCGGTACATCAGGGGGGTCATGGTGCGACAGGCACCCCTTCCACATTGGGAGGCCATCCCCAGCTGGGCCTCCGCTGTCTTCTTGCTCCAGCGGCGCAGGTACTCCCATCTTTTACGGCAGTGGGTGCTCGGTCTATGGTAGACCCCCAGGGTCCACACTCCCTTGGCGATAGCACGCCAAACACCCTTCTTCTGGTGAGCACTGACCTAATGGAAAAGTTAAGTTATAATGGATGTTACTATCCCGTACAGTTCTTCTCACACATTACCTAAAAACCTCCCACCCTTGCCCAGACATACACACACACACACTATCCTCACATGCTGGCCTGTCCCGTCCCCTTCCATCCACAACACTCCATACAATCATGTGCCATCCACCATGATCATAGTGTACTCACCTGTTTGTCTGGAGGACGTACAGTTGCGTGTACTGGGGGAGGACCCCATCCACTAGTTTCTCCAACTCCTCTGAAGTGAAGGTAGGGGCCCTTTCCACAGACACTGTAGCCATTGTTGCTTCCAGACAGAGGGCACAGCAGCACTTGCAGTGCAGGTCCTCTCCTATTGAAGGTCAGGTATCAAGTGAGTGAACAGTTAGAAAATGGTGGCCACGTCCGCGGCGGTGTGTACCGTCACCGCCGGCGTACTTCGTCATTGCCTTCTGGAACTTGTAGGGCCCAATGATAACCAATGCTGAATTGCGTGGTGGTCTTCGACCGCCTACCGCGACGCTGCACAACGCCAGCGCAGTTACCTCATTTCCCCTTGTCCCACCTTACAAGTCAGGCAGCCGCCATTTCAGGGGGCCACATGGCAGGCCAAGTAACTGCGTCACACCTATTTAGGCCAGGAATAAGGACAGACAAAGGCAGATAGAGAAAATGTAACATTTTTGCAAAACAGCATTGTGATACCTAAGTGTTGTATGACACTCTGCTCATCCTTCTCCTCCATAGGGCACGTCCGCTGGGGCAGGTGATGAGATGGCGGCATCCTCCGGTGTACAGACCCCTGGTGGACCTGTCGACAATGGAAGAGAGACACATAATTATCACTTACAGACTTAATTGTGCTACAATCCAGGAACTGTGTGCCAAGTTGGAGCCAGATCCGATTTCAGCTATCCGCCATCCCACAGGAATCCCCCCTCTAGTGCAGGTCCTGTCTGTACTCCATTTCCTGGCCAGTGGGCCTTTTCAAACAACAATGGTCATGGCTTCAGGGATGTCCCAGCCAATGTTCTCTAACCTGTAGCCCAGAGTGTTGTCTGCCATGCTGAAACACATGCGCAGCTACATCGTTTTCCTCAAGTGGAGGATTTGCCCACAGTGAAAGGTGACTTCTATGCCCTGGGACATATCCCCAACATCATTGGTGTCATTGATGGTACACATGTGGCATTTGTCCCCCCGCAGGAAGGAACAGGTGTACAGAATCTGCAGAAGCTACCATTCAATGAATGTGCAGATAGTGTGTTTGGCAGACCAGTACATCTCCCATGTGAATGCCAAGTATCCTGGCTCAGTGCATGACGCTTGCATTTTGAGGAATATCAGCATCCCTTATGTGATGGGGCAACTCCAGAGGCACCGGGTGTGGCTAATAGGTGAGCCTAAAGTCCCCACACAGTTTCATTTGCTGTCTGGGTATGGGAGATTCCCTAATGTTTGGAGGATGTCTAACAGTTGTCCCTCGATATTTGCAGGTGACTATTGTAGGACCTAGCATAAGTCTGCCTTTTTACCTCTGTATATGGACCCTGACTTGTCACTTTGGCTTTCCATTTCACAGATCGGGGTCCCCATTTGTGCCCTCTGCTATGTTTACTCCTGGCCTACAGGTGTGTAACATTGGTATGTGAACAAGTACATTGACATTGCTATATTCCAGAGATTTTGCAATTACACATTTGTGAAAGCACAGACTGACTCCAAATTGTTTTGTGATTCAAGGGTGTTTATTTCTGTGCAACTAAGTGGAGGGGGGGGGGACGGGCTGGGGTGATGGTTCAGGAATGTCCATGGCAGAGTCCAGTCTCTTGGTCTCACAGGTGCATTGTCCAATGGGGCATAGGAAGTGGAGCTATGGCAGTTTAAGGTGGACAGAGTGACAAAGTGGGACAGAAGGGTGACAATCAAGAGGGTCTTGTTTCCTGGCGGGGGCCTTGGCAATGTTCTCTGTCTTGTTCCTGGATCTCAGGGACTGTTTGCGGGGTGGTTCTCCTTCTGCAGGGGGTGGGGTGCTGGTGGCCTGTTGGTCCTGTGCCGGTGCCTCCTGTCCACAAGCGCCGGCGGAGGTGGATGGCTGTTCATCATCCAGGCTAGTGTCAGGGGCCCGTTTGTGTCTCACTGTGTCCCCCATGCTGTTGACAAGGTCTGCCAGCACCCCTGCAATGATGACCAGGGTGGTGTTAATGGACTTCAAGTCCTCCCTGATCCCCGGGTAGTGTTCCTCCTGCAGCCGCTGGGTCTCCTTAAACTAGGCCAGTACCATGCCCATGGTCTCCTGGGAATGGTGGTAAGCTCCCATGATGTTGGAGAGTGCCTAGTGGAGTGTCGTTTCCCTGGACCTGTCCTCCCCCTTAGCCACAGCAGTCCTCCCAGCTTCCCTGTTATCCTGTGCCTCTGTCCCCAGAACCGTGTGCCCCCTGCCACTGAACCCAGGTCCCTGATTGTCTTGGGTTGCTGGGTTTGCCTGGGTTCCCTGTAGTGGTGGACACACTGCTGATTGCTGATTGACGTGTCCTGGGGACAAAGGGATGGGCCCGCTGGTTGGGTGCTGTGGCGGTGTTTCCTGAGGGGGGAGGTTCAGTGGTGGTTTGGGACTGTGTCAGGGGAACCGACTGTCCCGAGGTCTCTGATGGGCCGGGCTGGTTATCTTGATCCAGGCGTGCAGAGCTGCTGTCATCACTGTGGGCCTCTTCTGTAGGGGGACTGGATATGTCTGGCACTTCCTGTCCGGTGACATTGGGTAGGGGTCCTGTTGGGGTGTAAATGCATAGTTATTGTATCTGTATGTGCCATCTTGTGCATTGGGGGAGGTACCCTCTACTCCTCTGCTTGCATAATTGTGTTTGCCCTTTTGTGATAGTTGTTTTGGGGTCTGTGTGGGTTTCTGTACTGGACATGCTTTGGTGACGGTGGTCCAGGCATAGGTGTTGCATGCAGGGCCTTGGTATTGAGATGTGTGGGTTGTGATGGTGGGACATATGTGAGATGATGGTGTGATGGGAGTGAGGGTAAGGGTGGGGGTATGTGATGGCATGCAGGTGGGGTGGGGGGGATAAAGTAGTTAAGATATGACTTACCAGAGTCCAGTCCTCCTGCTACTCCTGCGAGGCCCTCAGGATGCAGTATTGCCAAGACTTGCTCCTCCCGTGTTGTTAGTTGTGGGGGAAGAGGGCGGGTATCCACCGCCAGTCCTCTGTACAGCAATCTGGTGTCTGGATACCATGGAACGTACCTTCCCCCGTAGGTCGTTCCATCTCTTCCTGATGTCATCCCGTGTTCTTGGATGCTGTCCCACTGCATTGACCCTGTCGACGATTCTCCGCCATAGCTCCATCTTTCTGGCAATGGAGGTGTGCTGCACCTGTGATCTGAATAGCTGTGGCTCTACTCGGTTGATTTCCTCCACCATGACCCTGAGCTCCTCCTCAGAAAACCTGGGGTGTCTTTGAGGTGCCATGAAGTGGTGTGGGTGATGTGTGAGGTGCTGTCTGTTGTGATGTGTGGGGGGTTGTGTTGGTGTGTGTTGTTTGAGGTGTGTGGATGTTGTATAAGTGATGGTGTTGTGTGTCTGTGGATGCTGGTGTTGTGTTTGCTAATCTCTCTCTCAGGCCTTCTTCGAAGTTTAGGTTGTAAGGGTTTGTGGGTAATGTGGGTGTGTGTTTTATAGTGGTGTGGGCGTGTGGGTGTGGTGTGTGTATGTGTATCAGGTGTATTTTGAATTGTCCAATGTGGTTGTGTTCTGTAAATGTGTGTGTATTTTGAGCGCTGCAGTGTGTACCGCCAATTGATTACTGCAGTTGAAAGACCGCCACGTTGATTTGTGGGTCGTGATACTGTGGGCGTATTCTTGTTGGCGTAACGGTGTGGGTTTTGGTATTGCCAGTTTATCACTGACCTTTGGTGTGGCAGACTTGTTTAGGTGTCTGTATTCTGGCAGATTCCGAGATGTGGGTTGTAATACCTGTAGCGGTATTCCGGTAAGCTGGCGGTCTTCAGCGCAGCAGAAAGTGGGATTTACTGCCAGGGTTGTAATGAGGGCCTAAGATCCTAGTGGGGGCACTGGCAGCCCTATTGCGCAAAATTATCCCCTCCCTTATCCACCATACCCAGGTAGGATTTCTGCCCTGTCACTCATCCAGAAATCATCTACATGCTTTGGCACATACCTTATGGTCAGCATGGGACTTTCAGGATGAGGCCCTCGCTTTATCCCTGGACGCCAAAAAAGCATTCAACAGGATTGAATGGTGGTATCTCTTTGAAGTCATGCAACGCTTTGATGTGGTTGCTGAGTTTATCACCAAGGTTAGCTGGCTCTAAGACTTGCCCACCGCCCAGGTGAATTAGGAGGTTTCCTATTGGACCCATTTCCATCAAAAGCAGGACCCGTCAAGGCTGTCCACTATTGTCCTTACTGTTTCTTCTGGCCATTGAACCGCTGGCCGCTGCGATCCGGCATACCCCGAGTATATCGAGAATCCCCCTCCTGAGCTGCACCTCTGCTGTATATCTATATACGGATGATGTCCTACTTACTCTCACGGATCTGAAGCTTTCAATCTAGGGTCTACGGGGCATCCTTGCTAATTTTGCAGCTTTATTGGGGTATAAAGTAAACTGGGACAAAAGCGAGGCACTGCCGACCTCCCATGTCACCACAAAGATGGCCATTGTGGGCATATCGGTCCACTGGATGCCTTTCCACCTTAAATATCTACACCAACAGAGGCCCAAATTGCATGATTACAGACAATCTGCTAGCTCGCACACACCTGGATTTTGCCAAGTGGTCTATATGAGACATCTCCCTCTAGGGGAGAGTCCAAGCAGTGCGCATGGTGACACTACCCCGCTTCACATATGTGTTGGGCATGCTTCCCTTGCTTTATCTCTTGTGCTCTATAGACAGAAGCATATGTTCTTTCGTTGGTGGTCCTCCCAACCCCGCTTAACCAAAACCAAATTATTGGCCCACCGCTCCCGGAGTGGCATAGGCATGCCCTCGGTGGAGACGTATGCACTGCACCTCTCATAACTGGCATACATGCTCCCAGGACGAGAGACACACCACAATGGGTACAAATGGAACAAGCCTTACTAAACAGCCCTTGGGGGGGTAAGCCCACTTTATGGAGACGGGAAGTCTGGAGCACAACCAAATAATCCAATGGTGCAAACTATGGTAAAATCCTGGAAACAAGTTTATTACATGCTCTACATGGACGCTCACATCCACAAACATGCCTCATTATTGGGTAATACTAAATTAAGGATAGGTGGTAAGATGCTTGACTGGAGAGTATGGCATGCAGCTGGCATCACTCACCTGGGCCAAATCCTAACCAATGGACATCTGAACTCCTTTGATACAATCACAAGTAATATGATCTCCCGCTAAGCAAGCCTGGAGGTATACTCAACTCCGCCACTGCCTCGCCCATAGTTTGCGGCCCCGTGCTTGGTCTCTGTCATCCTCACTGGTAGCTTCATCTCTCAGAACCTGGTGCCACTTTTGAGGTGTGATGTCTGGCATTCACGCCCTCTTGGTCCGCCAATTCTACTCCTTACCCCTTCTCCATAATCTCAGCCTTTCCTGGCAATTAACACTACAAGTGGAATTCGACCAGGATGACTGGGCAGACCTCCTGGAAGCCTCATGCACAATGTTGGCATTGATCACACACACAATGTGACCTTTTGCCTATCTTGTGTAATTGCCCTTCCGTTATGCCTTATTCGGAAGTGGTAGGGCGAACGCTACAGGAGTCGCTACCACTGCCAACCCTGCTAACTTGCACGCTAATTTTCTTCCACGACCTACAGGCTCCCCTGATTTGACGCGCCCCCAAATGCATCTTCTTCATACACCACTGCCCATGGCCAAACTCTTTAGACACTGGCACTCCCCTAACCTTCCCACGCACGATGAATGGCTCTCAGCAATGTACCAAACTGCGTTGTACGAACATATCATTTACAGCTTGCAGGACCAAGTTGACATATTTCTCTGCACATGGGCACCTTTTCTCCAGGACGATGTAGACCCAGCGTGAACCGTCAACCCCGCATCCGTGCCTACCCTCTAATCTCCCCCAGACCCTCCCCTCCTCACCTCTGCTCTTCCACCCTTGGTCACACTCGTGCGCACCCTCCCCCCACCCACCGGTTGCGTTACTTATCTCAACATGAGTCCCTTAACCCCTAGCCATCACACCCCTGTCCCTCACCCTTCTTACCTGCTGCTCTCCAGTTCTTGCCCCCCTACACCTCTCATTCCCCTCATCTTCTTGTACCTGCTGTTATGACCACATTCCACCTCTCCTTTACCATTTATGTAACCCCTGCAGTGTGAGGGCTCTGCCTTCACTACAGTGAGAGTCTGTGAGATACTGTACTCTATAGTGTCCTATTCGTTAACATATTGATACCATTACTTCATCAACATACCGATGTTTTCTGTAACAGACTCCAGGCCTCATTACATACTTCCCCAGCAGTGGCGGATGGTAATTTTAAGAGGGAGGGGGATGAGCAGCACACTCACACTCATTCATTCATACATGCATACACCAAACATTCATTTAAAAAACACACACACGCACACACACACACACACACTTACCTTCAGCTCCGAGGTCCTAGGAGGGTTGAGACTGCTGCGTTCCCTCACTGGCTAACCTTAGGTCAGTGAATGAGGGAAGGCAGCAGTCCCAACTTTGTCACAGAGTGGGATGGGGTCAGTGAGACTTCTGATCCCACCTCACTTTGTGACGAGGTGTCTCTGATTGACACTCGCCCTGAGCGCATCAGGGCTTAAACCTGATGCACCCAGGTCGAAGTCAAAGGGTGATGCTTCCGCTCATCACGGAGGGGGAGGGCTTCAAGGCACCTTTGCTGAGCTGAGAAGGTCATGCCCATAGGAGCTGTGAACTCTTCAGCCCAGCAAAGTTCAGCTCAGGCAGCCAGGAGTCTGCGCACATCGCGCATGTCTCACTCCTGGCTGTCTGATCTGAACATGAAGAGTGGCTGTCAGGCTGACCTTTGCTCAGCCTGACAGGCACTCTTCATGAGGGGCAAAAGGTGGGGGGCATGGTCCCTCCGCCCTAAAGGATGGGCCGCAGCTGTTCCCCAGTTGCACTCACTTGTGGCCACCTTATCCCAGAAATATCCATTGCAGAGCTCCGTTCCCACCCCGACCTTACCTCCCCTTCCCCATGCCACATCTCATTCTGACTGATAGTGATGACCCACTTGGACCCCCCTGCGACTCAGAGTCCCTTGACCTCCGATTCTGTGTTTGGCCCTCATGCTTCAGGAGGGCACACCCTCCCACAAGCACTTGTTGTAAAGGATCGCAATGGTTCAGGTACACTCATTGTAGTGGTTTGTTGGACACTAGGAGGAATGTCTGTAGTGGCCGTTTGATGGTGGACCCCTTGATTTGTTGACAAGTATCATAACAAAGGACATATTGTTTGGTCTGTTTGTATAGACCTGGTCACCAATAGCATTTTTGGAGCAGGGAATAGTAGCTGCCACACCAGCATGGGAAGAAGCAACACCCTCATGTGCTGCTTTAATGAGATCTGATCTTGGTTGGGGATCACATGATCACCCACCGCTGGGATAGCTGCAAATGTGATATTTTGGGCACTGATGTAGTAGGTATTTTGAAGAGGGAATGAGCCCTGTCATCAGCTGAGACTTTCACAGCAGCCAATGTCTCATTATCCAATCTTGTACGAGAATGAATAACTGCAGAAACAGAGGCCGTAGCTACTGTGGATGTGGCAACTTTGTCAGCCAAAGGGCTCCCTACAATGTGTACTCCTACAGGTTTATGGCTCAATATATGAACTACATGAGCTCTTGGTAGTCTGTCCTTAAGATTTGCTACCCTCCCCTAAAAGGTTTTGTGTTTGATGGGGTTCCCTTTTGAATCTCTGAACCCATACAGGCGCCATTGATGGAAGTAATCATAGTAGGACTGAACACAGAAGTATGAATCACACACAATCAATGTAGGCTGTTCATGATCCATATATTCCAGTGCCAACATTAGAGCCTTAAGTGCTGCAAGGTGTGCTGTGAAGTCCCTTAAAGTCTCTGTGCAGGCATATTGAGGATGGAATGTACCATCCCTCATTACTCTGCTAACAGCTGCACAAGTAACAGAGTATAGGTGCTTTGTACGTTCAGCTGATGGTGCTGAACTATCAGTGTAAATGATTTTTCTGTATTGATCAAGAGGCATGATGTTAGAGGGCATGGAGAACTCAATGCCATATTGTAGAAATTCTTGGGTCTGTAGTATGGGGTCAAAAACATAATCAGTGGCAGTGAGGAAGGTTGCCCTTTGAATACAACATGGATGTAATGCTTTCACGTCTGGAACGCTAGTGTGGGCAACGACCTTCAAGGGTGGCACCAGGGTAATGACAAAAATGTGTTTTCCTTGGGCAAGTGGCCTCTCCTTAATGACTGCCATCTATACAGCAGTCAGTATTTTTTTTGTTTGTGCAAACCTTTGTTCTGGATTGGAGTACAAGTGTGATTTGCATGCTATGGGTTCTGTGTCGCTATTATTAAATGTGACATAGGTGAACCCGATGGCATCAGAAATTATTCTGATGACCAAATCTGTTTTGTTGCCACATGTGTGTAAGTCTTGTGCTTCCATTATGTCTTGTTGTAAATCTCTGAGTATGCCTGTATGTTCTGGGGTCCAATGTCTGCTTTAAAAATCTGGACATATTAAATCATAAAATGGTTTTCTGCTCTGTGCACAGTTTCTAATGTATGTTCTGCCAAAATTAAAGAAACTCATTAGTGACTAGTTTCTTGATGGTATTTGGAGGTTGAAGTTGAGTGCATTTTTCTAGAAAGTGCGGGGCTTGGCTCTTGCCCTCATCAGATAGTCTGTATCCTAGAAATAGGACACAAAGAAAATCAGTTTGGGTTTTCTTTAAATTTAATTTATAGCCTTGGACAGCAAATCCTAAGCCAATGTGATCCATCCTGGCCAAATGTTCATTGAGGTTGTCATCAGGTTGTAATACTGATGTTACAAGGGCAGGAAATAAACCAGAGCTGTACTTATATCCGTGAGGCAAACGGCAAAAGAGTCTCTGAAAGCCAAGCTCACAGAAGGTGCTTAAATCCCGGCTTTCAGGCGCTAGATTTTGGCAGAACAAACCATTTAAATTGTCTAAGTTTGTTTTGTATTTTTTATCCACTATATTGTTGATAAGTGCTGTGCTGTGTGCATTTTGGATTGCAAATGTGTGTGTATGACTGTTTAAATGGCTGTAATCTAAAACTGTTTTATATGAATGGTCAGGCTTTGCCATGGGGAATAACAGGTTATTCATTGCAGAGACACAGAGCTGTATTACTCCTTGTGACTCAAGTTGTCTGAGAATCTTTCTCACAGGTGATTTAGCTTCATGTTTATTTGGATATTGAGGCTGGATCTGTAGAGTTGATCTAATCAGTACTACATGGTAGGGGGAATCTCTATCCCACCCTACGTGGTTGCGATACAGTACAGGAGCCTATGCCAAAGTCTGATCAGCAGCATGGGATTCCTTTACTATGCCTAGAGCTAGGACTGTGGGAGGCTGGCCATCTATGTAGTGTGCAAAGCTAGGTACACTGTACAGGGATCCAGGCATCTACATGTTGGTTTCCAGAGATAAAAATCAGATCACCTAATGCTCCAATTTTTGAGCTAGCTGGTCGAGCAGTTAGGCTAATCCAGGAGATGTGCTAAGCATTTGTTGTAATCACAGTATCAATCATGCACCACACAACTTCAAAGAATAACTCAGGACCAGAATTTTAAACAATACTTCAGATTTTTATATAATTTTTAAGAACAAAATGGTTAAGTTACGTTAAGTACTTATTGAGTTATGATTTTTCAAAGTTTTATTAAAGTTAGTATTTCTGTGTGTAATTACGCACCATAGGAATCTTTTGCAGGATGGTCGATGAGGGTGGTGGGCACACTGTGCCAGCTGGAGAGTCTCAGGCGGCTCCTGGTTCCGGCGTGAGCAGAGCTGGAAAGTCTCTTGGCACAGGCACAGGGCCACCTGGAAAAGGAGCTGGGTTGCAGAATTAAAGGTGGTGTTTCAGGGTCCCCTTGGGCTGTTGAGTTTGTAAGGGGTCATGGACCCATGGCACACAGCTGGTTCCGTGATGCAGGGCTCAGGGCAGCTGGATGCAAGGTGAGTTGGAGGTTTTGTAGGCTGTGTGCAATGGAACCTTTTGGAGCTGGAGGTACGTCTTCTTCCAGGGACTTTGCAGGATGATGTGGGAGCTCTGGTGGGAGGTCTGGGGTGTTCCTGAAGTCCCTCGACTGGGGCTTCCTCCTGGTCCAGTTGCAGCTCTGGGGGAGCTGTTTTAGCTGTAGTCTAATGTGCACTGAGTACCTGGGGTATTGGGGCAGCTCGGCCACGGTCGGGCACAGTGCCACCAAAGATGGCTCACTTGTAGGTCTCATCGGGCTGTCATTGGTCTGTTATTGAGTCGTGCTGCAACTTCCGGTTGCAGAGCTATCGGCCAGTTGGTGCAATGTCCCTCACCGGTTTGCTGTTTTTTGCTGTTTTTTCTTGCTTCTTGAGAGGTGCCTCCAGTCTGGCGGGAGATGTCGGGCTATTTGCGAAGCCTAGAGGTGCTATGGGTCTTTTCTGGTAGATCCAGTGGTCAGCTCCTCTGCAGCAGAGATTGTTGGGACTCTGGTGTAGCAAGCAGAGGTCTTGGAGCCTCTCCTGGTGCAACAGGTCCTCTGTTTTCAGGTTCTTTGGTGCTGTCTTCTTTTCTTCCTGATAAATCTGATTTCTTGATCTAGAGGAGCCCACTAAATACCGAATTTAGTGGCCATTTTAGGGAACACCTACACTTGGGTGGCTACACCCACTACAGTGACCACTTCCTGTGGGAATGGTCATTACCCTAAACCTCATTGGATATTTTCCTGCCATCCAACATGGAGGAAAATTAAATGGAAGGTCCACTTCACCTGCAAGCTCCTAGGGGTGGTGCATGCTCAGTGAGACTCCTCCTCCTTACCTTTCTGTGGTTTCCCGCCTTTGCTCCCACCAAAAGTGGGGTTTGACAATGGGGGAAGCCATCGCTGCTAGCAACAGGCCTGGGGCGTTAGTTTCAAGGGCAGTAGCCCTTTTAAGCTCACTACCAGGTGAATGCACATTCCTGTGGGTGGGGGTTTTAGCTCCTCCACCCAGTAAGGGCATTGTCTTATAAACCAGAGAGAGACAGGGTCTCCCCCAAGGTTTGTGTATTGGCTGTCTGGAGGTGGTATGCTATATGAAACCAGTCAGCAACCATGCCAGTGAGGTTAGCTTTTGCAGTGGGCACCTCTAATGTGACCCCTAGGTACCTTTGGGGATAAATCCAATACTGGCACCAGTTTGGATGTATCCTCCTGAGTTGTTTGATACCAAACAACCCAGGTTGCAGTGATCATCATGTAGCAGGGGAACTCGTGTTTGACCAGTGTCCAGTACATATACTTAAACTGGCTGCTCTGTTCACTCACTAAGTCCCAGCTTTGGGAAGGACACAGCGGGAGCATATTGCCCATGCAACTATGCCCTCACATATAGTATGGGTGACTTATCCATAACATATGCAGTGTAGGGTGGATGGGGCACACAGGGAGTGTGCTAAGACGAATTGGTCTTTTTAGGTTTGCCCCAGAACGCTCAGCCTGCAATGGCAGTGCTGGGTGCATCTTGGTGCAGGGCCCTAGAGGGTGGCACAATCAGTGCTGCTGTCCTCACTGACCTACCCTTAAAATCCTAAACCCTGGGTACAGGTGTACCCATTTACTAGGGATTTACAATGGTATTTAAGGGTGTATCCAATTGTGCCAAGCATCACAACAGATTTAGGGAAAGAGCACTGGCCCAGGGAGCATGGTTAGCAGGGGACCTGGGCACTACAACTTCTAGGACACATCAACGTCAGGCAAAAGGTGGGGTAGGGGTAACCATGCAAAAAGAGGCCTCCTCTCACAAGAACTGAGAACAAAGACAAAATGACAACTTTCCTTGTGGGAGCACAAGGACAAATTCAGGAGGCCAATCTTTTTCTACCAATAAAATATCATAATTTAGTGTTAATCTTCTTCAGAAGATTACTTTAATAGTACGTGCTATAACTCACTCAATCTGAATATTTAATCTGTATACCATATCGGGTGGGGAGACAGGCCTGTCCACTGTTTTGACTTCAAGGAAGTTGCTAGTCGGTGTCACATCCAGAAGTTCTATAAGACTCTGGCAACATGTTGTGACCTCTGCAGCACTGTGTAGCACAGCCATTGCCCATGTCCTGTTCTTCAACAACATTCTCAATATGAGTGGCATCTTTGGCTGAAATTGCTGCCAATTTTCTTTTTAAATTGGGGCTTTTGCTGTAGAAGTTTCTCTTCTTTTTTTGTGAGTCCTTTTTCGGCTTCACATTGTTGCTTCAGTGTTCTGACTACCCTCCTCTCTCACTTCATTTATCTGGTGTGTCCTGGAAGAAACAAGATTGGCAAGTGTCAGTATATTGATATCTCTCTGGTATTCTAAGGTTATATCTTTTTTCTCAGGTCTCTGGTGGTAGAGATTCTTCTCTTTGCGTTCTTCTATGTTTGTTCTGTTTTTGTTTATCCAGGCGTTTGTAGGGCTCCCTTGTGCTTTTTTATTACTTTCCCTAGTGGAAGTACTCTTGAGGTTTAGTTTGTCTGACCCCCAGACTATTCCGACCTATACTAGTATAAGTTTTGGAAATAATCTTTGGCAGCTCGAACTTCTGATTCTGCTGAGGAATCTCCTGGAGCTGCTGGCGAATATCTAGTGCTGCTGCTTTCCCTTTAAAATTAGTGATAACTATTGAAAACACACGCCTTCATTACAAGTTTGACAGTGCGAGGACCGCCATGATGGCGATGGCAGTCGCACTGCCACCCGGTTGGTGGAGAAGATTGCCATATTATGACCATGGCAGTATACTGAACCGAATACAGCCAATCCACTGCCAGTACCGCCAGTGCGGACGGACCACGCCGAACGGCGGTAGGCATTTCCAGGCCAGAGGGGACCATGTTCCCACCGAGCGTATTGCGAGGTTGAACACCGCCATGAATTTCGCCCGGGTCGCACCACCACTAAAACCCTGGTGGGAATGAACCATATAAAAGGAGACACTCACCTTCAGAAGCACAGACATGTCCGGAGCCGCCAGAGTCTTCCCAATGCACCTGCTCACCCTGTGTCTCCTGAACCAGCGACGGCAATGACGAAAAGGACATTAACCATAAGTACACACACACAGCACACACCGGAGGGAAAGATATTAGAACGCATCCTCACACAACACACACATCCGGGACAGCTAGCAACGGACACACATACGCAACCTCACACCCATACCAACACACACACTCTCACATGCACCCACATGAACAATACACACACCACGCACAACAGACTTGTACTATACACATTCCACCCCGCACACACAGATCACCACCACAGCCCAACACACATATACACAACAACACTGAGTCACACAACATCACAACCGCAGCTACACAAACACTTGCCGACACATTGCACAGCACACCTACACATGATGATACATACCAACAACAACATGCAAAGATATCACACAACCAATCAACAACAGCACACTCCTGCACAACATACCAAATGTGACACCACTCCCACACAACACACAACGCAGATGACATAGGCATCACCACACACATGGGCGCACACACAACAACCACACAATGGCACACAACACTACCACAACTCATCACACCACATACAATGCTCAACTCAGCTACACACATGCAGGGAACCACACAATCATAACATACACACAAAACACATCAGTAGCAGCTGTACCAACGGCAGGCCAACACACACACACACACACATGCATTCCAGGCACAATAGCCAGCACTACCAACACACACAACTCACACACCCATAAACCAAAGCCTACATACACAAACCAGACATGTTGAATGAAAGGCAAGAAAAGTAAGTCATCATCGACACCAATGGCAGGTTGGGCCTGATGTATTAAAACTAAAAATGTAAATAAATACCTATATGCAGGCAAAAGGCCATTGACCAGTCCATGTGTCAGCGTGTCATGACACAAATGGCACATTTCAGTGCCCCAACTTGACTCCTGACTGCAAAATCCCCTCCACATGGCTGGGGCATCAAGGGGGCAAGCACGCAGGCACCTCAGGGGTGATGGGGTGGTGGTCGAGGGTGGGGGTTGGGCTTGGGAAGGGGGTCCTTGAGTTTGCCTTGGGTTCGGGGAGGGAATTGGGCTTGGGTTTTGGTGGAGGGTCTTTATGTTAGGCCTTGGGAGGGGGGACTTTGGGTTGGGGATGGACCTCTTGGCAGGGGAGGAGCATGGGCAACACCAAGGAGGGGACAAGAGGAGGTGGAGGTGGAAGGGCTGGAACTGGGCAGGGACACAGGGCACTACGGGGACTGATGGGGTGGGAGAGGGTCAGGGAGATGGGAAAACTCAAAAAGGGCACAAGGATGGTCATGGAAAAAGCGTTTAGGAGTGGAGGGAGTGGGAGTGGGAGTGGTTGTCAGACGTGTCTTTGTGTGTCATGGGTGCAGGAGCATGAGTGGAATGCTGTGTGTGTGTGCTGGGTGTCTGTTTGGTGAGTGAGTGCTGGCATTTAGGTGTCTTGGGAGGAGGGTGGGAGGAGGTGCTGGGAATTGCCATGATGGACGGGTGACTGTGTGTTGGGGTAGTGGCTGCAGGAATGGTGGATTTGCTGCATGTGGGAATGTCGGTGGTTGTGGTGAGTGCGGATATGTGACAGGGGTGGATCGTTGCAGGTCAGCTATTGTGGTGACTGTAGGTAAAATAGGAGGCGTGGCTTGGATCAGGGAGTGTTGGTGTTGTGTCAGCAGGTGTGAGTGGTGAAGTGTCTGTGATGGAGAGGGTAGTGGGGGTGTCTGTGCAGGCTGTGGATGTTGTTGTGTCTGTATGTTGGTGTTGTCTGTGTGCATGCCAGTGGTGGGCCCTGTGGTGCTTGTGTTTGTCATGTGAAACCGTGTTTGTTGTAGTGGATGCATGCGTGTGTGAAGGTGTGCTCTGGATGGGTGTGGGAAGAGGGGATTGGGAAGAGGTAGGTGGAGGGGGGACGGTAGACAATGGAACACAGGCTGCCATCAAAGAGGAGGCCAGAGCCTGAAAGGATCTCTGCAGCCATGGCACCGTGAATACCTTCCAGGAATGCATTGCTCTGTTGCACTTGATACGCCAGTCCCTGGATGGCATTCACAATGGTGGTCTGACCCACAGAGATGGACCACAGGAGGTTGATAGCCTCCTCACTGACAGCAGCAAAGCTGACTGGGGCGGGCAGAGGTGCCTACAGTGAAGGAGACGCCCACCCTCCTGGGTGATCGGGCACAGGCAATTGGGTGGGGAGCTACAGCGGGGCGGTGCTAGTAAGGGGGTGGCAGACAATGATGGTGCTGGGGTGGTCCCAGATGGGTCCACCACCACTAAGGAGTGTCCACTGCAGGAGGATTCTAAGGATGATGTAGATGATCAAGTCTCCTCCATGGCACTCCCCTTGCCCTCCACCCCACTGGGTCCCTCGGCCTCGTTGGAATCAGCCTCCTGGTTGCCATGGGCTGCCGCTTCCCTACTCGCTTGTGCCCATTCTCCTTCGCCAGATGATGCTGGTGCACACAAAGGGAGTGAAAGAGAGGGAGGGAGAGAGAGAGAAGAAAGAGTGGAAAAGGGTCAACACATAACTTCCATTAACACATATGAACATGTGCAAATCTCACTTTACATCTGTTGGCCGGGCATGCCATTGCAATTGCAATCCAAGTCTGATAATACCTATTGCCCAAGTTGTATTGGACAGTTAACATCAGATGTGCACACAAGTACAGATATGGACATGAAGAAGGCAGCGACCCTCCATTACAGCAGAGGGATTGGCAGGGACTTCTAAAAAATTACATAAGTACACAATGTTGGTACTTCAGGGACCTACCAGGCACTTACAACATCAAGTACCAACCCATAGTTGTATGCCCATGTCCACACAATGATATCTAAAATAGCAGCAATTGCTGTACAATTTGCCCTCATGTAATATCATTTAGCAGTAACCCATTTTTGTGTCCCTACACATCCCTACACTTTGAAGGTGACATATGTTTGCATAGTCACCTGTCAGGGCAATACTCCTGTCCCATTGAGGCCCTTCTTGTGCTGATACTGTGAAGCCAGACCCACAATCAGTCCATGGCAGCCACTGTACAAAACCAAGACATTCTCAGTTCATGTAGGAGACTAACACAGATGGGATTGCACTTACACCTTTGATATACTGTTGCCGATGGTTGGAGCTGGTCAGACACAATGCTTAGGTTGACAAAACCACCCCAACCTTGGAAAATGTGACATTTCAATCTTGTGACAGTATTGTCTTGTCACACATCAATCATATTTACCCTGGCTGAGTCATTGATACTCATTGTCGTTGTGCGTATTCCATTGTCCACAATCACAGTAATCCAGTAGTAGCCACCCATTCCTACTCAAGGCCTGACAAGGGTCAGGCCACAGTCAGTACTCACCCCCTTGTGGCTGCTGTGCTACCCTCAAGCATGCATCCACCTCAGGGTAGGCCACCACCAGGATGCGGGCCATTAGGCGGTCAGGGTCTGCCCGGCACCCCTCCTTTGTTGGGAGGACATTCCTAGCTGGGCATCTGCTGTCTTCAGGGCCCAGCGTCTCAGGTCATCCCACCGCTTTGACAATGGGTGTTCTGCCAGCAATGGATCCCAAGGGTCCTCACTTGCTTGGCGATTGCACGCCAAATCCCTTTCTTTTTATGGGCGCTAACTTGGATGGGTGACACAGACAGAAGGAGAAAGTGAGTAGGATTGGCACAAATTAGACAGCATTGGCTTACACACATCAGACATACCACATTGCCATCCACATCCATTGTAATGGGTCACACTCCTAATATCCATGCCCCCAGCATGCATGTACTCTGTGGCTGGTATGCCTATGCCATTCACAATGACACAGACCCTCTGGGCCCCCATTCAGCTGTCCATATAGGGGTAGGACCCCTTTGACCAGCTTCTCCAGTTCTTCTTGGGTGATAGCCAGGGCCCTATCACCTGCAGGAGTGGCATGATGGCTCCCAGAGACAGTACACCGCAGCTCACGTGGTGGAGGTGTTGCGTGCACGAGTGTCAGGAGTCAAGTGAGCTAAGCAGTGGAAAATGGCGGTCACAACCACTGCATACATGACCATCACCGCCGGAGGTGATCATCATTGGCCCCAGTCCCACATAGGCAGCAATGTTACCCAATGAGAAGTTGCACGCCGGTTGTGACTGCCTACTGCCATGACAGCATACCCCGGCGGACTTGCATCACTTCCATCTGTCCTGTGCTGCAGGACAGGTGCCTGTCATTTTGTGGACAGTAAATGGCTTGTTGTTGAAAAATAAGTGTGTCATGGCACTTATATGTTCAGAATGCTGTGCAGGCACATGTTGTACCATCATGTCTTGGCAGATACATCTCACATTCTACACACAAAGCTGTAATATGAGCAGAGGTCACATGAACTGCATGTTCACCTACTAGCTGCCTCGTAGGTGGTGTTGTACCATAGATCACTGTAACATCTACATACATGGCCCATGTGGACCCATAGGTGCAGACAACATGGGACATCACACATGTGTTGTGTGGCACAAACAATGTACAGGGCCAGCAATGGTCAGCACGGATGGCAGAAACAGCCCTCCTGCATACACAATGTAGTGTGTTTCACATGTGCAGGCATGTATGCATGGTTTGTTGTGTGGCACAACATTTTGTACATCTCACAGGTGTGGGGTGCTAATCACAATCTGCTTTCTCTCCTCTCCATCCTAGATACCATGTAATGAGGAGAATGAGAAATGCACCGGTGTACTGTCCGCTAGTCGACCTCGCTACATTGGAAGAGAGACACATCGTCCAGACCTATCATCTGAATAGTGTCATCATCATGGAGATCTGTACCCAGCTTGAGCCATATCTACTGCCTGTCATCCATAATCCCTATGCCATACCTCACACAGTACAAGTCTTGAAGGTACAACACTTCCTAGCAACAGGGTCCTTTCAAGTCACAGTGGGCTTGGCTGCAGGGATGTCGCAGCCCATGTTCAGTTCCATTTGAAAGGATGTACTGTCTGCTTTTCTAAAACACATGGACAGCTACATCAGGTTCCCCTATACTGCGGATGTGGCCACTGTAAAGGCAGTCATAGACGCAAATTGATGGCACCTGTATTGCTGTGGTTCCCCCCTCTGTTAACGAACAAGTACATAGGAACCAGAAAAACCTTTACTTTATTTACGTGCAGGTGGTGTATTTGGTGGACCAGTACATCTCCCAAGTGACTGCCAAGTTTTCAGGATCTGTGCATGATGCCTACATAATGAGTAACAGCAATGTCCCATACATGATGGCACGTCTACAGTGAAAGAGGGCTTGGCTCATTGGTAGGTATCAATATAGATGTGTGTCTCTGTTGTAGCACCTGTCAATATATTATTCACTGTGGCTGTCCCTGGTTTGTTACATGTCCTGCCTTTATTTGTATAGGTGGCTCAGGCTATCTGTTAGAAATGGGGTCTTTGGTTGGCAGTCAGGTTACCCCCTGTCCAAGCAAGGACCCTCACTCAAGTCAGGATAAGTCACACATAATCCAAAATTATCCTGTGCCCACCCTCTGGTAGTTTGGCACTGAGCAGTCAGGCTTAACTTAGAAGGCAATGTGTAAAGTATTTGTGCAATAAATCATACAATAACACCATATGGCACCACAAAAATACACCATACAGTGTTTAGAAAAATATATAATATTTATCTGGATAAATGCAGGTCAAAACGATCAAAGATGCAATACGTAAATGTGATATAAAGTCTTAAGTCTTTTTAAAAGTAAACAAAGTCTCTTTCAAGCACTAAGGGCCTCATTCTGACCCTGGCGGTCTATGACCGCCAGGGTGGAGGCCGGCTGAAGCACCGCCAACAGGCTGGCGGTGCTTCATTTCTTATTCCGACCGTGGCTGTGAAGCCGCAGTCGCCCAGCCGGGTCTGGCGTTTTTCCGCCGGATTTCCCCCGGCTGGGGGAATCCTCCATGGCAGCGCTGCTTGCAGTGCCGCCATGGGGATTCTGACCCCCTTCCCGCCAGCCTGTTTCTGGCAGTTTTCACCGCCAGAAACAGGATGGCGGGAACGGGTGTCGTGGGGCCCCTGTGGGCCCCTGCACTGCCCATGCAACTGGCATGGGCAGTGCAGGGGCCCCCTAACAGGGCCCCACAAGGATTTTCACTGTCTGAATTGCAGACAGTGAAAATCGCGACAGGTGCAACTGCACCCGTCGCACCCCTGCAACTCCGCCGGCTCCATTCGGAGCCGGCTTCATTGTTGCAGGGCCTTTCCCGCTGGGCCAGCGGGCGATCTTTTGGCGGTCGCCCGCCGGCCCAGTGGGAAAGTCGAAATGACCCCTGCGGTCTTTCAATGGGGTAACTTCATGTGAAAAATCTCCGCAGAGGGCTGCAGAGGTGGAGAAGCGTGGAAACAAAGGAGTGTGGGTCGATTTCTCGGGCTGCACACGGTGATGCGTCATTTAGTTTTCACGTAGGGACGGCTGTGCGTTGATGTCTGGTACTCGGTCATGGATCCTCTTCGGGTTGTGGGTTTTTCAGACGCCCTGCTGTCGGTGCATGGATTTCCTGCGCTGGCAGGATGAAGTCACAGGAGCTGCATCAATCCGGTGGGCGTTGAAATTTTCACTGCGGTTCAGGCTGTGCGTCATTTCTGGCAGGCTATGCGTCGAATTTCACCGCACAAGGAGTCCTTCTTGGAGAGATGAAGTCTTTTTGGTCCTGAGACTTCAGAGAACAGGAGGCAGGCTCTATCCAAGCCCTTGGAGAGCACCTCTTCACCTTAGCCACAGAGCAGCAAGGCAGCAGGGCAACAGCAAGGCAGCAGTCCTTCACAGAAAGCAGTCAGTGGAGTCCTTTGGGCAACCAGGCAGTTCTTGGCAAAATGCAGGTTCTTGTTACCAGTTTCTTCTCCAGGAAGTGTCTGAGTTGGAAGGGGCAAAGGCCCTGTTTATGTACCCAAATGTGCCTTTGAAGTGGGGGAGACTTCAAAGAGTGGCTTAGAAGTGCACCATGTCCCCTTTCAGTTCAATTCTGTCTGCCAGGGTCCCAGTAGGGGGTGTGGCAGTCATTTGTGTGAGAGCAGGCCCTCCACCCTCCCAGCCCATGAAGACCCAGTTAAAATACAGATGTATGCAAGTGAGGCTTAGTATCCTGTGTTTGGGGTGTATCTGAGTGAATGCACAAGGAACTGTCAACTAAACCCAGCCAGACATGGATTGTAAGGCACAGAAAGATTTAAGTGCAGAGAAATGCTCACTTTCTAAAAGTGGCATTTCTAAAATAGTAACATTAAACCCAACTTCACCAGTCAGCAGGATTTTATATCACCATTCTTGCCATACTAAATATGACCTTCTTACTCCTTTCAGATCAGCAGCTACCACTCAAACAATGTAGGAGGGCAGCCCCAATGTTAGCCTATGAAGGGAGCAGGCCTTACAGCAGTGTAAAAACGAATTTAGATGTTTTACACTACCAGGACATGTAAACTACATAGGTACATGTCCTGCCTTTTGTCTACACAGCACCCTGCCCTATGGGGTACCTAGAGCATACCTTAGGGGTGTCTTATATGTAGAAAAAGGGGAGTTTTAGGCTTGTAAAGTACTTTTAAATGCCAAGTCGAATTGGCAGTGAATCTGCACACACAGGCCTTGCAATGGCAGTCCTGAGATATGGTTAAGGGGCTACTTAAGCTGGTGGCACAATCAGTGCTGCAGGCCCAGTAGTAGCATTTAATCTACAGGCCCTGGTCACACATAGTGCACTTTACTAGGGACCTATAGGTAAATTAAATGGTCCAATTTGGTATGATCCAATGTTACAGTGTTTAAAGGGAGAGAGCATAATCACTTTAGCACTTGTTACCAGTGGTAAAGTGTGCAGAGTCTTAAAACCAGCAAAAACAGTATCTAAAAAGTGGAGGGTGGCAGGCAAAAATTTAGGGGTGACCACCCTAAGGCTGTCAGGTCGAACACTATCCCTAACCTGCCCTGGCTGTTAACACCAGTGAGGTTCCCTTATTCTGGGTGGAGGTGTGACGCAGGATGTTAGGAAGGTCCCTGAACACCCCTGCAATGGTGGCTATGGAGGCATTGAGTGTCTGCCACTGCTGCCTGGCCTCCTGGTGATATTCCCTCTGCAGCCTTTGGTTTTCCCCCAAGATGGAGAGTATTTGGCCCATCTTGTCCTGGGGTTGCTGGTATGCTCCCAGGACTTGGGAGATGAAGTCCTGGTCAGTTGGCTTCCTTGCCTGCCCTGTCCTTTGGCCCACAGATGCCCTCTCAAGCCCCCTGCATCCCTGTGCCACTGGCACAGTGTGCCCACTCCCAGTGTCACCAGATCCTTCATTGTTTTGGGTGTGAGGAGTCAACTCTGGTCACTGTACTGTGGGGCACACTACTGATTGACCAGTCCTTGTGACACAGGTTTAGGGACAAGGGGTTAACTGTGCTGCCAATGCCACAAGGTGAGGGGGGGTCGGATGTGGGCAGGGTGAGGCTGGGCGTGGTGGACTAACAAGGTGTCCAAGATGGACCAGGGAAGTCATCAATGTCCAGACATGTTGAACTGTAGTCATCACTGGGGCCTTCATCCAGGGGAGGGCTGGCATTCTCTGTACCATCGCCATGGTGGCAGTGGCAGGGGTACCTGTGGATGGAGGGGAAAAGTGTTACCTTGTGGAGGTGTGATTGGTTATGGCAATGACTGACGCAGCACTGCAGGAATTGTTTGTGGATAGTGGATTGTGGGATAGGTCCCTTGTTCCATTGCAGTTTGAGGAATGGAGATTGCATTTCTGTCATTGCCATGTGTTGGTCCTCAGTCGAAGCACCCAGCTGGTGTGGCAGGTGCAATAGTTACACATGCAGGGGTTGCACTGTGCAGTGGACATAGAATGTTTATTTGTTGATGAGCTGGTGATTTGTGGGATTTGTAGTGATTGCAGTTGGCAGTGCCACCCTGCACGTGGGAGGTACTGTGTGGGCATTGTGACTGGATGGTGGTGTGGCATACAGGGGAGGGTTGTGAGGTGATTGGGTGAGAGGTGGCGTGCTAGATAGGGTGACTTTGGTAGTGATGTGGTAGTGGTATGTGGTGGTTGTGTCCAGTGGCGGTGTGTGTAGTTTGTGGCTTGTACAGTTTTGTGGTGTGTGATGCGTGGGAAGTGTGTTGGTGCCTATGGTATCGACGTGCAGTGTCCTTCGTTGGGGTACTCCTCGCTGTCTGTGTTGGTTGTTGTGGTTGCAAAGGATTGTGGAGGTATGTGAGGGTGTGTTATATAGTGCAGTGAGCAAGTATGTGTGGAGTGTGTATGTGTTTCAGGTGTGAGGTATTCGTACTGTCCAATGTGGTGTTGTGTTCTGATGGAGGTGAGTTTTTGACTGCGGCGGTACGGACTGCCAATGATTTTCCGCTGTGCAATGACCGCCGTGCTGATTTTTGGGTCATAATCTGGAGGGCGAAATGTGTTTGGCGCTCCATCCCGCTCTTGGTCGTCCTGGTGGTGTCAGATTTGTGGCTTTATTTTGCCTGCCTTCATTGTGGACCAAAAATGGCGGTCTTTTGGTGCCCACAACCACAGCAGTCTCCGCAAAAGACCGCCAAACTTGTAATGAGGGTCTCTGTGTCAAAATTGCACATCAGTTTCATCCTCAAGTCCAGGGCCAGGGCTGCCCTGTGTTCATTTTGAATTATTTTCAACACTTGCAAGTGTTGGTGTACCATGCATAGAGGTATATATTGCGGCAAAGACTGTGCCCCGAGTGGCACAGTCCTCTATTGAGTGAACCATTCTGAATGGCAACCATAATGTGAGAATTCTATGTTTATCTTGGAGTCCTGTATGGGGAAACACTGCTTCTAGCTGGTTTGTTTTTGTTCAACCTACAACAAAATCTTCTTTCGTTCAGTGGGCACTTTTCCCATTATTGAATGAACAGTTTGTGGATTTATTCCTGTAACTGCCAATTGATTTATCGCTGGAGCAGCCCTCACTGGGGCGGTGTTCAAGGTCTGCATTACAAATTGTATTAAGTGTCTATATATTGCTACTAGCTCATTGTATAATGTGCATACTTCAGCTAATGGCAGAGATTTCACACTAGGATGTGGTGTATATGTGGATTATGTTAGCCATGTTGGACCGTCATTGCTTAAAGGACCTGGCCTAGCAGTTTGTATTACATGTAAAAGTGTGCCATTAAACCTTTCTTGGTGTTCTTTGATAATTTAAAGGTATTTCTAAATATTGGTATGCTCTGTATTGTAGTGGTACATTCCCTATTTAGTATGTATGAAATGTATTTGAGTCAGCGTTTATTTCTGGTAAGTTAACTCATGAGTAAAAGATTTCTGTCCTATAGGAGTCTTGAGCTTCAACTATGAATATGACATCCTGCCCTCATTTGTTAATCCATTAGCTAAAAGAAACTGTATAACTAGTAGTCAGCAGTTTTCCCAGATATTTACTGGTTTTGCCATATTAAACAGTAGGTATCAGAGTTGGGTACACCAAGGGGGGAATCCTTTTAAGGTTCAAGCTTGAACAACCTACAGGTCAGATAGGTGCTCTACTTTCAGCTGAGGAGGATGTCTGCTTAAGACCACGGACGTCCCCGTATAACGGTACTTAGGGTACCCCTAGTGTATGTGAGACAGAGTTACTCAGGGGACCTGTATAATTAGCACCTTACCAGCGTTGGCAGGGTCATGCCGTAGGACTCTCATTATTGGAAAAAACTGCTGGATTCTGGGTGACAGCACTACCTTTTGTGAATGACTGAGTCAATCCCACACCATCTGGGCAGCTGTCGGCCCAACCCTTTTGGCTAGCTAGCAGTACCTCACCCAAATATAAAGCAAAAGTAATTTGTGTCATCCTGATGCATGACACTTGGTGACCTCTCAGGACAACTCGTGGTTGAGAAATCTCACCACTTTCTCTCATTATTAAAGGTCTCATACATACATATAGGCCAAAGAAAGGATGCAAGATGGCTTTTAAAACAGGTATTGAAAAGACTGCAATCTAGGATAAAATATATGAGCTGTAATTATTGGGGCAATGAGCCATAACAGGATTAGGATTGTTGTGACCAACGAGAAGAAAATAAACAACTGCAGCATATTGGAATATCATACATATATGAGTTATACCTGCATCCTAAGTGAGAGCAAAGCAGTGGTAGCCCAATCTGTCCATATATGTCCATGAGAGGAGCACCTAACCCCTTTACCTGGAAGATAGGGGTCTGCCTCCCGTTCCCTTGGCTGGTTGGAGAGACAGGGCTGAGGGCAGCAGTGAAATGGCATACAGCGTGGATGGGTATCCTGGCTGGAATGACCTTCCTCTTTTCCCTTGGCCTGTGCAGTGTTTTTATAAGAAACATTTCTGTTCCATTAATAAAGCCTGATGTGGGCATGTGCCTAAGTGTCGGACTGTTTACATACTCTTGTGGCAACAATGCTAGCTGGATTATCCTGTACTGTTCTTCTCAGACTTGGACAGAGGTATATAGTGAAATGTCATGCACAGACATATTAACTGCACATTCGCAGATTCACAGCTGATTAGGAAAATAAAGCATCCCTGCTGAAAAGCAGGCTAACTAAAAATTAATAAAACTGAATAAATGAAACCAGAGCACACATGTATGAGAAAGGGCACATGCTGTAGGCCTAGACTAAGCTCAAATATGTGTGTCCAAGCAATGTTAAAAATGCACTCATGACATTCTTATAATAAATATTGATACTTAAATCCTATATGCTCTTTCCTTGCATATAAAGACAATTCCTATTAAGAGATCATCGGTCACTAACTGCTCTGTGATACAAGATGTGAGATAAGAAAGAGTATTGCTACAGAAGTCCATGCCGTGTTACTCTTTTTTTCTCTCTCTCTGTATCCCTTTCCTTCTGGTATTTATTTGTGCTTGGAACCGCCTATTGGCTTGGACAGCTTATGTTGGAAGGAGGTGGACTGTCATTAGAGCTTGCTAAAGATCACCAAGAAATCCTAACATTTTGTCATAATGCCATATTGGCATGGGCTCTGATTCCAATCAGTTGCAGGCTATGGCTCAACCCATCACAGATATTTAAGAAGAAGATCTTCAAACTGTTCATAGTGAGATGTCTTACCTGTTGAGTTGCTTGAACCAGCTTTCTCCACTTATAGGTGAAGTAAGTACCTATACCTCTTTCCTAGTCGCTACTGAACCCATACTCAATCGTACGTCATGGGAACGCCCGCTGTGGGTTTCAGCACCTCCTGCAAAATTCACTTCCAGTCATTTTTGCCCAAATGCAGTTTGCGCTTTATTATGGATTTGGCAGTTCATGAGTGTTTCTGTGAATTCTAATACATACTTCCATATTTAACTAATTGATGTACGTGTCACTGCTTCTGTTGATTAAAGGGAGGACACCGTTTGCCAGTGTGGATCCAGGATGGAGGTACAGGACTGGGGAGCACAGACTGGAGCCAGTTCAGCTTATAGAAAAAGTACGAAGTAAACAAACCAAGTATGCTCTGTTGCACAATGATAAGGGAGTGTTTAGTTAGAGGAAGGTATGTGTGGGAGTTTATGTGAGGGTGAATATGACAGCAAGTGTAAAGTAAGCAGTCCGTTCCAAAGCATCTAGTGGAAAGGTTGCTTACAGATCGGGCCCATTGGGTTGCTCAAAGGTCATGCCCATTGAGTGGTGGGGATGCTCACTACTAAGTTATTTTGATCCCTTTCTTCTTGTTGTAGTGTATCAGCTACCCAAATTCTGAGGGTCCATCTGGGAGTATAGATTTAATATTGGGAACATTTGTAGTTTGGTGTTCTATTGTTTGCCGCTGCTGCTTTAGGGCTGCTCAGACTGGTTGTGCGTTTATGCTATTAAACCTTTTTGTTCAGCATTGAAGTAACTCTGCTTTGTCTATCATGACTGACACTTTCCAACACGATGTACTGTGGCCAGTCTTCAATGAATACTGAAGACATAAGCACCTACGACAAACGTTTAGCACGTGACTTCCAAGGTATCCAGGTGAGCAGTCCAAGGATTACTCAAGAAAGTGGTGTGGGTTAGGAAATTCGTCCTTAATAACTCACAAAGTAACTCTCAACAATTAGATTGTCCAACCAGTGCTTTTAATTTGATACATAAAATATACTTTATTCTACCAGCAACTTAATACTATACTGAAATATCTGGACTAATGTGGGACTTAAAAGGGAATTACAACTATTGGAATTGCTTGCTAGTACAGGAACTACTAACAGATAAAGTAACTACTAGAAACAATAGAAAATACTTCCAAGTATAAGAAATACTAAGAATTGTGGGAATTAAACCAGTAATGCCTCACTGTGCATCTATTGTTTCAACTTCCATTGTGGTCTTTTGTGGTAAATATTGTGCCCAATTGGCTACTGTGGTAGTTCTGGCTATGCCCCAGGTGTGTGATGCAAATCTGTGACAGCCTCAGATAGATAGCTACCTCGTAATCGCTGGGATTATGTCTTCAGTTTGCTTAGGCAGCTGTCGATTGAATCTGCCTAGGTGCAGCGTCTTTGCCTCATGACTCCATCTTCTCCCTGATGCCTTTGCAAGTGGCAGAAAATTTGCGGTGAGGTAGTGGATCATTTGTAGTCCTTAACACAGCAGTCAGAGGCCCAAACAAAATCACCTAAGAGGTGAGCTAGGCGTGCCTTATGGGGGAAAGAGATATTTTAGAACCCACGCGCCAAGATCCCCAGATCATGTCAATCTTGTGGAGTAGCTTAATTTAGCCTCCAAACTTTATACGCCATCATTGCACATTATGCATTTATATTTGACATTATACTTACTGTGTGCCTCGGTAATATTAGCGTGGAAGCATGTGCACATATTAACGAAATGTAATCGCTGCAGAACTAAAAGATTTATACACGTGCATTAATGTTCAGTTGAAAATGCTTGCAGGTATATATTATTTACGGTTCACACTTACATTTCATGTTATCGTTACATATGTAAACGTATTTATTTTGAAAGTTACACTTGTGCATGCATAAACGTGTATTTGAGTTCATATTAAATGCTAGTTGAATTTAGCTAAATGCAGTTCAGTTGAGGCCTACAGTCTTGTGTTGTTTCTATGCAGCAACGTTATCATGATTTTATTAGCTAGTGAAATGAGCATTGTATGTATTATATTTCTGATAGTGAGGCTTGAAGAGATAAATGTGCTATTGAATGTGGTGATTAATGGTGAGAAGAAGCTACCTGTTCATCGTGTACCAGGAACCCGAGATGATCCAGATTGCTGTAACTGTCTCAGTTTTGATGCGCTGGAAACCCTATGTGATGATGCAAATGGACATCATCTAGTGAATTGATTGGTTCCTGCTGGTTTGGGAAAAGATGCAAATGCTGTTGAAGTTTCTGTTGCTTTAATTGGTGCTAACGCAGTTAGTACCTAGGGCAGATTGGGGGACAGACCTCTCTGCTTTCTTATTCTTGCAAGTGTGAGGCTTAATGCTAAATACTTATTCCTTTTCTAGAAGACTTCTACTAAAGTCTTTGCTATACTGACACTTTCTTAAACCTTCCTAACTCCCAAATTAGAGCCCAGATTAGATAATTCTACAAATATCCTATGTTCAGGAGAGAAAACAGAAATATCTTCATGGAACACTTATTCCTTAGTCCCAATTATGTATGGCTGTGACTGTGACTAATCTGCATTTTATTCTGCTACGACTGAACCTATTAAGATATTTCAGCTTGCCAGCTGTATTGCTGAACCTTTTGAATATATTTCTGAATGTTTATACACTGGGTTGATTAATAACCTGGAATACATCCTTGTTAATTGCTCTTGCTGATTTCTGGTCCTTATTGTTGAGTCACGTTGGCGTTACAAGACAGAAATATATTTTTGATGTATACTCACTTCCAGTGCTTCATGTTGACAAACAAAGGTCTATAAGACCAATGGGGAAAAATCTTTGAAGACTTTACTAAGACATTGCTGTACACTTCCCTGTGCACTCTCAGTTGAAATGGCAAAGGAAAATGGGGTGCAGATGCTGTTCATAGACTTTAACAAAGAGCAAGAGCTGCTGAGAATGCTTCAATCAATTTAGAGCATTGTACTTCTCAGCAATATTCATGATTCTCTGGTGTACAGTGATGGTCTCACAATGGATCGCTTACCCCTGTGGGCATCTTACAGCTACAGTGTGCCCAAGAAAACCCACTACACCTTCTTAGGGAGGAGAACTGAGATGCTGATGAGGCCCAGTTGGGGGCAGCTGGGGAAATGTACTGTGGAAGTAGTTGTGCAGAGCCACACCACAGCAGCAATACCACCCATAGACTGCCACAGTGCAGATGTTGCTCATAGTACTTGATCAGTCTCTCTTTGGTAAGATCGTCTACCAGACAGCTAACATTGAGCTCTTCACTGGTAATCTCCTGCTGCATTAATACCTCCAGTGCTTCTCTCTCAGAGCAAGGCAAGCTTCTCATCCAAGGTACATCCTCAGCACCTCAGCAGAAATTCTTGGACTCCTACATGATGTCCCCTCACCTGACTGGGAAGATGTTTGTCAAAGACTATCACAGAGGTTTCTTCATCACACAGTGGGGGGTTGCTTGGACAGCAGTCAGTAAAAAGTCCTGAAACTATAAAGTGGTGTTTCAATTCCATTCCTAGATCATAGGTGCAGAGTTTGGAGACTCTCCAGACACAGCTTTCAGACATGTTAGAAGAGGTCCGCCATTTTGTGTATCCCTCTACAGCCATGCCTGCCACAGTCTTTGTGTTTGAGTATCAGTACGAAAGAGTAATGGGGCTGGGGGTATCCACTTCAGAGAAACCTAAAACAGATGAGAAGCCTTCACTACACCTATTCACTTGATGGTGGTGACATCACATGGGGAAAAAAAGGCCAGGGTAGGGGGAAAGGCTAGTGCTGCACTTCTAAAGCAACCTCTTTCTCATGTGCTCAAAAACTCTGAAATCTAGTTTCTAACAAAGGCTTCAGGGATGCATGGAAGGAACCCTGAAATATACACTGCTACCTCCACACTCCATTTTGTGCACTGTGTTCAATGCTGACATCTAAAATGGATTCCCCTTTACCAACCATGATACACATTTCTCCTATTTCTTCCTGTCATACATACATCATGAACACACATACTCAACATTCATGCACACCTGGGTCAGAATTACACTGAGTGATGCGTTCTGCAACCTTGGGGCCCTTTTGTGCCACAGAAGAGATGCAGACACTTACGCTGTTCCTCTGTAATAGAGATTCCATCAGCACTACATGTACACCAGAACAATCTAAAGGAGGTATTCGCTCATTTGCATCAGGGAGTGACCCCATCCAAATAAACGAACACTTTGCCTCTCCAACCACTCTGTGTTAAAGACGTGGGTGCAGAGACACAGAAGCTGTCAGGGGACATACTGACTGTGCTCAAAGAGGAGGGTAACCCTTGAAAGGTGGTACCATAGCCCCCCAGACCACCTGTTGAAGCTGCATGTGGTCACTCCATGCACCCACCTGCAAAGGGATCTCTGTTCCACTTTGAAAGGCAGGCCACATTGCCACCTGGAAAGTAAAAGACAGCTATAAATAGGCTGACCACCTTCTACTGGGGTGCTGTGGTTATACCGAGGGTGGCGCCATAACTGTACTGCGGCATAGACCAGGACTGTTCTCCTATATATAATATGGCCCTTGGAGGCTGCGGAGAACCCAGCTGCAGAGGACAGACAATCAGTGCCGGGAGGTGACCCTGAACAGTGGATGGTCTTAGAGCCCAGTGCTAAATCCAGTTACAGGCACTGTAATAAATCAACAATGCCCTTAGGCTCAAATTCCAAAGCTCTCAAACATGGCTTGTTATTTTATAATGAAAGCAATGTGAGTTTCTCCCAGTGAATGTCAGTGGTCGAAAAAGGTAAAAAGAAAAACAAACTTACCTTTTTCATCTTGTTTGCAGAATCCTAATGGAGCATCAGCCACCTCTCCTCTCCAGATCTCGACGCTGCTTCCATGCTGTAGATGAGCAGCATGAGAGAAGCACCAGTATTGACTGGAGAGGGCTGCCTCGACGCTCCAGCAGGCACAGGGGGCCTGTGCCTGCTCTCCACAAAGTTACAGCTAGGTGGAGAGATTTACACTGCGCATGTCAGGCTGTCTGGCTCAAGAGAGCCGGCCAAAGTGACATGCATGGTGTAAACTGGTGGAGTGAGCACCACCAGTCAGCAGCAGTGTCCCACACCCAAATACTGCTCAGGCTGGGAGCAGTGAAAAATACAATACTAATTAATTTTGTCACCATTTTATTTTTCACTTTTGCTGCACTGGCAGCAGGGGGGTGATGATCATCTGCCCTAAGGGGGAGGCTGCCGCTGCTGACAACTAAAATGTGAGAGGCCCATACGTGATTCTCCCTGCATAGACAGCAGAAAAAAAGACTTGACCTGTTACCCATACACATTGCTGCCACCACTGTCAGTAGAATGCAACCTGGTGAGTTTTGAGGTAACACTAATCTTGGTCATTGAAAAGAGGGAGGCAACTGATGTGTTATTTACCAACTTTTTAGCATTCGCCATGCTTGGCAGGAAGGAGATTGAACTGTGCTTTTCCATGGCCTTACTAGGTGTACTTCCAGACAGGCTATCAAATTTAGGCCCTTGGCTTAATGTCATCTTATGAAAGGGGCAAGACCCAAGTAGGCATTGCTTCTGTGATAATTTAGGGCAAGATGTAGCAAGCATTTTGCATGGTGCAGACTGCGAAAATCGCAGTTTGCGCCATGCAAAATGCCCATCGCGATGCGCATTCACAATTTGCAAGTCGGTACCGACTCGCAAATTGTGAATGCGACTCGCAAATAGGAAGGGGTGTCCCCTTCCTATTTGCGACTCGCATCGCTATGCTAAATTGCTTTGTGACCGCGAATGCGGTCGCAAAACAATTCGCAGTTACCACCAGTGTCACACTGGTGGTAACCCATTCGCAAAAGGGAAGGGGTCCCATGGGGTCCCTTTGTGAATGTTGCCCAAAATGATTTTTCAGAGCAGGCAGTGGTCCAATGGACCACTGCCTGCTCTGAAAAAACGAAACCAAATGGTTTCGGTATTTTTTTTATTTTGCAACTCGTTTTCCTTTAAGGAAAACGGGCTGCAAAATAAAAATAAAAAACTGCTTTATTTAAAAAGAAGTCACAGACATGGAGGTCTGCTGTCTTCAGCAGGCCACCATCCCTGTGAGTGCAGGAGCTCACTATGGGGTCGCAAAATGCGACCCACCTCATTAACATTAATGAGGTGGCTCTTTGCAACCCCATAGCGAATTGCAGACGGTGTCTGAGACACCGTTCTGCATCCGATTTTGCGAATCGGAAATTGCGAGTCGCACCGACTCGCAATTTCCGATTCGCAAAATCGGAACTACCTACATCTGGCCCTTAATGGCTGTGTACATTTGTCTTAGACAACAACTGGCTCCCTGGGACAGGTGAAGTGAGTGAATTAACACTGACACTCCAGCAAGATAGAGGGCACACGTCTGACAGTGTTTAGAGATTTTCTGAGGGTCCCGAGAGGAGAGACCACTTTCTGATGGAAGTCTCCTTTTCGTGCCTTAGTTTCTCTTTGATCGCTCCCACACTGTTGAAGGCTGTTTTCAAAAGAATAGGCCCAGCTTAGACTGAAGTTCGATACATGTCACTGGCATGGAGTCCCCAGAAATGTTAGTGTCTCATCCATTCTGCATTTCTAACTTACACAGAGTGCCAACTTCCCATCAGCTGCTGTCATGAGTTGGGAGACACAATGTCCAAACAAGGACCAGGGTGAGCATTGAATCAGATGGACCTTTTGGATTGTTTTTTTGCCTAATGGACTATTTTGAAGACGTTTTTGTCACAGAGCTTAACTACAGAATCGCAGATAGCTGTATTCGCCCAGGGCACTGAACTGATTTTGTTGTGTGTGATCCTGTATTTATGAGTTTGAGTAAACCTCCAATATTCAATACAAAAAAGGATTAATGTTGCAGATTACAGTCTTCTATCAGGCCTAGTGTGGTTTTACTCACACTTGGTAAGCTGCTAATGTCACAAAGGAGTGTTGTAAAGCTCTGTAGCTCTTTCATCATTCATCATGCCCCACCTCTCTGCTGAACCATCGCATCACTCAATGAGGCAGCGTTATCTGGTCAGAATTGCTGTCACTGCAGGCTCACTCTGTCGCTTGCAGTGGCCTGGCTGTCCTTGTCTCTCCACCTGATATTGCATTGATTACAAATAGCCATTGATAGTTCTAAAAACTGATTTGCTTAAAAAATTAAAATATAGTAGAAAAATAGAAATTAACAAACTGGCAGATAAAGATAAAATAAAAATAAAAATATTTACTAACATAAAGAGAAGGTGGCGGTCCTAACAGAATAATGGAACAATGTCGGAAGGGACAATGAATATGTTTGTAACTGTTCATCATCAAATAAACTTTATTCGGCTGAAGGCCATAAAAGGCAGGTCAAATACAAACATAATAACAACATCACATCATAAAAGGACATTTATCTAGTATTAAAAAACTAAATTCCGATATAAGACTGACTATAGGAGTGTCATACATTGTCAAATGCATCAAACAGGGAAAAGTGTCATGATTGTTAAAAAACAGAGAAAGAACAATTCAGGTCAGACTAAAAAATAAAACATAAATAAGAGACTTCGTGTCAGCATAAAGCAAGATTATTGCTTGGCAGACCAAATTTCCTATCCTTAAGGACATGGTGAATATAACTCATAATGGTCAGTCGGACCTTAAAGATGGAAGAGATTGTAAATAATGCTTGGTTGTCTTAAAAGCTCTAATACTAATATCCTTTAAAAGTGGAAATGAAATAGATTTCCAAAAAGTACAATAAGATTTACACAACAGCATTAGGTGCAACCTTGATTGTGCAGAGAAGTCGTCACATGGACATGGAGCGAGAGTCATTGGGTGTCTAACAGGATCAGGAAAGGCCATCATGTAGTGCAAGGTACTAAGCCTCAGCCTGGTTAACAGAACCCTTTGGTAATTATTACCTAACCATGTAACATATGGTTCCATAATGGGTACATAATTCAGAAGTCTATACTGACACTCCAAAGTTTTAACCAGTTCAGTGTGATCTCTGTTACATCTAATCCAACTCCAAAAATGATCTTTAATAGTCTGGTGAAAAACTGAAGAAAAGACCTCCGGACTTCTGTAAAGGCCAGGAAAACCCAAAATGTTACTCATGTTTTTGGTATACAATAACCAAGGTATGCAGGTAGCTTTATCAAATTGCATACAATCACTGATAACACTATGACTAAAATTGGCTTCCGAATTAGTCCAAAATGCTAGCAACAGTAAGAGAAGATGAATTCTAATGAGGTCAGTGACATAGTCAAGCTCAAATATGGCATGACTAATATAGGTGGCTGTACTGTGTGGAACCCCCAACAGCCGTGTCAGGCAACTTCTCTTGACTCTCTGGATGGCCTTAAAATCTTTTGTCCCCTATACTTCAGAACCGTGAGTAGCAACTCTCAAACATTTAGCGTTGTAGACTGTCAGGAACACATTAGGGGGTTTTAACCTAAATTTTTTGTAAACTTAAACAGGCCTTCAACAGTACAAGCAAACTTAATTGATTCCAAGTGCTTTGATCATCACAGAGTCTGCTCAGAAAAAGGAATGATGAAGCAGGTGCAATTGTAGTAGTATTAATGAAAAACCATTATACTTATTGGTTTTCAGCCCACAGAACATAATATGGGTCTTAGAATGGTTCACAGTCACCTTCAATTAATTTATAAAATTGACATAGCTATCCAGAATTTATAAATGTATAAAATGTACATAGCTGTCCAGAAGCTTCTGTAAACTGGGTTGGGTCCTGGCAATTACAACTGTGTCATCTGCATAATGTAGAACAGGGACCAAGCGAGTACCTTTGTGCAGCACGTCAGCATTTAAATTAACCAGGTGGTGTTTTAGGCCATTATTGTAAAGCATAAATAAAAAAAGTTCCAGTACACATCCCTGTTGGACACCCTGGGAGAGTAAAAAACTGTCAGTGGTTCCCCCCGCTGTGCCAGACCTTACAGAATGTAGGAAGCTTGCCTGGTGTGTTGTGGGTACCTAAGGTACTTACACCTTATACCCGGTCCAGGTATCCCCTATTAGTGTAGTGTAGGCAGTGTCTAGAAGCCAGGCTTTCTAGAGATAGCTGTGGATGAGCAGCCAAAGCTTATCTAGGATCTGTGCAAAGCTTATGGAATACCACTGTAGTCACACAGCACTTACACACATGAAAGAAAACACTCAGTGTTATGAAAATAAAGGGTCTTTATTACAGTAACAAAGTACCAAAACAATAGATAGGTGTTAGATCTGACAGCCTTAGGGTAGTCACCCCTAACTTTTTGCCTGCCTCCCTCCACTTTGTGGACACTGTTTTTGCTGGTTTTTAGACTCTGCGCACTTTACCACTGCTAACCAGTGCTAAAGTGCATATGCTCTCTCCCTTAAAACATGGTAACCTTGAATCATACCTGATTGGACTATTAATTTACTTATAAGTCCCTAGTAAGGTGCACTTTATGTGCATAGGGCTGGTAAATTAAATGCTACTAGTGGGCCAGCAGCACTGGTTGTGCCACCCACTTAAGTAGCCCCTTTTCCTTGTCTCAGGCCTGCCATTGCAAGGCCTGTGTGTGCAGTTTCACTGCCACCTCGACTTGGCATTTAAAAGTACTTGCCAAGCCTAGAAATCCCCTTTTTCTACATATAAGTCACCCTTAATGTGTGCCCTAGGTAACCCCTAGATCAGGGTGCTGTGTAGGTAAAAGGCAGGACATGTACCTGTGTAGTTATATGTCCTGGTAGTGTAAAACTCCTAAATTCGTTTTTACACTACTGTGAGGCCTGCTCCCTTCATAGGCTAACATTGGGGCTGCCCTCATACACTGTTGAAGTGGCAGCTGCTGATCTGAAAGGACCAGGAAGGTCATATTTAGTATGGCCAGAATGGTAATACAAAATCCTGCTGACTGGTGAAGTCGGATTTAATATTACTATTCTAGAAATGCCACTTTTAGAAAGTGAGCATTTCTTTGCACTTAAATCCTTCTGTGCCTTACAATCCACGTCTGGCTGGGCTTGGTTGACAGCTCCTTGTGCATTTACTCAGACACACCCCAAACACAAGGTACTCAGCCTCACTTGCATACATCTGCATTTTGAATGGGTCTTCCTGGGCTGGGATGGTGGAGGGCCTGCTCTCACACAAAGGACTGCCACACCCCCTACTGGGACCCTGGCAGACAGGATTGAACTGAAAGGGGACCTGGTGCACTTCTTAGCCACTCTTTGAAGTCTCCCCCACTTCAAAGGCACATTTGGGTATAAAACAGGGCCTCTGCCCTACCTCATCAGACACTTGCTGGAGAAGAAACCTGAACCAGAAACTACATCCTGCCAAGAAGAACTGCCTGGCTGCTCAAAGGACAAACCTGTCTGCTTTCTACAAAGGACTGCTGCCTTGCTGTTGGCCTGCTGCCTTGCTGAACTCTTGTCTGGCTGTGAAAGTGCTCTCCAAGGGCTTGGCTAGAGCTTGCCTCCTGTTCCCTGAAGTCTCAAGGCCAAAAAGACTTCTCTCTTTCACTTGGATGCTCCGTGCGCCGAAAATTTTGACGCACAGCTTGTTCCGCGGCGAGAAAAAACGCCGCACACCGACGCTGATCGACGCAACGCTCTTGGGACGACCGAAAATCCGACGCACGGCTTCGCAAGGACAACGCCGCCCGACCTCTAGAGGAGAAATCGACGCGACGCCTGCCGTGAGATCATAATTTCGACGCGCAGCCCCGCAGAACGACGCGCAGCCGGAAAACAAGCAGGAAAATCCACGCACAGACCCGGGACATCTGGTAATCCCCGCGATCCACGAAAAGAGACTGTCCGCGCTCCGGAAAACGACGCCCGACTTCCCCGCGTGGAAAATAACGACGCAAGTCCGTGTGTGCTGGGGAGAAATCGACGCACACACCCTTTTTCCACGCACCTCTTCTTTTGTGGCCCTCTGAGGAGATTTTTCCACTCTAAACCAGGTACTTGTGCTTGAAAGAGACTTTGTTTATATTCTAAAGACTTAAGACACTGTATATCACTTTTCAGTGATATCCCTACAATTTCCCATTGCAAACGTTATTCTTTTTGACCTACAATTATCCAGATAAATATTATATATTTTTCTAAATACTGTGTGGTGTATTATGTGGTGCTATATGGTGGTATTGTATGATTTATTGCACAAATACTTTACACATTGCCTTCTAAGTTAAGCCTGACTGCTCGTGCCAAGCTACCAGAGGGTGGGCACAGGATAATCTTGGATTGTGTGTGACTTACCCTGACTAGAGTGAGGGCTTTTGCTTGGACAGGGGGTAACCTGACTGCCAACCAAAAACCCCATTTCTAACAATAGGCAACCCTCCAATAGGAGATAAGTAGGCACACTAAATATGTACACGAGTTCTCAGAAATAGGCATAAGAAGTGATAGAAAACAGTGCAAATGCAAATATACAATAGTGACTTAGGGGGAGACCAAACCATATACTAAAACAAGCATTTTCAATGCAACGGGTCTCGCATTCGCTCGAGTTAGAGCTATTAGCCTTGTAAAGAAAAAAAAACGTAGCGCGATTGCGCTATGTAAAATGCAGCACGATCGAGTAGTCCGGCCCCCAGGCTGAAAACATCAAGCCTCGCATGTTTTTAGTAGTTTACCGGTGCTGTGTAGATGGGCTAAACACCGGAACACCGGAAAAGGCATGACGTATGCATACCTTTCACAAATGAAAGCAAGCAGATTTTAAAAGGCAAGCCCACAAACCAATGTAAGTGACTGACGTGACATGATCGTTGTTTGAAGCCCAAAGAGAGATTACAGAATGGACGGAGCGATTTGCGCTCGCCCTTAACAATGGAATGCAAACACAGGACCCCTACCTAGGTAAGTGGAATGTGTAGAGGGGAGCTGGGGATACTAGGAAACCCCAAAGGTAAGTACCACAGTGCCCCCTAGCGGCCAGGAGGAAAGGAATAAATTACTGGATTTTCCACAAACCCAAACAAGGAAGAAAATTGAGAAAATGCAACACCCAGACAAGACTGCAAGAAACCAGCGGTGGATTCCTGAAGAGGAAGACTTGTGGAAGAAGGGTACCAAGTCCAGACATCACAGAAGAGTCCAGGAGGAGTAGGAGCTACTACCTACCCAGCTTTGGATGCAGGAGTTGGTCGACAGAAGGACAAAGATGGTCAGGAATGCAGCCCTGGAGCAGGTGAAGAGTTCCTGGAGGATGCAGTCGACGTCCCATGCAGGATGGATGTTTGCAGTCAGTCAGTAGCAAGGAAAAGCCAGGCCAGTGATTCACCCATCAAAGTACCCCCAGGTTGAAGAGCTGGATGAGAGGAGCCATAACCTACTTTAAAGTGCTCAACCCAACTACTGGGGCTAACCACAAAGATAGTCTCTACTTAATAGGTATCTGCTGGGCAGACACTGAAATACTTTTTGGGGCCCTCTTACGGGGGCCCCTGCCGTGCCCATGCCATGGGCACGGCAGGGGCCCCCAGGGGCCCCGCGGCACCCCCTACCGCCATCCTGTTCATGGCGGGAGAGCCGCCATGAACAGGATGGCGGTAGGGGGTGTCAGAATCCCCATGGCGGCGGAGCGCGCTCCGCCGCCATGGAGGATTCAGACGGGCAGCGGAAAATCGGCGGTACACCGCCGACTTTCCGTTTCTGGCCGCGGCTGAACCGCCGCGGTCAGAATGCCCAGCGGTGCACCGCCAGCCTGTTGGCGGTGCTACCGCCGACCTCCGCCATGGCAGTAATTACCGCCATGGTCAGAATGACCCCCTCTGTCTTTTCCTGAGCCAGTGGCGGACCATCTTTTAGGACAATAATATATGGTGTGGCAGCTGGTAGGACGTCCAATACTAGTTGTTCTCTCTACTGCCGGGAAGTCTCTCAACTGAATGCTGCTACTATGTATATTGTAAGAGTTAGTTGTAACTGGTTAGCCCCTAGCACCACCTTAGGGCCACCATAGCGTCATTTTTTTAAGCTAAGGTGGCACTATAGTGGCTTTTTCCACGTGCCAAATTTACAAAGTGGCATAATGGATGCATTGTGCCACTTTGTAAACCCTTGCGCCACATTATGCCTGCACCAGGTATAATGTATGCAAGGGGGGTGTTCCCCCATTAGGGGGGAGCGGAAAAATGGTGCAATTTCTGCCATTTTTGTGGCATTTTTACCGCCTGCACAGAGCAGGCATTAAAATGTGGCTCCCATTGTTTTCAATGAGCCTCTAGGTGCTTTGCAGGATTAGCGTCAAAAATGTTTACGCTAATCCTGCAAAGTGCCAAGCTAGTGTCAAAAATGTTGACGCTAGTTCCCTAACTACCGCCATGGTGAGCTGTATGTTAAATATGGCACACACATGGTGGTGAATGGGAGGGGCACAGGAAAAGTGGTGCTGCATTTAATGCAGCGCCACATTTCTTAAATTTGGTCCCAGGCCTGTATACTCCACCCTTACTGGATGGGGGCTTGATGAGGCAAACTAGCATTCTCATTTGTAGGAAAAGTGACCTTTTCTAAAGAGGCTAAACCCATAGATGAAAGTAATCTTAGCAGAGAATTTGCAATTGCCCCAAGACGATTTGACGCTTCTGCCATAAAGCCAGCCAGCAGCTCCTCTAGCTTTTCAAGCACAAGTGAACAGAATTTGAACTCCTGTTATCACTGCAGCTTAGATTTGTTATGCCTTTACAAACTTCCTGTAAAACAGGTGAACTTCGTCTTCTTGTTTCCCCACCCTTTAGGGAGGAGCCTGATCCTTTTGATTTCTTGGCTAGGGAGTCACAGATCACTCTAGTGCCCTGAGGATCATCCTCACCAATTGTACCAGGGAAATAGGCGACCCAAGCATGTTACATTATTTATCTCCATAGCAACCACGTCCAACTCATGCTCAATGGACCCCATTGCATTAGACAGAAATTTAGAAATTGAATTCGAAGAGGGGCCCTCCCAATTGGAAGGATGCAATGCTTTTGAGACCCTTAAGTTGATACCTGTTACATTATTAATCAGCATGGTAAGCACGTCCAAGTCATGCGCATGGCCCTCATTGTATTAGATAGAAATTTAGAAACTGAATTTGAAGAGTGGCCCTCCCTATTCCTCTTTCTCTTGATTTGCCTAAAGAGGGCAAGCAATTTTTAGCAAGTCAGTTATCTTGTGATTCAATCGATAGGGCCCAGAGCAGTGGCCAAGCCCAGCCTCCTCCAGGCTCTGACAGGTGCAGACGGACCCGCTGTTGGCCGTGCATGGAAGTGCTGAAGTGCTTTTAAGTGTTGTGCGACAGACGGAGGGGCTAGGACAACAATGGTGCCTCTTCTGGCGCAGGAGTAGATGGAAACTGTAGTCCCCAAGGTGCAGCCCTCAAGTTCAGCAGGTCCGTTTGCTTTCCTGCGTCGAAGGGAGACTGAAACGCTTAAAAGCGTTGTGTGGTAGACAGACGGGACAGGACAATGATGGTGCCTCTTCTGACTGTTTTATAAATTTGCACTCATTATTTTGAACTGAGGATATATCAAAGGCTAGTGTGCATTTTTAATATATAGGATGGTGCGACAATCATTTTAAGGTCTTGTGCCCATTTCGCTGCTGTCTTATCCACAACTCCATTTGCAGCAACTAGAATAATTGCATTTCTAGCATTAATATTAAAGTCATGCATTTCTATGCCTATTTTCTCTAAATATATTCTGACCAATACATCGACCTTCGTGGTTGTTGTTTTTCCATGTAAGTGACAGCATTTAACACTGACAACTATCATTGAATTTATTCAAGATGGCCACGGGTATGTGGAGACATGTTACTGCAGCGCAAAATATGAATGCCACTAAACAATTGGCAAAATTACGCATCCACTAAGGGGGAGGCAGAAGACATTGAATTGAATTTTAATTTATTCTTTGCAGTTGGTTTATTTGTCCATGTGAGAAAACTGGGATGATTGCAACATCAATCACTTTTTGCTCCCGTTTTTACCTGAAACTGATGTTTCTGACCCTGATTGTGCCCTGGGCACTGCTAACCAGTCCTAGGGCCAGTGCACTATTTAATATGGTATATACACATTAGGCATAATTATAATTGGCTCTGACAGCCTGCCTATAAACCCCTAGTACATGGTAGGGAATGTAGGTTTAGGGGCCCCAGTGTAGTTAGGGCACCCCTAGGTGCACTGCTGTGGTCCCTGCTGTCATTGTAAAAGCAGACCTGCCTTGCAGGTGCTTTTAAATTAAAGTTAACCCCAAATTCGACTTTGGAATTAAAAGTATTTCCAAAGTCCTAAACTACCTATTGTTTCACACACAAGTCACCCCTAAGATCTTCCCTGGGTGCCCCAAAGGTTGGGTGGAGTGTAAATATAGGAAAGGACTTTATGAAAGATGTTTTATGAGCCCTGGTGAGGGGAAACAGCCACATTTGTTTTTCCCCATCGTAGTGCATTAGCTCTATGGGCTAACATTGGGAGGCTTTATTTAAAATTAATAAAGCCTAATTTCTGATGGAAAAGAGCTAGAACTCTTATCTTTTGCATCAAATAAAAAGTTAGGATAAATCCAACAACTTGCCAAGGTTTGATTTATTACAACTAGTACAGAGAAATAGTTTTGTAACTCTTTCTGAAAGTTACCAAAATCAGCCCTGTAGTGCCATTTCCTGATTGGTCAGGCTCTGGCATCCTGAGCCAAGCTACCTTAATGAGGTGTGAAGTGGCCTGGGCTGAAACAAAGGAAGCATCTGGTGGGAGGGGAACTGCTGCTGCAGATGGCAGAGCAAGATGGGGGTAGAGTGGCCAAACTGGTTTCCAAAGGAGGGAAAGCCACCTGGGACAGAAACCACACCTGCCTAATTTCCTGCTCCCCCACCCAAATGGGAGACCCAATCATTAGATTAGGATAGGAGGGGGTGTGTTAGGGAAAATTAGCTACACCGGTGGGTGGGCTCAGCCAAATGTAACCTTCAAAGAGATTTTCTCCATGCTGGATTTTTAAAGAATGTTGCTTTCTGGGATTTCTTTTTGCCGCACTTCACAAGAAGTGGTCACCCTTCATCCTATTGGTCAGGGGTGTCCCCTGCTTGCACACCTAGGAGCAAAGATACATATGGCAGAGCTGCCCAGCAATTTAGATCCCTGCTGGAATAAGATACTGGTGAACAAGGGCCACCCTGCTGAACCCTTGATCTGCACCTGAAGGACTGCACCCACAAGGACTTTGTCAGTTACACACTTTTAGGCTTCCCTGAGAAAAGGACTTTGCTTTGCTTCTGCAACTCCAGGAGTGGACTCCCTTTAAGCTACAGGTACAAAGGAGCTGACCAGGGTCTCCTGCATCAAGTCCTGCAGGAAGAGCCCAGCTGACCATCGTCAAGTGGCCATTTGAGGATTCTGACCAGGTGAATTCTGAGAACTGCAGGCCCAACTTCTAAGGTGCAACTCAGAGCTTCTGGAACCTTGGATCTAGTTATGGACACTTCAAGAAACCAAAAAGCACTTCTGCATAAAGATCCAGAAATTTGGAGACGTTTGGAGCAACTTTGTAAAAATGCTCCATAAATTGACCAACCTGATGTTGTGAGTCAAGCCATCTACATTCAACCGTGACCCGGCCTGAATTTCAGGTTCATCCCACTGAAAGCTCCGGAGCTCCAGACTTCCAGGATTTGACCAGGGTCTTGAGGAAAGCCATCCACTGTTGAGTCGCACCGACTCGCAATTTCCGATTCGCAAAATCGGAACTACCTACATCTGGCCCTTAATGGCTGTGTACATTTGTCTTAGACAACAACTGGCTCCCTGGGACAGGTGAAGTGAGTGAATTAACACTGACACTCCAGCAAGATAGAGGGCACACGTCTGACAGTGTTTAGAGATTTTCTGAGGGTCCCGAGAGGAGAGACCACTTTCTGATGGAAGTCTCCTTTTCGTGCCTTAGTTTCTCTTTGATCGCTGCCACACTGTTGAAGGCTGTTTTCAAAAGAATAGGCCCAGCTTAGACTGAAGTTCGATACATGTCACTGGCATGGAGTCCCCAGAAATGTTAGTGTCTCATCCATTCTGCATTTCTAACTTACACAGAGTGCCAACTTCCCATCAGCTGCTGTCATGAGTTGGGAGACACAATGTCCAAACAAGGACCAGGGTGAGCATTGAATCAGATGGACCTTTTGGATTGTTTTTTTGCCTAATGGACTATTTTGAAGACGTTTTTGTCACAGAGCTTAACTACAGAATCGCAGATAGCTGTATTCGCCCAGGGCACTGAACTGATTTTGTTGTGTGTGATCCTGTATTTATGAGTTTGAGTAAACCTCCAATATTCAATACAAAAAAGGATTAATGTTGCAGATTACAGTCTTCTATCAGGCCTAGCGTGGTTTTACTCACACTTGGTAAGCTGCTAATGTCACAAAGGAGTGTTGTAAAGCTCTGTAGCTCTTTCATCATTCATCATGCCCCACCTCTCTGCTGAACCATCGCATCACTCAATGAGGCAGCGTTATCTGGTCAGAATTGCTGCCACTGCAGGCTCACTCTGTCGCTTGCAGTGGCCTGGCTGTCCTTGTCTCTCCACCTGATATTGCATTGATTACAAATAGCCATTGATAGTTCTAAAAACTGATTTGCTTAAAAAATTTAAATATAGTAGAAAAATAGGAATTAACAAACTGGCAGATAAAGATAAAATAAAAATAAAAATATTTACTAACATAAAGAGAAGGTGGCGGTCCTAACAGAATAATGGAACAATGTCGGAAGGAACAATGAATATGTTTGAAACTGTTCATCATCAAATAAACTTTATTCGGCTGAAGGCCATAAAAGGCAGGTAAAATACAAACATAATAACAACATCACATCATAAAAGGACATTTATCTAGTATTAAAAAACTAAATTCCGATATAAGACTGACTATAGGAGTGTCATACATTGTCAAATGCATCAAACAGGGAAAAGTGTCATGATTGTTAAAAATCAGAGAAAGAACAATTCAGGTCAGACTAAAAAATAAAACATAAATAAGAGACTTCGTGTCAGCATAAAGCAAGATTATTGCTTGGCAGACCAAATTTCCTATCCTTAAGGACATGGTGAATATAACTCATAATGGTCAGTCGGACCTTAAAGATGGAAGAGATTGTAAATAATGCTTGGTTGTCTTAAAAGCTCTAATACTAATATCCTTTTAAAGTGGAAATGAAATAGATTTCCAAAAAGTACAATAAGATTTACACAACAGCATTAGGTGCAACCTTGATTGTGCAGAGAAGTCGTCACATGGACATGGAGCGAGAGTCATTGGGTGTCTAACAGGATCAGGAAAGGCCATCATGTAGTGCAAGGTACTAAGCCTCAGCCTGGTTAACAGAACCCTTTGGTAATTATTACCTAACCATGTAACATATGGTTCCATAATGGGTACATAATTCAGAAGTCTATACTGACACTCCAAAGTTTTAACCAGTTCAGTGTGATCTCTGTTACATCTAATCCAACTCCAAAAATGATCTTTAATAGTCTGGTGAAAAACTGAAGAAAAGACCTCCGGACTTCTGTAAAGGCCAGGAAAACCCAAAATGTTACTCATGTTTTTGGTATACAATAACCAAGGGATGCAGGTAGCTTTATCAAATTGCATACAATCACTGATAACACTATGACTAAAATTGGCTTCCGAATTAGTCCAAAATGCTAGCAACAGTAAGAGAAGATGAATTCTAATGAGGTCAGTGACATAGTCAAGCTCAAATATGGCATGACTAATATAGGTGGCTGTACTGTGTGGAACCCCCAACAGCCGTGTCAGGCAACTTCTCTTGACTCTCTGGATGGCCTTAAAATCTTTTGTCCCCTATACTTCAGAACCGTGAGTAGCAACTCTCAAACATTTAGCGTTGTAGACTGTCAGGAACACATTAGGGGGTTTTAACCTAAATTTTTTGTAAACTTAAACAGGCCTTCAACAGTACAAGCAAACTTAATTGATTCCAAGTGCTTTGATCATCACAGAGTCTGCTCAGAAAAAGGAATGATGAAGCAGGTGCAATTGTAGTAGTATTAATGAAAAACCATTATACTTATTGGTTTTCAGCCCACAGAACATAATATGGGTCTTAGAATGGTTCACAGTCACCTTCAATTAATTTATAAAATGTACATAGCTGTCCAGAATTTATAAAAGTATAAAATTTACATAGCTGTCCAGAAGCTTCTGTAAACTGGGTTGGGTCCTGGCAATTACAACTGTGTCATCTGCATAATGTGGAACAGGGACCAAGCGAGTACCTTTGTGCAGCACGTCAGCATTTAAATTAACCAGGTGGTGTTTTAGGCCATTATTGTAAAGCATAAATAAAAAAAGTTCCAGTACACATCCCTGTTGGACACCCTGGGAGAGTAAAAAACTGTCAGTGGTTCCCCCCGCTGTGCCAGACCTTACAGAATGTAGGAAGCTTGCCTGGTGTGTTGTGGGTACCTAAGGTACTTACACCTTATACCCGGTCCAGGTATCCCCTATTAGTGTAGTGTAGGCAGTGTCTAGAAGCCAGGCTTTCTAGAGATAGCTGTGGATGAGCGGCCAAGGCTCATCTAGGATCTGTGCAAAGCTTATGGAATACCACTGTAGTCACACAGCACTTACACACATGAAAGAAAACACTCAGTGTTATGAAAATAAAGTGTCTTTATTACAGTAACAAAGTACCAAAACAATAAATAGGTGTTAGATCTGACAGCCTTAGGGTAGTCACCCCTAACTTTTTGCCTGCCTCCCTCCACTTTGTGGACACTGTTTTTGCTGGTTTTTAGACTCTGCGCACTTTACCACTGCTAACCAGTGCTAAAGTGCCTATGCTCTCTCCCTTAAAACATGGTAACCTTGAATCATACCTGATTGGACTATTAATTTACTTATAAGTCCCTAGTAAGGTGCACTTTATGTGCATAGGGCTGGTAAATTAAATGCTACTAGTGGGCCAGCAGCACTGGTTGTGCCACCCACTTAAGTAGCCCCTTTTCCTTGTCTCAGGCCTGCCATTGCAAGGCCTGTGTGTGCAGTTTCACTGCCACCTCGACTTGGCATTTAAAAATACTTGCCAAGCCTAGAACTCCCCTTTTTCTACATATAAGTCACCCTTAATGTGTGCCCTAGGTAACCCCTAGATCAGGGTGCTGTGTAGGTAAAAGGCAGGACATGTACCTGTGTAGTTATATGTCCTCCTAAATTCGTTTTTACACTACTGTGAGGCCTGCTCCCTTCATAGGCTAACATTGGGGCTGCCCTCATACACTGTTGAAGTGGCAGCTGCTGATCTGAAAGGACCAGGAAGGTCATATTTAGTATGGCCAGAATGGTAATACAAAATCCTGCTGACTGGTGAAGTCGGATTTAATATTACTATTCTAGAAATGCCACTTTTAGAAAGTGAGCATTTCTTTGCACTTAAATCCTTCTGTGCCTTACAATCCACGTCTGGCTGGGCTTGGTTGACAGCTCCTTGTGCATTCACTCAGACACACCCCAAACACAGGGTACTCAGCCTCACTTGCATACATCTGCATTTTGAATGGGTCTTCCTGGGCTGGGAGGGTGGAGGGCCTGCTCTCACACAAAGGACTGCCACACCCCCTACTGGGACCCTGGCAGACAGGATTGAACTGAAAGGGGACCTGGTGCACTTCTTAGCCACTCTTTGAAGTCTCCCCCACTTCAAAGGCACATTTGGGTATAAAACAGGGCCTCTGCCCTACCTCATCAGACACTTGCTGGAGAAGAAACCTGAACCAGAAACTACATCCTGCCAAGAAGAACTGCCTGGCTGCTCAAAAGACTCACCTGTCTGCTTTCTACAAAGGACTGCTGCCTCGCTGTTGGCCTGCTGCCTTGCTGAACTCTTGTCTGGCTGTGAAAGTGCTCTCCAAGGGCTTAGATAGAGCTTGCCTCCTGTTCCCTGAAGTCTCAGGACCAAAAAGACTTCTCTCTTTCACTTGGACGCTCCGTGCGGCGAAAATTTCGACGCACAGCTTGTTCCGCGGCAAGAAAAAACACCGCACACCGACGCTGATCGACACAACGCTCTTGGGACGACCGAAAATCCGACGCACGGCTTCACAAGGACAACGCCGCCCGACCTCTAGAGGAGAAATCGACGCGACGCCTGCTATGAGATCATAATTTCGACGCGCAGCCCCGCAGAATGACGCGCAGCCGGAAAACAAGCAGGAAAATCCACGCACAGACCCGGGACATCTGGTAATCCCCGCGATCCACGAAAAGAGACTGTCCGCGTGCCGGAAAACGACGCCCGACTTCCCCGCATGGAAAATAACGACGCAAGTCCGTGTGTGCTGGGGAGAAATCGACGCACACACCCTTTTTCCACGCACCTCTTCTTTTGTGGCCCTCTGAGGAGATTTTTCCACTCTAAACCAGGTACTTGTGCTTGAAAGAGACTTTGTTTATATTCTAAAGACTTAAGACACTGTATATCACTTTTCAGTGATATCCCTACAATTTCCCATTGCAAACGTTATTCTTTTTGACCTACAATTATCCAGATAAATATTATATATTTTTCTAAATACTGTGTGGTGTATTTTTGTGGTGCTATATGGTGGTATTGTATGATTTATTGCACAAATACTTTACACATTGCCTTCTAAGTTAAGCCTGACTGCTCGTGCCAAGCTACCAGAGGGTGGGCACAGGATAATCTTGGATTGTGTGTGACTTACCCTGACTAGAGTGAGGGCTTTTGCTTGGCAAGGGGGTAACCTGACTGCCAACCAAAAACCCCATTTCTAACAATAGGCAACCCTCCAATAGGAGATAAGTAGGCACACTAAATATGTACACGAGTTCTCAGAAATAGGCATAAGAAGTGATAGAAAACAGTGCAAATGCAAATAGACAATAGTGACTTAGGGGGAGACCAAACCATATACTAAAACAAGCATTTTCAATGCAACGGGTCTCGCATTTGCTCGAGTTAGAGCTATTAGCCTTGTAAAGAAAAAAAAACGTAGCGCGATCGCGCTATGTAAAATGCAGCGCGATCGCGCTGCATGGAAAATAAAGAGATAAAGTAGTCCGGCCCCCAGGCTGAAAACATCAAGCCTCGCATGTTTTTAGTAGTTTACCGGTGCTGTGTAGGTGGGCTAAACACCGGAAAAGGCATGACGTATGCATACCTTTCACAAATGAAAGCAAGCAGATTTTAAAAGGCAAGCCCACAAACCAATGTAAGTGACTGACGTGACATGATCGTTGTTTGAAGCCCAAAGAGAGATTACAGAATGGACGGAGCGATTTGCGCTCGCCCTTAACAATGGAATGCAAACACAGGACCCCTACCTAGGTAAGTGGAATGTGTAGAGGGGAGCTGGGGATACTAGGAAACCCCAAAGGTAAGTACCACAGTGCCCCCTAGCGGCCAGGAGGAAAGGAATAAATTACTGGATTTTCCACAAACCCAAACAAGGAAGAAAATTGAGAAAATGCAACACCCAGACAAGACTGCAAGAAACCAGCGGTGGATTCCTGAAGAGGAAGACTTGTGGAAGAAGGGTACCAAGTCCAGACATCACAGAAGAGTCCAGGAGGAGTAGGAGCTACTACCTACCCAGCTTTGGATGCAGGAGTTGGTCGACAGAAGGACAAAGATGGTCAGGAATGCAGCCCTGGAGCAGGTGAAGAGTTCCTGGAGGATGCAGTCGACGTCCCATGCAGGATGGATGTTTGCAGTCAGTCAGTAGCAAGGAAAAGCCAGGCCAGTGATTCACCCATCAAAGTACCCCCAGGTTGAAGAGCTGGATGAGAGGAGCCATAACCTACTTTAAAGTGCTCAACCCAACTACTGGGGCTAACCACAAAGATAGTCTCTACTTAATAGGTATCAACCACTTCCCAACATAAAGGAGAGTCCTTGGTATTACTGGCAGCTAACATGGTCTCATAGGCCTCTAATCTAATCTCACTTCTTCGTGTTTTTAATGCTAGTTTTTAGGACCTTACAAGATCAACACCACGGGGGACCTTTTCTATTGCTTTTGGTAAGGCAGTGAGTGCTTTTGATCAATTAGAGTGGAACCACCGAACTGGGTTCCAAGGGCGATTCCTCACCTGGATAGTGAACAGCTCCTTAACCACGGTACAAAGTGCCTCGAAGCATGTTACAATGTCAGAAGGTGCCCCATTAATATCTAAGCGCAAAGTTAATACTTCCCTGTTATTCTATGCAAGTTTGGTAAACAGTTGAACCTTATCAGTGTTGTCCCATTTTTGACGACACTTTTGTCTTGGTGACAACTATAGGAATGGCTTCCTTGTGATCATTCGAAGGGCGGGTGTAGCCCAAAAGGTACATGGCTAGAGGATTATGATCACTGAACACATTGTCCTCGAAATAACACCCTGTGAAAAAATCCAAAAAGTCATTGCTAATCAACATGATATCCATAATACTATGACAGTCTTGCCAACATAGATTGCTTTAAAACCAGGGCACACAACAGTTGAATCAAAAGCAAAATACACTTGATATTTAACAATATGCTCATTGAGTACCTTCCCGTAGGATTTTTGAGAAAAATGCATTTGTTGTACTTCGACCAAAGCAATCGTTGTAATAATAAATTTTCAAGAGCTTCTTTGTCCGATATTCCAGCCATAAAATTTGAAAATTATTATCACTCAAAACTGCTCTGCTAATACGTCCAGGAAAGGTTGTTAATATAAGGCTAACAAACCACCCTTCCAAAGGATTCAGGGATGGTTGGTTTAAAGTAGGACACATAGGGGGTTATTCTAACTTTGGAGGAGTGTTAATCCGTCCCAAAAGTGACGGTAAAGTGACGGATATACCACCAGCCGTATTACGAGTTCCATAGGATATAATGGACTCGTAATACGGCTGTTGGTAAATCCGTCACTTTTCCGTCACTTTTGGGACGGATTAACACCTCCTCCAAAGTTAGAATAACCCCCATAGCCTTGAATGTGGCATGGGTTAACTAGCCAGGTCTCGTGCACTACAATAATGTTGTAGCCAAAAATAACATCTAGCCATTGTTTATTATTCATTTGGAACCTAATCCAGCCACGTTCCATGTTTCAATCTTCCCTTTGGTATTTAGTTCAATGGCCATAGTACTATCCAAGGCCTGAGAGCAGTCAGCAATGAAGGTATGTTCATGGGCATGGATGTTTTTATCAGAGTTACCACTCATAGTGCCTCTAAGTTACAAATTAGATGTAAAAGTGGGCTTAACTGCTTGTCAGTTAAAAAAATTGACAAGCAGTTATAAAGTGAAAGATAGTGAGTTAGACTAAGATCTCCGTGTTGACTGCAGTCCCTAGAAATGGGCCAATTGACCTGAAAGTATTGTGGCCTGTAGAAAAAGCCCAAAGGAACAGCTATTACACTTTTTTCAGGCTTGCGACTGTTGGATAGTCTGGAGAAAATGCTACTAAGGATTCAGACCTAAAGTTGGCAATGACACAGTTGCAATTATCCAATTTAGGGCTTTTCCCAACCCATGCAACTCTTTGCACCGTAATAATGTCTTGGTGTGAGGTACCATTCAGCTGTGAATTAGGCAAGTAAATCACCCTATTAATTAATTGATCATAACATTCTGTCTTTTCCTGAGCCAGTGGCGGACCATCTTTTAGGGCAATAATATATGGTGTGGCAGCTGGTAGGACGTCCAATACTAGTTGTTCTCTCTACTGCCGGGAAGTCTCTCAACTGAATGCTGCTACTATGTATATTGTAAGAGTTAGTTGTAACTGGTTAGCCCCTAGCACCACCTTAGGGCCACCATAGCGTCATTTTTTTAAGCTAAGGTGGCACTATAGTGGCTTTTTCCACGTGCCATATTTACAAAGTGGCATAATGGATGCATTGTGCCACTTTGTAAACCCTTGCGCCACATTATGCCTGCACCAGGTATAATGTATGCAAGGGGGGTGTTCCCCCATTAGGGGGGAGTGGAAAAATGGTGCAATTTCTGCCATTTTTGTGGCATTTTTACCGCCTGCACAGAGCAGGCATTAAAATGTGGCTCCCATTGTTTTCAATGAGCCTCTAGGTGCTTTGCAGGATTAGCGTCAAAAATGTTTACGCTAATCCTGCAAAGTGCCAAGCTAGTGTCAAAAATGTTGACGCTAGTTCCCTAACTACCGCCATGGTGAGCTGTATGTTAAATATGGCACACACATGGTGGTGAATGGGAGGGGCACAGGAAAAGTGGTGCTGCATTTAATGCAGCGCCAAATTTCTTAAATTTGGTCCCAGGCCTGTATACTCCACCCTTACTGGATGGGGGCTTGATGAGGCAAACTAGCATTCTCATTTGTAGGAAAAGTGACCTTTTTCAAAGAGGCTAAACCCATAGATGAAAGTAATCTTAGCAGAGAATTTGCAATTGCCCCAAGACGATTTGACGCTTCTGCCATAAAGCCAGCCAGCAGCTCCTCTAGCTTTTCAAGCACAAGTGAACAGAATTTGAACTCCTGTTATCACTGCAGCTTAGATTTGTTATGCCTTTACAAACTTCCTGTAAAACAGGTGAACTTCGTCTTCTTGTTTCCCCACCCTTTAGGGAGGAGCCTGATCCTTTTGATTTCTTGGCTAGGGAGTCACAGATCACTCTAGTGCCCTGAGGATCATCCTCACCAATTGTACCAGGGAAATAGGCGACCCAAGCATGTTACATTATTTATCTCCATAGCAACCACGTCCAACTCATGCTCAATGGACCCCATTGTATTAGACAGAAATTTAGAAATTGAATTCGAAGAGGGGCCCTCCCAATTGGAAGGATGCAATGCTTTTGAGACCCTTAAGTTGATACCAGTTACATTATTAATCAGCATGGTAAGCACGTCCAAGTCATGCGCATGGCCCTCATTGTATTAGATAGAAATTTAGAAACTGAATTTGAAGAGTGGCCCTCCCTATTCCTCTTTCTCTTGATTTGCCTAAAGAGGGCAAGCAATTTTTAGCAAGTCAGTTATCTTGTGATTCAATCGATAGGGCCCAGAGCAGTGGCCAAGCCCAGCCTCCTCCAGGCTCTGACAGGTGCAGACGGACCCGCTGTTGGCCGTGCATGGAAGTGCTGAAGTGCTTTTAAGTGTTGTGCGACAGACGGAGGGGCTAGGACAACAATGGTGCCTCTTCTGGCGCAGGAGTAGATGGAAACTGTAGTCCCCAAGGTGCAGCCCTCAAGTTCAGCAGGTCCGTTTGCTTTCCTGCGTCGAAGGGAGACTGAAACGCTTAAAAGCGTTGTGTGGTAGACAGACGGGACAGGACAATGATGGTGCCTCTTCTGACTGTTTTATAAATTTGCACTCATTATTTTGAACTGAGGATATATCAAAGGCTAGTGTGCATTTTTAATATATAGGATGGTGCGACAATCATTTTAAGGTCTTGTGCCCATTTCGCTGCTGTCTTATCCACAACTCCATTTGCAGCAACTAGAATAATTGCATTTCTAGCATTAATATTAAAGTCATGCATTTCTATGCCTATTTTCTCTAAATATATTCTGACCAATACATCGACCTTCGTGGTTGTTGTTTTTCCATGTAAGTGACAGCATTTAACACTGACAACTATCATTGAATTTATTCAAGATGGCCACGGGTATGTGGAGACATGTTACTGCAGCGCAAAATATGAATGCCACTAAACAATTGGCAAAATTACGCATCCACTAAGGGGGAGGCAGAAGACATTGAATTGAATTTTAATTTATTCTTTGCAGTTGGTTTATTTGTCCATGTGAGAAAACTGGGATGATTGCAACATCAATCACTTTTTGCTCCCGTTTTTACCTGAAACTGATGTTTTTGACCCTGATTGTGCCCTGGGCACTGCTAACCAGTCCTAGGGCCAGTGCACTATTTAAAATGGTATATACACATTAGGCATAATTATAATTGGCTCTGACAGCCTGCCTATAAACCCCTAGTACATGGTAGGGAATGTAGGTTTAGGGGCCCCAGTGTAGTTAGGGCACCCCTAGGTGCACTGCTGTGGTCCCTGCTGTCATTGTAAAAGCAGACCTGCCTTGCAGGTGCTTTTAAATTAAAGTTAACCCCAAACTCGACTTTGGAATTAAAAGTATTTCCAAAGTCCTAAACTACCTATTGTTTCACACACAAGTCACCCCTAAGATCTTCCCTAGGTGCCCCAAAGGTTGGGTGGAGTGTAAATATAGGAAAGGACTTTATGAAAGATGTTTTATGAGCCCTGGTGAGGGGAAACAGCCACATTTGTTTTTCCCCATCGTAGTGCATTAGCTCCATGGGCTAACATTGGGAGGCTTTATTTAAAATTAATAAAGCCTAATTTCTGATGGAAAAGAGCTAGAACTCTTATCTTTTGCATCAAATAAAAAGTTAGGATAAATCCAACAACTTGCCAAGGTTTAATTTGTTACAACTAGTACAGAGAAATAGTTTTGTAACTCTTTCGGAAAGTTACCAAAATCAGCCCTGTAGTGCCATTTCCTGATTGGTCAGGCTCTGGCATCCTGAGCCAAGCTACCTTAATGAGGTGTGAAGTGGCCTGGGCTGAAACAAAGGAAGCATCTGGTGGGAGGGGAACTGCTGCTGCAGATGGCAGAGCAAGATGGGGGTAGAGTGGCCAAACTGGTTTCCAAAGGAGGGAAAGCCACCTGGGACAGAAACCACACCTGCCTAATTTCCTGCTCCCCCACCCAAATGGGAGACCCAATCATTAGATTAGGATAGGAGGGGGTGTGTTAGGGAAAATTAGCTACACCGGTGGGTGGGCTCAGCCAAATGTAACCTTCAAAGAGATTTTCTCTATGCTGGATTTTTAAAGAATGTTGCTTTCTGGGATTTCTTTTTGCCGCACTTCACAAGAAGTGGTCACCCTTCATCCTATTGGTCAGGGGTGTCCCCTGCTTGCACACCTAGGAGCAAAGATACATATGGCAGAGCTGCCCAGCAATTTAGATCCCTGCTGGAATAAGATACTGGTGAACAAGGGCCACCCTGCTGAACCCTTGATCTGCACCTGAAGGACTGCACCCACAAGGACTTTGTCAGTTACACACTTTTAGGCTTCCCTGAGAAAAGGACTTTGCTTTGCTTCTGCAACTCCAGGAGTGGACTCCCTTTAAGCTACAGGTACAAAGGAGCTGACCAGGGTCTCCTGCATCAAGTCCTGCAGGAAGAGCCCAGCTGACCATCGTCAAGTGGCCATTTGAGGATTCTGACCAGGTGAATTCTGAGAACTGCAGGCCCAACTTCTAAGGTGCAACTCAGAGCTTCTGGAACCTTGGATCTAGTTATGGACACTTCAAGAAACCAAAAAGCACTTCTGCATAAAGATCCAGAAATTTGGAGACGTTTGGAGCAACTTTGTAAAAATGCTCCATAAGTTGACCAACCTGATGTTGTGAGTCAAGCCATCTACATTCAACTGTGACCCGGCCTGAATTTCAGGTTCATCCCACTGAAAGCTCCGGAGCTCCAGACTTCCAGGATTTGACCAGGGTCTTGAGGAAAGCCATCCACTGTTGTTGCATGGAAACGGGCTTGCTGCGGAGGACTGCACGATTTCGAGGAAGAAAATTTCCAGAAACAATTCAAAGTGCAGAGGTCAAACTTTGACTGAGGCCTCCTGCTCAGTGTAGTGACCTTGTCCCGTTCAAGCACAACCAGATGGCCCCAGTTGCTCCCTTTTGTTTTTCGGTATTTAAAAGCATTTTTTTACATTTAGGCCCTCATTACAACCCTGGCGGTCGGCGGAGAAGTGGCGGTAATCCACTCCGACCGCCAGGGTGGTAAAGACCGCTGGGCTGGAGACTTCGGTCTCCAGCCAGGCGGCCCTCACTACAGTGCCAGCGGTATCACAACCCCGCATACCGCCATGGATTTTGTATGGTTCTGTACCACCATGAAATCCATGGCGGTAGGCACTATCAGTGCCAGGGAATACGTTCCCTGGCACTGGCAGGGGTCTCCCCCACCTCCAACCCCTCCCCAGAGTCCTCCCCCCAAACCCACGACCCCTCTACCATCCCCCAAAGGTGGTAGGACCTCCTCCACACAGCCCCCCAACATTGACACACAAACACGCCCTACACGCACACTCACACAACAACTACACATACATGCACACATACACACAGACATACACACAGACATGTTCCAAACACACAACACCCCCCGCATGCATACACGCACTCACACACCCCCTCTACACACTCACACGCACACCCCCATGCACACACACAACACCCCTCTACCCCCCTCCCCTAACGGACGTTCACCTTACCTGTTCCGGTGATCCTCCGGGAGGGAACGGGATCCATGGGGGCTGCTCTGTGCCAGCTCCCCGTCACCAGAACACCGCCACACCGAATCATGGGACGTGATTCGGTGGGCGGTGTTCTGATGACGTGGCAGTGGAGATGGAACAGCATTCTCTTCACCGCCGACCGCTAGGATGGCTGCTGGCGGCTCTCCATCCGGAAAAGGGCAGAGGGCTGCCAGCAGTCATAATACGCTGTGCAGAAAACTACCCGCACTGGCAATCTTCAGCATGACGGTGCCTCGGTGGTCTTGCGAAAAGACCGCTGAGGTCCAAATGAGGCCCTTAATCTTGAAAAATTCCTATCTCGGTTCCCCACATTAGATTTTTGTTGTTTTGTTACCATTTTAAAGATAAACATATTTCCTATGTTTATAAAATGGTGCTGAATGTTTATTGTGTTTTGTTTTTTACTTATACACACTTGTCTCCTAAGTTAAGCCTAACTGTTCGTGGGCCAAGCTACCAAGGGTTGAGCAAGGATTCATTTATTGAGACCTTGACCTAATGTGGGATTATGGCCTGTTACTAAGTGTAGGTACCTCGCTGCCCTTACTAATAATCCACTTTCCAACAGTACACTTTGGCTTCTCAATTCCTGACTTCTCTCTTACTGAGGGCGGGGTTGGCAGCCCCTCCTCTCAACCTTGCATCACTGACCCATATAATGGTGGCAGTGGTGTGTTTGTACCTAAGAAAAGCCCATGTGTGCAAACCAGCACCTGACTACAACTAGCAGATGACAATGCTACTCAGAGCCCCACAACCTATACTGGTGAGTTCTTCATGTCATTATTTATCCCTACCTATCTTTCGGACCACACTATGGGGGTCATTCTGACCCCTGCCGGCGGCGGATGCCGCCGGCCTGGCGCGAACCGCCAGAAGACCGTACCGCGGTCAAAAGACCGCGGCGGTCATTCTGAGTTTCCCGTTGGGCTGGCGGGCGACCGCCAGAAGGCCGCCCGCCCACCCAGCGGGAAACCCCCTTCCACGAGGATGCCGGCTCTGAATGGAGCCGGCGGAGTGTAAAGGGTGCGACGGGTGCAGTTGCACCCGTCGCGATTTTCAGTGTCTGCTATGCAGACACTGAAAATCTTTGTGGGGCCCTGTTAGGGGGCCCCTGCAGTGCCCCCACGACACCCGTTCCCGCCAGCAAGGTTCTGGCGGTCAAAACCGCCAGAACCAGGCTGGCGGGAAGGGGGTCGGAATCCCCAGCGCCGCCATGGAGGATTCCTCAGGCCAGGGGAAAACCGGCTGGAAACCGCCGGTTTCCCTTTTCTGACCGCGGCTTTACGGCCGCGGTCAGAATTGGCCTGGATGCACCGCCAGCCTGTTGGCGGTGCATCCGCGGTCCCCGGCCCTGGCGGTCTATGACCGCCAGGGTCGGAATGACCCCCTATATAATGCATTATGTCCTGGTTCCCTGATAACTTCTTAAATCTTGTTCTTTTACTTAAGGGTCTGTTTATTTTTGCTGACAACCCTACATCACATCATAACCCTGAGAAAGCTGCACTTATTAATGTAAAATTTGAGGCCAAAAATAGAGTTATGATAAATCTACTATTTGAAGACCTCTAAATTGTAGTTACTTTGTGTCAAAACCCCTTTCAAAGGGCCACATGGCACATAGAGTCTACTGAGCCCAACTGTGGTGGTTGAGACCTTTTTCTCCTTATGTCCCAGGACCCGATCTACTATGGATCCTGCTCTACTGGGCCAAGCACCCCTTTTGTACTTGACTCTCAGTGGCAGCTGTGGTTGTGTAGTCAAGGCAGTCTTGGGTGGAAGTGTAGATACAGATTAGTGAACACACTTAAAAACTCAAAGTACAAACAGTACGAACAATAAATCCAGCCAAATACTTACTTTTATAAGAAAAAGGAGTATTTTATTTCTAACTCTATACATGCGATAGAAGACAGCATTCAAAAGCAACAACATGAATCACCTTGAGGTCAGGGCTCTAGTAATTGACAGGCAAATTCTTGTCCCACCCTCCTTTGTTTAACATGTTCGGGTTTATTTCCCATTCACTGGTGGGCACATCCAGGTAACGCTCACTATAAGGCTGTACTCAAGAGTTCCTCTGTGACTCTTCAGGATTTAGTCAAAAATTTCTATGTTGTTGCAGCACAGTAAGCAGCGAGCCCCTTGGGGCCCAACCAGCCCAGTTTGTATCTTACCTGTTCTCGCAGTACAGGAGAGTTCAGCAGTGTAACTGGTACCCTCTGCATGAGCACTGGTAAGTCCTGATCTGCTTGGAGAAGTCAGACTGCCGGTGGCCAACATGGCAGCACCTGGCAGAGCAGGCCCTCTCTTCCGAGCAGCACTGCCCAAGTTACCCTCATTATCGGAGCAGTTCCCAGATTGTGAAGATGCGGTAAGATGGGAGGGGACCCCAGATCCCTAGATTGAAGGGGACCATTCCTCAGTTCCCGACTGGAGCCCAGCAAGGGTGAGGCATTGTACACAGCATCGTCAGCAGTCCTCAGTGATCAGCCAAGGGCAGTTCCCCCTCAGTTGGGTTAAACCCACCTAATGTAACTGCAAACTCTCCTTTAGGCAGCGGCCCAAACCTTTGCCAACATTAGTACCGGCAGCCTCTCCTGGCATATAGGGTTGGTGCGTACTGGATAGTACAGACACAGCCTCCTCAGGTACAAGCACCCACGCCAAGACAGTTACAAGTTTCAGCATTTCTCAGAGTAGCAACTTTACCGGTGGCCCCCACAGGCAATACAGGATTACTGCAGCATAGCGGTAAGGGCTCATCCCGCATGCTGCTGAGCTCATGGCTCAGTCCACAGCATCCCTTTTCTGGCATACAGGGGTCACCTAGCGGACACTACACAGGGCAATGATCCGATCGGTGCACAGTAATTTCCTCACACCTTGCTCAGGGAGTCCTCTCAGCAGAACTCCGCACTGGAACACGCTCCCTCCAAGGCTTTCCTTTTCCTCACATGGCACACTGGTGTTGGGAAGCATAAGTGCTCTAAGCCAGTGGTTCCCAAACTGTGATCCGGTGACCCCTGGGCTCCACAAAGCCTCCTCAGGAGGTCTGTGGCTGCTTAGAAAATTAACATATATTAACAGATTAATAAAGTGTATATAAATAAAGTAACTAAATGTACGGTTGAACTTTTAAAAAGTACTGTAAACGTCAAGGACTTGGAGGCTAAAAATTACATTAGTATTCTCAGATTCATTCGTGGGAGCAGTGCAGGTGCATCACAAAATATAGCATGGACAATGTAGGGTTTCAATTGAATTTAGAAAAGCTTTTTATTTTGTTTTCAAATTAAATAAAATGCTTTATCATTTGTGTATGTATTTGATGGACTGTTTATTTATTTTTGTGTATTGGTTCACAGTTCAAATCATCAACCATATTTACGCCTGGGTCCCTGGCTTCCAGTAATGACTAAGTGGGGGTCCCCAGTTTCCAATAATGATTCGGTGGGGGTCCCTGGGTTCCAGTATTGACCAAGTGGGGGTCCACAGAAGTCAAAAAGTTGGGAACCACTGCTCTGAGCTCTAGGGCAGGTGATCTTGGCTTCCTGGGTAATGTTTCCTCAACCAGCAGGTAGACTAGCAGGCTTTTGCCTCCAGTCCTGCTCACAAGCAGAAGTCTTGCAAGGCTTTCCCTTCTCAGACAGCCTGTCTGGCTGTTTGAGGGGTGACACATTTTGGAGTCTCAACCTCCCCTTCTTCTAGTTCCTTTCCCAATACTAAATGTGATTTAGGTTCTAAGTCTTTGAAGTTTTATGTTGGGGTTCTGCTTCTTTTGAAATGTACATTTATCATTTTCTTCTTTTGTCATGAAAGAATGTCTATCCAGCAAGCAGAACTCAAAAGCTGATTGATTCACAACACAATTCATGGATGTGGCCAGAGTTCACACTTTGAAATCAGCTACAGCGACATATGTATCAAACGGTTAGTCCCAAACTCTCAGCCCTAGTCTTTATGATTCCTTTATCAGCCCCATTTCTTTTCCTGAGATGTGCTCAGGCCCCTTCCTTGTGATCCATCACTGAATCAAAGAGCAACTTTTTGAATTATAAAGGGAGGGTCCCTTCCTCCAGGATGCCCAACCAGCTAACAGGATTCAGCTATCAAAAAATCTGTTGAGGAGGATTCCTCTACTCCTCATGTTTTCGCCAAGCAGACCTGGGTCTCCCAAAATGGAGGACAGGGTCTTCCATATAATGCACCAATGCAGTCACACTTCCTCAGTGTACATTCACAGCACACTTACTTCCAGCACTGGTTCCTTTGCAAGTCCACATACTTTCAGTACACACATTCAGTATACATGCACTGTTTAGCACTGAAGCTTTCCTATACTGTACCAGGTTGTGCCAATTGCAAACACACACACTGCCAGCACACACACTCACCATTGTGCACTGCACAACACTTCACCCTTCAGTTTTTGTAATTCATGCATGCACATATACACCCAGGACATGTTCTCCTTGCTCATGCACTGCACAGTAATCCATCTCTTGTGTAATGTATTACCAACAGGCATAAAAACACTCAGTATATGCTTTAAGTACACGTACAGCACAGTACTTTTCTATTCCTGTACTATACTCTTCTCAGGCACACATATGTCCAGAAGAGAGTCACTACTCCTGTGCAACTCTCTACATCTACCTGAGGTAGGCCAAGTGAAAGTTAAGCACATATCAGCGGAACTTCAAAAAGTTGAATGACCCTGTAGGCCTCACTCCAGGGACACAAGTTAAGAAGGACCTGTTCACTACTACAGATCACTACATGATATGCTGCCACCACTGTGCTAGTTCTGCTTAACCCCTGCCTTCCACCACTATGAGGGCAGCCCTTTGGGTGATTCTCCTGGTCCAACAAGACCATAGCACCTGACTCAGGCCTACATCATGGCACACACCCATGATCTGCATTCACCTGTGACAAACAAAATTAGCATTAGGGATCCAAATAACAGTACAGTTGAGCACTCACATCTTCAACCATGCAGAGGACTTTACTGTCCCAATACATTGCTGAAACTTGGCTTTCCCCTGGTTGCACCCACTTGCTTGAAGACTGGGTTGCAGTGCAGTCTAAAATACTTTGTCATGACTGACAATGAAAATAAATGGGTACGTGGGTGATTATGTATTATGAATCTCTCTCTGACCATCCAGGCCACTCCTTGAAACAAATTGAATAGGGGCAAAATGCTGATATTGGATATTGCCCATTTGTCTGGTAGGAGGAACAATGTATTTAAATTCTCTCCACTACTGACCAACTGATGTTACTGGGTGACTTTATGTATGTGTTTAATAGTACTGCCTCATAAAAAAATCTTAAGAATATGCAATCCTTAGTACACTAGCAGGGAGTAACCAATCCCATCCACTCTGCTGGGCATACATTTGAGACGATTTTCACTAACGTGGATATTGTCCCCTTTCATGAAGGTATTGACATCAACTAGTCTGACCATATATATGTTCTTTTTTATTTTATTTCCCCATCCCGGGCAAAAAGCCATCTAACAATCAAAGACAACAATTATCTTTCACAAATGGTCTGCTATCATCCCTGATAAATTTAGGCATTGTGTTAAGAACAATTGAATTGTTTAAGGAGGTACTAAAACTGCAGATAGGGTCTTAAGTAAACTCATGAAATTCAAGCAAATCTTAGGTACAGCCTTTGAAGTTGACCCAGACAAAACCATTCTCTTGAAGATTAAACTCCCTTCCTGCTAATGTGACACACCAGAACTAAACAAGCATTTGCAATGCAATGGGTCTCGCGTTTGCTCAAGTTAGAGCTATTAGCATTGTAAATTCCTTACTAGACTTTTCTTGCCACATAAATTGAAAATGAAAAGTAAATCACTTGACATAAGCGAACTGATTGAAAGCGCCACGGCCGCCATGAGCGTGAAGGAGAGACACAAAAGGAAAAAGAAGTTCGCTCGCAGTCAAACGTATAGGCAAAAGTGCAATTATCCATGTAAAAGGATTGACGGCCAAGGTGGTAAAAAAAATCCCCCCAAGGTGGGATAAACCTAAAGCATTTACCAATGACAGCAAAGGATTTTTGAAAGGCAAGCCCATGAATAAGTGATAGTGATGGGCATTTGGTGGAAGTGGTTAAAACTCCACAGATAGATTACAGCACTTCAGAGCGCTTGCGTGCTCGACCTAAAACAGAAAAAAAAAACTAACCTCAGACAAAACTAAATAATATGGTGCTTAGTCTATACTCAGGCCCATAAAGTTTGTTGGCAGAGGCATTTGAAGAAGTACAATTGCCTGGTTAGATCAACAAAAAGGAACTACTACTCTCAGAGAATACGGTCAGCTTAGAATGTCTCAAGGATATAACTAAAACTATAGAACATGTGCAAACTCAGCACTGTAATGCCTTCACAAGTGCTAGTACCCCAACCCTGTACAGCTACTAAGGCTGATTTTGCTAAATTTACCTCTATAATATTACCTAGATGTATAAATACAGTCGCAGTAAGGGTACCGGTGCCCGCACTGACCTCTGCCCTGGCAAAATAATAAAAATAAAAATGAAGATCTTACTTTGCACCTAGGGACATATTAAAATGCTCCTTTGAGTCTGCAACTGTTCCACCCGCTTGAAAGATGGCCACATTCCTACCACTTCTCAAAAATCCACCATAAACGTTACTAATCTGGCAAGTGTTTTTACTCCATATTGCTCTTTACCTATCTTTCCAAACTCCCGGAAAAGGTAACAACAGATTTGCATCAAAACGCTGCTGAGGTCAACAACATAATTCATTATAAATCAGACGCTAAACCAGGTACTAGCACAGAGACGGTAGTAATGTAAGTGGTGGACAATTGTTGATAATGAAGATGTTTTTTGCTTCTATCTTATTAGATATTTTTGCTGCATTTGACACCGTCAACCATGACATCCTCTATAGCAGGTTACTCAGCTGTGGGATCAAGGATAAACCCTTAAGTTGGATAAAATCCTTCCTCTCAGTATGATCATAGATTGTCCAACATTGCCCATTTAAATTGTCATATAAAACTCTACTGTGAGGCTTACCCCTGCAGTTTTGCCCATTCTGGTCAATCTGTAAATTCTGCCCCTGGCTCAATTGATGCACTGATACAATATAAATGCATTCATGTATGCGGATGGCACCAATTGTTTTAAGTTCTGAAGACATGGAATTTTGTTCAAACTATTCTCCTTTGTGACCTAAAAGGCACCTGTTTCTGGATGAAAATTAACTTCTTAAAACTGAATCCTAAAAATGCAGTGCTGTGTGTTGTGTTTTATGTGTTATGTGTTGTATTATATTATTTGGTGTGTTTGTTGTATGTTGTGCTGCATGTTATATGTTATGTGTCATGTCATGTGTTATCTAGTGTGTTATGTTATATATTGAGTGTTGTGTGTTATGTGCTGTGTTGTGTATGGTGTGTTGTGTTATGTGTTATGTTTTGTTTTGAATGTATTGTGTTTATGTTATATATGTTGTGTTTGTATTATGTGTTGTGTTTTGTGTTATGCGTTGTATTAAGCATTTCGTTATGGTGAGACTGTTCCCCATGGAGCTGGCTTTCTGGCATTAAAGAAGTTAAACATAGTAAGACAGAAGTTGTATTATTGAGTGAACAGCCAGGTTTTAATTTGTTTTGATGTACAGTGGAAATGAGCAGCACCTGCAATGCTGCGATTAAAGGAGGGATAGCAAGAAGATAGAGCAAGGACAAACATAGAGAGCTATTAGGCTGGTAAAAAGTACATTTCAAGATACATGGGGGTTACTTGTGAAGTGCTTTGTAGACAAGGCCAAGGAACTTGTACATAATGTGTTTGATTATAGTCATCCAGTGCAAGTCTTTAAGGTAAGAGGTAACATTTTGTGCAATTTGAAGATGTTGAATAAGATGGATGGGGCAACCAATGAATAGCGAATTGCTAAGACTAACATCGAAGTGACAAGGGCATGAACCATGGTTTATGGCTATCTAATAGGAGCAAGTTCAGAAACGTTTTCTGTCTTGAATAAATTGAAACAGATTGTTGCAACCTGGATGATTTGAGAAGAGAAGGAAAACTTATTGTTGATATAAAAATATAAAGTTTCCAGCTACTGAGACTGGGCATGATGGAGGGTCCTGCATGGAGGTACACATAGTGGGGGACTACTGGAGGGATTTACCAAGGACAATGATCTCTGTTGTGTCTCCATTTGACTTGAGACAATTAGTGGTCATCCAGGCCACTACAGAATTCATGCAAGACCCAAAGACTTTGACAGTACCATTAGAGTTGGCAGAGATGCAAAGAATAATATGTGTATCATCAGCATACAAGATGATATTGAAGTCAAAGGAACAATCCAAAGATGACAGGTAGTAAACACAGACACTGAATAATCAATGATGAGCGTTCAAGAATTCTGTTAGAAATTGGGTCTTTGGTTGACAGTCAGGTTACCCCCTGTTCAAGCAAGGACCCTCACTCTAGTCAGGGTAAAAGAGAATCACCCTCAGCTAACCCCTGCTTTCCCCCTTGGTAGCTTGGCAGAGAAGTAGGCTTAACTTCAGAGTGCTAGGTGTAAAGTATTTGTACCAACACACACAGTAACTTAATGAAAACACTACAAAATGACACAACGCAGGTTTAGAAAAATAGGAAATCATTTATTTAAACAAAACAAGACCAAAACAACAAAAATCCACCATACACAAGTCAAGTTATCAATAAAAATGCAAAAAGAGTCTTTAAGTAGTTTTAAACACACACTAGCACTGCTAGCGTGAAATTGTACCTGGTGTGCATCAAAAATAACCCCGCACGGGCGGGTGTGCGTCAAAAATAACTCTGCACGGCGGTACGTGAGTCAGAAATCCAGCCGCACGATGAACCGAAAACCCCGCAGCGCAGGTTGTGATCTCCCAGCCTCCGTCAGCGAAGCTGCGCGTCGTTTCTCCTGCTCCGTGCGTCAATTCTTCGGTTTCGTTTCCTGCGAGCGTTGTTTTCTCAGCTGTGGAGCCGGCGGCGCGTGGTTTTTTCAGCTGCAGACTGGAGTTGCGTCAATCTTTTCCCAGCACGGCGCTCTGTGTGTGGATTTCCATGTCTTTAGGCTGCCAGCTTCTCCTTTCACGGTCCCAGGAACTTGATGGGCACCACAGGGCAGAGTAGGAGTCTCTCCAGAGACTCCAGGTGCTGGCAGAGAGAAGTCTTTGCTGTCCCTGAGACTTCAAACAACAGGAGGCAAGCTCTAGATCAAGCCCTTGGAGATTTCTTCTCAAGATGGAAGGCACACAAAGACCAGTCTTTGCCCTCTTACTTTGGCAGAAGCAGCAACTTCAGAATAGCTCCACAAAGCACAGTCACAGGCAGGGCAGCTCTTCTTCCTCAGCTATTCAGCTCTTCTCCAGGCAGAGGTTCCTCTTGGTTCCAGAAGTGTTTCCCAAGTCTGTGGCTTTGGGTGCCCTTCTTATACCCAATTTCTCTTTGAAGTAGGCCTACTTCAAAGTAAAGTCCCTTTTGAATGTGAAATCCTGCCTTGCCCAGGCCAGGCCCCAGACACTCACCGGGGGGTTGGAGACTGCATTGTGTGAGGGCAGGCACAGCCCTTTCAGGTGTGAGTGACCACTCCTCCACTCCCTCCTAGCACAGATGGCTCATCAGGATATGCAGGCTACACCCAGCTCCCTTTGTGTTACTGTCTAGTGAGGTGCAACCAGCCCAACTGTCAAACTGGCCCAGACAGGGAATCCACAACCAGGCAGAGTCACAGAAATGGTATAAGCAAGAAAATGCCCACTTTCTAAAAGTGGCATTTTCAAATGCACAATCTTAAAATCAACTTTACTAAAAGATGTATTTTTAAATTGTGAGCTCAGAGACCCCAAACTCCACATGTCCATCCACTCCCAAAGGGAATCTACACTTTATTCAGTTTTAAAGGTAGGCCCCATGTTAACCTATGAGAGGGACAGGCCTTGCAACAGTGAAAAACGAATGTAGCAATATTTCACTGTCAGGACATATAAAACACATTACTAAATGTCCTACCTTAACCATACACTGCGCCCTGCCCTTGTGGCTACCTAGAGCCTACCTTAGGGGTGTCTGACATGTAAGAAAAGGGAAGGTTTAGGCCTGGCAAGTGGGTACACTTGCCAAGTCGAATTTACAGTTAAAACTGCACACACAGACACTGCAGTGGCAGGTCTGAGACATGATTACAGAGCTAGTTAAGTGGGTGGCACAACCAGTGCTGCAGGCCCACTAGTAGCATTTGATTTACAGGCCCTGACACCTCTAGTGCACTTTACTAGGGACTTACTAGTAAATCAAATATGCCAATCATGGATAAACCAATTACATACAATTTTACACAGAGGGCATATGCACTTTAGCACTGGTTAGCAGTGGTAAAGTGCTCAGAGTTCAAAAGCCGACAGCAACAGGTCAGGAAATATAGGAGGCAGGAGGCAAAAAGATTGGGGATGACCCGGCATAAGCAAAAAAGTCCAACACAACCCCCTACCAGCCTAAAGCCAGGAGAGAACAATCAATACCTTGATGTACTTCCCTGATTGGGGCGATAGAACAAGGACCCAGGCCCACAACAGCAGGGGCATGTTCCAGTTCTATGCCTTCCTGACTCCAGTTGGATCCCTCTGTCCATACTCTCAGGGCCCACTAAGTTAACCCATGGGGAACCCTTCTCCCCATCTGCAGATACCATCTGGGCAGCACCTAACTTTACTTTGCTCACAGATGCATCCCAATGGGCAGATAGCACCACCAGGGCCAACACAGTGGTGTTGCCCACTCCACCCCTGGGGTGTGACTCTCGTTCCCCCCCAGGGGCAATTCTGTCCACCAGGACATCAAGCCACAGTGACCCCTGACAACTGTCAGGAATGAGAGCCTGACCTCAGGTCTCTCCAACCACTGTGACTGTGGAGAGTGGGGGGTGGTAGCCCCAGGTGCTTGACACCCTTTGACCACTCTCCCTTCCATCAGGTCAGGGATGACAACCTGACCCTGGTCCTCCCCTCTGGGGCTCTGTACCCTCCCTGCAGGAGCAGCACCCCCAGAGTCCAACATTGTCAGGGTGCCTGTAGAAGCAGTCCTGCACAATTCTCCCACCAGTACAGGGATGTAAACCTGCAACTGGTCCTCCAACCTGGGGTCTGTACCTCCAGGTTGGACCAGGGCCAGGGGTGATGCTTCCCTCCCCCTGCCCTCCCTTCTGGGGTCCTGCACCCCCCCAACAAGGAGTGGCCCCCCAGAAGACAACATGGTAGGGGCACTGTTAGCAGTAGCCCCTTCCTCCAGGTCAGGGGGGACACCCTGAACCTGGCCTTCCAAAACATGGTCTGTACCTTAGATTGCACTGGGGTCAGGGGTGAATCTCTCTTTCCCCTGCCCCTACTCTCAGGGTTCTGCACCCCCCCTCACGGAGAGTACCCCTTGAAAACACACCAGGGGGGGTGATTGGGCCAACCGCCCACCCCTTCAGGTCAGGGTTTACCCCCTGCACCTGATCCTTCAGTCCAGGGTCTGTACCCACAGACTGGACCACTGCCTGGCAACCCAGGACTTCCTGGGGGGCATACCTACCTCCCACCAGGTCAGAGTTTACCCTCTGAACCTGGTCATCCAACCCAGAGTCACCACCCTGCGGTTGAACCATTGCCTGGCACACCAGGACTTCCCGGGGGGCACACTTACCTCCCTCAAGGGACACACCATCCCCAAGGGCCACACAAGATTCTGGTTGGCGCAGGTCTCCTGACCTCTGCCCATCTGACAGAGTCTGGATTCCCCCCAACCCAGAAATGGTCTCACCAAGGTCATTCCTGGGGGGCTCTGCTCTCAGAGCTGACCCCTGACCCTCCAGGTTCTCCACTGGGGTCCGCAACCCCCTCTCAACCCTCTGTACCCCCCCTCACTAGGAGTGGTACTGCCAGACACCAGAACTGGTGGGACGATGGCTACAGTCGCCCCCCCAAGTTCTCCTGACACTGTGGGGTCTCCCTCAGCAGATGACCCTGTGGTACAGGCTAGGCTCCCCTCCTGGTGTTCCCTCATGGAACTCTCCAGGACCTGGGACTGGATCTTGGGCCCCTTGGGCCTCAGCCCACCCCCATTCCCTCTCCTCTGAGACTGGACATGGGGTCCCTCACCCATCCCACTACACTGGGACCTACCTGGGACACTACAATCCTTCCCTACCTCACCTGATTGGAAAATACCTAGACCACGCCTCTCAGGAGCACCCCCAAGTGCCTCTTCAGACCCTCTAGTACTCACCCAAAGGTCTGCCTCCAGTGTAAGCTCACTGGGGTCAGAGAACTCACACTCCACCTGGTGTTGGCATAGCTCTGGAAAATAAGGACTAGACATATGCTCTCCAGCAATTACATCACTCAGCCCCTCACATGAATTAACCAAAGTACCCGTCACCCAACCATCCAGTGACTCTGCTTTGAAAAAGCACCCCACATCACCCTCCTGGGACTGGTGAGACAGTACCTGACTGTCCCTGACACTCAACCTACCCTGTTCTGGGATGTCTTCATACTCCATAACCAGGACTTCTACCGGGGGGAACCCCTCTCCCTGTCACTCTCACCTAGAGTCAGTAGAGTGTCCCTCCCACCAGTAGGAACATGACTCCCCATGCCAGTTCCCCAATCCACCTCAGGGACCCTGTGCATCACTGGAGCTACCTCATACCCCTGAACCTCCTGGCGTGTGTTAACTCCCTCCTTCAAGTAGGGCACCACATCTCTGGGCATGAGCACTTCTTCAGCAGCACTGGATATAAAATTGTTGCTGCTACCATTCCAGCTGGACTCAGCCCTTATGACTTCCAGCTCCTTCAGTTTGAGCTCATAAGCCCAAATCCTCTTTTTGATCTCTAAGTCCCTCCTCCTTTCTTCCAACTCCTTCTCCCTTTGCATCCTCAACTCCTTGAACTTCAACCGTTGAGCCCTCTCTGCCTGTCTGTCCTGTAACTCTTCAGGAGTCAGACCCTTGGATGACACCCTGCTACCCCTCCTGGGGACCCTCCCACCAGGCGTAACAGGTACCACACCACTGTGTATCCTCTGCACTTCCCCACCCACATCTTCCTCCTCTGTGTGCCCTCCAGCCTCCTTGACTGTCACCCAGGCCCTCTGTGCCTTTTTCAGCTCCCCCTCCCTGGTGGAGCTCTCAGTGAGACAGTCAAGATCTTTAAGGAACTGTTTCCATTGAGCAACTGAGTACTCCTTCAGTTTCTCCATTTCAAACACAGCTGTTGCATCTCCAGATTGAGACATGATGGCCACAAGTGCAAAGTTCCAAAGGCAGAAAATAAGTTCCCAATGAAGTAAAAAGAATCAGTCAAGGGATCAGAAAAATCATGGAAGTAAGACAAAAAGGAATCCTTAAGAGAAAAAGCAAAAGATCACCAAACAAGTAATATGTGGTCATGTAGTGGTCTGGGATCAAAACAGTAGTGTACACTTAATCACTGTATGTCAAGTACAAATACAAGTCCAAATCCCAACCGCTGATCACCAATGTTAGAAATGGGTCTTTGGTTGACAGTCAGGTTACCCCCTGTTCAAGCAAGGACCCTCACTCTAGTCAGGGTAAAAGAGAATCACCCTCAGCTAACCCCTGCTTACCCCCTTGGTAGCTTGGCAGAGCAGTAGGCTTAACTTCAGAGTGCTAGGTGTAAAGTATTTGTACCAACACACACAGTAACTTAATGAAAACACTACAAAATGACACAACACAGGTTTAGAAAAATAGGAAATATTTATCTAAACAAAACAAGACCAAAACGACAAAAATCCACCCTACACAGGTCAAGTTATCAATAAAAATGCAAAAAGAGTCTTTAAGTAGTTTTAAACATACACTAGAGCTGCTAGCGTGAAATTGTACCTGGTGTGCGTCAAACATAATCCCGCACGGGCGGGTGTGCATTAAAAATAACTCTGCACGGCGGTACGTGAGTCAGAAATCCAGCTGCACGATGATCCGAAAACCCCGCAGCGCAGGTTGTGATCTCCCAGCCTCCGTCAGCGAAGCTCCGTATCGTTTCTCCTGCTCCGTGCGTCGATTCTTTGGTCGCGTTTCATGCGAGCGTCGTTTTCTCAGCTGCGGAGCCGGCGGCGCGTAGTTTTTTCAGCTGCAGATTGGAGTTGCATCAATCTTTTCCCCGCACAGCGCTCTGTGCGTGATTTCCTTGTCTTTTGGCTGCCAGCTTCTCCTTTCAGGGTCCCAGGAACTTGATGGGCACCACAGGGCAGAGTAGGAGTCTCTCCAGAGACTCCAGGTGCTGGCAGAGAGAAGTCTTTGCTGTCCCTCAGACTTCCAACAACAGGAGGCAAGCTCTAGATCAAGCCCTTGTAGATTTCTTCACAAGATGGAAGGCACACAGAGTCCAGTCTTTGCCCTCTTACACTGGCAGAAGCAGCAACTGCAGGATAGCTCCATAAACACAGTCATAGGCAGGGCAACTCTTCTTCCTCAGCTATTCAGCTCTTCTCCAGGCAGAGGTTCCTCTTGGTTCCAGAAGTGTTTCCCAAGTCTGTGGCTTTGGGTGCCCTTCTTATACCCAATTTCTCTTTGAAGTAGGCCTACTTCAAAGTAAAGTCTCTTTTGAATGTGAAATCCTGCCTTGCCCAGGCCAGGCCCCAGACACCCACCGGGGGGTTGTAGACTGCATTGTGTGAGGGCAGGCACAGCCCTTTCAGGTGTGAGTGACCACTCCTCCACTCCCTCCTAGCACAGATGGCTCATCAGGATATGCAGGCTACACCCAGCTCCCTTTGTGTTACTGTCTGGTGTGAGGTGCAACCAGCCCAACTGTCAAACTGACCCAGACAGGGAATCCACAACCAGGCAGAGTCACAGAAATGGTATAAGCAAGAAAATGCCCACTTTCTAAAAGTGGCATTTTCAAATGCACAATCTTAAAATCAACTTTACTAAAAGATGTATTTTTAAATTGTGAGCTCAGAGACCCCAAACTCCACATGTCCATCCGCTCCCAAAGGGAATCTACACTTTAATCAGATTTAAAGGTAGCCCCCATGTTAAACTATGAGAGGGACAGGCCTTGCAACAGTGAAAAACGAATTTAGCAATATTTCACTGTCAGGACATATAAAACACATTACTATATGTCCTACCTTAACCATACACTGCACCCTGCCCTTGGGGCTACCTAGGGCCTACCTTAGGGTGTCTGACATGTAAGAAAAGGGAAGAATTAGGCCTGGCAAGTGGGTACACTTGCCAAGTCGAATTTACAGTTAAAACTGCACACACAGACACTGCAGTGGCAGGTCTGAGATAATGATTACAGAGCTACTTAAGTGGGTGGCACAACCAGTGCTGCAGGCCCACTAGTAGCATTTGATTTACAGGCCCTGGCACCTCTAGTGCACTTTACTAGGGACTTACTAGTAAATCAAATATGCCAATCATGGATAAACCAATTACATACAATTTTACACAGAGAGCATATGCACTTTAGCACTGGTTAGCAGTGGTAAAGTGCTCAGAGTTCAAAAGCCAACGGCAACAGGTCAGAAAATATAGGAGGCAGGAGGCAAAAAGATTGGGGATGACCCTGCATAAGCAAAAACGTCCAACAAATTCCATCAGTAATAGGAGCTGTGGAAGACTGAAAGTGGGGAAGCAGTTTGAGATTGGGTACTAAGAAAAGATGCAAGCCATTTAAGAGCTTGCTTACAAATGCCTTGATCAGACAACCTTGTGATAATGGAAGAATGGGAAACCATGTCAAAGGCAATGGTTAACTCCTAAAAAACACAAAGCTTCACAGCTGCCTAAGTGTTTGGTTTTTTCTAACAAAGCAGTCTTAGTGCTGTATTCAGGTGGATCCTGTGAGAAATCTAACAAATCATGCCATTCAAGAAATTAGGAGATTTGATTGTTAACATGTTTGTCCAGCCTTTTTGAGGGGAAAGGTAAGAATGAAATAGGAAGATAGTTGTTCAAAATAGTGGGAATGGTAGTAGGCTATCTCAAAGTGTATTGACTGTGATTTGCTTCTGATAGCGCGTCAGAGCCTTGATAAGTATACTTACAAGGTGACACACCCAGGTCGATTAACCTTTTAGACCACGTTCGGGGACTTCCCAGTATAAGATGTCTTTTGGCAACACAAACCAATAGATCAATATCTCAACAACAATGCTAATAATAACGAATCATTAAGCTAATCAATAACCTATAATGCGAGTCAATAAAGTGAACACACCATGACCTTTCAGTCATGAATAACCACACCAATTTAGTTAAGTGTTAGGATGTTTATTTCCCTATTGGTTACAATCTAAAGTCATTTCTGTTAATCTCATTAGCAATTCATTTCATTAGTGTGGGAGGCTGGCCTGGCTTGTAGTGGGTACCAGAGGTACTCACACCTTGTGCCAGGTCCAGTTATCCCTTATTAGTGTAGAAGAGGTGTTTCTAGCAGCTTAGGCTGATAGAAGGTAGCTATGGCAAAGCAGCTTAGGCTGAACTAGGAGACATGTAAAGCTCCTACTATACCACTGGTGCCATATGCACAATATCATAAGAAAACACAATACACAGAAGTACTAAAAATAAAGGTGCTTTATTTTTATGACAATATGCCAAAAGTATCCCAGTGAGTACCCTCAGTATGAGGATAAGATATATACACAAGATATATGTACACAAACCAAAATTATGCAGGTAATAGCAAGAAAAGTAATGCAAGCAGTGTAAAATTACAGTAGATTGCAACAGGAGCACATAGGTATAGGGGCAACACAAACCATATACTCCAAAAGTGGAATGCAAACCACGAATGGACCCCAAACCTATGTGAGCTTGTAGAGGGTCGCTGGGACTGTAAGAAAACAGTGAGGGTTAGAAAAATAGCCCACCCCAAGACCCTGAAAGGTAGGTGTAAAGTGCACCTACTACCCCCAGAGAGCACAGAAGTCGTGATAGGGGGATTCTGCAGGAAGAACAAACACCAGCAATGCAACAACAGTGGATTTCCGGACCTGAGTACCTGTAAGACAAGGGGACCAAGTCCAATAGTTGCGACAGTGTCGAGAGTGGGCAGGAGCCCAGGAAATGCCAGCTGAGGGTGCAAGGAATCTGCCACCTGTTGGAAGAAGCTTGGAGTTCTGCAAGAAAGAAGAGGACTAGGAACTTCTCCTTTGGAGGATGGATGTCCCACGTCGCGATGAAGCTTGCAGAGGTGTTCCCATGCAGAAAGACCGCAAACAAGCCTTGCTAGCTGCAAGGGTTGCGGTAGAGGTTGTTGGGTGCTGCTGTGGCCCAGGGGGATTCTGCAGGAAGAACAAACACCAGCAATGCAACAACAGTGGATTTCCGGACCTGAGTACCTGTAAGACAAGGGGACCAAGTCCAATAGTCGCGACAGTGTCGCGAGTGGGCAGGAGCCCAGGAAATGCCAGCTGAGGGTGCAAGGAAGCTGCCACCTGTTGGAAGAAGCTTGGAGTTCTGCAAGAAAGAAGAGGACTAGGAACTTCTCCTTTGGAGGATGGATGTCCCACGTCGCGGTGAAGCTTGCAGAGGTGTTCCCATGCAGAAAGACCGCAAACAAGCCTTGCTAGCTGCAAGGGTTGCGGTAGAGGTTGTTGGGTGCTGCTGTGGCCCAGGGGGATTCTGCAGGAAGAACAAACACCAGCAATGCAACAACAGTGGATTTCGGACCAGAGTACCTGTAAGACAAGGGGACCAAGTCCAATAGTCGCGACAGTGTCGAGAGTGGGCAGGAGCCCAGGAAATGCCAGCTGAGGGTGCAAGGAAGCTGCCACCTGTTGGAAGAAGCTTGGAGTTCTGCAAGAAGGAAGAGGACTAGGAACTTCTCCTTTGGAGGATGGATGTCCCACATCGCGATGAAGCTTGCAGACGTGTTCCCACGCAGAAAGACCGAAAACAAGCCTTGCTAGCTGCAAGGGTTGCGGTAGAGGTTTTTGGGTGCTGCTGTGGCCCAGGAGGGACCAGGATGTCGCCACTTGGAGAAAGAGACAGAGGGGGTTCCCAGCAAGTCAAGTAGCCCTCACAGAAGCAGGAGGCACCCACAGAAGTACCTGAATAGGCACTTAGAAGAAAAGTGAACCAGAGTCCACGTGAAGTCACAAAAGGGAGTCCCACGACGCCGGAGGACAACTCAGAAGGTTGTGCACTGTAGGTTAGAGTGTCGGGGACCCAGACTGGGCTGTGCACAAAGGAAATCCTGGAAGAGTGCACAGGAGCTGGAGCAGCTGCAAATCACATAGTACCCAGCAATGCAGTCTAGCATAGGGAGGCAAGGACTTACCTCCACCAAACTTGGACTGAAGAGTCACTGGACTGTGGGAGTCACTTGGACAGAGTTGCTGAGTTCCAGGGACCACACTCGTTGTGCTGAGAGGGGACCCAGAGGACCAGTGATGCAGTCTTTTGGTGCCTGCGGTTGCAGGGGGAAGATTCCATCGACCCACGGGAGATTTCTTCAGAGCTCCTGGTGCAGAGAGGAGGCAGGCTACCCCCAGAGCATGCACCACCTGGAAACAGTCGAGAAAGCCGGCAGGATGAAGCGATACAAGGTTGCTAGTAGTCGTCTTGCTACTTTGTTGCGGTTTTGCAGGCGTCCTGAGCAGTCAGCTGTCGATCCTTTGGCAGAAGGTGAAGAGGGAGATGCAGAGGAACTATGATGAGCTCTTGCATTCGTTATCTGGTGAGATCCCCAAAGCAGAGACCCTAAATAGCCAGAAAAGGGGGTTTGGCTACCTAGGAAGGAGGATTGGCTACCAAGAGAGGTAAGAGCCTATCAGAAGGAGCCTCTGACGTCACCTGCTGGCACTGGCTACTCAGAGCAGTCCAGTGTGCCACAGACACCTCTGTTTCCAAGATGGCAGAGGTCTGGGAAACACTGGAGGAGCTCTGGGCACCTCCCCTAGGAGGTGCAGGTCAGGGGAGTGGTCACTCCCCTTTCCTTTGTCCAGTTTCGTACCAGAGCAGGGCTGGGGGATCCCTGAACCGGTGGAGACTGGCTTATGCAGAGATGGGCATCATCTGTGCCCATCAAAGCATTTCCAGAGGCTGGGGGAGGCTACTCCTCCCCAGCCCTCACACCTATTTCCAAAGGGAGAGGGTGTTACACCCTCTCTCAGAGGAAGTCCTTTGTTCTGCTTTCCTGGGCCAGCGCTGCCTGGACCCCAGGAGGGCAGAAACCTGTCTGAGGGGTTGGCAGCAGCGGCACCTGCAGTGGAGACCCCGGAAAGGCAGTTTGTCAGTACCCGGGTTCTGTGCTAGAGGCCCTGGGGATCATGGAATTGTCCCCCCAATGCCATTCTGGCATTGGGGTGACAATTCCATGATCTTAGACATGTTACATGGCCATGTTCGGAGTTACCATTGTGACGCTGTACATAGGTAGTGACCTATGTACAGTGCACGCGTGTAATGGTGTCCCCGCACTCACAAAGTCTGGGGAATTTGCCCTGAACGATGTGGGGGCACCTTGGCTAGTGTCAGGGTGCCCACACACTAAGTAACTTTGCACCCAACCTTCACCAGGTGAAGGTTAGACATATAGGTGACTTATAAGTTACTTAAGTGCAGTGGTAAATGGCTGTGAAATAACGTAGACGTTATTTCACTCAGGCTGCACTGGCAGGCCTGTGTAAGAATTGTCAGAGCTCTCTATGGGTGGCAAACGAAATGCTGCAGCCCATAGGGATCTCCTGGAACCCCAATACCCTGGGTACCTCAGTACCATATACTAGGGAATTATATGGGTGTACCAGTATGCCAATGTGAATTGGTAAATTTAGTCACTAGCCTGTTAGTGACAAATTTGGGAAGCAGAGAGAGCATAACCACTGCGGTTCTGGTTAGCAGAGCCTCAGTGAGACAGTTAGGCATCACACAGGGAACACATACAGGGCACATACTTATGAGCACTGGGGCCCTGCCTGGCAGGGTCCCAGTGACACATAGGGGGTCATTCTGACCCCGGCGGTCATGGACCACCGGGGCCAGGGTTGGCGGGAGCACCGCCAACAGGCTGGCGGTGCCCCGCAGGGCATTCTGACCGCGGCGGTTTGGCCGCGGTCAGATGCGGAAAAACCGGCGGTCTCCCGCCGGTTTTCCGCTGCCCTTTAGAATCCTCCATGGTACTGAGATGGTAGATGGTACTTTCCTACACAACCCCCCCCCCCAAACGAAGGACAAGAAGACTAGCCATGACCTGATGAGTCTTCATTGTCTAAGTGGAAATATCTGGAGAGTCCATCTGCATTGGAGTGGGTACTCCCAGGACTATGTTCCACTGTATAGTCCATTCCCTGTAGCGATATGGACCACCTCAACAATTTAGGGTTTTCACCTTTCATTTGTTTTAGCCAAAGTAGAGGTTTGTGGTCTGTCTGAACAATAAAGTGAGTGCCAAACAGGTATGGCCTCAACTTTTTCAGTGCCCAGACCACAGCAAAGGCCTCCCTCTCTATGGCAGACCAACGCTTTTCTCTAGGGGTCAACCTTCTGCTAATAAAAGCAATTGGTTGATCCTGGCCCTCAGAATTCAGTTGTGATAAGACTGCCCCTATCCCTAATACAGATGCATCAGTTTGAACAATGAATTTCTTGGAGTAACATGGGCTTTTTAGGACAGGTGCAGTGCACATGGCCTGTTTGAGCTCCTCAAAAGCTTTCTGACAGCTAGCTGTCCACAATACCTTTTTAGGCATTTTTTTACTGGTGAGATCATTATGTGGGGCTGCTATGGAGCCATAGTTTTTCATGAATCTCCTGTAATACCCAGTGAGGCCTAGGTAAGCTCTCACCTGGGTCTGTGTTGTAGGGGGAACCCAATCCATGATTGTCTGGATTTTAGCCTGAAGTGGTGCAATCTGTTCTCCACCTACCAGATGTCCCAGATAAACCACCTTTCCCTGCCCTATCTGGCACTTTGAGGCCTTGATAGTGTGGCCTGCCTTTTGCAGGACCTCCAAAACTTTACAAAGGTGGACCAGGTGCTCATCCCAGGTGGAGCTAAAGACAGCTATATCATCTAGATATGCTGCACTAAAAGCCTCCAACCCTTGCAGGACTGTGTTCACCAACCTCTGAAAAGTGGCAGGTGCATTCTCCAAACCAAAGGGCATCACTGTAAACTGGGAGTGCCCTCCTATAGTTGAAAATGCAGTTTTAGGTTTAGCATCCTCATCAATTTGATCTGCCAATACCCTGCAGTCAAATCAAAGGTGCTTAGATACTTGGCAGATGCCAGTGTATCTATGAGCTCATCTGCCCTGGGTATAGGGTGAGCATCAGTTTATGTTACTTGTTTGAGACCTCTGTAATCTACACAAAACCTCATCTCCCTTTTTCCTTCTTTTGAGTGAGGCTATGATACAAGCACCACAGGACTTGCCCATGGGCTTTCAGAAGGTTCAACCACTCCTAGATCAAGCATTTTCTGAACCTTTTGTTTTATGCAGTCCCTGACATGGTCAGGCTGCCTATAGATTTCACTTTTGACAGGCAAGCTGTCTCCAGTATCAATTGTGTGTTCACACCAAGATGTGGTGCCTGGCACAGTTGAAAATAGTTCAGAAAATTGTCGAAGGATTTTTATGCAGTTGCCTTTCTGTTCTGCAGTCAGACAATCTGCTAAAACTACTCCCTCCACTAAAGCATCCTCTTCAGTGGAGGAGAAGAGATCAGGGAGAAGGTCACTCTCTTCTTCCTGTCCTTCATCTGTTGCCATGAGCAGGGTGAGATCAGCCCTGTCATAGTAGGGTTTTAGGCGGTTGACATGAATTACCCTAAGGGGACTCCTGGCAGTGCCCAGGTCTACCAGATAGGTAACCTCACCCTTTTTCTCAACAATTAGATGTGGTCCACTCCATTTGTCTTGGAGTGCTCTTGGGGCCACAGGCTCCAATACCCACACCTTCTGTCCTGGTTGGTACTGAATCAGAACAGCCTTCTGGTCATGCCATTGCTTTTGGAGCTCTTGGCTGGCCTGAAGGTTTTTACTGGCCTTTTTCATGTACTCAGCCATTCTGGATCTTAGGCCAAGTATATAGTCCACTATGTCCTGTTTGGGAGCTTTTAAAGGTTGTTCCCAACCCTCCTTCACAAGTGTTAGTGGACCTCTTACAGGGTGTCCAAAGAGGAGTTCAAAGGGGCTGAAGCCAACTCCTTTCTGGGGCACCTCCCTGTAAGCAAACAGAAGGCAAGGTAACAGGACATCCCATCTCCTCCTGAGTTTTTCAGGGAGTCCCATTATCATACCTTTGAGAGTTTTATTAAACCTCTCTACAAGTCCATTACTCTGTGGATGATAAGGAGTGGTGAATTTGTAGGTTGTACTTTTGTCCCCACCCTTGTCAGAAGACTTACCATCCTTCTTCTTGCCATCCTTGTCACCCCCTGTATGAACTTTTCTGTTCACTCTTGTTCTGACCCATTTGTCTGCCTTCTTTCCCAATTCTTGGGGAGAGGTCAGATCTAAGTCCACTAGATATTGGTGTGACACGTCAGACACACAGTTATTCAGAATATGCTCTCTCAGAATAAGATTATACATGCTTTCATAGTCAGAAACTTTATTGCCATGTAACCACCCTTCCAAGGCCTTCACTGAACAGTCAACAAAGTCTATCCAGTCTTGTGAGGACTCTTTTCTGGTGTCTCTGAACTTAATCCTGTATTGTTCAGTGGTTAAGCCAAATCCATCCAAGAGTGCATCCTTCAAAACTGCAAAATTGTTAGCATCATTTTCTCTAACAGTAAGGAGCCTATCCCTACCCTTTCCATTGAAAGATAGACACAATATAGCAGCCCACTGCCTTTGAGGGACCCCCTGTACCATACAGGCCCTCTCAAGTGCAGCAAACCACTTGTTGATGTCATCCCCCGACCTTGTAAGGGAGGACTATCTTGTGCAGATTCCTGGAATCATGCTCTCTAACAGGATTACTATCAGGAATACTGCTGCTGCCACCATGGGGTCCAATCTCCAATCTCTGTCTCTCCTTCTCCAGGTCTAGGGATTCCCTATCCCTAGATTACCTATCTAAGGCCTAGATAGCTGTCCACAATACCTTTTTAGGCATCTTTTTACTGGTGAGATCATTAAGTGGGGCTGCCTGGCAGGGTCCCAGTGACACATAGACTAAAACAACATATATACAGTGAAATATGGGGGTAACATGCCAGGCAAGATGGTACTTTCCTACACAACCCCCCCCCCAAACGAAGGACAAGAAGACTAGCCATGACCTGATGAGTCTTCATTGTCTAAGTGGAAATATCTGGAGAGTCCATCTGCATTGGAGTGGGTACTCCCAGGTCTATGTTCCACTGTATAGTCCATTCCCTGTAGCGATATGGACCACCTCAACAATTTAGGGTTTTCACCTTTCATTTGTTTTAGCCAAAGTAGAGGTTTGTGGTCTGTCTGAACAATAAAGTGAGTGCCAAACAGGTATGGCCTCAACTTTTTCAGTGCCCAGACCACAGCAAAGGCCTCCCTCTCTATGGCAGACCAACGCTTTTCTCTAGGGGTCAACCTTCTGCTAATAAAAGCAACTGGTTGATCCTGGCCCTCAGAATTCGGTTGTGATAAGACTGCCCCTATCCCTAATACAGATGCATCAGTTTGAACAATGAATTTCTTGGAGTAACATGGGCTTTTTAGGACAGGTGCAGTGCACATGGCCTGTTTGAGCTCCTCAAAAGCTTTCTGACAGCCAGCTGTCCACAATACCTTTTTAGGCATCTTTTTACTGGTGAGATCATTAAGTGTGGGTGCTATGGAGCCATAGTTTTTCATAAATCTCCTGTAATACCCAGTGTGGCCTAGGTAAGCTCTCAAATCCATGATTGTCTGGATTTTAGCCTGAAGTGGTGCAATCTGTTCTCCACCTACCAGATGTCCCAGATAAACCACCTTTCCCTGCCCTATCTGGCACTTTGAGGCCTTGATAGTGTGGCCTGCCTTTTGCAGGGCCTCCAAAACTTTACAAAGGTGGACCAGGTGCTCATCCCAGGTGGAGCTAAAGACAGCTATATCATCTAGATATGCTGCACTAAAAGCCTCCAACCCTTGCAGGACTGTGTTCACCAACCTCTGAAAAGTGGCAGGTGCATTCTCCAAACCAAAGGGCATCACTGTAAACTGGTAGTGCCCTCCTATAGTTGAAAATGCAGTTTTAGGTTTAGCATCCTCAGCCAATTTGATCTGCCAATACCCTGCAGTCAAATCAAAGGTGCTTAGATACTTGGCAGATGCCAGTGTATCTATGAGCTCATCTGCCCTGGGTATAGGGTGAGCATCAGTTTATGTTACTTGATTGAGACCTCTGTAATCTACACAAAACCTCATCTCCCTTTTTCCTTCTTTTGAGTGAGGCTTTGGTACAAGCACCACAGGACTTGCCCATGGGCTTTCAGAAGGTTCAACCACTCCTAGATCAAGCATTTTCTGAACCTTTTGTTTTATGCAGTCCCTGACATGGTCAGGCTGCCTATAGATTTTACTTTTGACAGGCAAGCTGTCTCCAGTATCAATTGTGTGTTCACACCAAGATGTGGTGCCTGGCACAGTTAAAAATAGTTCAGAAAATTGTCCAAGGATTTTTATGCAGTTGTCTTTCTGTTCTGCAGTCAGACAATCTGCTAAAACTACTCCCTCCAATAAAGCATCCTCTTCAGTGGAGGAGAAGAGATCAGGGAGAGGGTCACTCTCTTCTTCCTGTCCTTCATCTGTTGCCATGAGCAGGGTGAGATCAGCCCTGTCATAGTAGGGTTTTAGGCGGTTGACATGAATCACCCTAAGGGGACTCCTGGCAGTGCCCAGGTCTACCAGATAGGTAACCTCACCCTTTTTCTCAACAATTAGATGTGGTCCACTCCATTTGTCTTGGAGTGCTCTTGCGACCACAGGCTCCAATACCCACACCTTCTGTCCTGGTTGGTACTGAATCAGAACAGCCTTCTGGTCATGCCATTGCTTTTGGAGCTCTTGGCTGGCCTGAAGGTTTTTACTGGCCTTTTTCATGTACTCAACCATTCTGGATCTTAGGCCAAGTACATAGTCCACTATGTCCTGTTTGGGAGCTTTTAAAGGTTGTTCCCAACCCTCCTTCACAAGTGTTAGTGGACCTCTTACAGGGTGTCCAAAGAGGAGTTCAAAGGGGCTGAAGCCAACTCCTTTCTGGGGTACCTCCCTGTAAGCAAAAAGAAGGCAAGGTAACAGGACATCCCATCTCCTCCTGAGTTTTTCAGGGAGTCCCATTATCATACCTTTGAGAGTTTTATTAAACCTCTCTACAAGTCCATTACTCTGTGGATGATAAGGAGTGGTGAATTTGTAGGTTACACCACATTCCTTCCACATAGCCTTCAAGTATGCAGACATAAAGTTGCTACCCCTGTCTGATACAACCTCTTTTGGGAAACCCACCTTGGAAAAGATTCCCAGGAGGGCTTTTGCCACTGCAGGTGCTGTAGTGGTCCTTAGAGGAATTGCTTCAGGATATCTTGTGGCATGGTCCACAACCACCAAGATAACCCTATTGCCTGAAGCAGTAGGAAGGTCAAGGGGGCCAACTATGTCAACCCCTACTCTTTCAAAGGGAACCCCAACCACAGGTAGTGGAATAAGGGGAGCCTTTGGTGTGCCACCAATCTTGCCACTGGCTTGGCAGGTCATACAAGACTTACATAAATCTTTAGTGTCCTCTGACATCCTAGGCCAGTGAAACAGGGGGACAAGCCTTTCCCATGTTTTGATCTGGCCCAAATGCCCAGCCAAAGGAATGTCATGTGCCAGATTTAGGAGGAACTCTCTGTACTGCAGGGGAATGACCGATCTCCTGGCTGCTCCAGGTTTTGGGTCCCTTGTCTCTGTGTACAAGAGGTTGTCCTCCCAGTAAACTCTATGTGAGTCACTGACATCCCCATTTTGCTGCTTGACAGCTTGCTGTCTGAGACCCTCTAATGTGGGACAGGTTTGCTGTGCCACACTCAGCTCTTCCCTGGCAGGCCCCCCTCCACCCAAAAGCTCAGCAGTGTCTGCTGCCAGCTCATCTGGTGAAGGTTCTGCACAGGGAGGAAATTCTTCTTCCTCAGAAGGAGAATTATCTGTAGAGGGAGGGATAGTGGGTAGGGATTTACCCTTGCTACCCGTAGCTTTAGGGAGCACTTGGTCCATTGTTCCAGGATCCAAGTTACCCTGTCCGTTTTGCTTTTTGGCCTGAGACCTTGTCAAAGCAAAAATATGCCCAGGAATGCCCAGAATTGCTGCATGAGCCTCCAACTCCACTTCTGCCCAAGCTAATGTCTCTAAATCGTTCCCTAGTAGCCAGTCTACAGGTAAATCTGAGGCAACCACAACTTTCTTTGGACCAGTAACACCCCCCCCCCCAAGTTGAGATTCACACCAGCCATGGGGTGGCTAAGAGTGTTGTTATGAGCATCTGTCACTTGGTACTGTTGACCAAGTAGGTGTTCAGGGTGCACCAGTTTCTCTATTACCATGGTAACACTGGCACCTGTGTCCCTGTAGGCCTGAACCTCAACACCATTTATTAGGGGAAGTTGCTTGTACGTATCCATGTTAAGGGGACAAGCAACCAAGGTGGCCAAATCAATGGCACCTTCAGAGACTAACACAGCCTCTGTGGTCTCCCTAACAAGACCAACCCCAACTAAATTATCAAAAGTGAGCCCAGCTACTCCCTTGGATTGGCTATTAGTAGGTTTGTTCCCACCACCACTGCTATTACTAGGGGCACTAGAATTTGCAGTAGGGGTTGTGGTAGTGGGAGGTTTGGTGTTTTTCTTTGGAAAACTGGCATCAGTTGTCCAATGGCCTTTGACTTTACACAAATAACACCAAGGCTTTTTAACTTGATTATTGGAAGAGGATTTGGACCCACCACCCCCACCAGAGGATTGTTGTGGGCCTGATGAAGACTCAGTTTTAATTTTGTCCCCACCCTTGTCAGAAGACTTACCATTCTTCTTCTTGCCATCCTTGTCACCCCCTGTATGAACTTTTCTGTTCACTCTTGTTCTGACCCATTTGTCTGCCTTCTTTCCCAATTCTTGGGGAGAGGTCAGATCTGAGTCCACTAGATATTGGATTGACAAGTCAGACACACAGTTATTCAGAATATGCTCTATCAGAATAAGATTATACATGCTTTCATAGTCAGAAACTTTATTGCCATGTAATCACCCTTCCAAGGCCTTCACTGAACAGTCAACAAAGTCTATCCAGTCTTGTGAGGACTCTTTTCTGGTGTCTCTGAACTTAATCCTGTATTGTTCAGTGGTTAAGCCAAATCCATCCAAGAGTGCATCCTTCAAAACTGCAAAATTGTTAGCATCACTTTCTCTAACAGTAAGGAGCCTATCCCTATCCTTTCCATTGAAAGATAGCCACAATATAGCAGCCCACTGCCTTTGAGGGACCCCCTGTACCATACAGGCCCTCTCAAGTGCAGCAAACCACTTGTTGATGTCATCCCCCGACCTTGTAAGGGAGGACTATCTTGTGCAGATTCCTGGAATCATGCTCTCTAACAGGATTACTATCAGGAATACTGCTGCTGCCACCATGGGGTCCAATCCCCAATCTCTGTATCTCCTTCTCCAGGTCTAGGGATTCCCTATCTAAGGCCAGCAGTTGCTGTTTAAGCTTCAGTCTGGTCTCTTCCACTCTCATCTTTTTGAGTTCCCTTTCTAACATGTTGTCTTCAGGGTGGGTGGGTTGGGAATTCTTGGACAGAGAAGATAAATTGGAAACAACAGAGGGAGATCTGTCCCTAACTGACTGAACCCTAATAACCTGGCCTCCAGGAATAAAGACTCCTCTACTATGATGCGAACCTCCATTACTTCCAACATTACTAGGTGTCCTGCTAGGGGGCAGATCTGGACCAGAACCCTCCCCACCTCCCTCAAGGAGATCTCCTGAGTCAGAATGGGAGCCTTCTATTAACCTCTCATTTGAAGTGCTTCCTAGAGACTCATCATTCACAATAAGCTTGTTATATAGAAACTCTTTTGTAGGGTTCTTTCCTATCACTAAACCTCTATCTAAGCAGACTCCTTAGGCTCTTGTAATTCAAATTGTCATAGGTATTGACCATTTTAAGAGCAGCCTCTACATCAGACATGATAGCAAAGGGTTTAGAGACAGTAAGAAGAAAGAAAAAGTTTCAGAACTTTTTAAAGAACAGAGAAAAAAACTTTTTCTAACTTTTAGAAACTTTTTAGAAGTTTAGAGAAACTTTTCAGAACTTTGTAAAAAGTTTGAGTGAAGAAAAGCAAAACTTTTTGGTTAGGTGTACATACACTGAACTTGTTTTGTATATTATTCTCTTATAAAAAGTACACAATGACAAAGTGGTAAGTAGTTACAAGTACTTATCCCACCGCTGCACAACCAATGTATGAGGCTGGCCTGGTTTGTAGTGGGTACCAGAGGTACTTACATCTTGTGCCAGGTCCAGTTATCCCTTATTAGTATAGAAGAGGTGTATCTAGCAGCTCAGGCTGATAGAAGGTAGCTATGGCAAAGCAGCTTAGGCTGAACTAGGAGACATGTAAAGCTCCTGCTATACCACTGGTGCCATATGCACAATATCACAAGAAAACACAATACACAGAAGTACTCAAAATAAAGGTACTTTATTTTTATGACAATATGCCAAAAGTATCCCAGTGAGTACCCTCAGTATGAGGATAAGATATATACACAAGATATATGTACACAAACCAAAATTATGCAGGTAATAGCAAGAAAAGTAATGCAAGCAGTGTAAAATTACAGTAGATTGCAACAGGAGCACATAGGTATAGGGGCAACACAAACCATATACTCCAAAAGTGGAATGCAAACCACGAATGGACCCCAATCCTATGTGAGCTTGTAGAGGGTCGCTGGGACTGTAAGAAAACAGTAAGGGTTAGAAAAATAGCCCACCCCAAGACCCTGAAAGGTAGGTGTAAAGTGCACCTACTACCCCCAGAGAGCACAGAAGTCGTGATAGGGGGATTCTGCAGGAAGAACAAACACCAGCAATGCAACAACAGTGGATTTCCGAACCTGAGTACCTGTAAGACAAGGGGACCAAGTCCAATAGTCGCGACAGTGTCGAGAGTGGGCAGGAGCCCAGGAAATGCCAGCTGAGGGTGCAAGGAAGCTGCCACCTGTTGGAAGAAGCTTGGAGTTCTGCAAGAAAGAAGAGGACTAGGAACTTCCCCTTTGGAGGATGGATGTCCCTCGCGATGAAGCTTGCAGAGGTGTTCCCACCCAGAAAGACCGCAAACAAGCCTTGCTAGCTGCAAGGGTTGCGGTAGAGGTTTTTGGGTGCTGCTGTGGCCCAGGAGGGACCAGGATGTCGCCACTTGGAGGAGGAGACAGAGGGGGTGCCCAGCAAGTCAAGGAGCGTTCACAGAAGCAGGCAGCACCCGCAGAAGTACCTGAACAGGCACTTAGAGGGAAAGTGAACCGGAGTCCACGCAAAGTCACAAAAGGGAGTTCCACGATGCCGGAGGACAACTCAGAAGGTTGTGTACTGCAGGTTAGAGTGTCGGGGACCCAGGCTGGGCTGTGCACAAAGGAAATCCTGGAAGAGTGCACAGGAGCCGGAGCAGCTGCAAATCACGCGGTACCCAGCCATGCAGTCTAGCGTGGGGAGGCAAGGACTTACCTCCACCAAACTTGGACTGAAGAGTCACTGTACTGTGGGAGTCACTTGGACAGAGTTGCTGAGTTCCAAGGACCACGTTCGTCGTGCTGAGAGGGGACCCAGAGGACCAGTGATGCAGTCTTTTGCTGCCTGTGGTTGCAGGGGGAAGATTCCGTCGACCCACGTGAGATTTCTTCAGAGCTCCTGGTGCAGAGAGGAGGCAGGCTACCCCCAGAGCATGCTCCACCTGGAAACAGTCGAGAAAGCCTGCAGGATGAAGCAATACAAGGTTGCTAGTAGTCGTCTTGCTATTTTGTTGTGGTTTTGCAGGCGTCCTGAGCAGTCAGCGGTCGATCCTTTGGCAGAAGGTGAAGAGGGAGATGCAGAGGAACTCTGATGAGCTCTTGCATTCGTTATCTGGTGAGATCCCCAAAGCAGAGACCCTAAATAGCCAGAAAAGGAGGTTTGGCTACTTAGGAAGGAGACTTGGCTACCAAGAGAGGTAAGAGCCTATCAGAAGGAGCCTCTGACGTCACCTGCTGGCACTGGCTACTCAGAGCAGTCCAGTGTGCCGCAGACTCCTCTGTTTCCGAAATGGCAGAGGTCTGGGACGCACTGGAGGAGCTCTGGGCACCTCCCCTGACGCTGTACATAGGTAGTGACCTATGTACAGGGCACGCGTGTAATGGTGTCCCCGCACTCACAAAGTCCGGGGAATTTGCCCTGAACGATGTGGGGGCACCTTAGCTAGTGCCAGGGTGCCCACACACTAAGTAACTTTGCACCCAACCTTCACCAGGTGAAGGTTAGACACATAGGTGACTTATAAGTTACTTAAGTGCAGTGGTAAATGGCTGTGAAATAACGTGGACGTTATTTCACTCAGGCTGCACTGGCAGGCCTGTGTAAGAATTGTCCCTATGGGTGGCAAAAGAAATGCTGCAGCCCATAGGGATCTCCTGGAACCCCAATACCCTGGGTACCTCAGTACCATATACTAGGGAATTATATGGGTGTACCAGTATGCCAATGTGAATTGGTAAATTTAGTCACTAGCCTGTTAGTGACAAATTTGGAAAGCATAGAGAGCATAACCACTGAGGTTCTGGTTAGCAGAGCCTCAGTGAGACAGTTAGGCATCACACAGTGAACACATACAGGGCACATACTTATGAGCACTGGGGCCCTGCCTGGCAGGGTCCCAGTGACACATAGGGGGTCATTCTGACCCCGGCGGTCATGGACCACCGGGGCCAGGGTTGGCGGGAGCACCGCCAACAGGCTGGCGGTGCCCCGCAGGGCATTCTGACCGCGGCGGTTTGGCCGCGGTCAGATGCGGAAAAACCGGCGGTCTCCCGCCGGTTTTCCGCTGCCCTTTAGAATCCTCCATGGCGGCGCAGCTCGCTGCGCCGCCATGGGGATTCTGACAGCCCATACCGCCATCCTGTTCCTGGCGGTTCTCCCGCCAGGAACAGGATGGCGGTATGGGTTGTCGTGGGGCCCCTGGGGGCCCCACTTTGTATTTCAGTGTCTGCTTTGCAGACACTGAAATACGCGACGGGTGCCACTGCACCCGTCGCACCTTCCCACTCCGCCGGCTCAATTCTGAGCCGGCGTCCTCGTGGGAAGGCTCTTTTGCACTGGGTTGGCGGGCGGCCTTTTGGCGGCCGCCCGCCAGCCCAGTGCAAAAGCCAGAATCACCGCAGCGGTCTTATGACCGCGGAGCGGTGTTCTGGAGGGGGGAACTCTGGCGGGCGGCCTCCGCCGCCCGTCAGGGTTAGAATCACCCCCATAGACTAAAACACCATATATACATGAAATATGGGGTAACATGCCAGGTAAGATTGTACTTTTCTACAATTAGTAACTCTTCAGATTTGCAATTAAAACTTAATTAATCAATGCATAGAGAATATTCATTCAGTATTAACAGATCATTAATAAGAAGCAACGTAGCAACGTCTCAGTAGTGCATGATTCAACAAAGCAAGAACTCAGTCATTTGTCTATTTGCGTAGAATATTTGTGAACACTTTAACTAACCTCAAATTAGCATCAGCATGTTGGGCTTCGTGCAAAACAATTTAGCAAACACAAATTTGGAAAACATCTAACTATGGCCTCTTTCAAAAGAGCAGTTGGTATCTAGAAAGAAAAAGGAAAACAGACAATTAAATTTTTTTCATCAGATAGTTACCCAGCCAACGGTTCGGCAAACAGCATCAGTCTTCGTCCTCAGGACATCAGTCGTTTTCATCATCAGCAAAGATAGGACAGGGCAAAGTCTCAGTATGGCATAGCTAAGGAACAAGAACTTCCCTCATATGGAGGAGAAGTAAGTATCAGATAAGGAATAAGTAAAGGATGATTTAGAGTATCACGACTAACAAACGGCAAAGTCTCAAAAGAATAGTGGCCTAAATGGCTCAGTAGAATGGCAAAGAATGGCTTGGAGTGGAATGTCCAATAATGGCTGATTTCTTCTCGGGTCATGCGGTTAAATCAAAACTGTCTAATTTACTCCTAATTCCTCATTGGATAATAATTGGTGCATCGTTATCTCTGTCCAATAATTCTTCACGAACTTCACCAGAATTTTACTCAAACCACAGTTCTCATGTCTTTGATTGGCCCATGTTATTGACGTCTTTATCGGGTAGAATGTCAGGTAAGAAAAGTTACACTTTACGCTCCAGTCAGTAGCTCTATTGTTTTCTCCTACTCCAGGCAGCCTTGCACCTGTTACGAACTACACTGTTGTATTCAGCAAGAATGTCTCCTTGAGCAACTCGGGTCTCATGAGAAAGAATTTACTATGGCTACACATATATCTAGCTTCTGGAAAAGTACAGTTTCATGTCCTTCAGGAAAACAGCACATTGCACATTAGAAAATACACAGTTTAATATGAGACCAGGCAGCTAGGCCCAGACCCTCGCTAAATTAAGGCCTAATACTTAATAAGCAAACTCCTAATACATTACTCTAATTATGATATGCTAATACAAATTAAAAACATTAGTACATAATTAATTCATCATTAATAAATTTCCTTAGTCTTCGTATACATTGGTAGCCACTCCCCGTGGGCACATTTCAAACGCGTGCATTATTTTCTACATTAACACATTTACTATGCAGTTTTATAACACAATATATTAATTTTCATATTAATATTGCTTTCAAAAGACACACTCCAACAATCCCTCCTCTGATGACTCTTGTCATCACACAAACCTTCCCCCCAAATTTTACATACTAAAATTCCCTCATCTCAATCTCTTCCCTTATTGGCTTCCCCCTTGATCTTGCCCTGAATAATTTTTCCCTTTGTTTTTCTTCCCTCCTCGTAATATTTTTCGCCATTTTCTATTTTATTCTTTTACTAATTTTACATGCTACCCACAATCCAAATAAGCAAGCTATAACAATCAATATCCCCTGTATTATTTTAGACAATATCCCATGCCAAATGTTACTAAGTCAATTTCCCACTGAAGTAAATCCTTTCCAACCTTTTCCCAAACACCTGGTTCTTTCAAATCCTTCAAGTCCGTACTATCCCTAGTCAACTTAGTAAGCATACTTCGAATCTCATTACTATTATCTGGTATGTAAGCGCAGCAATGACGCTCATTGAGCATCCTACAAACTCCGCCACTTTTCGCTAAAATAATTTGTAAAGCAAGCCTGTTTTGAAGAGTCATAGCCCTCTCCGCAGCAAGTTCAGTATCCATCAGGAGTATAGCCCCTGAAAAGTTTGTCAGCATGTTATCCACAATAGTAGACAACTTTCGAATCTTTTTTGGAGTTTAAGATAACTCCCACTGAAGGGATTATCACCCCAAATATGTCTCCTACTACACCAGCAGCCGTCTCTCTCTGTTGTCAAGTACGATGTAATTCAGACAATTTCTGAAACCTTTTCAAATCATCAAGTTGATATATCTTTGGGAAATCTATCCCCAAATAACATGTCCCATACCATCCCTTTGGAAGACGGTAATAAGCATTAAGTCCACATATATAATAGATCCCGGGGATTGCTGGATCCTGTCCATTTAACATGAACGTCCATTTACTCTGAAACAAAAACATATGCTTACATTCACCCATTCCCACAAACACATTGTCATAGTATGATTTTGGCCTAGATATGCAAAGCTTCCCTACATGTAGTGCATTTAAAGCTAACTTCCAATTGCACTATAACCTTCACTACTAGCAAAAGCGCGTTGCTGTAATCCTTTCTCTGATTTACCCTTCAATGCCCTTCTTCTATCTTCCCTGTGACCTAAAAAGCTTTTCTCTACAGGTGTAAGCAAGCATGTCAAATTATTGCGGTGCGCATAAGATGTACTAATTGTTAATGTCGCCTCAAAGAATCCTTTAACTAACTGTATGCTATAGTACTTAGCTACCCCATTCAAATCCTCTATGATAGGCACATAAGAAAACACAAAGTCATGATTCAAGTAAAAATATTGAATCTCTTGCTGGTTATAGAATCTTGTTAGTAACAGACTACAACTTATCCCATAGGTTAATGGCAAACTATGATAGGTAACCCCCTCTTGTACTGAAACGGGAATCTGTGTGCACACAAAACAATCTTTCGCATCCATTGTGTCGACATACTGACTCAGCAAGCGATAGAAAACGTTAGTGGATAGTTCCCCTTTTGCGTTAGTTCCCTCATGCACGTATCTTGTATCCAGCTCAAACCACTCCCAAGCTGTTAGTGCAGTGGTAGTCTCAGGAATTGTAGCATTGTTAGTCCCACTCTTATCCATTATTGTCATACCCACAACCACAACCATAATGAATATCACACACAACACCCAAACCAACACCAAAATATTTACAACGCCTACTCCCTCTATTATCCTCTATAATGTTAGCCATGATCTGTAAAGAATCAGAAAGTGAAGGATGGTTAATTCAAACAACAACAGAGGATAGTTAGAAGGATTTTTTTCTTATTTTTTTCTTCTCGCAGCAAAGACAAAACAAGCAAATATTTACAGCTCTCAGTTTCACTCCCAGTATCCTTGTCAATTCAGGTTAGCAGCTTGTCACAATCGGTTGTCAAAAGTCAATTCAGGTTTTCAAAGTCTCATCTGGTAAATTCTCAGTTTCTTTTCCAATTTTCTTTTCCTTTTAATTCACTTTTTATGCCAACTCAGTCTATTCGGCCAGACTCAGGTACCAAAGTACTGACCTGGAATTTCTCGATCAAAGCAAAACGCCAAGAAGTCTTGTTGCCATTCAGCTGTTGTTGCATTCGCCCATTCAGGACCTGCATATCTTCTGTTTTCTACTCTCTTTCTTTTTAACTTGCGATCACCTTGCAACTCTCTCACACTTAGATCTTCTCTCCTTGTTGGATCAACTTATTCCTCTATTTCATCTTCCACACCCACTTCTACCCTTTTCACTTGCATTTCTGGCCACTTGTCTCCTTTCAGTGTCTCTCTGGTCTTTGATCTTTCTTGTGGCGACCCTTCACCCTCCTCTGGCTCTATGGTGGACCAGCAATCTGCTCAGGAGGAGTTTGGACACTCTGACTCTCTTCTTCTCTTGCTGCACACAATAGCTTAGCCACCTCGTTGTTGAAGTGACTTCCCCTATCTGATTCTAAAGAGATCGGAAACCCGAAACGTGGTATCAATTCTCTAAGCAGCAGCTTCGCTACTGTGAGGCTGTCATTCCTGCGTGTAGGATATGCTTCAATCCAGTGACTAAAGATACACACAATCATCAAAACATATCTTAAGCCTCCACACACAAGCATCTCAATAAAATCCAAATGCATTCTGCTAAATGGACCTCCAGCTCTCCCAATGTGGCTCAAATTCACCACTTTCCCTTTCCCCGCATTCATCTGCTGGCAAATGATACACCTATGACAAATCACTTCTGCAGCTTGTCTGAACTTCGGGTTAAACCAGTCAATTTTGAACAACCTGATCATGGCATCTCTCCCGATATGTGCTTGACCAGGGTAAAACCTTGAAACTATGACAGGAGACTGTTCGGCAAGACCATTTTCCCCTCGTCTGAGACCCATAAGTCATCTGACCTTTGTATGCATTGCATCCTAACCCAAGAATGCTTCTCATCCTTGCTGACACGTCCCTGCAACAGTCTCAATTCTTCTAATGTGTCAATCACCCTTAATGCGTAACTTGTGCATGTGTCATTTTTTGTTTCAGGTAACAATTCCCACTGATCCTTAAACGATATACAGTTCAATGCGCAAAGCCTTGCGACTTGATCCGCATATCCATTTCCCATTGAAACAAAGTCCTGCGACTTCAGGTGTGCACTGCATTTCACCACAGCAATTTCATGAGGTAACTGAATCGCGTGCAACAACTCCTTAATTCTCTCACCATTTTTCACTGGAGAACCAGAAGAGGTCAAGAAACCCCTCTGTGACCATAATTGGCCAAAATCATGGACAATTCCGAATCCGTATCGGCTATCAGTATAGATAGTCACCCTCAGCTGGGCAGAGGCATGACAAGCTCTAGTAAGAGCAACCAATTCAGCTACTTGACCAGAATATACTCTTTCAAGCCAAGACGCTTCCAGGATACCAGAAATCGTACATTCAGCACACCTACTGAGTCTCTCAAACATGAGCCATCGACAAAGATAATTTGGTCATTTTCTTCCAATTGGGTATCTTTAATATCAGGTCTCGGTTTGGTGCACATTTCTGTTACCTCAAGACAATCATTTTCTACATCTTCGACATTTTCAACCTCTGTGTTTTCATTTGGAAGCAAAGTTGTCGGGTTCAGTATTGTACATCTTTTCAACGTTACATTAGGTGACCCCAATATAATCGTTTCATATTTAGTCAGTCTTGCATTTGTCATGTTCTGCGTTTTAGTACGGGTCAACAGGATTTCAACTGTGTGAGGGTCCATGACTGTTAAAGGATGTCCTATCACTATTCCTTCACACTGTGTGAGGCTTTGTCCAACTTGCTACTGCACGCACACAACCCGGTAAGGCTGCTGCAACTGGGTCCAAAGTAGATGAAAAATATGCTACTGGTCGGTTTACTCCTCCATCGACCTGTGTCAGGACAGACAAAGAACATGCATCACAGTCATGGCAAAACAGAACAAAAGGCGTTGTGTAATCAGGCATACCTAGAGCTGGAGCCCTGCACATGCTCTCTCTTAATTCAGTAAACGCTTTCATTTCCTTCTCTGTTATATAGAAACTCTTTTGTAGGGTTCTTTGCTATCACTAAACCTCTATCTAAGCAGACTCCTTAGGCTCTTGTAATTCAAATTGTCATAGGTATTGACCATTTTAAGAGCAGCCTCTACATCAGACATGATAGCAAAGGGTTTAGAGACAGTAAGAAGAAAGAAAAAGTTTCAGAACTTTTTAAAGAACAGAGAAAAAAACTTTTTCTAACTTTTAGAAACTTTTTAGAAGTTTAGAGAAACTTTTCAGAACTTTGTAAAAAGTTTGAGTGAAGAAAAGCAAAACTTTTTGGTTAGGTGTACATACACTGAACTTGTTTTGTATATTATTCTCTTATAAAAAGTACACAATGACAAAGTGGTAAGTAGTTACAAGTACTTATCCCACCGCTGCACAACCAATGTATGAGGCTGGCCTGGTTTGTAGTGGGTACCAGAGGTACTTACATCTTGTGCCAGGTCCAGTTATCCCTTATTAGTATAGAAGAGGTGTATCTAGCAGCTCAGGCTGATAGAAGGTAGCTATGGCAAAGCAGCTTAGGCTGAACTAGGAGACATGTAAAGCTCCTGCTATACCACTGGTGCCATATGCACAATATCACAAGAAAACACAATACACAGAAGTACTCAAAATAAAGGTACTTTATTTTTATGACAATATGCCAAAAGTATCCCAGTGAGTACCCTCAGTATGAGGATAATATATATACACAAGATATATGTACACAAACCAAAATTATGCAGGTAATAGCAAGAAAAGTAATGCAAGCAGTGTAAAATTACAGTAGATTGCAACAGGAGCACATAGGTATAGGGGCAACACAAACCATATACTCCAAAAGTGGAATGCAAACCACGAATGGACCCCAAACCTATGTGAGCTTGTAGAGGGTCGCTGGGACTGTAAGAAAACAGTAAGGGTTAGAAAAATAGCCCACCCCAAGACCCTGAAAGGTAGGTGTAAAGTGCACCTACTACCCCCAGAGAGCACAGAAGTCGTGATAGGGGGATTCTGCAGGAAGAACAAACACCAGCAATGCAACAACAGTGGATTTCCGAACCTGAGTACCTGTAAGACAAGGGGACCAAGTCCAATAGTCGCGACAGTGTCGAGAGTGGGCAGGAGCCCAGGAAATGCCAGCTGAGGGTGCAAGGAAGCTGCCACCTGTTGGAAGAAGCTTGGAGTTCTGCAAGAAAGAAGAGGACTAGGAACTTCCCCTTTGGAGGATGGATGTCCCTCGCGATGAAGCTTGCAGAGGTGTTCCCACCCAGAAAGACCGCAAACAAGCCTTGCTAGCTGCAAGGGTTGCGGTAGAGGTTTTTGGGTGCTGCTGTGGCCCAGGAGGGACCAGGATGTCGCCACTTGGAGGAGGAGACAGAGGGGGTGCCCAGCAAGTCAAGGAGCGTTCACAGAAGCAGGCAGCACCCGCAGAAGTACCTGAACAGGCACTTAGAGGGAAAGTGAACCGGAGTCCACGCAAAGTCACAAAAGGGAGTTCCACGATGCCGGAGGACAACTCAGAAGGTTGTGTACTGCAGGTTAGAGTGTCGGGGACCCAGGCTGGGCTGTGCACAAAGGAAATCCTGGAAGAGTGCACAGGAGCCGGAGCAGCTGCAAATCACGCGGTACCCAGCCATGCAGTCTAGCGTGGGGAGGCAAGGACTTACCTCCACCAAACTTGGACTGAAGAGTCACTGTACTGTGGGAGTCACTTGGACAGAGTTGCTGAGTTCCAGGGACCACGTTCGTCGTGCTGAGAGGGGACCCAGAGGACCAGTGATGCAGTCTTTTGCTGCCTGTGGTTGCAGGGGGAAGATTCCGTCGACCCACGTGAGATTTCTTCAGAGCTCCTGGTGCAGAGAGGAGGCAGGCTACCCCCAGAGCATGCTCCACCTGGAAACAGTCGAGAAAGCCTGCAGGATGAAGCAATACAAGGTTGCTAGTAGTCGTCTTGCTATTTTGTTGTGGTTTTGCAGGCGTCCTGAGCAGTCAGCGGTCGATCCTTTGGCAGAAGGTGAAGAGGGAGATGCAGAGGAACTCTGATGAGCTCTTGCATTCGTTATCTGGTGAGATCCCCAAAGCAGAGACCCTAAATAGCCAGAAAAGGAGGTTTGGCTACTTAGGAAGGAGACTTGGCTACCAAGAGAGGTAAGAGCCTATCAGAAGGAGCCTCTGACGTCACCTGCTGGCACTGGCTACTCAGAGCAGTCCAGTGTGCCGCAGACTCCTCTGTTTCCGAAATGGCAGAGGTCTGGGACGCACTGGAGGAGCTCTGGGCACCTCCCCTGACGCTGTACATAGGTAGTGACCTATGTACAGTGCACGCGTGTAATGGTGTCCCCGCACTCACAAAGTCCGGGGAATTTGCCCTGAACGATGTGGGGGCACCTTAGCTAGTGCCAGGGTGCCCACACACTAAGTAACTTTGCACCCAACCTTCACCAGGTGAAGGTTAGACACATAGGTGACTTATAAGTTACTTAAGTGCAGTGGTAAATGGCTGTGAAATAACGTGGACGTTATTTCACTCAGGCTGCACTGGCAGGCCTGTGTAAGAATTGTCCCTATGGGTGGCAAAAGAAATGCTGCAGCCCATAGGGATCTCCTGGAACCCCAATACCCTGGGTACCTCAGTACCATATACTAGGGAATTATATGGGTGTACCAGTATGCCAATGTGAATTGGTAAATTTAGTCACTAGCCTGTTAGTGACAAATTTGGAAAGCATAGAGAGCATAACCACTGAGGTTCTGGTTAGCAGAGCCTCAGTGAGACAGTTAGGCATCACACAGTGAACACATACAGGGCACATACTTATGAGCACTGGGGCCCTGCCTGGCAGGGTCCCAGTGACACATAGGGGGTCATTCTGACCCCGGCGGTCATGGACCACCGGGGCCAGGGTTGGCGGGAGCACCGCCAACAGGCTGGCGGTGCCCCGCAGGGCATTCTGACCGCGGCGGTTTGGCCGCGGTCAGATGCGGAAAAACCGGCGGTCTCCCGCCGGTTTTCCGCTGCCCTTTAGAATCCTCCATGGCGGCGCAGCTCGCTGCGCCGCCATGGGGATTCTGACAGCCCATACCGCCATCCTGTTCCTGGCGGTTCTCCCGCCAGGAACAGGATGGCGGTATGGGTTGTCGTGGGGCCCCTGGGGGCCCCACTTTGTATTTCAGTGTCTGCTTTGCAGACACTGAAATACGCGACGGGTGCCACTGCACCCGTCGCACCTTCCCACTCCGCCGGCTCAATTCTGAGCCGGCGTCCTCGTGGGAAGGCTCTTTTGCACTGGGTTGGCGGGCGGCCTTTTGGCGGCCGCCCGCCAGCCCAGTGCAAAAGCCAGAATCACCGCAGCGGTCTTATGACCGCGGAGCGGTGTTCTGGAGGGGGGAACTCTGGCGGGCGGCCTCCGCCGCCCGTCAGGGTTAGAATCACCCCCATAGACTAAAACACCATATATACATGAAATATGGGGTAACATGCCAGGTAAGATTGTACTTTTCTACAATTAGTAACTCTTCAGATTTGCAATTAAAACTTAATTAATCAATGCATAGAGAATATTCATTCAGTATTAACAGATCATTAATAAGAAGCAACGTAGCAACGTCTCAGTAGTGCATGATTCAACAAAGCAAGAACTCAGTCATTTGTCTATTTGCGTAGAATATTTGTGAACACTTTAACTAACCTCAAATTAGCATCAGCATGTTGGGCTTCGTGCAAAACAATTTAGCAAACACAAATTTGGAAAACATCTAACTATGGCCTCTTTCAAAAGAGCAGTTGGTATCTAGAAAGAAAAAGGAAAACAGACAATTAAATTTTTTTCATCAGATAGTTACCCAGCCAACGGTTCGGCAAACAGCATCAGTCTTCGTCCTCAGGACATCAGTCGTTTTCATCATCAGCAAAGATAGGACAGGGCAAAGTCTCAGTATGGCATAGCTAAGGAACAAGAACTTCCCTCATATGGAGGAGAAGTAAGTATCAGATAAGGAATAAGTAAAGGATGATTTAGAGTATCACGACTAACAAACGGCAAAGTCTCAAAAGAATAGTGGCCTAAATGGCTCAGTAGAATGGCAAAGAATGGCTTGGAGTGGAATGTCCAATAATGGCTGATTTCTTCTCGGGTCATGCGGTTAAATCAAAACTGTCTAATTTACTCCTAATTCCTCATTGGATAATAATTGGTGCATCGTTATCTCTGTCCAATAATTCTTCACGAACTTCACCAGAATTTTACTCAAACCACAGTTCTCATGTCTTTGATTGGCCCATGTTATTGACGTCTTTATCGGGTAGAATGTCAGGTAAGAAAAGTTACACTTTACGCTCCAGTCAGTAGCTCTATTGTTTTCTCCTACTCCAGGCAGCCTTGCACCTGTTACGAACTACACTGTTGTATTCAGCAAGAATGTCTCCTTGAGCAACTCGGGTCTCATGAGAAAGAATTTACTATGGCTACACATATATCTAGCTTCTGGAAAAGTACAGTTTCATGTCCTTCAGGAAAACAGCACATTGCACATTAGAAAATACACAGTTTAATATGAGACCAGGCAGCTAGGCCCAGACCCTCGCTAAATTAAGGCCTAATACTTAATAAGCAAACTCCTAATACATTACTCTAATTATGATATGCTAATACAAATTAAAAACATTAGTACATAATTAATTCATCATTAATAAGTTTCCTTAGTCTTCGTATACATTGGTAGCCACTCCCCGTGGGCACATTTCAAACGCGTGCATTATTTTCTACATTAACACATTTACTATGCAGTTTTATAACACAATATATTAATTTTCATATTAATATTGCTTTCAAAAGACACACTCCAACAATCCCTCCTCTGATGACTCTTGTCATCACACAAACCTTCCCCCCAAATTTTACATACTAAAATTCCCTCATCTCAATCTCTTCCCTTATTGGCTTCCCCCTTGATCTTGCCCTGAATAATTTTTCCCTTTGTTTTTCTTCCCTCCTCGTAATATTTTTCGCCATTTTCTATTTTATTCTTTTACTAATTTTACATGCTACCCACAATCCAAATAAGCAAGCTATAACAATCAATATCCCCTGTATTATTTTAGACAATATCCCATGCCAAATGTTACTAAGTCAATTTCCCACTGAAGTAAATCCTTTCCAACCTTTTCCCAAACACCTGGTTCTTTCAAATCCTTCAAGTCCGTACTATCCCTAGTCAACTTAGTAAGCATACTTCGAATCTCATTACTATTATCTGGTATGTAAGCGCAGCAATGACGCTCATTGAGCATCCTACAAACTCCGCCACTTTTCGCTAAAATAATTTGTAAAGCAAGCCTGTTTTGAAGAGTCATAGCCCTCTCCGCAGCAAGTTCAGTATCCATCAGGAGTATAGCCCCTGAAAAGTTTGTCAGCATGTTATCCACAATAGTAGACAACTTTCGAATCTTTTTTGGAGTTTAAGATAACTCCCACTGAAGGGATTATCACCCCAAATATGTCTCCTACTACACCAGCAGCCGTCTCTCTCTGTTGTCAAGTACGATGTAATTCAGACAATTTCTGAAACCTTTTCAAATCATCAAGTTGATATATCTTTGGGAAATCTATCCCCAAATAACATGTCCCATACCATCCCTTTGGAAGACGGTAATAAGCATTAAGTCCACATATATAATAGATCCCGGGGATTGCTGGATCCTGTCCATTTAACATGAACGTCCATTTACTCTGAAACAAAAACATATGCTTACATTCACCCATTCCCACAAACACATTGTCATAGTATGATTTTGGCCTAGATATGCAAAGCTTCCCTACATGTAGTGCATTTAAAGCTAACTTCCAATTGCACTATAACCTTCACTACTAGCAAAAGCGCGTTGCTGTAATCCTTTCTCTGATTTACCCTTCAATGCCCTTCTTCTATCTTCCCTGTGACCTAAAAAGCTTTTCTCTACAGGTGTAAGCAAGCATGTCAAATTATTGCGGTGCGCATAAGATGTACTAATTGTTAATGTCGCCTCAAAGAATCCTTTAACTAACTGTATGCTATAGTACTTAGCTACCCCATTCAAATCCTCTATGATAGGCACATAAGAAAACACAAAGTCATGATTCAAGTAAAAATATTGAATCTCTTGCTGGTTATAGAATCTTGTTAGTAACAGACTACAACTTATCCCATAGGTTAATGGCAAACTATGATAGGTAACCCCCTCTTGTACTGAAACGGGAATCTGTGTGCACACAAAACAATCTTTCGCATCCATTGTGTCGACATACTGACTCAGCAAGCGATAGAAAACGTTAGTGGATAGTTCCCCTTTTGCGTTAGTTCCCTCATGCACGTATCTTGTATCCAGCTCAAACCACTCCCAAGCTGTTAGTGCAGTGGTAGTCTCAGGAATTGTAGCATTGTTAGTCCCACTCTTATCCATTATTGTCATACCCACAACCACAACCATAATGAATATCACACACAACACCCAAACCAACACCAAAATATTTACAACGCCTACTCCCTCTATTATCCTCTATAATGTTAGCCATGATCTGTAAAGAATCAGAAAGTGAAGGATGGTTAATTCAAACAACAACAGAGGATAGTTAGAAGGATTTTTTTTCTTATTTTTTTCTTCTCGCAGCAAAGACAAAACAAGCAAATATTTACAGCTCTCAGTTTCACTCCCAGTATCCTTGTCAATTCAGGTTAGCAGCTTGTCACAATCGGTTGTCAAAAGTCAATTCAGGTTTTCAAAGTCTCATCTGGTAAATTCTCAGTTTCTTTTCCAATTTTCTTTTCCTTTTAATTCACTTTTTATGCCAACTCAGTCTATTCGGCCAGACTCAGGTACCAAAGTACTGACCTGGAATTTCTCGATCAAAGCAAAACGCCAAGAAGTCTTGTTGCCATTCAGCTGTTGTTGCATTCGCCCATTCAGGACCTGCATATCTTCTGTTTTCTACTCTCTTTCTTTTTAACTTGCGATCACCTTGCAACTCTCTCACACTTAGATCTTCTCTCCTTGTTGGATCAACTTATTCCTCTATTTCATCTTCCACACCCACTTCTCCCCTTTTCACTTGCATTTCTGGCCACTTGTCTCCTTTCAGTGTCTCTCTGGTCTTTGATCTTTCTTGTGGCGACCCTTCACCCTCCTCTGGCTCTATGGTGGACCAGCAATCTGCTCAGGAGGAGTTTGGACACTCTGACTCTCTTCTTCTCTTGCTGCACACAATAGCTTAGCCACCTCGTTGTTGAAGTGACTTCCCCTATCTGATTCTAAAGAGATCGGAAACCCGAAACGTGGTATCAATTCTCTAAGCAGCAGCTTCGCTACTGTGAGGCTGTCATTCCTGCGTGTAGGATATGCTTCAATCCAGTGACTAAAGATACACACAATCATCAAAACATATCTTAAGCCTCCACACACAAGCATCTCAATAAAATCCAAATGCATTCTGCTAAATGGACCTCCAGCTCTCCCAATGTGGCTCAAATTCACCACTTTCCCTTTCCCCGCATTCATCTGCTGGCAAATGATACACCTATGACAAATCACTTCTGCAGCTTGTCTGAACTTCGGGTTAAACCAGTCAATTTTGAACAACCTGATCATGGCATCTCTCCCGATATGTGCTTGACCAGGGTAAAACCTTGAAACTGTGACAGGAGACTGTTCGGCAAGACCATTTTCCCCTCGTCTGAGACCCATAAGTCATCTGACCTTTGTATGCATTGCATCCTAACCCAAGAATGCTTCTCATCCTTGCTGACACGTCCCTGCAACAGTCTCAATTCTTCTAATGTGTCAATCACCCTTAATGCGTAACTTGTGCATGTGTCATTTTTTGTTTCAGGTAACAATTCCCACTGATCCTTAAACGATATACAGTTCAATGCGCAAAGCCTTGCGACTTGATCCGCATATCCATTTCCCATTGAAACAAAGTCCTGCGACTTCAGGTGTGCACTGCATTTCACCACAGCAATTTCATGAGGTAACTGAATCGCGTGCAACAACTCCTTAATTCTCTCACCATTTTTCACTGGAGAACCAGAAGAGGTCAAGAAACCCCTCTGTGACCATAATTGGCCAAAATCATGGACAATTCCGAATCCGTATCGGCTATCAGTATAGATAGTCACCCTCAGCTGGGCAGAGGCATGACAAGCTCTAGTAAGAGCAACCAATTCAGCTACTTGACCAGAATATACTCTTTCAAGCCAAGACGCTTCCAGGATACCAGAAATCGTACATTCAGCACACCTACTGAGTCTCTCAAACATGAGCCATCGACAAAGATAATTTGGTCATTTTCTTCCAATTGGGTATCTTTAATATCAGGTCTCGGTTTGGTGCACATTTCTGTTACCTCAAGACAATCATTTTCTACATCTTCGACATTTTCAACCTCTGTGTTTTCATTTGGAAGCAAAGTTGTCGGGTTCAGTATTGTACATCTTTTCAACGTTACATTAGGTGACCCCAATATAATCGTTTCATATTTAGTCAGTCTTGCATTTGTCATGTTCTGCGTTTTAGTACGGGTCAACAGGATTTCAACTGTGTGAGGGTCCATGACTGTTAAAGGATGTCCTATCACTATTCCTTCACACTGTGTGAGGCTTTGTCCAACTTGCTACTGCACGCACACAACCCGGTAAGGCTGCTGCAACTGGGTCCAAAGTAGATGAAAAATATGCTACTGGTCGGTTTACTCCTCCATCGACCTGTGTCAGGACAGACAAAGAACATGCATCACAGTCATGGCAAAACAGAACAAAAGGCGTTGTGTAATCAGGCATACCTAGAGCTGGAGCCCTGCACATGCTCTCTCTTAATTCAGTAAACGCTTTCATTTCCTTCTCTGTTATATAGAAACTCTTTTGTAGGGTTCTTTCCTATCACTAAACCTCTATCTAAGCAGACTCCTTAGGCTCTTGTAATTCAAATTGTCATAGGTATTGACCATTTTAAGAGCAGCCTCTACATCAGACATGATAGCAAAGGGTTTAGAGACAGTAAGAAGAAAGAAAAAGTTTCAGAACTTTTTAAAGAACAGAGAAAAAAACTTTTTCTAACTTTTAGAAACTTTTTAGAAGTTTAGAGAAACTTTTCAGAACTTTGTAAAAAGTTTGAGTGAAGAAAAGCAAAACTTTTTGGTTAGGTGTACATACACTGAACTTGTTTTGTATATTATTCTCTTATAAAAAGTACACAATGACAAAGTGGTAAGTAGTTACAAGTACTTATCCCACCGCTGCACAACCAATGTATGAGGCTGGCCTGGTTTGTAGTGGGTACCAGAGGTACTTACATCTTGTGCCAGGTCCAGTTATCCCTTATTAGTATAGAAGAGGTGTATCTAGCAGCTCAGGCTGATAGAAGGTAGCTATGGCAAAGCAGCTTAGGCTGAACTAGGAGACATGTAAAGCTCCTGCTATACCACTGGTGCCATATGCACAATATCACAAGAAAACACAATACACAGAAGTACTCAAAATAAAGGTACTTTATTTTTATGACAATATGCCAAAAGTATCCCAGTGAGTACCCTCAGTATGAGGATAATATATATACACAAGATATATGTACACAAACCAAAATTATGCAGGTAATAGCAAGAAAAGTAATGCAAGCAGTGTAAAATTACAGTAGATTGCAACAGGAGCACATAGGTATAGGGGCAACACAAACCATATACTCCAAAAGTGGAATGCAAACCACGAATGGACCCCAAACCTATGTGAGCTTGTAGAGGGTCGCTGGGACTGTAAGAAAACAGTAAGGGTTAGAAAAATAGCCCACCCCAAGACCCTGAAAGGTAGGTGTAAAGTGCACCTACTACCCCCAGAGAGCACAGAAGTCGTGATAGGGGGATTCTGCAGGAAGAACAAACACCAGCAATGCAACAACAGTGGATTTCCGAACCTGAGTACCTGTAAGACAAGGGGACCAAGTCCAATAGTCGCGACAGTGTCGAGAGTGGGCAGGAGCCCAGGAAATGCCAGCTGAGGGTGCAAGGAAGCTGCCACCTGTTGGAAGAAGCTTGGAGTTCTGCAAGAAAGAAGAGGACTAGGAACTTCCCCTTTGGAGGATGGATGTCCCTCGCGATGAAGCTTGCAGAGGTGTTCCCACCCAGAAAGACCGCAAACAAGCCTTGCTAGCTGCAAGGGTTGCGGTAGAGGTTTTTGGGTGCTGCTGTGGCCCAGGAGGGACCAGGATGTCGCCACTTGGAGGAGGAGACAGAGGGGGTGCCCAGCAAGTCAAGGAGCGTTCACAGAAGCAGGCAGCACCCGCAGAAGTACCTGAACAGGCACTTAGAGGGAAAGTGAACCGGAGTCCACGCAAAGTCACAAAAGGGAGTTCCACGATGCCGGAGGACAACTCAGAAGGTTGTGTACTGCAGGTTAGAGTGTCGGGGACCCAGGCTGGGCTGTGCACAAAGGAAATCCTGGAAGAGTGCACAGGAGCCGGAGCAGCTGCAAATCACGCGGTACCCAGCCATGCAGTCTAGCGTGGGGAGGCAAGGACTTACCTCCACCAAACTTGGACTGAAGAGTCACTGTACTGTGGGAGTCACTTGGACAGAGTTGCTGAGTTCCAAGGACCACGTTCGTCGTGCTGAGAGGGGACCCAGAGGACCAGTGATGCAGTCTTTTGCTGCCTGTGGTTGCAGGGGGAAGATTCCGTCGACCCACGTGAGATTTCTTCAGAGCTCCTGGTGCAGAGAGGAGGCAGGCTACCCCCAGAGCATGCTCCACCTGGAAACAGTCGAGAAAGCCTGCAGGATGAAGCAATACAAGGTTGCTAGTAGTCGTCTTGCTATTTTGTTGTGGTTTTGCAGGCGTCCTGAGCAGTCAGCGGTCGATCCTTTGGCAGAAGGTGAAGAGGGAGATGCAGAGGAACTCTGATGAGCTCTTGCATTCGTTATCTGGTGAGATCCCCAAAGCAGAGACCCTAAATAGCCAGAAAAGGAGGTTTGGCTACTTAGGAAGGAGACTTGGCTACCAAGAGAGGTAAGAGCCTATCAGAAGGAGCCTCTGACGTCACCTGCTGGCACTGGCTACTCAGAGCAGTCCAGTGTGCCGCAGACTCCTCTGTTTCCGAAATGGCAGAGGTCTGGGACGCACTGGAGGAGCTCTGGGCACCTCCCCTGACGCTGTACATAGGTAGTGACCTATGTACAGTGCACGCGTGTAATGGTGTCCCCGCACTCACAAAGTCCGGGGAATTTGCCCTGAACGATGTGGGGGCACCTTAGCTAGTGCCAGGGTGCCCACACACTAAGTAACTTTGCACCCAACCTTCACCAGGTGAAGGTTAGACACATAGGTGACTTATAAGTTACTTAAGTGCAGTGGTAAATGGCTGTGAAATAACGTGGACGTTATTTCACTCAGGCTGCACTGGCAGGCCTGTGTAAGAATTGTCCCTATGGGTGGCAAAAGAAATGCTGCAGCCCATAGGGATCTCCTGGAACCCCAATACCCTGGGTACCTCAGTACCATATACTAGGGAATTATATGGGTGTACCAGTATGCCAATGTGAATTGGTAAATTTAGTCACTAGCCTGTTAGTGACAAATTTGGAAAGCATAGAGAGCATAACCACTGAGGTTCTGGTTAGCAGAGCCTCAGTGAGACAGTTAGGCATCACACAGTGAACACATACAGGGCACATACTTATGAGCACTGGGGCCCTGCCTGGCAGGGTCCCAGTGACACATAGGGGGTCATTCTGACCCCGGCGGTCATGGACCACCGGGGCCAGGGTTGGCGGGAGCACCGCCAACAGGCTGGCGGTGCCCCGCAGGGCATTCTGACCGCGGCGGTTTGGCCGCGGTCAGATGCGGAAAAACCGGCGGTCTCCCGCCGGTTTTCCGCTGCCCTTTAGAATCCTCCATGGCGGCGCAGCTCGCTGCGCCGCCATGGGGATTCTGACAGCCCATACCGCCATCCTGTTCCTGGCGGTTCTCCCGCCAGGAACAGGATGGCGGTATGGGTTGTCGTGGGGCCCCTGGGGGCCCCACTTTGTATTTCAGTGTCTGCTTTGCAGACACTGAAATACGCGACGGGTGCCACTGCACCCGTCGCACCTTCCCACTCCGCCGGCTCAATTCTGAGCCGGCGTCCTCGTGGGAAGGCTCTTTTGCACTGGGTTGGCGGGCGGCCTTTTGGCGGCCGCCCGCCAGCCCAGTGCAAAAGCCAGAATCACCGCAGCGGTCTTATGACCGCGGAGCGGTGTTCTGGAGGGGGGAACTCTGGCGGGCGGCCTCCGCCGCCCGTCAGGGTTAGAATCACCCCCATAGACTAAAACACCATATATACATGAAATATGGGGTAACATGCCAGGTAAGATTGTACTTTTCTACAATTAGTAACTCTTCAGATTTGCAATTAAAACTTAATTAATCAATGCATAGAGAATATTCATTCAGTATTAACAGATCATTAATAAGAAGCAACGTAGCAACGTCTCAGTAGTGCATGATTCAACAAAGCAAGAACTCAGTCATTTGTCTATTTGCGTAGAATATTTGTGAACACTTTAACTAACCTCAAATTAGCATCAGCATGTTGGGCTTCGTGCAAAACAATTTAGCAAACACAAATTTGGAAAACATCTAACTATGGCCTCTTTCAAAAGAGCAGTTGGTATCTAGAAAGAAAAAGGAAAACAGACAATTAAATTTTTTTCATCAGATAGTTACCCAGCCAACGGTTCGGCAAACAGCATCAGTCTTCGTCCTCAGGACATCAGTCGTTTTCATCATCAGCAAAGATAGGACAGGGCAAAGTCTCAGTATGGCATAGCTAAGGAACAAGAACTTCCCTCATATGGAGGAGAAGTAAGTATCAGATAAGGAATAAGTAAAGGATGATTTAGAGTATCACGACTAACAAACGGCAAAGTCTCAAAAGAATAGTGGCCTAAATGGCTCAGTAGAATGGCAAAGAATGGCTTGGAGTGGAATGTCCAATAATGGCTGATTTCTTCTCGGGTCATGCGGTTAAATCAAAACTGTCTAATTTACTCCTAATTCCTCATTGGATAATAATTGGTGCATCGTTATCTCTGTCCAATAATTCTTCACGAACTTCACCAGAATTTTACTCAAACCACAGTTCTCATGTCTTTGATTGGCCCATGTTATTGACGTCTTTATCGGGTAGAATGTCAGGTAAGAAAAGTTACACTTTACGCTCCAGTCAGTAGCTCTATTGTTTTCTCCTACTCCAGGCAGCCTTGCACCTGTTACGAACTACACTGTTGTATTCAGCAAGAATGTCTCCTTGAGCAACTCGGGTCTCATGAGAAAGAATTTACTATGGCTACACATATATCTAGCTTCTGGAAAAGTACAGTTTCATGTCCTTCAGGAAAACAGCACATTGCACATTAGAAAATACACAGTTTAATATGAGACCAGGCAGCTAGGCCCAGACCCTCGCTAAATTAAGGCCTAATACTTAATAAGCAAACTCCTAATACATTACTCTAATTATGATATGCTAATACAAATTAAAAACATTAGTACATAATTAATTCATCATTAATAAGTTTCCTTAGTCTTCGTATACATTGGTAGCCACTCCCCGTGGGCACATTTCAAACGCGTGCATTATTTTCTACATTAACACATTTACTATGCAGTTTTATAACACAATATATTAATTTTCATATTAATATTGCTTTCAAAAGACACACTCCAACAATCCCTCCTCTGATGACTCTTGTCATCACACAAACCTTCCCCCCAAATTTTACATACTAAAATTCCCTCATCTCAATCTCTTCCCTTATTGGCTTCCCCCTTGATCTTGCCCTGAATAATTTTTCCCTTTGTTTTTCTTCCCTCCTCGTAATATTTTTCGCCATTTTCTATTTTATTCTTTTACTAATTTTACATGCTACCCACAATCCAAATAAGCAAGCTATAACAATCAATATCCCCTGTATTATTTTAGACAATATCCCATGCCAAATGTTACTAAGTCAATTTCCCACTGAAGTAAATCCTTTCCAACCTTTTCCCAAACACCTGGTTCTTTCAAATCCTTCAAGTCCGTACTATCCCTAGTCAACTTAGTAAGCATACTTCGAATCTCATTACTATTATCTGGTATGTAAGCGCAGCAATGACGCTCATTGAGCATCCTACAAACTCCGCCACTTTTCGCTAAAATAATTTGTAAAGCAAGCCTGTTTTGAAGAGTCATAGCCCTCTCCGCAGCAAGTTCAGTATCCATCAGGAGTATAGCCCCTGAAAAGTTTGTCAGCATGTTATCCACAATAGTAGACAACTTTCGAATCTTTTTTGGAGTTTAAGATAACTCCCACTGAAGGGATTATCACCCCAAATATGTCTCCTACTACACCAGCAGCCGTCTCTCTCTGTTGTCAAGTACGATGTAATTCAGACAATTTCTGAAACCTTTTCAAATCATCAAGTTGATATATCTTTGGGAAATCTATCCCCAAATAACATGTCCCATACCATCCCTTTGGAAGACGGTAATAAGCATTAAGTCCACATATATAATAGATCCCGGGGATTGCTGGATCCTGTCCATTTAACATGAACGTCCATTTACTCTGAAACAAAAACATATGCTTACATTCACCCATTCCCACAAACACATTGTCATAGTATGATTTTGGCCTAGATATGCAAAGCTTCCCTACATGTAGTGCATTTAAAGCTAACTTCCAATTGCACTATAACCTTCACTACTAGCAAAAGCGCGTTGCTGTAATCCTTTCTCTGATTTACCCTTCAATGCCCTTCTTCTATCTTCCCTGTGACCTAAAAAGCTTTTCTCTACAGGTGTAAGCAAGCATGTCAAATTATTGCGGTGCGCATAAGATGTACTAATTGTTAATGTCGCCTCAAAGAATCCTTTAACTAACTGTATGCTATAGTACTTAGCTACCCCATTCAAATCCTCTATGATAGGCACATAAGAAAACACAAAGTCATGATTCAAGTAAAAATATTGAATCTCTTGCTGGTTATAGAATCTTGTTAGTAACAGACTACAACTTATCCCATAGGTTAATGGCAAACTATGATAGGTAACCCCCTCTTGTACTGAAACGGGAATCTGTGTGCACACAAAACAATCTTTCGCATCCATTGTGTCGACATACTGACTCAGCAAGCGATAGAAAACGTTAGTGGATAGTTCCCCTTTTGCGTTAGTTCCCTCATGCACGTATCTTGTATCCAGCTCAAACCACTCCCAAGCTGTTAGTGCAGTGGTAGTCTCAGGAATTGTAGCATTGTTAGTCCCACTCTTATCCATTATTGTCATACCCACAACCACAACCATAATGAATATCACACACAACACCCAAACCAACACCAAAATATTTACAACGCCTACTCCCTCTATTATCCTCTATAATGTTAGCCATGATCTGTAAAGAATCAGAAAGTTAAGGATGGTTAATTCAAACAACAACAGAGGATAGTTAGAAGGATTTTTTTTCTTATTTTTTTCTTCTCGCAGCACAGACAAAACAAGCAAATATTTACAGCTCTCAGTTTCACTCCCAGTATCCTTGTCAATTCAGGTTAGCAGCTTGTCACAATCGGTTGTCAAAAGTCAATTCAGGTTTTCAAAGTCTCATCTGGTAAATTCTCAGTTTCTTTTCCAATTTTCTTTTCCTTTTAATTCACTTTTTATGCCAACTCAGTCTATTCGGCCAGACTCAGGTACCAAAGTACTGACCTGGAATTTCTCGATCAAAGCAAAACGCCAAGAAGTCTTGTTGCCATTCAGCTGTTGTTGCATTCGCCCATTCAGGACCTGCATATCTTCTGTTTTCTACTCTCTTTCTTTTTAACTTGCGATCACCTTGCAACTCTCTCACACTTAGATCTTCTCTCCTTGTTGGATCAACTTATTCCTCTATTGCATCTTCCACACCCACTTCTCCCCTTTTCACTTGCATTTCTGGCCACTTGTCTCCTTTCAGTGTCTCTCTGGTCTTTGATCTTTCTTGTGGCGACCCTTCACCCTCCTCTGGCTCTATGGTGGACCAGCAATCTGCTCAGGAGGAGTTTGGACACTCTGACTCTCTTCTTCTCTTGCTGCACACAATAGCTTAGCCACCTCGTTGTTGAAGTGACTTCCCCTATCTGATTCTAAAGAGATCGGAAACCCGAAACGTGGTATCAATTCTCTAAGCAGCAGCTTCGCTACTGTGAGGCTATCATTCCTGCGTGTAGGATATGCTTCAATCCAGTGACTAAAGATACACACAATCATCAAAACATATCTTAAGCCTCCACACACAAGCATCTCAATAAAATCCAAATGCATTCTGCTAAATGGACCTCCAGCTCTCCCAATGTGGCTCAAATTCACCACTTTCCCTTTCCCCGCATTCATCTGCTGGCAAATGATACACCTATGACAAATCACTTCTGCAGCTTGTCTGAACTTCGGGTTAAACCAGTCAATTTTGAACAACCTGATCATGGCATCTCTCCCGATATGTGCTTGACCAGGGTAAAACCTTGAAACTGTGACAGGAGACTGTTCGGCAAGACCATTTTCCCCTCGTCTGAGACCCATAAGTCATCTGACCTTTGTATGCATTGCATCCTAACCCAAGAATGCTTCTCATCCTTGCTGACACGTCCCTGCAACAGTCTCAATTCTTCTAATGTGTCAATCACCCTTAATGCGTAACTTGTGCATGTGTCATTTTTTGTTTCAGGTAACAATTCCCACTGATCCTTAAACGATATACAGTTCAATGCGCAAAGCCTTGCGACTTGATCCGCATATCCATTTCCCATTGAAACAAAGTCCTGCGACTTCAGGTGTGCACTGCATTTCACCACAGCAATTTCATGAGGTAACTGAATCGCGTGCAACAACTCCTTAATTCTCTCACCATTTTTCACTGGAGAACCAGAAGAGGTCAAGAAACCCCTCTGTGACCATAATTGGCCAAAATCATGGACAATTCCGAATCCGTATCGGCTATCAGTATAGATAGTCACCCTCAGCTGGGCAGAGGCATGACAAGCTCTAGTAAGAGCAACTAATTCAGCTACTTGACCAGAATATACTCTTTCAAGCCAAGACGCTTCCAGGATACCAGAAATCGTACATTCAGCACACCTACTGAGTCTCTCAAACATGAGCCATCGACAAAGATAATTTGGTCATTTTCTTCCAATTGGGTATCTTTAATATCAGGTCTCGGTTTGGTGCACATTTCTGTTACCTCAAGACAATCATTTTCTACATCTTCGACATTTTCAACCTCTGTGTTTTCATTTGGAAGCAAAGTTGTCGGGTTCAGTATTGTACATCTTTTCAACGTTACATTAGGTGACCCCAATATAATCGTTTCATATTTAGTCAGTCTTGCATTTGTCATGTTCTGCGTTTTAGTACGGGTCAACAGGATTTCAACTGTGTGAGGGTCCATGACTGTTAAAGGATGTCCTATCACTATTCCTTCACACTGTGTGAGGCTTTGTCCAACTTGCTACTGCACGCACACAACCCGGTAAGGCTGCTGCAACTGGGTCCAAAGTAGATGAAAAATATGCTACTGGTCGGTTTACTCCTCCATCGACCTGTGTCAGGACAGACAAAGAACATGCATCACAGTCATGGCAAAACAGAACAAAAGGCGTTGTGTAATCAGGCATACCTAGAGCTGGAGCCCTGCACATGCTCTCTCTTAATTCAGTAAACGCTTTCATTTCCTTCTCTGTCAACACTATGACATCTGGCTCTTCCTTGTCTGTCAGTCTCACCAATGGCTTGGAGATGACGGAGAAATTCGGGATCCAGTGACGACAGTAACCCACCATTCCTAACATCTCTCCGTGTTGTTGGGGGATTCATCTGTAATAGTGCAGTTATTCTTTCCCTGGATAACTTCCTCGACCCTTTCTCAATTAGATGTCCCAAGTACTTCACCTCTTTCTGGCAATATTGCAATTTCTTTGGGGACACCTTGTGTCCGTTCTTTCCCAGGTGATTCAGTAAGGCAATCGAATCATACTTGAATTCATCCCTCGTTTTGGAAGCAATCAACAAATCATCAATGTACTGCACTAGAGTCAATTGAAAAGACAATTCCAATGACTCCAACTCCTTCTTCAGTATTTGATTGAATATGGAAGGTGATTCTGAAAACCATTGAGGAATTCGACACCAACTTTAAACCTTGTCCAGAAATTTAAAACTGAAGAGAAATTAGCTGTCCTCATGAAGAGAACGCGTGTCACAGATTAATTACTGTGAACCACTCTGCATCACATGGAACCTGGAACATAATCACAGCTGGATTTGGCACCACTGGGCAGCATTTCACCACTATGTCATTGATCTTTCTCAAATCTTGGACAATTCGAACCTTTCCACAAGGCTTTCTCAGTCCCATTATAGGTGAATTACATGGACTGCTCATCACTTCTTTCAAAACTCCTTGTCTCACAAAGTTGGCAATTAATTGCGCCACCTTTATAAGGATATCTTGCGCCATATGGTACTGCGGTACCTGGGGAAACACAGCATTTGGCTTCACATTGACTTTAACTGGTTCTACTCCGTTTATCAGTCCTACTTCGTTCCCTGTCAAGTCCCACACCTTCTCTTGGACTGTTCCTTGCAAGTCTGCCAGGAGATAAGCCACTGTGAATATCAGAGGATATTCCTCATCTGTGGTCTCCGTCTCAGGCTCTGAAACCTGCTCTTCTTCCCCTTCATCATCACTATTTGTCTGGACCTCAATTCCCTCATTGGAACAGGTGATTAAACACCTTGTCTTGCACAATAGGTCTCTCCCCAGTAGGGACATGGGACTTGAATCCCAGACCACAAACCTGTGCAATCCCTGAAAAGTGCCAAGCTCAACCTGAACCGGATCTGTGATCGGGTTTGTCAGGAGATGATTTGCCACTCCTACTACCTTGACTGTACGTCCTGAAAGGGACAATTTCAGAACCTCTGCACTTCTGACTGTAGAGCGTGTAGCTCCTGTGTCAACCAAGAATGAAACCTTGTGACCCATTACCTTCCCCTGAACATAGGGCCCTTTCTGATCTACCTCTAAGGACGCGGCAAGCCTACACTCCTCGCTATCTAAACTCTCATCCGACCATTCGTCGTTTATTCCATTCTCACCACGCAATGGGAACTGTTGCACTGTGTTATTTTGACTCATTCTTTGACCTGTGACCTGTTGAGGAAGCATCACCTGTTGCTGTTCCATTGGCGCTAAAGGCCCTTGCATTTGCTGTCTAGGTACAATGGGAACCTGCTGCTGCTTTTGTTGTAACTATATCGGCTGTACACGTGGCATCTGCACATGCTGCATGGGTTGAAAACCCTGCATCTGATTCATGTTGTACTGAAAGTTCTAATTAGGACCTCTCAGCCTCGGTCCTTTCACATTTTGAAATGCACTGACATCATTGCTTTGTTGAACAACATCCTCCTGCACCATCATCGGGCACCCCCGCTTCTAATGTCCAATGACCCCGCAAGCATGACAAGGTATATGTTCTTCATTCCTTGTACATCGTTTTGAACTACCACAGTGTTCAAATCTGGACGTCTGTTCACAAAACCTCCTCGACCTCTGCCTCTCACTTGTGACTGAAACATCCTGTTTCCTTGCGGCTGTTGCACCATTTGTTGTAGACAACCTCCCTGCATTCCTGACTGTGCTGCCTTTATTTGCATCAGCATCGTTTTCTCCTTCAACTTCCTCTGCTTTAACTCAATCTCGTCACTACAGTACTTCGCATACTGCAACACCTCGTCGATCGGCTTTGCTTGCCAACAAATCAAGTGATTCTTAATCATATGGCTAATCTCAGGCCTCAACCCTTCAGCAAACCTAAACACAAGGTGATTCATGTCCTTCACCTCAACAACCTCTGTACCACTGTAGTGCTTGAACGCCTTCAACAACTTATCATAGGCGTGTATCGACTCTTTGGCTTCCTGAGCCGTCCGATCAATCTTTTGACAGTCAATATTCTTCAGGGAAACTCTCTGTTTCAAGAATTCAATCACCTTATAGTAGTACCTCATCACCTCAGGAGACGGTGCTCCTGTGATCCTGTCCTTTGCGGGTTCCACACCCCTCTTGCACTCAAGCCACAGATCAGCTGGAACTACGATCTCAAAGAGATATTCAGGTCTTCCCAGAGACATTTTGCAAGTTTCACAAACCTTTCCATCTGCTGATACCACTCTATTGGCTTCTCCCTCAGCATGGGAAAATCATTCGTAAATGACAGAATGCCACCTTTATTCCACGGAACATGGACAAGAACCCCTCCAGCTGTTTCTCTCATTGATAACATCTTTACCGCACCAGCATCTGGTAACGTCTTTGCTGGCTGATCTAAGCAGTCACTTTTCCTCTTGTCTCTTTTCTTCGCCCATCTATCTTCCCACTTTTCTAAGGCTCCCCAAACTTGTGCACTTTGCAGTATTTCCTTGAGGTGTGCCTTCATCCCAGGAGACCTCATTTATTGAAAATCCTTAGGCTCAAAGTCTAACCTGAAACTCCTCTTCAGATGTTTGGTATTTTCTAAGTCTACTCCATATTTATCTGCCAAATTTGCCATCCTCTGGTGCACTCTGCTCACATCTTTAGTTATCTTTGGACACAGATATCTCAACTCTGCTTCCATGTATGATTCTAACCTGTTCACTCCCATGCTCCCTTCAACAAGTTCATTTGCCTACATGACCAACCTCACAAAATTCAGGTACTCTTCTCCTTCCGTTCTCCCTACTGCTGCAGGTGTAGTCTGTAGAGCATTTAACTTGTCTAACCATTCATTCAGCTGTTGGGCTGTCAAACCCTGTAGTGAGATATTCCCAGCCTGCGCTAAAGGTGTCTGCGGTGCAGTTGCACTCGAGATCTGCAGAGTTAACAGTCTCGAACCTGTCTGTCTCATTGCTTCTGGAGGAGCCCCAATCGACTGAAGTCTAACAAAGACCTAGATCCTTCGAATGTCGGTTCCACTGGAGTCATCCCTTGAGAGCTCCCTACGAACCCTCCTCTTGTCATCTCTTGAGTCATTATCCCTTGGTCGCATACACTGGGTTTCGCCTGCGCATACAGTGGTACTGGTGGACTAACTGTAATGGGCAAAGATGTGGCGGCTGGCATCTGCCCACTTCCCAAAACCTGTGGAGTATTAGCTCCCATATTCTGGTTCATTACTGGTGCCATAGTTGACTGCGGTCCTGTGACCGAAGTGTAATTCGGAATCATCTGTTGCTGTACCTGGAGCAGTAAAGGTGGAGTGGGATCAGTCTGAATCAGCTTTGGTCTCGAGTATGCCGGCTCCGTCGGCACCATCAGATTCGTGGTAGTCTCTAAGATTGGGACATCAGGGTAAAGTCTCTGAACCTGCGGTGGCTGCAGCTGAGATTGCATACCTGGAGCAGTGGACACGCTAAAACTACTCTGCACCGGAACTGGTGTTGAGACAGGGCTAACCTGTACCGGATTTGTTGTCACCTTTTCTTGAGTCGAACCTGTGGGACATGTACTAGCACTCGGTATATTGTCATCTATCGCATAAGGTGGCGGTCGGTCATTCAGTAATTGATTAAGGAATTCATCATCGTCTGAGTCATCTAACTCTGACCAGGGCTTCCTAGCCTCTTTGTCTTTGGAAGGACTTTTGTCAGTCTTACAAGTGGCTTTCCCCCCCTTTGTCTTCGCCTTCTTGAGCTATGGCTGGAAACAGTCTGACTCCGTCTATTGTTTCTCTCCTCCAGACTCTCTGTGCACTATCCCACCTAGCCTCCGCTAGTGTCTTTTCTGCCTTCCGCATTCTCCTCTCAAATTTCTGTTGCTGTTGTCGTATGGCCATCAGATCCTAGATTGCTAATGCCTCAAACTGTGCTGGCCTAGGAGGTGGCTTTAGCTCATTTAGCACCCTCCGCAAATTTTCCAAAATCCTTATATTGAACGTTCCGTGCTCCGGAAACGCCAAACACCCTTCTTTCTCTGTAGCTTTGCACCATTGCTTTAGCCAAAGACATGGCGCGACCCCCTTTTCCTCCATTACAGCATATGCCGGTGTATCCTCCGGCAGTGTAACTTCCCCTACACTCGCAGTAATATATACATCTCCCCTTAAAGCGCTCTTTAAAGCCTTGAAAAGTTTCATTTTTGCGTCTTTTATTTTGTTCACAATCGAATCAGGAAGTGAATTTAATTCCCAGAACTCTCTTCGCCTACCTTCTCAACCAATTGCCTCTCACGGACGGCTGCCAATCCGTGCGCGATCCTTCTCACTAACCGACCTATCCCAGCGCAGCTCCAATGACATCACACACACTGCGGCTGACAAAGTCTTGCGCTTTGTCTTCCCACTCTCAATTTCCACAAAAGTAATGCAATATATTGCGAGTACCAACAAAAACAAACTCAAATTTGCCGGTTTACTGCAGGAAAGGGTAACACAATCGCTTCAGAACTTTACAGAGATTTCGCTTAGCCTTGGCCGCTACTTTCTCCTTCTAAGATCCCGCACTCGCAAGCAAAATTTGACCCACAAATTTTACTCTCGACTTGTCAATGGATTGTCCTAGTGCACTTTAGAACTCACCAAACCTCCATCGAAGTTTTCATTTACTCACTTTGACTCATACTCGACTCGTCGATTTCACCATCGACCTATTAAACCACACAAATTGCAACATAAACCAAGTGTCTCATACACTTATCAATATACTCCGGAGTCTTAGACCACGCAAGGTCCGTACATCATCAACAACCACGTGGACAATTTTTTAGCAAAAAGCGCCACACTCATGTGAAGTTCGCCGACTTCCCTACTCTCATACTGCGGAGTACGCACACACCTACTAAAACATCATCATCTGACCTAAAATCCTCACAAACCTCACAATTCACCTGCGATATGCATAAGCTGTGCAAGCGCAAACCCTACTTCACTCACGCTATCACTAGAACGCTGAGAACATACTCAAACTCCCTTCAGCAAGCTCTGAGATTCCGGGAAAGTCATTTGGGACTTAGGGGCACATCATTTCTCCAATTTGCATCATTGAAAAAAGATCAATTTTCCAAAAACCCAATTTTCTGATACACCTTGCTTACTTCCAAACCACACCGATCAATTTCTACCAGACCTTTTGAACCATCAATCCTATCAAACAGCTGTCCCTCATCCTGGGGCCCACAAGGGCCAAACCGTCCACACTGCTACCAAGACTGTTATCAACCGTAATCTTCCATACTGGGGCCCCAAAGAGCCAAACCGTCCTCTGCTACCAGAAACTGATAGCGCGTCAGAGCCTTGATAAGTATACTTACAAGGTGACACACCTAGGTCGATGAACCTTTTAGACCACGTTCGGGGACTTCCCAGTACAAGATGTCTTTTGGCATCACAAACCAATAGAACAATATCTTAACAACAATCGTAATAACGAATCATTAAGCTAATCAATAACCTATAATGCAAGTCAATAAAGTGAACACACCATGACCTTTCAGTCATGAATAACCACACCAATTTAGTTAGGATGTTTATTTCCCTATTGGTTACAATCTAAAGTCATGTCTGTTAATCTCATTAGCAATTCATCTCATTGGTAACTCTTCAGATTTGCAATTAGAAACACAATGAATCAATGCATAGAGAATATTCATTCAGTATTAACAGATCATTAATAAGAAGCAACTTAGCAATGTCTCCGTAGTGCATGATTCAACAAAGCAAGAACTCAGTCATTTGTTTATTTGCGTAGAATATTTGTGAACACCTTAATTAACCTCAAATTAGCATCAGCATGTTGGGCTACATGCAAAGAAATTTAGCAAACACATATTTTGAAAACATCCAACTATGGCCTATATCAAAAGAGTAGTTGGTACCTAGAAAGAAAAGGCAAACAGACAATTACAATTTTTTCATCAGATAGTTACCCATCCAACGGGTCAGCAAACAGCATCAGTCTTCATCCTCAGGACATCAGTCGTTTTCATCATCAGCAAAGATAGGACAGGGCAAAGTCTCAGTATAGCTAAGAAACAAGAACGTCCCTCATATGGAGGAGAAGTAAGTATCAGGTAAGGAATAAGTAAAGGATGATTTAGAGCATCAGGAAGAACAAACGCCAAAGTCTCAAAAGAATAGTGGCCTAAATGGCTCAGTAGAATGGCAAAGAATGGCTTGGAGTGGAATGTCCAATAATGGCTGATTTCTTCTTGGGTCATGAGGTTAAATCAAAACTGTCTAATTTACTCCTAATTCCTCATTGGATAATAATTGGTGCATCGTTATCTCTGTCCAATAATTCTTCACGCACTTCACCAGAATTTTCCTCAAACCACAGTTCTCATGTCGTTGATTGGCCCATGTTATTGACGTCTTCATCGGGTGGAATGTCAGGTAAGAAAAGTTACACTTTACGCTCCAGTCAGTAGCTCTATTGTTTTCTCCTACTCCAGGCAGCCTTGCACCTGTTACGAATTACACTGTTGCATTTAGCAAGAATGTCTCCTTGAGCAAGTCGGTTCTCATGAGAAAGAATTTACTACGGCTACACACATATCTAGCTTCTGGAAAAGTACAGTTTTGTATCCTTCAGGAAAACAGCACATTGCACATTAGAAAATACACAGTTTAATATGAGACTAGGCAGCTAGGCCCAGACCCTCGTTAAATTAAGGCCTAATGCTTAATAAGCAAACTCCTAATACATGACTCTAATTATGATATGCTAATACAAATTCAAAACATTAGTACATAATTAATTCACCATTAATATGTTTCATTAGTATTCGTATACATTGGTAGCCACTCCCCGTGGGCACATTTCAAACGTGTGCATTATTTTCTACATTAACACATTTACTATGCAGCTTCATTACACAATATATTGCAAGCTTTTCATATTAATATTGCTTTTAAAAGACACACTCAACACTTCCATGATGATAGATGTAAGAAGTTAATTACAAACCCTTAGTTTTGATCTAATTATAGACTGTATTGAGAATGTGAGGTTCGCAGGGATCCAAAGGAAAACCAGAATTGATGGAGGAGTTCATTCGACGACTCCAAATCATGCCAACAATGCAGCCAGGATCTTGCTTAAATTCAAATAAACATGAACATATCTCTGATCAAGTTAAACAGCTTTTTTGACTTTATAGATAAGCAATCTGGTGATGTAGCAGTTGTTTTCTTCTCTAGGACCAACAGACTATTTTCGGGTACACTTTGTGCTTAAGAAACAACCACAAGTAACAATTTAAAGAAATATAGCTCCCTCATCTGGAAAAGGTTTTGAGATCTGCACGTTTGGCAGGTATATGTGTGGCAGTTCTGGTATACATTCACAACGTTATGAGTCCTTTTTGGTTCCATTGCACCCTGTAAGGGTTGTTCATGGGTCTCCTATCAGAAGAGAACTGCTTGTTTGCTGTAGGTACAACCTGTGTACTCCTTATAGCGATATATGTACTCTGTAGGATCTTTAGTTGTGCGTAAGGATCTGTTTGTTCTCTTGTTTCAGGTATGTCTGATGAAACATTTTAACTCCTATTTCCTGGTGTATCCACATTCTCCTCTATAAAAAAAATTCAATCATACTTCATAACTATCCTTTTGTAGTCTGTACTGTGACGCAGGTAAATTATTTTGGATTGTTACTTAAATTTAAGTTGACACTAGTAGCTAACGCAAAGCCTATATTTTGGGGATCTAGTTTCAGGTTGATTATTCAAATTTGTTTACCTCCTTCATCTATTGCATCCATTAGGTGTTTGGGACCCCTCTCAGACAGAGGGGCCTCAAATTAGAACTCTTTAAAGAATTCTGATATGTGAGTAAATCTTCCATATTTTTCCATCTCTCTCTCTCTCTCTCTGCAACTTCTAACATTTCCTTCGCCTGTCAACTGTCAAATGCTTCACATGATGGCTTCCCACACAATTAACTCTGCATGCAGACCAATTTACACTGTCCATGCAGCGAGTTGCTTGCAATGAATAATCACATAACATGATCCCACCCACCTCTTAAAGATTGACAGATTCCCTTCTATCATGTACCCATCATACAAACAACACAGTACGGCACACTAATACAAACTGTCATTATATTAAAATGCAAAAATTGCAAAGTCATGATGTTCAGAACAATTTAGGGTTCACCTCCATGTTTACAGACAGCCCGGCAGGTCAGCAGAGGACATCCCTCTATATTTTGAGATCCTTGCCTACCCGGCAGAGTTCTCACTGCCTTCAGTGCATCTGTTAGTGTGGCAGGTGCACCAAGGTAGAGCAGTGTGGGTAGCAGATTTCATGTTTTTTGTCCCCACTCAGCCAACCCTCCATTGTGGAACTGAATGGAGAAAATGAGTGACTATCATCCTGCCTAAATTAGGATTTGGCGACAACCACCTGGAAGCCGAGTGGTTGGTGGGATGTCAGATTCAACGTTTCCAGTGGTGAAGCATGTTGAGGCTCAGCCATCGGGTATGCTGCTGTTACCTCCACCTCCAAGTGGGACAGAGTAACCACAGTGTGGTCAGGGTGGGAGCTTCTGTTCCTTGAAATAGAAAACCTTTATAAAATTATATTTATAATCACTATAGATAATTATTTCATTGATTCACTAGAGTCCATTGATACAGCTTTTCATTTTAAAAATTGTTTTATCCACACTGGAGGCATTCATCCTATTAGCAGGTATATATATTCTGTAGTAAATGGTTGTGGATAAAGAGAGGATATACACAACCCAGAACGGTAGCGGCACATACCAGGCATTTATTATGTGATGTTCATAAGGTGAAACATATTATTAGTTGGACATGCTCCTATTTGGCTTTAAGTAAGATTTACATCCTCTCTGTCAAATTACTGTATTTCCTACAAATGTGAATTTGAATTTGCAAGGGCCTTGGTGTTTACCATGGAACGAAATTAACATGGAATGAAATCCACGCAGCTGTGAAAGGCTTGTTCTGCCCACCTGGCTCTTCTGGGAAGAGGGTAGAAAATACGGGCCACATTTACTAAACTTTCATGCAATGGAGGACAGCAAGCAAACTAACTGTATAGTCAGCTTAAAGTGTATTTTCTGAAGTCCATGGTTGGGCTAAGTCCGGTGTCTGCCACTTTTTATAACCCTCTGGAATACCCAAGTTTAAAACACTACTGCAGGCATTCTAGTGTGAGTGCTGAGAATCAGAAGTAGATCTTGAAGGGAAAAAGTGAAAATTTGAGATGTCACAAGCTAAGAGGGAAGAGTTTTCAAAAGTAGAATAAGAGCTGACAGAAAATAAGAGGCTGGAAGATTAAGGGGTGTTTGCAGCAAGGGAAAGAAGAATTAAGCTGTAAAGGAAAAATGATGAGACAGTTTTCATAAAATAATACTATTCTCACCACTTAAATGGTCCATGACATTCATTCACATCGTTGGACAGTAGCACTATCTCTCAGGGTAAATGAGGAGATGTAAAAAGAGCCCTATAGGGCCCAATCTAGCAAGGAATTTGATCCTCCCATCATCTACTTTTGAAAAAAAAAACGAATAATTAAGTGACGTAGATCCCTCATGGCCAGGGCCCTAGTGCTACTGCACCTGTTGCACTATCGATATATAATACCCTGATACAAAGGCAGAAAGACTAATGTTTTTTAGGGTCAATTGATGTTTCAGGTTGAAGAAGTCTTAAAGGAAAATGTCTCAGACAGCAGAGCTCTCGATCACATTTTCATAACTTAGAGCCACATGCTTTATGGTCTTCCCGTTATGAAAAGCAATCCAATCTCCGCACTAATATTTTATGGACTGTAAATATGTTTAAAGCCAGGCTGACCTTATTGTTTTTTCAAGCAGTGGCTTTCACACGGACAGCAATTTAGCCCGCAGTCCAAGTGTGCGGAATCTGACATTATGTGAACGCAGTCATCTCACAAATGTCACCTCCCAGCTCCTGTCGTTTTCAATATGTATTCATCTATGAGGGGTTTAATGAGCAGCTCCGGGGCTCCATTTGTCCACAGAGCTGGGAATGTGCAGGTGGTAGTGGAACGAGCTTCCATCGGATACAGCGCATTAATTGTAAAAACAAGGGTCCACTGTGATGTGCACTGGAAATGAAATATTTATTCGTTGCCCTTATTTACAGACTGCACTCCCCATCACTGTAGCCATGTGTCCAGTGTATCCTGGTGGAGGGAGTGGTTGTAAGATTCTCCGAACATTTCATGTCTGCTTCACTTCACGTTCATTGGCCTGGGGATTAATTAAAACAATGTATAGGATGCTGCTACTCTACACCTGAAACACAGATTTCTAGAATCAGTTTCAGAAAACGTGTGCTCCTCCAGAGAAGGGCACAGTGGAAAGTTAGTGCAAAAAAGAAGGTTTTATGTTGTGTTATTATCTGCAAATCGCTCTCGTTTGCTCCGGTAATTTTCACTTTCTCCATTCACGATTAGTTTATCATTCCCCATTCCAAAATTCTCGGATATTGATTCACCAAAATGTCAGGAGTGGGAGAAGTGACATCACGCACCCTTTGACCTTAACAATGTCATGGGAATCAACATCAGATGACCTTTGACCCTGAATCTTCCCAGGAAGTGATGTGTGACCTTAACTTTGATGACATTATAATAAATGACATGGCTTCCCAACCTGAGCCTTAGGGACACAAAAGGTTCTAACCATCTTCATCCCACGCCAGGGCCCAACCTGAGTGAGTCGCAATCCTCTAAGTGGTGTCCCTCCAGTTCTAGACCCTTCAGAGTGGCGCTAAAGGTGACCCAAAGCCCAAAACCAAAACTAGGGTCTTTGAAAATGTTCTGGCAAAAAGGGCTCTGAGAGCCAAGGTACATCGCTAAGTGACCTGATTTTGCATTAGCTCCCACTATGTTCTTCTCCGCAGTAGCAAGTCCTGTTCAGCAGCTGCCTTGCCCTGCTGAACTTTACCTTCTCAGACATTTTCCTTGAAAAAATCTTCAATTCACTTAGTGTATCTGAGCCACTCCCCATCGTGGTCGGCCACAACGTTCGACTTTGCCCCGGTCTAATGTGACTTAATGTCCACAGTTGGTGCTTTGATCTTTTAGGAGCTATTGACACTTTAAATTAAAAAGAATCATAACACTGGTTCCACTGGATTGGTTTTTTGTTATTTTGGTGTAAAATAATTTACTTTTCTAAATTGGTGTGGGATTTATTTATTTTTATTTTATGTTTTCACTTTATTACTGTTTAGATGCTGAATACATACTTTTACGCATTGCCTGACTGCTTTTGTGAAAAGCAACCAAGCTACCAGTGGGATAAGCACAGGTTAATTTAGTGACTTTCTGTGGTTCACTCTGACAAGGAGTGTGGCTGTTGCTTGAGTAGGGTTTCACCTGCCTCAACCAACAACCTGATTTCTCACAGGGAGCAAGTGACAGCTATATCGCTTCAGTCAGGAAATAAGATTCAAAATGTACCCAGGTTTGTATCACAACACCTGCTAACCAAAATATTGCTGTGGTAGCAGCTGTCTTGCCATCTGCAGGCCTGCATAGTGCCTCCATCTCTGCAACCAATAGAGCTGTTCTCCATGTTGTCTTCACTATTGCACAGAGGGCTTGGAATAGTACTTTTGTGCATGCATGGTTACACTATACCTGACAACCTATAAACAAAGTTCATTGTATGAAGGAAGGGTGTGGCCTTGGAAGGGCTGGAATATCATGCCAAGCGCTACCTGAGAAGCACTCTGCCCTCCACAAATGGTCCCACCCCTCCCAAAAAACAAAAAAAAACAAATGGTCATTGAGGCTTTTGCTGATGGCCCAGGTTTTTTTTGGGGGTGTTCTCACACTCTTTAATGGACAATGGTTGCTAACAACCCCCAAAGAAAAGCCGGAAGTCACTCTTTGCAGTTCTTTCCAGCTTGTTTTCAATGCCATGGTATGATTTTGACTCCACACCAGGTGGCCGTGTGAAGGAAGCCGAAATTGTATGACACACGGTGGCACCCTGTGAATTGGCAGGTCTGTTACACGAACAGTGAGCCACTAGACATAACTGGGTACCCTCCCGAAATTTCCACGCCCAGAAATCTGGGTCTCTCCCCTCTGCACAGAACCAACTTGTGTCAGGATTGGTAAATGCAAACACGTTGAATGACTGCATTTTAATCGCATTGTTTATGCAGGAGCAGAACTGTGCTTACATTGAGAAGGAAATCTTAAGCGTTACAATTACCTGTCAGTATTTCTAATGTGTGTTCTGCTGCTGACGTGTGATTACAGTAGAAAGTGACCACAGATCTTTGGCTGCCCTAAATAACTATCTTCTGTGGGCACCTTGACAGCTTCAGATCACAGTGTTCACTTTAAGTCTGAGTGCTTTACACAGGCCGGAGTTGAGATGCATTTCAGCAACAAACTCCGTAAAGCAGAGCTGGCTTAAATGGTGCTTGGGCATGGCAAATGCTGTTTGCAGGGTGCTAGTTTAATAGATATGTGTTGGATAATACAGCAAGCTTACAAAGATCTCCCTTCAGCCCCGGAGCTCTGTAGTTCTCATCTGACGCTGAGAATGCGATTATGAGTTTCTAATCATCATAGAACGATTATATAGCATGCATGGAGATCAGCAAACATAGTGCTATTCTATGCTAAATGATGCATGCACTTACATCTAAATCATTTCTCTCGTGCATGCATTTAGTTGTGTTTTCTTTTAAACATGACATGAATGTAAGAAAGAAAAACGGAAGTAAGTGAGAATAATAACAAACAGGAACGAATCCCTAGAGGCTGTAATAGAGTAATGCAAAGAGTGAAAAGGCAGGGAACAGGAGAGAGAGTGGGTATTGAAGTACAGACAAATTACTTCTGAAGACTACGGGTAATTTACAGCACAAGATAAGTTACAACCCCCTGGGTGAGGTGCTTATATATATATATATATATATATATATATATATATATATGTATATATATATATATATATATATATATATATATATATATATACCATTTTCATTTATTTGCACCGAGCACTTTATGATTCAAACTAAATAAACAAGAATTGGACTACAGATTTGGTGGTGTCGCTGTCTTTTATCAAGACCCGAAACGAAAGAGAACAGGGTCTTAGGAGGAAGAAAATAATAAGAAATATATATATATATATATATATATATATATATACAAAGGTTAGAGGGACGTTATAGTTAGGTTCTGAATTTACTTGTACAAAACCATAGCAATTCAGCAGTTATAGTTAAAGTTCTTTCAAGTAACAAAAACTTGCGCCCTAAGGTAACTATAACTCACCCCCTCACAGAATCTACAGCCCAGTCACAGCAAACAGCTATGTCCCAGGGTGGGCACCCCGTAATATAGCAGGAGCCAGCCCTGGGAGGTGGCAGTCCCCATGGGCCATGGCTCCACAAAGAGGGCAGTTGGTTCACATCTAATCTGCAACCATGTTCATGCAGTTTGTGTAGTTGGTTCTGGTGGTGGGTGTTTTGTCCGTCAGTGAGATGACGCATTGGATGTCATTGGCATAGGAGATGACGGTGATGTCTTGTGATCGGATGATGCTGGTGAGCATTTTCATGTATATGTTGAAAAGGGTGGGCCTGAGGGGCAATCCCTGCGGGACTCTGCATATCAATTTCTTAGTCTCTGATGTGAAAAGTGGCAGCCTGAACATTTGTGTTTTTCCTGTGAAGAAGGAACAGATCCATTTGAGAGCTTGTGTGCCAATCCGATGGAGTTTTCTGATGAGGGTGCTATGGGAGACAGTGTTGAAGGCCACGGAGAGGTCAAGCAGGATGAGAGCCCCTGTTTCTCCTCAGTCCAGGATTATTTGAGTATAGTTGGTGATGGCAAAGAGAGCGGTGGAAGACAGGTGTAGGACATTCAGGCATAAGGATGGTAACAGCATGACAGATAGAGAAGTATTGGCAGTGTTGAGGTGTTTACTAATCAGATGGTGAGTAGAAGATTGCTTTGGAACACATTCATTAAAGAGAAGGGCTGCAAAAGAGGGGTACAGTTTAAGGTGAGGGAGGACTCTGTAAAATAGCTGGACAGAGGGAAATTAAAGTAATGTGGGGCTTCATGTACTGTGAGGTAGGTTAAGGGTATGTGGTAAGTAATGGGATTTTGTTTTGGAAAGTATAGTATGGACCATGAAGAAAATGATGAGGTTATGCAGTTGTATTATGGTAGTCAGCTGGCATTGTACTGGAAGAGTACTTTGGAGCCAAATGCACCCACTGTCTGGAAAATGAGAGGGAAGAATCGCAGGTCAAACAAGATGTTGAGTAAGCCCAGGCCATACAAGTTGGTGATTCACTTGGGAGAGAACTGCATGGAACAACTGACAGTGTTAGCGTTATAGAAAATGACAAAAATACATGGGGTGACTTTAGATAAACTTGAGGGCACAGATATTTTTGAGAGGTAGTTATTGTCTAGGAAAATATGGAAAGGGGTACTGAGAAATGTTGGCATTGGGTACAAATGGTCCATGCTGTTCAGACATAATGATGAGCATTTATCCATGCTGAGAAGCATGATTTATTTGCTGGGTGAAGAAGGAGATGTTGGAAGACTGCTGGAGAGCAGAGCTCAAGCTGGGTGAGAGGGCTGAGAAAACACCTACTGAAGTTGCTTTTCTTGAGTTACACTGTGCCAGGAAGGCATTAGATGGATGGAGTGTGCGTTTGCCCATGCACCCACTCATGTATTCAGATGATTCCCAGATTTACCAACACTGATAGACCTGGAAATACATCAGATTTGTACACCTTACCGGTAGAGGGACAAGAAGGAGAAATATATTTCTCCTCGCTGCTTCCTCTTTCTAAGTGTGCTTCATTCTGCAGCACACATAAAAAGGAAAATGCTTCTATGTTTTCTTTTCATGCAGGGAAGTGCCCCTTCCTGCACAAAAACAGTCTTCCCTGTGAATTAGGCATTCTTGCACCACCGCACTTGTAGAGGACAGGAATGCACCATAGCTTAATAGGTATGGTGCATTCCTGCCCCCTGCAAGTCACACATAAACCAGCGCAGCGTTACGTTGCATAACATAATGATAAATCTGACCCCCAGTATGTACAGCTAAGTTGAATGTAGGTGTAATATGAGCTCTGCTTGCTTTCAAATGGAGTGGCCTATTGCATGATAAACCTGAGTGTAAGGAGTAATTTCCCCCTAAGGCAGGTTGCCCATTGAGGGGAAGGAACTGCCCTCTCTCTCTCTCTGGGAATGTTGGGGAGGGCACTGGATGACTCAGGGAATATGACTTAATTGCTTAGCCATACATGCGCAGAAGCCCTTTTCACAATGATGAATCCACCACCTGGCCTTCGGACATAGACAGTAGCTGATTGGAAGTCAGTAGTACGGGGTGAGCTTATTTGTTGTTTTGAACGATGTTACAGGAGGCCATTTGTACCTTTGTTAAGGTACAAAGAGAGGAGGCAGAACCAGCCAAAGAAGGGATGGCTGGTGAGTGAATTCCTCCAGCTGCCAGAGACACCCTCGGGCCCACGTGCTTTCTGCGAGGACTACTGCTCTCCTTCAGCAGTCTAGGGAGCAAGCAGAAGCCATTCTCAGTGAAGTTGTATCCCACATTGATCACGCAGGAATGTCACAGACTAGTGGTGACTGAGGGCCTATGACCCACTTCCCTCAACTACAACACCATTAGAGACTTCAGCTGGGTTCTTCTTGTGAAGTGCAGTGCCCCTCCACAACAGGTACAGGATGTGTAGATGAGGATGCTACTGCTGCGCGCTCAAGACACTGGCAGCCTCAAAAGGGGGGATGTAGGAATCTGTCAGTGACGCAGGCCTTGTCATCAGTACAGTATACTTGGGCTGAGCTCGCCAGAGACTGCAGCACTTCCTGGAGGACCTGTCAACCTTGACTTTAAGTGAACACCTTCTAAACTTTGTAGTTCTTGAGGACCTGTGTGGATTAGTGGTGTTACGAGGATATCTAATGAATTGACTATACTCCTGCCCAGCTGGCTGCCTTGTTTCCCCAGCAGTGCCCTTTGGTCTTGTGCTTAGATCTATTACCCCGTACAACTGAGTTGGCCTTAATGTTGGACCCCCTCAGGCCTTTGCCTCTCCCCTTTACTGTCACCACAGCCAGATCACGTCTGGTGTTTTTTGTTTTCTGGAGGAGTACTGGCTCTAGGAGGAGACTGGTTTCCTGGTAATGCGCCCAGTGATCTCACTGCAGCTCTGCTGACAGTGATACATTGCCTTCTCCACATGCAAGCACTCCTTGCTGTTGCTTGCTTTCTCTCTGCCTCCTGCCAGACTGGCCATTCACCCTATGCCTACGTGTCCTGTGCCTATCTATGTAGATGAGATGTCAATGGAATTCAAATCCTCGTTGCAAAGAAGCATGACAGGAAGTTAGAGGACCTTTAGCTCTCAATCAGACTGGGGCTCAGAAATCTGGCACCTTAAGTGCAAGCTCACAGGTTTGAAAGACTACTCACAAAGAGATAATATATGTCACTAAACAGTCCCAGAGGCAGTGAGAAAAGGAGACCTGATGGCAGTCTTGAGGGAGTTTGTGCTGCTTCTGTTGACCATTCATTTCTCTGAACCTCTTGACGTCCAAAAAGGAATACAATTCGTCCTCGGGGTCTCAAGAAAATAATCATCAATCCAAGGCCTATTATCACCTGCCTAGTGTGGCATCAGCATAGCTGCCTAATCCTTTAAAAGGCCTAGAGGCATGAGGGTCCCTTCGTCCACGAAGGTCCATTAAGATCACTATGTTCACACAAGCTCAGAGTACACTCACGACACTGCAGTCAAGAGGAAGTTCTTTGCATTGCGAGCTTGACTGAGGCAGGGTAATATCGATTTTGGGCTTCTGGATCTCACAGTCACACCTGCAACAAATGATGGGAAAACATCAAAATTGCCCAAATAACTGGTTGACGTTCTGAAGCTAGTGACGTCCTGGAAAGTGTGTCCAACATGAAGCGGAGCCTTTTTGCATGATTCTACCTGCCGCCCTTAGGTCACAGTCTGCATCATACCTGTTCAGTCCTAGGAGACCCTAACATAGTGGTGGAATTCCACATTCAGAACATGGACAAATCCCTCCACTATGAACGATTGCTCATTGGAGCTGGTGGACCTCGCCCAGCTTACATTTGGAACTTTCCTATATTATTTGTACTGTATCAATGAGATATTTGGCTTCTTGGAACATTATAGGCTCCACCTCACTGGGATCCCGACCTTGCACACCTTGTTTAGTTACCCTAATTTTTAATCAGGATGTGGGACTCCAGACTGCTCGTTTACTTACTGCTGTTCTGTTCTCACCTTGCTTTCCAGCAGGATGTTCTCCTACTTGTGCACTTTTGCTATGTATCCTCTGTCTGCTGTGTTACGCTGTCTCTACTGTAGGTTGCCATTTGAGTTATGATTTACATGCTCTACCCTCTTCTCATCCAAAGCTCCCAAGGGTATGTGTTGGACTGTCTTGCAATACATATATTTTCATACTTTTCTGGGCTCCAGCGGTTTTCCTGTTTGTTTATTAGTGGAGTTCAGCTTGCACTTAAAAGGTTCTGTAGTTTATTGTGAGAGTCGTCGAGACTAATCTAAGCAGTCCTCTGACAACTACGTGCCACCACATATGCTCTGCCCTAGTGCCCTGGTATTGCCTTGCACTGCCCATTGTAGGTGCAAAAAGGGACCCTTTATACTACCACTTTATCCGCTTAGTTCATAGAAGACCACCTACTCCAGTTTTACCTACCACACGTGCATTGCATGCCAGGGCCCACCCACTGGTCAGTCATCCTCTTTGACTATATTGTCCGGTATGGTGGCTGTACGTCTCCCGCCTACACGTCTTATGCATATAAATTCCATAAATATAAGTGGCTTGACTAGTTACATATCCAGCACTATCTGAACAATATGAAGGTTAACGTGGTCTTGTTAAAGGAAACAGACTTACTGGGAAGCTGATACATTAAAACAGTACTGAGGGGTGAGTAGCTTCCCTGTAGACCCTGTGAACAGGGTTCAGGCCCCTAACTGCTTCAGAAAATGTGGGTTGTTGGTCTTCATTCATAAGATCCTTCCACACCATCCTCAGATCATGGACCAAACCCAAAAGAGGTTGGTTTTTGAAAAACTAAGGACCCCTGGATTGATACTAATGCTCGGATTGATTTATGCCTCAAATTTAGTAAGGGTAGGGTTTTTAAACAGGTATCCAGAATCCTCACTCACTCTGGTAAGACACAAACTATTGTCAGTGGTGAGTGGAACCTGGTTATTGACCCACTAACTGAAAGGACAGGGATTCTAAACAAGTGCAGGGCTCTAATATGTGATACCATGAGTGATTATAATCTGATAGACATTTGATGCCTCTGGTAGATGTTTGATCGCATTTCTTATCCTGCTGATAAGAGAACCTCTTATTGTTGCCTGCGCATGGCACCTCGCCTCGTATGGATTACTTGCTTGTACAGGGCCTGCTTCTCCGTTTAGTATTCCACACCATCATATTGCTGGAGGGCTTTTAAGCACATTCTCCTGTATGGTTTACCATGCACTTGGTTCACGTTTCTAACACTCCTCAATATCGGAGGACAAAATCATCAAAGTATAGACTTCCAGACAAGAAGGGTCTTCTTAACCCACACAAAACCAATCCCATGCCCCTTCTCTTTCACCAGTTTTATTCTTGAGAAATTTGCCATTAATATGCATTATACCTCTGCTACAGAAAAGGCTCATGTGAAGCTGAAATGGAGGCAAGGGGAGAAGGCAATTTCAACTGAAACGAGGGAAGCCCAACTAGGAAGAATGGATGTAGAGGTAAAAGCATTTGCATGGCCGGGTAAAAAAAGAATGGATTGATTGACGAAAGGCTAGATGAACGGTGGATGGATGGATGGAAACCTTGATAAAAGGAGAGTGAAATGATGGGTGGATAAAAAATTGAGAGAGAAAGGGTGGATGAACGGTGTGAGGGAAAGAGTGGTTGAAAGACTGATGATAAAAAGATGGATGGGTGGAAGAGATAAAAGATGGATGGATGGATGAAAGACTTAAAGGATTGAGAGCTAGATCTAGATGGTCAGAAGGAAGGATTATGAGACCTCTTCTAGGAAGGGTAGAGCTTACTTGCTTCCCTCACCCAATCACATCCAAGGTACGGATCTAAATAGAGTATATTTTATTTTTCTGGCCACTCCCTTGTGCTTAGGCCTTTTGTTTAGTTGATGGTTGCAATTGTTTTGTAGGGATCCCTTAGGTGTGGGCTGTTGCTTTATGAATGTTCATTTTATGAGAATGTCTGTGCATACGGTCTTTAAAAAAATCAATAAACTTGAACTTGAACCCAATAAATAACTATTAAAAAAAAGGCATGGGAAGTACAGTGAATGGTAAGAGCAGTAAAGCAGAAAAGAAAGATGGAGATTTTTGTTATAAGGAATACACGATAATGGTCAAAAACAGGTAGCAAAAAAATATAAATCTAAAAAAAACTTCATACGCATCCAGTTTCAGTATTTTTGCAGGAAAATGTCCATGTACATTGTGTTTCAGTGAAAAACTGTTGTAAAGAGATGGGATGGATATTGCACCGTGATGACTCAGAAATGAAGGTTTTACATTTATTAGCGCCTAATCGTAGTGCCGCAATAATCAAGTGTGACTTTAATCGAAATAATAAAGATTGTATGGGGACAAATGTGCCCTCAGAGTAGTTTGCCAACATTTATAAGCGTGCTTTATATATCGTGATGTATTAGAATTGCATGAATCTGACATAATCGTAAACGTGTGCTATGATTTGCTTGTTTGAAATGCTTTAGCTTAGCATTACTTTAGTGGAGGCTTCGGCCTAGTTGCCTGGTCTCACGGTTTAGATGCTCGTGTTTTTCCAATGTGCTAATAAACGTGTATTTCTGCTTGAAGCTGTACTTTTCCACTGAGATCGTTCACATGCTTATCTTTAAGGTTTCGTGCCAGCCTGGCATCTTCTTCTTTGCTCCAAGGTCAATCTGCAGGTGCGGACAATGGAAGCTCTGAAAGTGAGTTAATTGGTATAAAATGTTGCAACTTACGTACCCGTCTCCAAGGATAATGTATGCCTAGGTAGAAGCTTGAGAACTGTAGTTTTTGATTGGACAATTTGAAGCCAACCTATGAACCCTCCAATGGAAGACCCTACTGGATTTGAACTGTTGTCTATTTAAACCAGGTGCACAAGAAGAAAGCAGCCATTTTAGCCATTTTGCACCCTTTACAGCCATTACCAGCCATTTTGCAGCCATTACCCATCGGACATTATAGCCATTTTAGCCATTAGACATTTGCCATTAGCCCGATACCCGCCATTTTGCAGGACATTGCAGCCATTATGGCCCTTCTTGCCGACATCGTCATTTTGCCATCTTCTACGATGCCAATTGATGTTCGACGCCATTTTGAATGAGACCTTGATGCTTTCTCTAATCGAGAGAAAAAGAGACTTTAAGAAATTCTTGCCCTAGAGACTTTAACTTTGAACTGCCCCTTTGCATGAAGTAGTAGTTTATCTTGCCGCTGTGAGGCAAATTGCCCCGTCCACTTTGCCCCTTTGCCCCGTCCCATGCTCATCGACACCGGTATCCATGCTGATCGAAAACCGGTACCTGTGAGACGAAGACTTCCTTGAATGCTGATTGTAATTGGTAAATATGAAAGGAAATTGTACAATTGCATTGTGTTTCTTTTAGGTAACCAACTGCTGATTTTGATAAGAGCCCTAGCTAGGAGTTTTCTAAATTAATGTTACTAAATTGTTTTTGCATGAAGTCCCACATGCAGATGCTAATTCGAGGTTAGATGAGGAATCATTGGTGCACGGTGCAATTTGAGACCTTGTTATGCTGACTAATGTATTCAATTAGCTCATTACAGATTATAGTTTTAGTGGTTTGCGTTGCTATTATCGAATGCATTGTTATTCAAATACTGCATAGATTGCATCTTTTCCGCCGTTATGGACAGCTATTAATGTTCATTTACATATATCAATTGGTGTTGAGACACATCTATATTGTGCTAGCTTTGTTAATATAGGGAAATAAATTCATTAACTTTGAATAAACTGGTGTGGTTATTCATGGCCGAAAGATCATGGTTCGCCGAAATGTATTCTGGATTAATTGTTAAGTGTTATGTTGATCAGGGTATTGCTTATGTTCGTTATTGATTATTGATTAGATTAAATTGATTGATCTCGGGTGAAGAGAGTCTCACTTAGCCAAAAGATTCATCGACCCGAAGAGCGTCCAAATACAGGTAAATTATTAGGGAGGAACGCTCTATCAACCGTGAGCATCCCTCTGCCTCTCTATGATAAATTAAATTTTAAATTGTTACCGAAATGTTGAATTATAGAAACATTAGAAAGATACTACACTTGTATGGAGCAAAAGGTCACAAATGCTTAATATTATCCCAGCATGTTATTCAAAACTGAAACATTACACCAATAATTGATCATAACAGTATCAGGATTAGCCTGCTATTATTATTGCAATTTTACAAATGTGCGGTGGGGGCAAATGATATTCCACCCCTATCAAGATGGAGTTGTGGTAGAACAATATATGAAAAGTTAGATGCATTACCTGCCCAGATATGGGGTTAGGCAACATTCCTCCCTTGTACCTGCTTGAGAAACCACTAGAATTGCCACGCTCGCCATGCGTTGGTGACCCCAGGTGTAAGCTGCTATTGTCATGAGGTTGTGGGAAGGGAATCCTACTGCTGTGTCCTAGGGATGATGGATGGGATATGTGTTGGATGAGGCTGTCATCAACCCACCAACATAAATAATGTCTGGGAGGGAAGGCAAAGGTCCTTGAATGGCAAAATAATGTAATGGTGCCTGCACACATGCCTGCTCACTGGTGCCTTCGTTTGCAAGGTATCTGGTCACTGGGGTGAGCAGCCCAATTCTTTGCTATCCTTTTCTAAAGAGAGCATTTCCACAATGGTAAATCATTAAAACATCCTGATATACATCTGACATTTATGAAAAACAGTATCGGGCAATAAAGAACTGGATCCACTAAAACAGCGGTTTGGCAAAAAAAACTTTGCCTGGGTGAAACTGAAAAAACATAGCGAACTTTGTCAACTTCAGGAAGGGCTACAAACCGAGAACTATACGAATCTTTTCTTACAAGGAAGAGATTACTCAACCCCAAAAAGTATAAAATATTGATAAAGTAAACATTATGGAACTCAATTCCTCTTCAGTTCTACCTGCGGCATGGTTTTTGTCTCAAAACATTTGAGAAACCACAAAGTGTATAAAAAGTGGTAATTTAAAATATCGGAGGCGGACCACAAAACTACTGGGCCAACCCTGAAACAGAAGTATTCAGGCCAGTAGTGGTGGATCAATTTTCAGAGTGGGGTTGCTGCAATAAATATTGCATCTCTAAAGTCATTTGGATTGTGAAAAATGCAAGTGCCACAATAAACACAAATGTAGCAAATATATGACTCTTCCCCTGGGCTGGGTCCTTGGTGTGGATAAGTTTCTCCACACGTGTAGCAGGTCCTGGGCGTGGTCTTAGTTTTAGGGCAAGCTTTCCTTTTGTCCGTGGACGTCGTGGCCACAACATTTACCGGTTCAGTCTTTATTTGCCTCTGCAATGCGGCTTCCATGTGTTCGGCTCGCACCTTGGAAAGCTCCTTGGATCGCCCCATGGTAATGATTTCTGCCATGAGCATGCCAGGGCCATCCAGAATGCCTTCACTCAGCTTCACTGAGTGGCACCCCTGAATGAACTGTGCCCTGATCTCATCCTGTGCGTTGGGGAGAGTGCATGTGCTGGCCAGTTCACATAGTTTTGCATAGAACATAACCACCGATTCCTCAGGCAGTTGACGTGCCTGATGAGGAGGGACCTCTCATAGTCCGGGTTGGAGAGGGGTTCAAAGTGGGCAGTGAGAGCCCTCTTTAATGTCTGATATGTGAAAGGCGGTCCCTCTTCTCCTATGTTTTTTCTAATCTTGTGGCTCATGGCACCCCTTGAAAGCAACAGCATAAGACAACGTCAATCATTGTCCAGTGCAATGGCTGCAAAGTAGGTTTCCAGTCTTTCAAGCCATCCTTTCCTGCAAGCTGCCTGAGCCAATGGTGGGCCATCGGCTACAGACGGTTCTAGAGCAGGTATGGACGCCATTGTGACATTGGTGCGGAACCGTGGCTGGACTGACCGTAAGGTCCATCTATTGACCGTGTCCTGTATACTCCAGGATACAGGGTATGGTGACAGTCTCCTTTCTCTGTGGTAACAATGGCCAGTGGGGGGACCTGTTTGGCCAGATTCTTCTTTTTTACTTCTCCAATTGATTTTGTTATCCCCCTTTAGTATTGTTCAGGTTGTGGCTTATTTCTTGCTTTCACCCAGCTTGCTCTCCTGCCTTAATGTCCAGGATAGGCCCTTTTCTTTATTCTTTCTTATAGGGGGCAGTCACTTATTTCGTGTTTTGTATGTGACATTAAGGCCCTCATTATGACATTCGCGGTAAATCTCGCTTACCGCCATGCAGACGGCTGGCAACATACCGCTGCGGTGGTGGATATCCGTTTTCCATATTATGACACACACACACCAATCCAACAGAATGCAGCCACATACACAAATCCGACAGACCAAAGGTCAGTGATAAAGTGGCGGACCATACACCCATACCATTAAGCCAACAAAACAATGCCCATCCCATTATGACCCATGAATCACCACGGCGGACATTCAACGGCAGTAAATCATTGGCGGTACACACCGCCACGCCCAGAATGGGCACCCACATAAAAAAACAACACTAAATTGGCCAGTACCAAAAACACACACCTGACACCCATACACACACCACACCCACCCACCCACAGCACTATAAAACACACACCCACATTACCCACACCCCATTACCAACAACAATTACTGCCAGGAGATTGACAGGAACCGCACAGAGACAACTAGACACACACACCACTCACACCCATACATCCCTCACACACTCCACATCACACACGCCACCACATTACTCAACACACTCTCACCAATACACACCAAACAACACCCATGGCACCACAAAGGCACCCCCGTTTCACTGAGGAGGAGTTAAGAGTCATGGTGGAGGAAATTGTCAGGGTACAGCCACAGCTCTATGGAGCACAGGTACAACAGATTTCCATTGCCAGGAAGATGGAGCTATGGTGGAGAATCGTGGACAAGGTGAACACCGTAGGACAGCATCCAAGAACAAGGGACAACATCAGGAAGAGGTGGAACGACCTACAAGGGAAGGTACGTTCCATAGCAGCAAGGCACAAGCTCACCATACAGAGGACTGGCGGTGGAACCCCACCTCCTCCCCAACAGCTCACACCATGAGAAGAGCAATTATTGGCATTACTGCATCCTGAGGGACTCACTGGAGTACCCGGAAGACTGAACACTGGTAAGTCAACATTTAACACTTATTACCCCCCATAACTGCATGCCATCACACCCCCTCACCTTCACTCCCATCACTCCATTCCATCCCACACACACTGCACCTACACATATGACTAACCCCAATGCCAAGCCCTGCATGCTATACCAATGCATGGACAGCCTTCCCAGCCCTTCATGGACACCCATCACTAAAGCATGCACAGCATAGGGAAACTAACATTCCCATAATACATCACCATACACAAACAAAAGGTGGCAGGGCAACAGCAATGATAGAGGGGAAGCCAGGGATGTACAATATGTCATACACATGTAGCATAATACATCATTTACATCCCCACAGGTACCCCAGCCAATGTCAGCGAAGCGGAGGTGCCACGACTATCCAGCCCCCCAACAGAAGATACCTCCAGTGATGACAATAACTCTGGACTTCAGGGTCTGGAGGACCTACCTGGCCCATCAGCAACCACTGGACAGCCGGTCACCCAAGCACAATCGCAGTCCACCACAGAACCTCCCCCATCAGGATCCAACACCACAGCACCCACCCAGCGTAGCCACACCTCTTACCCCAGAACACGTCAGTCAGCAGTGTGCTCACCGGTATAGGGACCCCTGGCCACACCTCGCCCCCAAGATAATCAGGGACCTGAGGTCAGTGGCAGTGGGCACACCATTCAGGGGACAGTGGCACAGGCCAACACGGACACTGGGCGGACTGCTGTGCGCCAGGGGGAGGACAGGACCAGGGAACCAACTCTCCAGGAGGCACTCTCCATGATCTTGGAACACTACCAACATTCCCAGGATATAATGGACCAGATCCTTGACAACATTCAGGAGAACATGCGGCTGCAGGAGGGACAGTATCAGGGGATAAGGGAGGACTTACAGACCATCAACACCACCCTGATCTCCATAGTAGAGGTGCTGGCAAACATGGCCAACATCATGAGGGAGGCAACAGCACATCAGCGGGCCCCTACCACTAGCCAGTCAACTGAACAGCCCTCCACTTCCGCTGCCGCTAGTGGCCAGGAGGCCTTGCCACAGGACCCACAGGCCATCAGCATCCCTCCCCCTGCAGAAGGTGAACCACCCGCAAACATACCCTGCAACTTAGACAGAAGCCAAAGACAATTGCCAAGACCACGGCCAGGAAATTAGACTCTCCTGATTGTCCCCCTTGTGTCCCACCCTGTCCCCTTGTCCACGTTGAACTGCCTTTGCTCCCCTTCCTATGTCCCCCTGGACACTGCACATGTGCTACAAACAGACTGGAACAATTCCCTGGACTTTCCTCCATCATCACCCCATTCCATTGCACTTTCCCCTCAATTTCTTAGCACTACAATAAACACCCTTGAACACAACTCAAATACTTGTACGCATGTGTAGGAACAGTATAAATGGAAACTGTTACAAATGAACTGTACAGTGTGAGAGCATAGAAATAATGACCTGTAGCTGGCTGTAGTCAGCACATCAGTACACAGTTGTCATTAAACCAACATCTGTAAAATGATCATCCATAGGTGACAGTAAGTAGAGGTAAAAAGTGGGTAATGCCATCATGTCACAGCCACACAGAATACACCAATAGTCATTGAAATGTGAAGTTGCACTGACTCACCTGTGTGTCATTGGAAGTACTGATGGATAACTGTGGTTCTGTTGTCCTCATCCTCATCTTCAGCCTCTTCATCCTCACTGTCATCAGGGTCTACTGCAGTCACAGGGGCATCTCCAGTCTCTTCCTCCTGCAGAAAAGGTACATGGCATCTGAGGGTCAGGTTGTGCAACATGCAGCATGCCACGACTATCTGGCAGACCTTCTTGGGTGAGTAGCACAGGGATCCACCTGTCAGATGGAGGCCCCTGAACCTGGTCTTTAGGAGGCCGAAGGCCTCACCCATGTGCCTCATTATAACGTTCTTCAGCTCTTGTCCTGGCATTCCTCACAGGGGTCAGCAGCCATGATAGGTTTGGGTAGCCAGAGTCACCTGCAGGTATTGAGGGACAACATTTAGCCACACACTACCCTATTTGGTTAACACCAAAGGCATACACTAACATACACTGGGTTGGGACCAAGGCTCACCTATTAGCCACACCCTATGCCTCTGTACTTTGGCCATCACATTTGGGATGCTGCTATTCTTCAGGACAAAGGCATCATGCACTGACCCAGGATACTTAGCATTGATGTGGGAGATGTACTGGTCCACCAGGCACACCATTTGCACATTCATGGAGTGGAAACTCTTACGATTCCTGTACACATGTTTTTTCGAGCGGGGGGAGACTAACACAATATGTGTCCTGTCAATCGCCCCAATAAAATTGGGGATATGTCCCATTGCATAGACTCCGGCCTTCACAGTGGCCAAATATTTCACCTGGAGGAAATCTATGTAGCTGCACATGGGTTTTACCAGTGCAGACAAGACTCTTGCCAGCACTATTGAGAACATTGGCTGTGACATTCCTGAAAGAACCTGTCACCAGAAATGGAGCACTGATAGCACTTGCACAAGAGGGGGGATCCCAGTTGAATGATGGATAGCAGATATCAGGTCAGGCTCCAACTGGGCACACAGCTCTGTGATTGTGGCCCTGTCCAGTCTATAGCTGAGGATAATGTGCCTGTCCTCCAGTGTTGCTAAGTCCACCATGGGTCTGTACACAGGAGTTTGTCTCCACCTCCTATTCATCCACAGCAGTAGGTATCTAAGGGACACACAAGATAGTAGGCTGTCACAATTTGAACAACTAAACCACAACATCAGTTCACATGGTGCACTTATGTATTGGGACAGTGTAAATGCGGAAGTATATGCGTATTTAACCTGTGATGCAGTAACTGTCAATAGGCCCGCCCCCCCCTTCAAATGGCGACTGCCTGGCCTGTATGGAGGAACAGGTGGAAGTGAGGTAATCCTGCCGACGTTGGGCATCGTGGCGGTAGGCGGGCTTGCACCGCCGTGCAATTCCTCATTGGATAATATTGGGCCCTATGGAGTACAGTGGTCTATGAGGACGTACGACGGTGGTGACGGTGTACACCACTGCGGACGTGACTGCCATTTTCTAACTCAATCCTCACTTGATTCCTGACCGTCAACAGGAGAAGACCTACACTGCGTGTGCTGCTGTGACCTGTGTCCGGAACCTACTATGGCCCGTGTGACCGGGGAAAAGGCCCCAGCCTTCACTTCGGAGGAGTTGGAGCGATATTCACCAAGCATAAGTGCTTAATTTGAAAAGAAAAACGTGCTGATGGTCAAAGCCTTCCTCTTAAATGTGCTGCTGCTGCAATTAAATGTGCAAGCACGGAATACTGAGGCAGCGTAATCTTGAAGCCATGTCGGGCCTCATTAATTCATTTACAACCACTCCCTGCCCCTTCAGCTCACTCTCGCAGCTTTCTGCTTTCTCCCTTTGTGGTGCTTTTCGTTTTTCTCTTCCTTCATCTTTCCCAGATGAGTCTTTTGCTTGCAGTAAATGCCTGAGACAGAAAAATAAGCACCAGCCTTCAAAAATAAGTGCTGGTGCCCCTGGTGGATGGGGTCCTACCCCAGTACTGACAGCTGTATGGGCCTCCAGACCAACAGTTGAGTACACTTTGGGCACAAAGCATGTGGCATGGATGCCTGGAGATGTGTGTGAAGGCATTGTGAAAGGGTGGGTGGGGGCTGGGGGGATTGTCTGTTGGTGGTGTACATGTTGTGAGATGGCCTATGTGTGCCAATGGTGATGGAATCAGGTATGGTGGGCCATGTGTGTGACAGGCTGGACTGTGTGTTTAATGGAGTTCTCCTGGATGTATTACCTCTGAAGGTCAGTGCTCATCAAAACAAGGGATTATGGCGTGCCATCACCTAGGACGTGCGGACCCTGGGGTCTATGGCAGGCGGAGCACTCACTGTCGGAAATGGTGGGAGAACCTGAGACGCCGGGCACGGAAGACTGCGGAGGCCCAGCTGGGGATGGCCTCCCAACGAGGAAGGGGCGCCCGTCGGAACTTGACCCCCCTGATGGCCCGCATACTGGCAGTGGCCTACCCTGAGCTGGATTGGCGCTTGAGAGAATCACAGAAGCCACAGGTGGTGGATGTGTGTTAGTGGGTGCCCCTAAGGCCAGGCCAGACATTGCAGCGTGGGTCATCTCTAGGGTAATGGTTGCATGGCAAATACAGGTAACCCAGCTTGTCAGTAGTCCATTTCAGGCAGGTCATCGTGGGACCCTGGTGTGCTGCAGTTGGCGGAGTGTGGTCCTCATCTTGCCTTAGGGACTAGCCATATCCCTGGTAGTGCAATGCATAGTGCTTACGCCTTCCTCCAGTGTGTGACGGTGATGTGCATTCCAATGGTGGTGTTGGTGCAGTCATTGACCAAGTGTATCCTTTGTCTCCCCCCTTTCATGTTTTGTCATCCTGTCCTTGTGTGCATTAGCATCATCTGGCAGAGGAGCAGGGGCATCAGTAACAGAGGGAGCTGCATCCCACAGGACCCTGGAGGCAGAGTCCACAGATGCCAAGGGAATCAATAGGATGGAGGGCGAGGGGAGCACCACGGCGGAGACTGGAGGAGGCAACACAGACTCTGATACCTCCTCTGATGGGAGCTCCCGGGTAGTGGCGAACACCTATGTGACCACCCCAGCTGGAATACATCTGCCACCCCCATACCTGTATCTGCACCACCCTCCCGGCAGCCCCTCAGCGAGTTGCCTGTGCCTGCTCAACCAGGAGGGTGGGCATCTCCTTCACCCGGGCACCTCAGGCCCCGCCCCAGTGAGCCCTGCTGCCTGAGTGAGGAGGCTATTGACCTCCTGAGATCCATCTCTGTAGGGCAGTCAACCATTGTAAATGCCATCCAGGGGCTGGCATCCCAGATGCAGCAATGCAATACATTCCTGGAGGGCATTCACAGTTGATTGGCGGCCCAACAGAGATCGATTCAGGCTCTGGCCTCCTCTCTGATGGCAGCCACTGTCCCTGTTACTACTGTCCCCCCTCCAGCTACCACTTCCCAGTCCCATTCTGCTCAACCTCAACCCATCCCAGATAAGCATGCACACAAGACAACACCCAAGAGTGGCACAGGCAAACACAAGCACCACACTTCATCCCACAAGCACTAATGCAAACACCATACAGTTGCAGATACGACAACATCCACTGCCTCCACTGTCTCCCCCTCCTCCTCCTCCTCATCCACCACCTCCCTCCCAGTCATGTCCACACTCACACCTGCATGCACTACATCAACATCCACTACCAGCATCACCACACCAAGCAGAACACACACCTCACTGGCAGACACCTCCTCAACAGCCATGCATGCGTCCCCTCTGTCCTCTCCCACTCTGTCTGTCCCCCCTCCTAAAGGACACAAATGCAAGCATTCACACACCCAACAGCCATTCACCTCACATCAGCATACTTCCCATGCACCTGCACTCAAGTCCAGCAGACATACACCTCCAACAACCACTCCCTCATCCTACAGTTCCATTACTCTTCTCTCCTCCCACACCAATGTCCCTAAAAAGCTTTTCCTTTCCCAATTTGATCTCTTCCCTACCCCTCCCCCCTGTCCTGCCCATATGGGCAGGGTTCAAAGGATACAGCTCTGCAGCCAAACAGTCTAAGGGGACAGTGGTAGCACCACCTACTCGTGGTGGTCAGGATACCACACCTCCATAGAAGAAGGGGAAGGAGCCAGCACCACCAGGGAAGAAGGGGAAGGGGCCTGTACCACCTGTAAAGAAGGGGAAGGAGCCTGCACCACCTGGAAAGAAGGGAAAGGGGCCTGCACCACCTGTAAAGAAAGGGAAGGAGCCTGCACCACCAGGCAGAGAGGGGAAGAGCCAATCGACCCCTGCCAGGAAGGGTAAGGGATCCACGCCCAATGTACTGGGGGAGACGAAGCTGACACCTCCACCACCACCAGCTGTCACAGGGCCCCATCCGCCAGCAAAGCAAGTGCAGCCATCAGAAATTGCAGAGGCTGCCCAGGAGGCTCCTCCATCCACCACCACAGTGCAGTCATCAGACAGTCCAGAGGCTGCCCAGAAGGCTCCTCCATCCACCACCACAGTGCAGCCATCACCACCAGCGGACGCCATGTAGGCCACACTCCAGGGGCTGCTGTGCGGGTAGCCCCCTCCAGAACCAGTGGGAAAGTCACCCACTCCAGAGACTGTGGCCTTGCACTCCCCAGGACAGAGCAATGGGCATGTTGCCCCCTCCAGAACCAGTGGGGAAGTCACCAACTCCAGAGACTGTGGCCTTGCACTCCGCAGGACAGAGCAATGGCCATTGAGCTACCTCCGGAACTAGTGGGGAAGCTCTTGTATTCCACTGAGGTGCCCCCCCTTCTCCTTCAGGTGCCTTCTCACTTGCAAAATGATGCCCCTGCAGTGTTCTCTATGGATGTGTCAGGATACAGGTTGGGCCTTGTTCTTTGCCTTGTGGCCTTGTGTGCCCTTATGACTTTGACTTGGCATTGGCCCTTTATGTACATCTGTAAATATATTTGGTTTGTGTGGTGGGGTTTGCTTTGCTAATACATTGTCAGTACTTCAGCAATCTGGTCCGTGTTTTATATTGCCGTGTGCAGCTGGTTGTATGTATGGTGTGTGTATGTCGGGTGTGTATAGTACGTGTGTGTGTCACTGCCGTTTTCCTCCCACCCTCCTTTGTGTGCTAGGTGGCTGTACTCACCGTTGTCGTCTTGGTCTGCTTTAGTGTTCCAGGTGGAGCATTATATAGAAGATCATGGGAAACACTTACAATTCGGGTTCCATTGTGGCGTAGTTCTTCCCTCTGTCTTCAATGGTGAGTCCTTTCACTTCTGAGCTCTGTTTCCACCAGGCTTTTGTTGGCGTTGGTGCCACCCCAGAAAAGGTGGAGGTTTGCTGTGTCTTAATATGGTGGGCGGTACTTTGTCTTCCGTCTGGCTGTTGGCGGCTACTGCCGTAGTGAGTGTTGTTTCCGCCCTGGCAGTTGGTGTGGTACATTGGCTGTCTATGGGAGTTTTCACTGCCATGCTCATAATTTGGCAGAACTTACCACCAGCCTGTTGGCGGTATTACCGCCACTTTATCACTCACTGCCAGGGTCATAATGAGGGTCTAAGTCATTAAGGGTGAGCTCCCTCCTGGGAAAACACCCTTTGAAACACTTATCATGTGCGGTCTTCCTCACGACCTACAGCGATGCCCTGGGCGTGTGCTGCACTCCCTTCCTGAGCCTCAGCAAGAGGCTGGCTCCATACTTTGTTTTGCTGCAGACACGCATCTCAAACGCCGAACACAAGGCCTAGAGGTGCACACGCCCTCCTCGAACCATCGTGTGGCGACCTACCAGCTGTGATGCTGCCCAGCCTGCAGTAGTGCGCGCTGTCCTCGGAGATGTGCGCCAGAGACAGTGGAGAGCGGGCCTTTGAAGGGGTGGGCCACAATGAGGTGGGCCAGCATCAGGAGGGTTTTCCGGGGAAATGGCTGCTGTGCCCCGAGCAGTGGAGAAAGCAGCGATGCCTCGGTGCAGCAACGGAGCCGAGCATGCACCTCACCTTCCAGCACACAGGATTGGGTGCTGGCCAGCCGTAGTGTCCCACTCACCAGCAGAGAAACACACCGATGGTCGGCAGTGCCCAGGTATGGGTTTGCGACTTCCTCATCGCCATATTGTTGTGGGGCCTACCCCTCGATGAATAATGATACACACACTCAGGTTATGGTGTTTGACTAAACTGTGGCGTGAAACTCACAGCTCTCTTTATTCACTCGGTTTCTTACGTCAGGAGCCGACCATTCCACTAATCCCCAACAGGGTAAAAGCAGAGACCAAAGTAAGACAGGGCCCCTACGAGTGGTACGGCCCTAAACATAATATTGATATGCAGGGCCTCTCCTTCAAGAAGCAAGGTAAGCAGCGGTTGTGCTGCGTTCTCTGCGTCACCAGACGTTTCTCCACCTCCAGTGCACCACTTACGTATACAATTAAGCATATGCAGGCTGCGAAATGCCACAGGCAGGGAGAGAGTAGGGGGGGGGGGAACAATACCAGTAAAGAAAGAAAACAAACAATTTCAAAGCCAATAGGTCTGGCCTATGAAAAAGCTATTGGCTTTGCCAATGTGTTTTAGGTATTGTCAGGAGATTACCCATTAAATCAAACTCCCACAGGAGCAGATGCCTTTTACCCAACTCCCTCCAACAGATGCGTGCTCAGACTACACTGATTATCTGGACCCTGCATCCGCTAGGGGGAAAGGGGAATGAGAATAGAAAAAGACAGACCGCCTCCAGATCCAGTTCCAGACTGTGTTTCACACTTGAAGATGGGATATTCAGTGTGTGCTTCTGTAACCTGCACCTTTCTTCATATTGGGATTTCTTTAGAGGAAGCACCTGGATCTTTTGAGAGACTAGCCTCTCTCTAAGAGAACAATGTTAACTTAATATCTTCTTTTCTCCAGGAGTCATAGGTATCCAAGGTTCTCTGGAGAGCAGTTCAAAGGTTCACAAATATACAATCTACTAATGTATTTTACAGGAAATGAAAACTCCTTCTCAAGGTTCAGTTTTCTCAATCACAGTCTCTAGGAATTAGTCTGAGCACTGAGGTTTGTCTCTAAGACTGGTAAGTCTGCAAGGCGAAGAGTTTTTGAATATATATGTACATATATGTATTTGCAAGTCTGGAAATCATACAAAAAGATTCCTTACTGCAGTTGCTTAAAGTTCTGTTAAGCCAAAACGAATACTCCTCAGAAAGCCGATAGCCAGTTGTTGGAAGAAGGGAGAAATTCAGCTTCTCCAGAAGGGAAAAAGTAGCTGGTGTGCACTCCGTAACAGAAAAATAATTAATTATTCAAAACTGGAAGAATTCTCCATGAAACGAAGCGCCTCAGGAACACTGCTCATTCTCCTCAGGATGACAGCTGAAGTGCACAACTCCCAGAGAGAAACAGCTGGAGGGAAGCTTCAGCACGAGACTAAGGTAGAAACACTAGAGCGCTGACATCACAAAGATTTGCGGGCACCATCTAGAGTGGCAGTCAAACCTGAAGAAGCTAGTTCTAATAACAGGCCCGGCAAGAGCTACCAGGAGTGAGGACGCCGCCGCAACCAACGTGGGTACAAGGAAAAAGGGAATCGTTTTTGCTGAGGGAAGAACTTAACAACACTGGCAATAGTTTTCCTGACAGGTATCAAACTGATTTGTATATAAACATGTTCCTAGTTGTAATATTTTGATTTAAGGGACAAATATATTTAATATGTAAAAAGATTTTTTTGAAATCACAAAAGTGGACTATTCATTGGTTACCCAAACTCAGGTCTCTTTAAATTGAAAGATGAGGAAGACTGAAGAGTGCAACTGCTTGTGTTTTTTTTATTTAAGAATTTAAACAAGTGAAGGAAAGTGCCCCTTTTGGAATGGTCACCCTTCACAACTTTTGCCTGGTATCTGATGCTTTACTAAGTGTGTGATGAGGTCCTGCTAACCAGGCCACAGCACCTATGTTTTTTCCCTAAACTGTACCATTGCTTCCCCAATTGGCACACCTCTAGCACACAGGTAAGTCCTTTGTAAAAGGTACCAGTGGTACCAAGGGTCCTGTGGCCAGAGAGGGTGGCTAAGGGCTGCAGCATGTATTATGCCACCCTCAGGGACCCCTCACCAAACACATGTGCACTCAATTGCAGATTGTGTGTGTTGGTGTGGAGAAAAAGGTAAAGTCAACATGGCACCCCTCCCTGGGTGCCATACCTAGAAAACACTATCTGTGACATAGGTAGGTCACCCCTCTAGCAGGCCTTATAGCTCTGAGGCAGGGTGCACTATACCACAGCTGAGGGCACAGCTGCATGAGCAATGTGCCCCTACGGTGTTTAAGTCCACTCTTAGACATTGTAAGTGAAGTGAAGCCATATTGAGTACATGAGCTGGGAGTTGGTCACTACGAACTCTACTGAAAGCTAAGGAGTTCGGTATCAAACTTCTCAGCTCAATAAACCCACACTGATGCCAGTGTTGGATTTATTGAAAATGCCCACAGAGGGTATCTCAGAGATGCCCCCCTGAAATCTGACCAACTCTCTAGTGTGTTGCTGACCGGTGCCTGACAGCCTGCCACCTCAGACAAATTTCTGACCCCATGAGGTGAGAGCCTTTGTGTTCTCGGGAGTCAGGGACAAAGCCTGCTCTGGGTGGAGCTGCTTCACACCTCCCCCTCGCAGGAACAGTAACACTTGGCGATGAGCCTCAAAAGCTCCAGCCCTTTGTCAGGTTGACCCTCCAGCCAGTGGAGATGCCCAAGCCCCCGAAAAAGCTCTACTTTTGACAGCAGGTCTGGTGGAAAATTAGTAGCCACGAGAAGGACTGTCCACCCAGCTGGGACCACCCCTAGGGTGCCCAGAGCTGAGTCAAACCCCTTTGTTCAGAATCCTCCATCTTGCTTTGAGGGATGATAGCCAATAGGGTTAGGAATGTGCCCCCCCCCAAAGGGAACAGGGAGGCACAGGAAGGGTGTAGTGCGGCCCTCCAACCTCTGTGATGCCCCTAAATTTAGTATTTAAGGGCACCCCTGAACTTTACTCTTCAGATTCTTGGCGATCTAAAGAATAAGAAGGACTGAAGAGCTGCAGTAAAGACTCCAGATGACAACTGACTTGGCCCCAACCCTACCAGCCTGCCTGCAGCTTCAAGACTCCTGCAACAAAAGACGACTCACCCTGCAGGCCCAGTGACCTCTACAAACCCTCAGAGGACTACCTGTCTTATCTAAAGACAAAGGACTCCTGAGGACAGCGGCTTTGTCCACAAAGAAACCTCCACCAAGGACTCGAGTGCCCTCCGGAACTGCAAGTCCAACCCACTCTGCATACTACACCCACTGCCCGAGTCCAGGTGACCCACTGGTCTAGAGAAGGTCCCCCAGTGATTCCGACCTCAAATCCACCGTGGGTTGACCCCTCCTGACCAACACAATGGTGCCTGCAGCCTTAACCAAGAGGACAGCCATGACCACGACCGGCTCCAGTAAAGGCACCCCTGCAACCACAGCCCCCTGGCCTTGGGGAATCCAGCCGACAGTCCACTGATGTCCAGTGACATCCCAAGTTACCTGCCCAGACACTGGTCCACTCCTTCCAACTCCCTGGACCAAGCCTGCAGCCTCTTTTTTTAAACCGGAGATCCTCACTGAATTGCATTGGGTGCCCGATACTGTGTTTGCACCCTGCACTCTGCTGCCCTTGTGCCTCTGAGGGTGTATGTTTGGTGCTAGTCTGTGGTCTCCCTGGTGCTGATCTGAACCCCTGGGGCCTGTGCCTGAATCCACAGGTACTTACCTGCAAACAGTTTCTTTCTAAGTGCCCCCAGTCTCCATTGGTTTCCATTGGGCGCACAACACCATCTTTGACCTCTGCAACTGGCTGGCCCTGTGTTGCTGGTGGTGCATTCTTGGTGTCCCCTTGAACTTTGCCCTGTGGACACCCACACCCCCGAAGACTGAGACCATAAGTCGAGTACTTAGCTGTAAACTGAGCTTGTATTTCCCCCCATAGGACTGCATTGCTTTCAATGATTTTTGCGCTGAGTCTACTTTTGTTATTTAAAAGTATTGCTCAACTAAACCTATATTCACTGTCAATTTACAACAAAGGTGCATTTGATACTTGAAAGTGATGCAATCTGTACTAACCTGCAACAAAGATCCTTTTGGTTCCAGAATAAAAGTATCAAAGTATATTTTTTATACATAAACATTGGTCTGGAGTTAGTCATTAAGTCTGTGTCTCATTTCTAGACTGTGTGCACAACAAATGCTTAGCACTACCCTCTGATAAGACTAATTGCTCGCCCACACTACCACAAAAAAGAGCATTGGTATCATCTACTTTGGCCTCTGTGGATCCACTCGACTCTGTGCATACTATACCATACTTTGGTATAGTATATACAGAGCCAGCTTCCCACAACAGGTACATGTGCACAGATATAAATGTATGTTTCTGGAGTTTTTGTGGAGGCAGGTCCCTCACCCAACTAAGAATGTCACCAGAATAAACACTTTAAAAGGATGAAAGACCTTATTCAGCTTTGTTTACACATTAGTGGCCTTGCAAAGGTGACTCGCCAAATTTTTGAGAGGTGATTTAAGTTGGTATCAGCTCATAACAAACCTGAGGCCTAGCTTGCAGTGTTGCCAAACATTTTCAAGGGCATGCAACCCTTACGTAGCTGAGAAGGGTTAGTATCGGCCCTGAATTGTTTCAACAGCAAACACTGAGCAGTGGGAGAAAAGACTGGGAGAAATATCTGCTGTCATTCTCGGAAATCCAATGGGCACTTCGCCAAATTGCGTAAGCGAACGGGATTTTAAAAAAAACTAACACATAAAAAAAAAAAATAATAAATAAAGCTGGACTGCTGTATGGCCGTGCAAAGGGGGCACTCTCCAAATGAGGTCACTTTAATTGTGTGAACTTTAATTAAGGTTAAGAAAAAGTGGTGGAATAGTTAAATACAGAAAAATAAGCAGAAATGGAAGATGGATGTTCTTTTTAAACAAAAAAGTGAAGAATTGATCCAGGTGACATTGGAACACTTCTACACATCGTGTTAGAAAGTTGCCTTAGAGCAACAGAAACCTCTGTACCAGAAAAATGCATAACATAATAGCCAGGGAGTTAACTTTGTTTATTGAACTCTGCTGCGCTGCTGCGTGCAGCCATGACGAATTCCCCCAGTATGATGCATTCAGAGAAATAGCATGTGGGACAATAATAAGAGGCAGAGGCTTGGTGAATACAGCAGCCACCAGAGCCTGCTTTCTGAATTTTATATTACATTTACCAGGCTTCACACGACTAATGCTGTTTAACGCTGTGAAGCAGGACTGTGTAGAGCCGAAAAACACACTTAACTTAATTTACAACTCCACTCCAAACACGGAAGCAGTTCACAGTGAATCAACAAAAAATGGTGCTTGCAGATTGGGTGTTTCATGTGAATAAAAAATTCACATGCACGTTGCATGATTATTACGTCATATCTAAATCTGCATACATTAACATTTCTGGAACAAACACTGCACATTTTTAGGTCGAGCTCTCAAGCGCTTTGACCTATTGTAAGCTATGTGGGCTTTTAACCATGCCCTCCGCACACCCATCGTTATCACTTATTCTTGGGCTTGCCTTTTAAAAATCCTTTGTTATCATTGGTAAATGCTTGACGTTTGTCCCTCCTTGGGGTGGGTTTGTTACCGCCTTGCAGACTGCCCCTGTTACATGGATAATTGCACGATTGCTGATACGTTTGACTGTGAGCAAACTTCTTTTTATTTTTGTGTCTCTCTTTATTGCTCATGCCATGGCAGCCATGGCACTTTGAATCGACTCGCTTATGTCAACTGATTTGCTTTGCATTTTCAATTTAAGTGGCAAGAAAAGTCCAGTTAGGAATTTACAATGCTAATAGCTCTAACTCGAGCAAACTCTTGTTCTATGATTTCTTGCTATACTTGCCCTCAATATTCAGCTACCTTTGTTATCGAGCCGGAGGAGGAACTGATCCCACAACGCTCCACGTGGGAAACAAGGCAAGGGATATAATGTTAGGGAACATTGGAAGGAAAAAAGAAGGTCATGCTACGTCTTATAGAGGTTCTACTCATGGTTCAAACTAAAATGGAAGTATGTCAACTGCTTCTAAAGTTGTGGTTTCTACTGCTGTAGACACACAGCAAAGTCATTGAGAGGCACTCCTGGCAGCAAATGGTGATCCGCTAGAACCATAGGAGGGAATCTAGAAACCAGAAATAAGTTAAAGTCCCCTTTTCTCTGCAGCAATACTTTCCAAAAAAGCAGAAAAGGTTCAAGGAACAAGATAAATAGAGGTAAAAAGTGTAATGACTGCCTTCTATAGCTAACACAAACTAAAACATAAAGTAAGCTTTATTCATGCGTTATCATGTTATCAGTTTACATTTGAGTCAACCGAAATGTTGAATAAAATGAAGTTAGTAGTTGCTGCCACTGATGCCAGTGTATGACCACGTCTAGACACTAGGGTTAAAATGAAGGGAGACAGATGGGAGAGAAGCCTCAGCTACAAGAGGGGGGGAGAGTTCTGAAACAGGGAGATGAGATAGTAAAAAGTACGTCACCTGCTTCTAAAGTTGTGGTTTCTAATGCTGTAGACACACAGGCAGAGTTCTTGGAAAGCACTCCTGGCAGCAAATCGTGAACCGCTATAACCAGAATCTAGAAAGCAGAAAAAAGTTAAAGTCGCCTTTTCTCCGCTGCAATTCTTTCTGAAACAAGCAATGGAGTGTGCAGAAAAGATGAAAGGAACAAGTTAAATAGAGGTAAAATATGTATTAAAAAAAGATCACTGGTGAGAGATCAACATGTGCTGAAGAGGGGAGAGAAGCACACCAGGGAGTTAGCTGGAGAAAACACGCACTTGTAGAGTGCTTTAAACAATAAACAGCTTAGCTTCCGGTACAAGAAGTGATGTGAGCAGGAGAAAGGCAGTGACACTCGAGGCAGTAATACGGAAAAGATGAAAGAGAAACCTGGGAGGTAAAGAAATAGTACCTCAATGAAAGCATGAGCAGCGGACGGACATTAATCAACAGGAATTAATCTGTGCTTTGTCCATGTGTCGGATTCTAAACCGGAAGTGACGCATGACATGCTCTGGTCAATCAGATGCCAACAAAGAAGAAGGACAATGCAGCCAAAGAATGGGAAGCAAAGGCAGGCTCCAAGCCCTTTATTGTAAACAATACACCTCACAAGCACAGTGCATGCGCTGTGTAGGCGAGACCTTAACCCTTTGGGTGCGGGTCACGTCCAGTGGCCGACGCCCGCACTACCTCCCTGGTGCGGGTCACGACCAGTGGCCGACACCAGGGAGGGGGTTAATAAATCCTCGGGTGTGTCGCACCCGAGGATTTTTTAATTTTTTTTAAACCCCGGGAGACACTGAAGCTTTTTCGTGCCGCCCCCTGCCCCCTACCCTCCCCTTTGTAACACTTTGTGGATTTCCCCATCGGAGCTTCCTGCTCCAATGGGGAAAACGTCCCCAAACGGCCTTCCCCACATTGGGGAAGGCCTCGTAAGAAAGGGGAGACTCTCCCCTTTCTTACGAGGCCTTCCTGAAAGTGTTTCCTGGCCCCCGATCGCAGCACAGCTGCGATCGGGGGCCAGGAAACACCACTAGACACAAGGGATTTCACTTGGGGGGGTCGGCCCCCTTGGAAAACGGGCCGCCCCCCCCGGGGGCATATTTTTTAAAAAAAAAAGGTAGGTGTCCCATGGGGGGGCGCAATCGCGCCCCCCCAGGGGCTAAATTTTATTTAAAAAAATAAATAAATAAAAAGAAATGGACAGGGAGTCGCCTGTGGGCAGGGCGACCCCCTGTGGGGGCAATATTTTTTTTAGTTGTTGTAGGGTTTCCCTGGGGGCCATTTTGGCCCCCAAGGAAACCATACAACTACTAATATATATATATATATATATATATATATATATATAGATCTATATGTATATATAGATCTATCTATAGATATATCCATGTAGATATATATATATAGAGAGATAGATCTATATATATATATATATATATATATAAATCACTTTTGTCAGTACATGTGTGGTTTCCCTGGGGGCTGCGATCGGCCCCCAGGAAAACCAGACCCACATATAAAAGTGATCTATATATATATATATATATATATATATATATATATATATATATACACATATATATTTATATATATATTTGCCACCAGTTGTCTTGCAGTTGCAACTTGCGTATTCAAAGCAATGCACATACTTCAACTGACGCATTTCAACTGTAGCTTTTAGGCAGCAATGAAAAAGTCAAGTAAGTATTGTGATTATGTTTCTGCTACAAAAAAGTCAGACTTTTGTATAGTGGCAGTTTTAGTGCCATAAAGAAGTGCAGAAGGTTTATATGCCTACTGCAAAGAGCAAATCTGTATTTTATGTAAAGAGCTGAGTACATTAGTAAAGTCAGCCATTACCTGTGCTATAATACAAATGAAATGTATGTGCGGGCTGGGGGGCGGCTATGAAGAGATGAAGGGCACTTTTGCTGGGAGGTAATGAGGGAATCCGAGGAGGAGGGAGTGGGAGCACCAATAATGATTGTTGGACTGGGCGCAGGAGGTGCCAAAGACTGTGACGAATGGTATGTGACAAGGTGTTTTTTGAGTGTCTTGAAAGAACGTGCTAATTGAGGGAACAAGCGCAGGTAAGGTGGCCTCTACTGTTGCACGTATCTCACACACACCATCGATTTTGTGACTGTCTACATAGGCTAGTGTTTTAGAGCAACAGTTTAGCCAATAGCAGAGATGGCAACTTGATGGATGACTGCTGCCGTCACTCGGGTTATAGAGGACAGCTCTGACATAGGATCAGAGACTGAGACATCAGATACTGAGACAGCATCTGAGGGATAGGATAATGGCGCAGACTCTGGGAGTGATTTTTCAGTCGGAGGAGTCCCATTCGATAACCCCTCTTCCAGTAAATTATGAGGGAGGTGATGAGGACAGTCCTGCTGTCCCTTCGCAAGCACAGTCTGTGAAACGGGGTAATAGTGGGTTAGCCCAACCCAGAGAGCAGGTGAATGTGGCGGCAAGCAGAGAGAGAGAGTGCTCTCTTGGGAGCTCCCCAATTTACTTCAGCCCCAAATTCCACCGCCCAAATCGTATTGTGGAGACATCAAAATTATCTATCACAAAACAAACTGGTTTTGTAAGACAGGCACCTGTGTTTTTGGTCCTGGGTTCGGCGGCCATATAGAGAAACATACTAAACCCAAACATTTCTGGAAACTAGACATTCGGGGGAGTCCATAGAGGTGTGACTTGTGTGGAAAGTTTTCTTACCCAGAATACTCTGCAAAGCTGAAATGTTGAATAAAAACTCTATTTTTCTCGCATTTGTCACACAAACTACAGGAATATGCTGGGATCCACAAAATTCCTACCACCCAGTGATTCCTCACCTGTCCTGATAAAAACACTACCCCACTTGAGTGCCTACACATAGTGCCTGTGTCAGGAATGGATCACCCCAGGGTCAACAGCTGCCTAATGTAAGGACCAACATTGACCGTTGTGTGATCTATTCCTGTCGCGGGCACCAGGCCTACCCACACAAGTGAGGTACCATTTTTATTGGGAGACTTGGGGCAACGCTGGGTGGAGGAAATTTGTGGCTCCTCTCAGATTCCAGAACTTTCTGTAACCGAAATGTGAGGAAAAAGTGTTTTTTTAGCCACATTTTGAGGTTTGCAAAGGATTCTGGGTATCAGAACCTGGTCAGAGCCCCACAAGTCACCCCATCTTGAATTCCCCTAGGTTTCTAGTTTTCAAAAATGCACAGGTTTGGTAGGTTTCCCTAGGTGCCGGCGGAGCTAGAGGCCAAAATCTACAGGTAGGCACTTTGCAAAAAACACCTCTGTTTTCTGTCAAAAAATGGGATGTGTCCACGTTGTGTTTTGGGGCATTTCCTGTTGCGGGCGCTAGGCCTACCCACACAAGTGAGGTATCAATTTTATCGGGAGACTTAGGGAAACGCTGGGTGGAAGGAAATTTGTGGCTCCTCTCAGATTCCAGAACTTTCTGTCACCGAAATGTGAGGAAAATGTGTTTTTTTAGCGACATTTTGAGGTTTGCAAAGGATTCTGGGTAACAGAACCTTGTCAGAGCCCCACAAGTCACCCCATCTTAGATTCCCCTAGGTCTCTAGTTTTCAAAAATGCACAGGTTTGGTAGGTTTCCCTAGGAGCTGGCTGAGCTAGAGGCCAAAATCTACAGATAGGCACTTTGCAAAAAACATGTCAGATGTCAATGTAAAAATGTAATGTGTCCATGATGCGTTTCCTGTCGCGAGCATTAGGCCTACCCATGCAAGTGAGGTACCATTTTTATCAGGAGACTTGGGGGAACACAGAATAACAAAACAAGTGTTTTTGTCCCTTGTTTTTCTCTACATTTTTTCCTTCCAAATGTAAGGCAGTGTGTAAAAAAGACGTCTAATTGAGAAATGGCCTGTAATTCACATGCTAGTATGGGCACCCCGGAATTCAGAGATGTGCAAAGAACCACTGCTTCTCAACACCTTATCTTATGCCCATTTTGGAAACACAAAGGTTTTCTTGGTACCTATTTTTCACTCTGTATATTTCAGCAAATTAATTTGCTGTATACCCGGTATAGAATGAAAACCCATTGCAAGGTGCACCTCATTTATTGGCTGTGGGTACCTAGGGATCCTGATGAACCTACAAGCCCTATATATCCTCGCAACCGGAAGAGTCCAGCACACTTAACGGTATATTGTTTTAAAAAATCTGACATTGCAGGAAAAAGTTACAGAGTAAAACGCGGAGAAAAATTGCTCACTTTCAATATTTGTTTATTTCAGATGTTATTTTCTGTAGGAAAACCTTGTAGGATCTACACAAATGACCCCTTGCTGAATTCAGAATTTTGGCTACTTTTCAGAAATGTTTAGCTTTCCGGGATCCAGCATTGGTTTCACACCCATTCCTGTCACTAACTGGAAGGAGGCTGAAAGCACCAAATATAGTAAAAATGGGGTATGTCCCAGTAAAATGCCAAAATTGTGTTGAAAAATGTGGTTTTCTGATTCAAGTCTGCCCATTCCTGAAAGGTGGGAAGATGGTGATTTTAGCACCAGAAACCCTTTGTTGATGCCATTTTCAGGGAAAAAAACCACAAGCCTTCTTCGGCAGCCCTTTTTTCCAATTTTTTTAAAAAAAACGAAATTGTCACTGTATTTTGGCTAATTGATTGGTCTCCTCCAGGGGAAACCACAAACTCTGGGTACCATTAGAATCCCTAGGGTGTTGGGAAAAAAGCACGCAAATTTGGCGTGGATAGCTAATGTGGACAAAAAGTTATGAAGGCCTAAGCGCAAACTACCCCAAATAGCCCAAAAAGGGCTCAGCACTGGGGGGGAAAGGCCCAGCAGCTAAGAGGTTAAAACAACAGGGTTATATCAGGGATGGGAGGGAGGGGCAACAATGTATTCAATAAAAAGAGGTATTGGGGCCAAACCCAATTTAAAGAGAACAATACGGATTGAAAAAGCCCTCTTTCAAATGTGGTGCGCGGTCATTCACATTCAAGCTGTAGCCATTATTCCAAAAACATACGGAAGAATGAAACAGCATCAAAAAACAAACATTATGCTTATGAATGCATTGTTAAGCCAGATCTGAAAATCCATGTAGTTTTAGGACTACCCACCTCCCATTTGTGTTGCTGCCAGAGAAAAACACTATAAATTATATAGTGATCTAAGACACTATAAAAGTATTACAATGTTATGTTTGTGCCCCTGAGTGTTTAACCACTGGCAGCTGTACAAATAAAATGATCATAGCTGTAAGGAGGGAATGCACTTTTTTGGTGGTAGGATACATCTTCTGTCCAATCGAAACTTATACATCTGGCTCCCAACATGTGGGAGGAGCCAAAGCCCTTCTCCAATGATGCTCATATAATTGTCTGGCAACATTTTGCGCTGTCAAGTCAGGCCACAAAGAGTTGGAATGGGGGAGGTCAGAAAAAAAACATGCAGACTGGGGCAAACACTGACAGAGAGAGAAGGTCGGCAAATGTCGAGCAGTGAAATGTCCACAAATCCTTCAACGATTTTCTTAATTCTGCCTTTTATTGTAACAAAAACAAAAGTAAATAGAGCTCAATTAACATATGTGAAACTTTAATTAATGAATTTCGAAATTAATGAATAGGAAAATAAATGTAGCATGTGGCACTTAACTGCACTATGGATAACAAAGTATTATTGTCCAGCAGAGTTATCAATAGGTCTGGTGAAATTTACAACCCACTGGGCATTTAGCTCCATGTTTTATGATGATGTCAGAGAGCCTAAGTTAACAAGTATGACCTTTTTACCACATTAGAAATTATTCAATACATTTAATCAATTCATACACTTCCCAAAAAATCTGTGCAGGATCACAGTAAGTAGTAGAAAATCTACAAGAGACACCCCCTAATATGCATATTAACATTCATTGCTTGCTAGTAAGATTTCGGCCAGTAAAAAAGCAAAATTTGTTCACCAAATTTAGAAAGCAGAAAGTCAGTTGATTTTGTACCTTCTGCAGAGATAGTGATCACATGGCAAGCAGGTATCTTACAAAGCATATGTTGCTATTACTCTCCAGTATGCATTTGATGGCTAGAGATATCTTCTCCATTTGTAAACTAATGACTTAGGTCTGCAATATGTTGAATGTGTCTTGTGTTGATTGCTTTGTGATTCGCTGAAGTCACCCAAGAAAAATTGAATGCCCACCTTCTCCTGTGTCTACCAACAGCATGTATTTTTCACATGGAATAAGCCATTAAAGTACTGAGGGCCAGATGTTCAGTCATTTCACAAAAGAGGTTGCAAATTACGCATAGGCGTTTGCACACAGACTTTTATTTTGTGACACAAGCTATCTACTAATAGGTCAGGTCACTAAATCACCATTCACAGAATGACCTGCCTAATGAATATAAACTAGGCAGGCCGCAATTTGCGACCCACTATGATTTACTACAAACATAAGAACAGCAGACCACCATCCAAGTTTTTGCATTTACATTTTTCAGATTTTATTGAAGCAGCCGAAGTTCAATAAGCTATAAGGGAAACAGAGATCAGTGTTATAAGGTGTGCTTAAAGAGTCTGTGATTTATGAGATTACTTTTTAGGGTGATCTAGAAGGGGGGAGGGTAGGACCAATCACTGATTGATTTCACTTAATCACTGCTCCAGACATTACTGAGGTACTATTTTGTTCTTTTTAACTTCTACTGCCCTGCAAACAAAAGGCGTGTGACTGGTAAAAACGTGCACAACAGGGCAAATTAAATTGCAAATTTTTATTTCCTAAAGCTAACTTTCTTTTATTTTGCCAAGTCGTCCTTTCTCATTTTGCACTCATGTTTTCTTTTGTTTTTGCCCCAATCTAATCTGCCTCACTCCAATCCAAAACAATCTGCCCCACTTCAATCTGCCCCACTCCAATACAAAACAATCTGCCCCACTCCATTCTAAAACAACCTGCTCCACTTCAATCCTTCTCACTGTAACCCAAGACAATCCTCACCCTGCCCCAATCCACATCACTCCATCCCATTTCACCCCACTCCAATCCACCACAATCCAGTCCATTCCAATACAATCCACCACACACCAATCCAATCCAATCCACACCAATCCAATCCACCAAAATCCAGCCCAGTCCAATTTTAGCCCACTCCAATCCAATACACCTCACCTCACCCCAATCCAATCCTGCCACCCCACCCCACACAACCCCAATCCATTCCACTTCAATCCAATAAAGCCTACTCCAGTGCAATGCCACCCACTCCACTCCAATCTAGCCCACTCAAATTCACTCAACCCAACCCTACTTCAATTAATCCCGTCCTACTTCAATCCACCCCAGCCCAACCCACCCAGCTCCAGTCCATTCCACCCCACTCCAATCCAACCCACCCCACACCAATTCAATCCAATCCAAGCCAACACACTCACTCAAATCGAAACCATATCACTCCAATCCACTCCACACCACGCCAATCAAGTCCATCTCAACCCAATCCACCTCACTCCAATCCAATCCACCCCACCACCACAATCCATCCCACTCCAATTCAATCCACTTTAATCTACTCCACTCCAGTCCTATCCAGCCCACCTTAATCCACTCCACTCCACTCCAATCAATCCACCCCACACCAATCCAATTCACCCCACTTGAATCCAACATATCTTATTCCAGTCCAACCCACCCACTCCAATTCAATTCACCCCATTCCAATCCATTCCACTCCACTCCAATCCCATCCAACCACTCCTGTCTAATCCACCATCATCCACCCCACTCAAATCCACCCTACCACAATCCATTCCACTCCACCCCTATCCAATCCACACCAATCCAATCCACCCCACTCAATCCAATTTACCCCACCCCACCCTAATCCACCACACTCAATCCATGCAACTCAATCCAATCCATCCCACTCAATCCAATCCACCTCACTCCAATCCATCCATCCCAGTATGATCCACCCTGTGCTGGTCCACCCCAATCCAATCTACCCCATTCCATTACACTCAACTCCAATCCACCCCACCCCACTCCAGTCCACCCCACTCCAATCCACCCCTATACTATCCAATTCACCCCATGCTAATCCTGTCCACTCCACCAAATGTAATCCACCCCAGCTCAATGCAATCCACCAAACCAGCCCAATCCTGTCCAACCCACCCCAATCCATCCTATCCCACACAAACCAATCACCCCACCCCACTCCAAACCCCCCTACCTCACTCCAATTGACCCCACTCCAGTCCACCACACCCCAATCCACCCCATCCCATTTCAATCCACTCCACTCCAATCCACCTACCTCACTCCAATCTACCTGACTTCACTCCAAATCATCCCACTCCACTCCAATCCACAGCACTCCACTCCAATCTACCTCACTCTAACCCAATCAAGTCCACCCCCTCCCATCCCAGTTCAGTCCACAGCACCCCAATCTAATCCATCCAGCCTACCCCACTCCAATCCACCCCACTCCAATCCCCATTCACCCCAGCCCAATCCACCCCAGCACAATCCATTTCACCCCAATCCTCCCCATACTATCCCAATCCAATCGACCCCACTCCACTCCACCTCAATCCAATCCATACCATTCCAGCCCACCACACCACACCCCAATCCAATCCACCCCATCCCAACCCACCCCATTTCAATCCACCTCAATACAATCCAATCCACCCCACTCCCGTTCACTCCAATCTACCCCTACTCCACTCCAACACACTTTACTCCAATCCACTCCACTCTACCCCAATCCAATCCACCCCACCTCATTCCAGTTCAGTCAACCCCACTCCAATCCAATCCAATCCATCCACCCCACACCATCCCACTCCAATCCACCCCACCCCAGTGCAATCCACCCCACTCCAATCCACCCTAATGTAATCCACCTCACCCAATTTCAATCCACTCCACTCCAATTCAATCGACGCCACACCAATCCACCCCATTCCACTCAATCCACCCCACTCTATCCCAGTGCCATCCACCCCACTCTACCTCACTCCAATTCACTCCACTCCACTCCAGTCAAATCTAGGTCACCACCTCAGTCCGCTCCCACCCACTCCACCCTATTCTACCCCACTCCACTCAACGACACTCTCTGCCACTGAACCATTGAACTCTGTTCCCCTCTACTCAACTCTATGATACACTACTTCCGATTCTCCACTCTACGACAGTCCAAAAAATTCAATTGACAACACCCTACTCCCCCACTCCATTCTATGACACTCCTCACCATTAACATTTAGCCATGTTGAACAGAAGCCACACTGGTGTACAGCATGGCAAAAACACATTGCCAAATCCAATAGCTCTTGTATAGAAAAGACCTATTGGCTTTGCCAATGCTTGGTCATTGTAAGCTCTCCTTTTGCTTTTATTACTCGGAGATGGTGACCGCATAAGACATCTAATAACATCCTATATTACCTGATGTTCCCAGAACAGTTTCAAAGTCCAATCATTTCTTTAGTAAAGTGAAAAATCACAAATCTGCCCCTTTTTTATCTTACATCCACATCCACGTCCACATAGACACCATCCTCACTAACCATTGCTGATAGTGCATCCTGTGCACTTAGGATGGATAGCACCCCTTCTCCGACCTGGTTCTGTCATCAGCAGGCTGTCAAAATGTGCTGTGGCATTTAGGGGTTCACAAAAAAAAGAGGTGCAAGGGTAAACCAAGGGATGTACTGGTGTCTAAAATGGACACACCAGTAAAGTGTGGAGTTGTGCTGGCTGAATTCAGAAGCAGCACATAGGCATGCATTGCTTAATTTGAGCCTGCAGTTGCGAAACGGGCCCACTGGCACTCATTTTTTATCATCAGTTTGGCCCAGATTAAGAGAGAAAAAAATAAAAAAACACACAATGGAAAAAGAGACAGGGGGAAGTTGAAAAAAGGGATGAAAAATGAACCTGGGAGAGGGAGATAAAGGAGCAAGAAGTGTCTGGTTGTGGATTAAAGAGGCATGAGATTGAATCAAGGCTAAGCAACCTTTGCATTTGGCACATCGACATTCAATACCACCAGCAGCGTGCTTCTGAACAAAGCTTTGGGTTCGACATTTAGGGGGTCATTATGACCCTGGCAGTCCTGCACCGCCGCGCCGGTGGTGGCGGCCAGACCACTGACAGCATGGCAGTGCAGGACTGCCACATTTTGACAATGGCAGTGAACTGGCTGTATTGGTAGGACTGCCTGGCCGAAGGTAGACCACCTCGACCCGGCTGTCCACCTAACACCACCCGCTGTATTTTATGCATCCTTACTGCCAGGGATTCCGTGGTGGCAGCCCCTCCACGGAATCCCTGGTGTTAACGATACTGGCGCCAGGAATGCTCATTCCTGTCGCCACTGCAGGACTCCCCAACCCCACCTCCATGTAGCATCCCCCCCACCCCGACCCCATCTGAAGCCCCCACCCCCAAGTCCTGACACCCCCCACCCCGATCCCTATTCCAAACCCCCCACCCCGTACATTCACGCAGACACACATCACACATACATACAAACATGCACACATACACGCACACTCATTCACACACACATGCACACACGGCCACAACACCCCGACCCACGCATACACGCAAACATACACTTGCATACACACTCACACAAACACACACCCCCATTCACAGACACAACATTCAACACCCCTTTTCCCCCTCCCCTGTCGGTCGATCACCTTACCTGGTGGTCGTCTGGGAGGGAACGGGTCCACGGCGTTTGCTCTGCCGCCAGCACTCCGCCAACACAACACTGCCATGCCTACTACTAAGTCGTAATAGGCTTGGCGGTGTTGTGTCGACATGGCGGTGCCAGCAGAGCAACCTCCACTGCACTGCCAACAGCCAGTATGGCTGCTGGCGGCTCTCCGCCCAAATTATGGCGGAGAGCCGCCAGCAGTCATAATATGGCGGTTGGATGACCGCCATCACTGGCGGTCTTGTGGCTTGTGGGACTGCCGAAGTCATACTGAGAGCCTCATTGTTTTACAAATCAAGCAATGTGTATGAATGGCCGATCTGTAGTAAAGTGAGTGGAGCCATGGTTGGACTGGTCTGGCTGAGTGTAGGGTGAGGAAAGTTGCTGTCGGGCATATGTGGCATAACAAAGGCCCCAGCAGCCCCTGAGATGCATGGGGGGGAGGCCTGAGCTCCAGAGGCGCCCCTCAGCACAGTACCCTGGCCTGAGAGCTCCTGTTTGAGCCTGGAAGGGGCTCCCTCCATGTTCTTTGCAGAGGGCCTCCCTCAAGTTTCTTCATGCCACTGTTGGGCATGTTTATAGTTGGGGTGTATGAAGTGGAACACCCCTCCTAATATATTTGCAGTTGGGTCACATCCTGATTCACTAAAATAGGGTCCTGTTTTTCATTTACTATTTGAAGCTTGTTGCAGCAAGGTAAGCGCTAACATTGTTGAAGGCAAGCTTCTAAATTCCTGGCAGGGTCCACAGCGTCAGGGCAGAGGACTGATTTTGAATGGGTCTCAGCTGGGCCTGTGTCATGCACACTATCACCACTGTGACCTCAGGCACCTGATGTAAAGACAGACCGTGGAGTCTAAACATTAAAGTACAATTAATAATTTCAGGCCTCTGGCTATAGGTACTGTTTTAACCAAGAATCAAAGACGTGAAATAAAAATGTGTTTTTTTAGTAGAGCTAGATTCTTCATGATGCAGGATACCAAAGCTCTGTAAATGATTGGTGTTTGCCCAGTGGTACTAGTTTCCTCACTTTATTACAGCATGAGTCAGAGAGTTCTAATATCAGGTCAAAGGTTTTAATCTATATAAAATAGTATTTAGTCTATTTAATGTGCCTGAATGCGCGCATGCGCACACACACACACAAACACACAGAAAAAATTATCTTTTGCCAGTAGGTAGTTATAGATAAGACCTACTTTTGCCATAGGCGGAGTGCTTTTTGTTCTGCCAATAACTTTTGGCGCCGTTTGACGAATCTTCTTAAAATTTTAAAAACGAATGCAACTGTCAGTTCAGCTGCTGTGTTGAAAATTTCAAAGTGATTCATGAAGCAGGGGCTAAGAAAAAGGGGAGGTCCCAAAACACTTTTGCCCCATTCCATGCCTGTGGGATTTTCTGAATTTATTAACACGACTACTGCTGAATGGATTTACACCAAATTTGGCAAGAAGGTAAATCTTGGCCCAGAAAACGTGTTTTTTTATAATTTGGTGAAATTCTGTTTAGTAGTTTTGGAGTTATTTAAGGTTAAAAAATATAGATATTTAGGGTTGGAGATCTGATTTGAGGAAAAGGGGAGAAAGCAAGGCCCTGATTTGCTAGCCCAAACCTGGCCGCTGTCTGGAAAGCTTCGGGGTGAGCTGTCAAGCAAGGGCCAAGGAAAAGGGGGAGGTCCCAAAACGCTTTTTCCCCATTCATTTTTTTATAGGAACTTTGAACAGTGATAGCACCCGAACCACTGGACAGAATTACACCAAATTTGGCAGAAATGTAGCTATTGCCCGGAAAGAGGCCTTTTTGTTATTTGGTGAAAATCCATTTAGTATTTTTTGAGATAATAAAGAAAATCAACATTTTTACATATAGGGATGCAAATGCTCCGCAAACCCTCCCGACCTTGTGCTGAGATCTGATTGGCTGCCAACATTTCAACAAGGAAGTGTTGACAGCCATGTTGGGGCTCGGCTTCAGCCAAGTCCCTGAAAAAAAGAATTAAAAAAATGAATGAGGCCAGGATAGGGACCCCCCCAGACAAAAATGATTTTTTTAAAAATATTGTGCAGCGATTCACGGTAGATCCGGCAATTCTTTTTTTTAAAAGCGCAGGCTCCCGCGCTTGTTTTATAAACAGCCTCTGTGTGGGCCAGTTCTGGGGGCCTTGCCATTTTAATGCGGGGAGCCGCCCCACTGCCCCAGGGACCGCCACCTCCCCAATGCTTTTAATTAATTCAATACTGGGGGTTGCCCAACCTCCCTGCAGCCTTGGGGACTGCCACCTCCCCGGTGCTTTCATCCACTTCAATGTTGGGGGGCCATGCAGCTCTCCCGTTGCACTGGGGACTGCCACCTCCCCAGGGATCGCATCAAATTTAGTGCACGGGGCAACCGAGGCCCCCCACAGTTCCAGGTACCGCCACCTCACCGGGGTTTTAAACTAAATTGATGGGGGCCACATGGCCCTCCGCAGCCCCGGGGATCACCACCTCCCTGAAGCTTTGCAGATATACAGTGTGTGGGGGCTACGCAGCTCCTCCACAACTCCAAGGACCATCATCTCTCCAGGGCAAAGGTTGTTGGAGGGGGCCATGCAGCCCCCTCAAGGAGCCGCAGATAGCCTTGGGGAACGTCACCCCTCCAGGGACATAGCTCCCACCAAGCAAAAGCAAACAAAGTCTGCTTTCTGACAGCAGGAGCTGTCAAACAGCCCACGCTGTCAGAAAGCAGAGTTTTCATCTGTTTCCCTGCACGCTAAAATGCATGCAGAGAAACAGATGAAAAGATTGCTCACACAAGCAGGGAGGTGTTTTTTAAAGCATCTCCCTGCTTGTGGGAGCAATGCTGGCTCCCACAGGACGTGGGGAGCCAGCTGGGACAACAGGGGGCTTGAAGATCCCCCGCAGTCCTGTCACTCTCTCTCTTCCTTTCCATAGTGAGATGAAAGGAAGGGAGAGAGATTGTTATTGCAATGGTCTCTCAATGCAATGACTTTCAGCACAGGAAAGAGTCACCTGTGGCATAATAGTTAAGGTCACAGACCCTCACAATGAAAGTTGAGGGTTCTAGTACAGGTGTGTCTGTAGTCATTTCCCTACTGTAATTTATTTTTAACTTCAAAGGTTTAAGGTTTATAATGAAAGGTGATCTCACTGTTTTTAACTGACAAATACATTTTTCTTTTCAACGTGTCCATAAAGATCTCATTCTAATTATATCATTCACCAAAGCCTAAAAACTCTCTATCTCTCCCTCTCATGCTCTTTCTCTCATTTTCTCTTTTTCAATCTCTGTCCCACTCTCACACCCACTCAGACCTTTACACACCCACTCATAGACCCACTCAGACACACACCCACTCACAGACCTACTCAGAATCTCACACACCCAGTCACAGACACACTGAAACCCTCACGATCCCACTCACACAGACACTGACCCACCCACTAAGGCACTGATGCACCCACTCTGAAACCCAGACAGACACTCTCACAGCCACTCTCACACCCGGATACACCCTCTCAGACCTATTCTCACACCCAGAGAGACAGGCTGTGGCCATCCGCTGCTGCACACGCCTGAAGGTAACTATAACTCATGCCCTCACCAAGCACTCCTAATTACCCCACAAATTACAGCACTCATGACATCTTTGATAACATCATTGCTAATATCAATGTGATAGTTAAAGTAACATTTTTGAGGAAAAAAATGTGCATGGGTGCGCGAGTTACAGTTACCTTAAGACATGAGTTATAGTTACTTGAGATAACTCTAACTCTGACAGGTGAATATCTATGGTTTGGTATGTTTAAAATATGAGCCTAATTGTAACGTCCCTGTAACCTTTGTTTTTTGAAGTGAATTCATATATATATATATATATATATATATATATATATATATATATTCATGCACTGTATTTCCCCATAGTTGGCAAGCTTCCCAAGTCTGTGTTTGACTCGCTGCTATTGTCATTTTTTTTCTCCAATTTGGGTCAAATAGTCCTGGTTCATTAATGAGATGAAGAAGACTATAAGTACCAGAACTCAAAGGAAACCTAAACTGAAGTAACTATTCACTCCTCAGCCAAGCAAACTTGGCAGGATTGAACTTCTATTTGGCAACCACCACAGAAGATGGAGGGCTTGTAACGGGTCCGCAAACACTTTTTTAATGGAAACACAGTCCGCCGGCTTGGCGGTCCACCCACCTGATTTAGATGTTGCCGGGGCCATAGACTTTGTCCCGCTGACTCCGCCAGGAACTGTGTCCATGTGTGCACATTGCAAGGGGACCTGCACCTGTCATGTTGTGCTTTGAGTTGTGTGTGTGACTCAGTATGTGTATGAGTGCGTGCAATGCAATTGAGTGGTAGAGGTGGAGGAAGCTGAAGTGGGTGATGTGGTTGTGTCAGTATGTGTGCCACTTGTATTTGGCATTGATGTTGAGGTGTATGTTGTGTTATGTGTTGTGTTGCAGTGTGCAACATTCAGGCGAGTGTTGTATGGCAGTCATTGTTGTGATGTGTGTAGTGGTGATATTGTGTGAGTGTGTTTGTGTAGATGAGTGTGTAGTTGTATTGGTTGTTGTGGTTGTGTCGTATGTGGGTGCAGCATCAAAAGTGTGTGTATGTTGTGTCATGGATGTATGTCAATGTGCATTACATGTCACAAGTACATGTTGTGTTGTGGTGGACTGGCAATGGATAACAGTGTGTATGTGGTGGGTTGTGTCGTGTGTGATTCATTGGGGACACATATGGCAAGGGTACGGTGCGTGTGTGTGACTTACTTCTGTTCCACAGCCACTGCCATTTCCGATATCCATTGGGTCCTGCGATGTTCTCCCTCCATCAGCAAACCACCGCCTGTACACCACCTGCAGGAGTGTAACATCTAAATACGGACGGCAGGAACCTGCCTACCTGATGGTTAGGAAGAGCACTTTGTCATGGCAGTCGGCGGCTCACAATACATCTAAATATAGGGCGAGCAGAACACCATTGACTTGTTGGTCTTCTCTGGCCCACCGCTGCAGCAGTTTGGCGGTAGCACCAACAAGATCTAAATCAGGACCTAAGTGTGCTTAACAGATTGTGACTAAACAGCTGTGATGGTGACATCTTTCCAACAGAAGGAACTACTGTGGCCATAGTGTGCACAGTGCCTCACGGGGTGCAACAGGAGTGGATGCTCACACTATGTGCTCCTCACGTAGACATTTGCGTTGCTCCTTTTATGACGCCAGTACACATATAGCACTAGAGAAAATAAAATGGGGACATTTCCTTAATAATATGAGGCCATGCCGCATGCTAAAGAGTAGAAAAACTTTGCCTCTGCGCCTATGCTTTTTATGACCGCGGGCGCAGAGGAAAAGAGGCCATCAGAAGGCTCACAAAGAGGTGGTGCACACTCAATGCACCCTCCAAGATGACCCCGACAGTGTGGGAAATGGATTCCCTTGTGCCCCCCACAAGGGCCCCCGCAGGTGGATGCAGTGAGTGATCTCAGTGCCATTTACACCCTGTACTGTGAAATTCAGATCAGTTGCTTCAAACAGCTGGGCCGCCTTTCACTTATGTAAAGCCACGAGGGCAGACATGGTTTGCAGCTGCCCTAGGGGCTGAACATTATTTGTAGAAGGGTGGACTGACAAGGTCTGCACCCAGAACACACATTAAAGTGTACACTGTAGGATCAAACAGGGCAGTGCATCTCTGTTGCCCTCCTCCACAATGTGCTCAATCATGTTCTCCCACGCTACATTCTTGCCTATGTGCTTCTTCCACCCAACTCCACACTGCGTTCTCCCACCTGTATGCTTTTTTTGTACCCCTATGCTCTGCATTGCTCTCTCTCTTGTGTCGCTCCCGCCTGCTATCTGTGTTGTTTCCACCTCAAATTTTCCATGTTGCTTCTGCCTATCCACCATCTTCCATGTTGCTTCTGCAATCCATATTGCTTCAACCATCTTTTACCCACTTTCAAAAACTCTCTTGTACTACTTTTTCTTTTTGTTTACAAATCAAACTCGGATTGGGAAAACAAAAATAAAAAAAATGCCTCCATCATTTTGTAGGGTAAGCGTGCACATGTGCTTGTTCCTACTAAATATTTTGGCCAACAGCATCTTATTTTTTTTTTTTCTTCTTTAGCCATGCTGCACAGGATCAAGACGCTGTACAACATGGCTTAAACCATTGGCAAAGCCAAATGGTCCAAAAGGCAAGACCTATTTGCTTTGCTAAATGCTTATTTGAATTGGGACCTACTTTATAGCACCCATTTTAAAAATTCAAAGTTCAGTGACCCAAGCGCACAATATAGTGTGGAAGGTGGCACAGTGGATGACTCAAATGCAAACATACCAGTGTATTTCATGTGGATGTGGCATTGCAATATGACACTTTGTAAACATGGCATTGTGAAGTGGTCACTTTATTGGAAAGTATCTATTTCATATACTGTATAGCTGAGCTTCATGGTTGTATAGTATGGTTTTGTTTTTACCAGCTTATGATTTTATGTATATATTAATGATTCTAGGAATGTTTCTTACTTTTTTTAATAACTCTGAACGAATGTCCTTAACCCTACTCATCCTAAACCACCCCACCACTTAACCTTCCCACCAGCCTGTTTCTTTAGGTGGGTACACCCTGATACTAGTTGAAAGACTTTAGGCTCACACCCCACAATATTATTGACCTAGCTACCCCACCCCCGGTTGCTGTCTGCTGTAGGTGGCAATCTTCTGAAATGTTCACACTAATAAATCCACCAAGTAGCTATTTATTCTATAACATTTTTGTGAAGGTAATGGTGGAACATTTGTGGCTAACTCACATACAGTTATATCTACAATATTACCTGGAAAAACATTTTTGATCATAAATCATATTTTCTGCTATCAATAAACTACTGGTAAATTTATGATTGTTACTCCCAGGCCTAGTAACTATGCATAATGTCATATAATTCTGCAGAAATGTTGCGTAACTGCACAAATATTGCACAGCCGTAGTGAACACCTGTATAACCCACTGACAGGCACTATGAGAAACTCTTACTGAGTTCAGCTTCAGTTCCAAAGTTCAACCGTGCCCCATCTTCCACACCTTCCATAACTTGCACAATCTTATCCAGACCACCTAGAGAGGACACACCTCGCAACAGGTGCTATACAAGGGTCACTGACTAACATGTTGCACGGAAAATAACACTTTAGAAATGCTACGCCTATAAAACTATAAGGATCCCTCTCTAACCAGTGCAGATGCACTTGCACTTTGGCAGTGGATTCAAACTAAGGGAGTGCTATCTAATAATGTTTTAAATTAAAAACAGAAAGCGGGGCTGTAGGAAAAAAACATTTTGGATGGTCAGCCCCCCACCCAACTTTTTGCTCTAGATGCTGTTGGTAATGACTCTGAAAGTACACTGGAGCCTGCTAACCAGGCACCAGTGCCAGTGCTTTCTCCCTATATTGGTAACTGTGAATTGGTACCCCCAATTGGCAAGTACTTTAACCCCCTTGTAAATCTCTAGTATATCGTACCAGTGGAATTCAGGGCATGAGTGTTAAAGTGGTCACCAGGGTCTGAAGCACTGTTTGTGCCACCCTGCATGATCCAAGCAAACTATGACAGCAGGCCTGCCAATGCAGACTGCAAGAGCAGTCTAATCTGCTTGAACTCAACTGCATCCACACCATATGTGACACAGCTGATGCACTGCCATTAATGCATGTTTGTCACTCATAAGCAAGGCCTCAAAAGCCCAGGACGTAGGGTGCATCATATTAAAGGTGTGGACATATAAGTGCAAGCTTATATGTCCTATAGTGACCTCTTCCACTGAAGGCCACCAGTGGTCCATAGGATAATGTGGGGAGGCACCCGGGCAAACCCAAGGTTGCTAGCTCCATTATGATACTGCCAAAATGGGTCATGTTTGGTATCAAACAACTTGCCTTCTCACCCCTGACACAAATCTTGTGTTGAGGTCAATTTGGCATGCACCCAGAAAGCAATCTTAGAGGTTTCCCATCGAGTTACCCCTGTTTTCCTGTGACCTGGCTGCCACCTCACAGCTACTGCCACCAAGACAGGATTGTGACCTCCTGGGCAGAGGTGCGCACACTGCCAGGAGTCAGGACAATGGCCTGGATGGGAAGGTCACACCTCCCTCTCTCCCATGAAGACTAGTGAAGTGACACATCAAGGCGGTGAGCTTCAAACACCTCAGATATGCAAGAAGGCTTTCCCCCGTGGAGTACACAGCCATCCCCCTGCCTCCAAACACATTTGCACCCAGGCAGGAAGGAAATTCGTTAGTCAAGAGGTGTACATGCCCGAAGGCTAGCCACACCTCTAGTGTGGACAGCATGGCCTATACAACTGAAGACGACTTCTACCATCTTCGAAGGAGAAAAGATAGAGGGTTCTGGTTAGAAAAAGGTGCCAAAACCCAGCAAATGTGGCCACCTCAGGGGCAGATTAGCTGCTTGGGCTAGTAGCCCATTGGCTACTTGCACCCACACCCCTACCAGCCCTAAATGTAGGACTTAAGGAGAATCCCTGACACCAGAACCGTAGATCTGCAACAACTTGCAACAAGAGAACAAGAGGAGACCCACATCGACGACACCAGGGACCTGCACTAACAAACCTGAACCTGTGAGAACCCCCTGGAGCTGCTTCACTGAGACTCGTCTTAGGCCAAAGACTGATTCCTCCAGCAAGAGGGAATCCTTTGTGAGTCACAGGTGAGGACGGACTCCCTTGGACTAGTGGCACTAGCCTCCTGCCCACCTCAGGTAAAAAAGTACTCACTGGATCCGAAGAAGCACTCGCCATCAGGCCCTCTGTGATCCCCCAAAGACAGGTTGTCCAAGGCATTGTGGGAAGTGTAGTTCACCTCCCTGCCAAGTTACAGTCAGCTACCTTATTCCACTGGACCTCCAGAAAAGGAGATAGCTTCTCCTCCAGCCTACCACTGCCAAGGCTAGTAGGTGGACAGATCGGTCATCACCACCGTTACTCAACGCTTCAACTCTAGGGCACTCTGCAACACTTTCAGCCGACGTCACCTGTGGCTCCGTTGTCGAGACTTACCATCCGTTTCCTCACCTGCACTGCCTCAGTTGTAAAATCAGCAATCGTAGCTCCTGTTCAGCACCAAGGATAGCCAAGCACATCTCTGTACCTGAGACGCCAAGGCTAAGTGGAGGTGTTCTGCCTGGTGAATCCAGGACCAGGGCCCACTCAAGCTTAACCCCCAGTGGGTTCCCATGAACTCGACCTGCAAGTGACCAAGTGTCAGAAGTACAATTTTTGATCACCAGCGGCTCCCCTGTTCAGCACCAAGGACAGCCAGGACACCCTTACACACAGGCCCCACAAGCCAGGTAAAATTGGACTGACTGTCATAGATTGGTTTTGGGACCCACACAAACTTAACCACCAGTGAGCTCCTCTGAGGTCACGCTGCATGTGATTGTCATTAGTGACTTTTCCTACGGACCGCAATGGTGAGATTTGACAGCTTATAAATGCACTGATTTTATTTCTGCTTTAAAATCCATAACTCCAGTTATACATGACCGATCTGCTTTGTTTTGGTGCCTAAAATGATATAAAAATCTGTTCTATGTTTATAAGTTTGTTGTCGGATTTCTTTTGAGTCTTGTCAATTACTTATTGTCCATGTTGGTACTCTGAAATGCTTAACACATGTTCCTCTTTTAAAGCTTGACTGCTCTTTACCACACTACCAGGACCGAGATAAGAATTTATTACTATCCGAGAGACTATCTTTGGGGTATTGTGAGGGTGTTACATAGTGAGGCCTACCCAGCATTACTGCTTAATACTACACTTTCCTATGGGGTGAAACAGAAACATATCATTCAGCAGAAAAAAAGCTGGCGATCCTCAATTCTCATTGACCCAGGTGCACTAAAAAAATGTTTTGTTCTGTAATTCTTTATTAGAGATTCATAAAGCCAGACAAAGCAAGAACAGAAAAACAATGCAGTTCTTCATCCGCACCAAAAATACAAAAAGTGATATAGCTCTGTCCCTTACTCAGACCCCGTTCCTTCCCCAACCCAAGTCAAGGGAGTGAAAGGCTAAGATCACCCAAATGTTTGTCAGATTCATATGCAAATGAACAACAGATATGACATCAACAACCTAAGCCACCAACCCAGGATGTAGTGTTGCTAGTTATTTTGGACACTGCTAAACCACATTGTTAAATCCCTCCCCGTACAGTGAAAAAGTATCTCCCACCTCCCCATACCACTATGACTAGCCCCCTGGACAACATGAATGGGAGTTGTGTGAAGTAGGGTTATTGCTGGGGAGCCCTGAAGAAGATGGTGCACAGCTTATGCACATCCAGAGTCCCCCTAGACAGACTTATGTGACAGTGGAGAGGGAAGGAGGTCAAAGGAGGGATTAGTCGAGTCAGTAGGTCCGGGGAGGCAGGCCATGGAACATGCAATGAGGGTCTTAGAGAGGGGAATATGCAATGAGATTGCCTGACTTATTACACTGCCACGTACTCCCTGATGAGTAATGAGGTGTCCAAGACACCCCCACTTAAATCCTGGGGTTTGAAACAGTAAAGTACGTATTGGGGGTAAGCATGAGAGCAGTTATCAGGAGACATGGTACCATTAGGATACTGAATGTCGGTCATGTTGTTCTTCAGCTCAATGGTGAAACTTGGATGATGTATTGGAGGAACCAGAGCTAAGAGGTAGGACACTGCTAGGGACACTTTATTCATGAAAAGAAAGCAAGAGACGGAGAGATGAAGCATAATTATGGAACTATGAGAAGAACATAGAACGGCAAACCAGACTGAGACCGAAACAAGAACTAGAATAAGCGCAAGTGAAGAGGCAAGAGCAAAAGTAAGTAAGCAAATAAATGAGTAAATAAGTATGTATGTATGTGTGAATCGGCCGGGGGGAGAGTTGGGAGAGGATATGTAGATGCATCAGGGGGAGGGGAGGCATGGGAAAATTATCTACAGCGAGTCCTGGTTGAACAAATGTGGAGGAATGACTGAATCGTAGCAGGGGTGGTAGAAGCTGGAGAGGCTGGGAACCCAGAGATACATAGCAGAAAATCACATCTCATCTCCTCCACATCAGTCCACGGGAATCTCACGTGCAATCAAAAGAGATGGGGTCAACATCTCCTAATGGGAGGACATGGAGATAACTCGGTGTGTGGGCATGTAGCTTACTATGCACTCGGCACCTGCAAAAAAGGGTGCCCATGTCTGGAGGAAAACCTCCAGTTGATCTTGGAGACTATATATTAGTTTCTGATGTGAGGCTGCCTGGTACATAGCAGTAATCCATTCCCGTGAAGAGGGACCTGAGTCGATCGCCAGTGCCTCAGTATTCACACCTTAGCAGAGGCAAGCGCAGTATGTAGTAGGTGTTGTTGTGGTCGTGTGACAACTTAAGTCACTGGTGTCATGTAACAATAAGAGGGTGGAGTTCAGGGAGGCCGGTAATGGAAGTATCTCCCTGAGGGTATGCCCCACCTTCCGCCAAAAAGACTGTATCGCAGGACAATCATGCAGAATATGGAGGAGATCACATTGATCATGAGGGCATCTCCAGCAAGAGGCGTGGGATAATAAACCAGCCGAGCGCAACCTCAGAGGAGTCCAGTACCAATCATGCAGTGATTTGAATAAGCTGAATTTCATGCAAGCCTCTCTAGCCCCCGGTCTCTGGCTGCTATTAGCTCAGCCCATTACTCCAATTCGTATTCAGTCTGAAGACGTGTTTGCCACTTTGCCTTAGTGCAGAGTAAAAGTGGGAGGGAGACGAGATGACGGTTTAGTTGGGCATGGAGCCTGGATATAGCGCCCCGGAAAGATCCCCAAGTCTCCAACTATTGAAGTATCGGAGACTGAGGAAGATCCCATGGGGGTCTACCGAGTCGCCCCTCCAAACAGTGGCGAAGCTGAGCAAAGCGCCAAATGTGGTGCCTAGGTAGATCAAATTCCTCTCTCAGCTCTGAGAAGGATTTCAAGGTGCCCCCGTGCAAGAGTTGATCCAATCGACCTAGGCCTTTCGAGCGCCAAGTTTCCCAGACAACATTTTTTTTCCCGATAAGTAATCCTCCATTACCCCAAAATGGTGCTCCATCATGGATCCGAGGGGCGATTTTGAGTAATCCAAGTATTGCGCATGGCTTTGACCATGGGGTTGGCCGAGAGCAAGGAAGGAAGGATTGCATCATAGAGTATCTGCAATCCCGATAAGGGACGAAAGAGAGTTCTCTCCATCCCCACCCAGGGGAGGCGGATCACGTACCTTCGGCAACATGCACACTACTTGCGAGAGGTGTAGCGCAAGCGCATAGTGTTCCACGGAGGGGAGACCCAGCTCCCCACACTCCCGTCTTGCTAGCAATGCCGCTTTGGGTAGTTTTGGGTGCATTGACCCCCCATTCGAAGGTCCGAATGCTGCAATCTATCTCCCAGAGTGTCGACAGGGGGATCTATAGAGGTATCATGCCTAGGACACATAGGAAACGTGGCAGGGTCACCATCTGTACCGCCTGGGCTCTGCCCCACATGGATAAACCAATATGCGATCTTTTCCATTTGACCGAAAGACCTAGGAGATATGAGCTCACTGTTACTTGGGAAAGCGGAAAGGCTTCACTCTTATCCCAGTTAATCCTGTATCCCGACAGAAGCTCAAACTCAGAGAGGATGGTGTGCAGTGCCAGCAAGGAATTGGGCAGGTCGGTAAGGGTGAGTAGGATATTGTCTGCGTATAAATAAATTGTAGAATCTCCACCCGGGACATGTATCCCAGAGATGTCCCCCGAGCCACGAATCGTGGTCGCCAAGGGTTCCACTGCCAGAAGGAACAGCAGGGGTGATAGAGGGCAGCCCTGCTGGGTTCCCCTGCTCACAGGGAACGTGTCACATAGGAACCCCCCGCAGTTGACCTGTGCAGATGGAGAATCGTAAAGCAGACGCACCATGTGGCTAAAGCCGTTCCGAGGCCAAAATGCTTCAGTGTTTCGAAGAGGTACCACCACTCTATGTGATCAAATGCTTTCTCAGCATCCAAAGAGAGGGCTAGTGCTTCCTCGCGTGAATCCCGTGGCGCACAAATGGCATGAAATAGTGTGCGGAGGTGGTTTCTGGAAGATCGGTCTGGTACAAAGCCAACCTGCGTTTGATGAACCAGGGAGGGTATGACTTTCTTAAGACGTGTCGCAAGTATCTCCATTGAGGAGGGAGATAGGGATATAGCTGCCACACTGAAGGGGGTCCTTGCCCAGTTTGGGTAATACTACAATAGAGGCCCTGTTGGATAACGGATGTAAGGAACCAGTTTGCGAGGCCCCTCGGAAGGCCTCATAGAGGGTGTCCACCAGTTGCTCCCCCGCCCATTTATAAAATTCTGCTGGGTATCTATCTTCACCAGGTGCCTTGTGGTATGGCAGATTAGCGATTGCCTGCCTGATTTCATCTTTACTGATGCCACCGGTTAGTAGAGTCCGTCCTTCCTCCGAAAGTCGCAGTAAATTTGCCTTATCCAAAAAGGCGGATAGTTTACTCTGATCCACCGCCACCTCTGGAACATAAAGGGTCCGATAAAAGTGACCAAACTCATTGGCAATTTCTTGGGGGTGCGTAATAAGTGAGTCATGTGTGTTGTAAATAGCCGAATGGCCAGAGTCGCCTCTCTTTGCCGGAGTTGGGCGGCCAATAGACGGCCTGCCCTCTCCCCATGCTCATAATGGCGGCCCTTAAGTCGTTGGAGAGCATACTCCGCGTGGGAAGTGTAGAAAGAGTTAAGTTCCATTTTAGCGTGCTCCAGTCATCGTCGGAGGGGTGTGGAGGGGGAACGGGTAAAGTCACGCCTAGTTTGCAGAATACAGTCCTCCAGAACCTTCTGCTGGTCACGTTTCTGAGCATTGGCAATGGCGGTGTCTCTCATGAGTTGACCCCTGATCGTCGCCTTAGCTGCCGCCCAAAGCAGTTGAGGCGAAGCCACCGAGCCTTTATTATTGTGAAGATATTCTGTGATGTGGGAACTAAGCTTCTCTTTCCCCTCAGGGGTACGGTAGCGTGAGATATTAAGGCATGACGGCGTACGACCGGGTGAGACTTGCCCGAGTCGTAGGGACAGAAAAAATGGAGAGTGGTCCGACAGGGCTGCTGGAAGGATTTCAGACTCATGGACAGCTTGTAAAAGCTGGTGCGAAACTAAGAAGTAGTCTAGTCTGGATTGAGTTCCGTGTACTGGGGACAAGAAAGTGTATTCAAGATCGGTAGGGTGTGAAAGGCGCCAGCAATCCTGCAGGCCGTGGTCGGAAATGATGTCCCCCATGAGGGATCTGTCTGCATTATTACCCACGTCATTGCCGGTTGATCTATCTAGAATGGCATCAGGCTCAAGGTTCCAATCCCCCCTAGGAGGTATTGAGAGGCACCAATCTCGGTCAGTATTCTATTGAGAGATAGGAAGAAGGAGCGTTTAGAGCCTGTTGGGGCATAGATAGATCCTACACATACGGTAGAGGAGCCCAGTGCTAACTTGGCAAGGACATAGCGTTCATCCAAGTTGCTACAGGTCCTGAGGAGTCTAAACGGCAATGAGCGATGAATGAGAATCGTCACACCGCACTTATGCCTTGTGCCCTGTATGCCCTCTCGTGCTGATGGCGCTCCACTGTGAAGCACCCGACCCACTCAGTCCCTACACAGTTTGTCTGATTCCAAGGAGGATAAATGATTTTCCTGCAAAAGAGCGATATCAGCATGTTTGGATCTGAGATAGGACAGTATCTTCTGTTATTTAGTATAAAGGGTCACACCGTGGACATTCCAGGAAAGAATCTTTAATGGTGTAGTGGAGCTTATTGGTAGGTATTAAGGGCGCAGCTATGTGAAGATATGCAGAATCTCTGGGTAGGAAATATACTCACTGAGGAGACTATAGGGAGGGCAATCTAAGACACCAGAGATGGGTGTAACGACAAGGATCTATCAAAGGAGGGGGAGGAAAGATATACGGGGAAGAGGAGGAGAACTATCCAGTAGATAAAAAGGATGAAGGAGAGCAAGAAGAGCAAAAACAAAAGCTAACAGATGCCAAAAAGAAAGAAAGAGGAAGAAAAAATTATACAGAGTAAGAAAGAGAAAAGAGGAGGCACAGATCTCAAGACTATACTTGTGAAAGATACGAAAAGGTTCCTTGCCTCCGGAAGTACTGTTAAACCGTGGATCGGTTCCGACATGGTCCACACGCCGAGCTAATGCAGAGGGGCGGGGGGGACACAAGCAAAAGTGTGTGATTCAATTTCCAAAACCCCCTTGAGGTGGGGGGGACACCGGGCACACGGTTCATTGATAGTCAGGGAACATAATGGGATAAATGGGAGGGAGTGGGCGGAGCGGGACGGCCACCACCTCACACAACACGAGTCAAGGGGTGAGAAGATGGTGCGGTCATGCATCTAGTAACAAATTAAAAGGGCTGAACCCAGCTGAGCCGCGACCGCGGGGGAGAAGAGTCTAAAGGATCTATCGGATCGAGGCAATGGAAGGTGTGTACTTATCTCTGAACTAGGAAACGTGTTAGGGCAAAGGAACCACCCTCATTATGTGTTCCCCTTGGCCTACAAGTAGATGACCTGAAGGTAAACCCAGCAATCCCCAGAGGTAACACTAAAACATTAAAACATCACCAGCACACCGAAACATTAATACCATAACATTGTATAACCCCCACACTCGTCCTCCCCCATTAGTTAAAGAAACACAGAACAGGTCCATAGCCAGTTCACTTAGCTGTCCGTCGCAGACGCTGGTCTCGCCTGAAGACCCCAGTTCTAATTGAACCACAAAAGCGCTGTGAGAACATCAGGTGTGGTCAACGGTTACCGGTTTTAGGGGGTATCGGGATTTGTCTCTGCCCTGGTCTTGTGTGTGTGCAATCACTGCTTGCAGTGCATGGTCCTGCCCCTCCTGCACTTTAGCTGGTCGATCGTATACCCGTCCTTTGTTCTGCGAGAAAGCAGGAGGATGTGCAAAGGTAGTGGGGGCCAGAGAAGTTTCTCCCCCGTCGGGGAATCCGGGCCCGTGGGTGCAGGAGTACAGTCCATGGAGCACTGTGTGATGTCGTCCAAGAATGAGCCAAGACTCGTGGGCTCCAGGAAATCCTTCGACTTGCTGTTGTATGTGATCCACATTCTTGCTGGCTCGAATAGCCCAAATTTAATGTCCAGCTTACGAAGTTGGGGCCGGAGAGCCAAGAACGCCTTTTGCTTTTTATTGGTGACCTTGGAGAAATCCGCTGCCACTCTGATCTCTTGCTCCTCCAACAGGAATGGACCCTGGGATCGCGCCTTCAAGAGGACCTGTCGAGCCTGCTCATGCCGAAGGAAGCACGCAATGATCGGGCGGGCCGCCCGAGGATATGGAGCGAGGAGGGCCGACTCTATGTACTCTTTGAAATTCGAGTGGTGGCGAGACGGTTAGACCTGTAAGCTCAGGCAGCAGACTCTGAGGGAATAGGTTAATATTGGTGCCTTCCTTTTTTTCTGGTATACCAAAAAAGCGGACATTGTCTCTTCGACTCCAGTCCTCTAAGTCAGTGATCTTGTCCCTCAGAGAAAGTAGCTCAGCATTGTGCCCTGGCAGCATCCCTATGTGGTCCTCTACAGTTGAGAGGTGTTGATCAAAATCTACTACTTTCTCACTGAAGCAGGCTATTTCCATCCTGATGAAAGCGGAGGCCGCGGATAACTCAGTGACCTTCAAGTCCATCACTTCCAGGCGCCGGCCGACCGCCGTGATCTCCTGCAAAATACGGTCAGAGGAATCTAATGGTCGAGAGTCCGCCGAGACGGGCGCTGGGTTGGAGGAGGACTGCTGGGCAGCCATGACCTTTGGCTGGGCTATGGCCTCGGAGAAGAGCAATTGACGGGAGTGCTTGCTTGAGGATTTTCCACTGGGCATCGCCGTCGATGATGAGGAATCCTAGGGAGAACAGGCCAAAGTCTGTTGAAGGTGAAGTTATGCCTGCTACCTGTGCACCAAGATGCCTGCTCTGTCACCATCAAGGACCATCCGGGGGGCGTTAATTAGAACAGCGGAAAGGCCCGCCCGTACAGCCCCAAAGAGGACGGCCGTCGCCCCAGACCGGGAGGCAGTCCGTACCAGTGTCATTCAAGCCTATGTCACCTTGTCGCTTGGTGGTATACGAGTTGGCTGGCGCTCTTCCACAACGCGGCCTGCTCGGCTAAGTTTCCATAGGACGTGTAGTCTGATGGAAGGAGGGAAGATGTCACTCACTGGGTTCACACTCCTCCATGCCGTCTGTAGTATAGGGTGAGGGCAGAAGACCAGCATCGGGTCGGGCGCACCACTCCACTGTGCGTGCTACCGGTCCCAGCATCGATATCAGAGTCCTGAGTAACGGTGAAGGGGCCTGGATCGGGGGGGCCTCCCCACCCAGCAGTTCCTCGTGGGCCTTCCTGGTCTCGTTTCCTCTGTCTGGGCCCCTCGGGGCAGCAAGAGTCCTCACCACACTAATCGGATGGCCATGAAAGGAAGGGGCCCCCAGTTCTCCTGGGCGGGACACCGGTCACTCCCTCCTGACGACCAGGCAAGCCTCCCCGCCACACACTGTGCCCCAGTGCTCCCACCTGGTCTCCTCGCACCTCTCTGGGCCCCTTGAGTGCTGTAGGGGTCCAAGTCGCTCACTCCGTGTTGTTGTGGGGGGGAAGCGGTCCCTATTCCCCCCCGGTGGAACACAAGTCATCATCCTCTACCAGTGGGGTAAACCCCCCACAGGATGCCACACCTCAGCATGCCCTCCAGGTCGCCTTTCCCGCTCCGGGCCCCTCTGGATCTGCAGGGGCCTTCACCTCGTCCTCCGCGCAGCCATAGGAGGGGAGGGGTCCTCAATTCTCCCGAGCGGGGCATCAGAGATGTACTCAAGCAGTTGGGGCAAGCCGCCATCTTGTGCAACGCGCCCCAGTGCTTCCCTCCGGCATCGCGGTAAAAATTGAGGCTTACGCCTCGGATGCCGGGACAGGCCACTCCTCCTCCATGGTCCCTTCGGTGCTACCACGTGGCCACATAGCCCCTTGCGGCCCGGTGTCCTGGTCAGGGTGTTGAAGGAGCTCTCGCTGTGGCCCCCTTATCACCGAAGTCCGCTTCCGTAGCCCTCGCTTCGCTATGGTGCGTGGAGCTCCTCTCCTAGGCAGCCATGTTCGTTGGCAGCCAAGCCACGCCCCACTAAAATTTACTTACAGTATCACAGTATCTTTACTGCTATATGTCACAAATTATCAACAGCAGGACCCAGCTGCATAATGCTCCATGGGTGGGGGCTTTGCAGGCTAACAGTCAAGTCTCTGCTGGGTGTGCCCTGGCTGAGCTAAACTCAACTCTCACATACATGCCAACATTTTCAAATTGAGAAGTGGGAGATTTTGAAAAAACAAAATCGGGGTATATATTTCCCTAATACCATCTATGGAAACCGGGGCAATTTTAAACGGGAGAATTTACCTAGCTCCTGACATTACTTGGTACTTGCCTGGGTACTGGTTGGTGCATCGCACACCTCCAAAGCTGTTGATTGCTCTGCAGAGGGCAACTGACTGTGCCGCTAATACACATGGTCACCCAGAAATTAAAATGAGCCTGAGTGTTGGGCTGCACGATGTTATAATCTTGCCTGGATTTGAAAGAGATGCCCATGACAGTCAGTCGTACTGCAACATCCCATGCAATGAGGCACAAGAGTAAAGACGCGGGGAAGCCAAACTGTTTTGTCACAAACAAGCCGGACCCAGAAATGGTTTCCACGGAAACTACAGTCACCTCTTCTCTGGGTCTGGCTCACACTGTCTGAGGCACATTCAGGAGATCAATCAGCGTTGGCTGTATTGATAAGTAACACAGCGTCCTCACTATTCATCATCGTGCACTAGGTAAACTAAATACAATGCAATACAATTATTTGTTGTGCGGTGCTGCGATCTATGCACAAAATGTGTTAGACCAACCAACATTGCGTAGTACGTGGCAAGGCAGTGCTTAATTTGTACAAGAATGAATATTGGTACCCGAAGGTCTGCTCAGAAGCCAGTGGCCGGTGCAATTAAATGTCTGTGCACCGAATACTAAGGCTGTATAGTCATAAATCCACCTCACGCCTCCTTAATCCAATATCAGACAGTCCCTACCCACATCTCACTCTCGCTGACTTCTGCTTCTTACTTTATAACAGTATTTATTGTTTTAACTTACTCCATCTTTCTGCTTTGCATGTTCTCCCTCTGTTGCTTTCAGTAAGTCTTTTGTGAAAAAATAAGTGCCAGTCCCGAGAAATGACTACCAGTGGCCCCCACTGGCAATCACCAGCTCAAATGAAGCACTGTGCCAGGGCCGGCTTTAAGGCAGTACACTGGTGCTGCCACACCAGGCGCCGAGCTCAGGGTTTGCTGGCTTTTAAACATTTCTCAGGGTTTAAGAGCACCTGCTGCAGAGTTCCTTGTGTGTCCAGTAATTTTCAGGCAACAATAACAATGCCAAGATAACTCTGATGATTGATATATCTGCTGGAGAGTGATTGGAGTTTTGTCTAGAGGCAGCTTTGATTCACCATAAAGTAGCACAGAGGGTTAATATACTGGTTGCCAAGAACGTGTACCATGCAGATCTAAGATTTTTATTATACATAGATAGCTCAGTGGGCTATTGCTTTTGTCACAGAGATCCTTTTATTATATGTAGTTCATATATTACACTTCTAATATAGTACGCTGAGCTATCAACTGTCATAAAAGAGCTGCTTGCAAGCTGCAAGGTATAGGTTAGAACATTATGGCCCTCATTACAACCCTGGAGGTTGGTGATAAAGTGGCGGTAATACCGCCAACAAGCCGGCGGTACCTACTGCCAAATTATGACCATGGCGGAAAGATCTCTGAAAGACAGCCAATGTACCACACCGACCACCCAGGCAGAAACAACAGGCACCATGGTGGTAGCCACCTACAGCTAGGCGGAAGTCAATGTTCTGCCCATCATAATATGACCATGAAAACTGCCACCTTTTCCGGGGCAGTACCAACAACATCAAAAGCCTGGCGGAAACTGAGCTCAGAAGGGAAAAGACTCACCATTGGAGACACAGGGAACAACCACGCCGCCATGGAGCCTGAACTGCATGTCTTCACCATTATCTTCTACGTGCTGTTCCATCACGAACACAACGCAGACGAAGACGACAACGGTGAGTACAGCCACCTAGCACACAAGGGAGGGTGGGAGGAAAAAGAGAGTGACACACATACGCACCCCACACCCCCACCATACACACAATCAGCTGCATTACAAAAACCATTTTACCCCGTAACTTAGATGAATAATGCAAGGACAAAACAATTTCAAAAAAGTGAATGCAATGAGATCAACACAGCATGAAAAATAAGTTAGGCAAGATTATAAATATATACGTATGTACACAAAAAGGGACATTGCCCAGTCCACAATGTTCGTAGGCCACATGGCCACAGGCCAAAATCCAAGGCCGCACGTCACCTGCTTCAAAATGGAGAGAACACTGCAGGGGCATCAGTTGGTAAATAGACAGGCACCTCAGGGGGACCGGGGGGGCACCTCAGCCGGGAGATGGAACAAGATCACTGGTTCTGGAGGTGGCAACATGCACCGTACTTGGTCCTGGGGAGTGCAATGCCACAGTCTCTTGAGTGGGTGACTTGCCCACTTACTCTGGAGGGGGCAACGTGCCCTGTGATTGGTCCTGGGGAGTGCAAGGCCACAGTCTCTCAAGTGGGTGACTTGCCCACTTACTCTGGAGGGGGCATTGTGCCCTGTGCTTGGTCCTGGGGAGTGCAAGGCCACAGTCTCTCATGGGGTTGTCTTGCCCACTGGTTCTGGAGGGGGGCTCGTGCCCTGTGCTCTTGATCCTGGGGAGTGTTGGGCATGTGGGTGTCTTACCACTGGTTCTGGAGGGTGCCTCGTGTCCTGTGCTCTTGATCCTGGGGAGTGTTGGGCATGTGGGTGACTTGCCCACTGGTTCTGGAGGGGGCAACATGCCCGTGCATTGGTCCTGGGGAGTGCAAGGCCACAGTCTCTCAGGTGGGTGTCATAGCCACTGGGTTTGAAGGGGGCAGGCCGCACAGCAGCCCATGGAGGCAGGATTACATGCCGCCCGCCGGCGGTGACGGCTGCTTAGTGGTGGTGCTCCTGCTGGTGGGGGGAGGTTCCTGCCCATCCCCTGCAAACTCGGACGGCTGCTTAGTGGAGGTGGTGGTGCTGCTGGGGGGAGAGGCTCCTGTTCATCCCCTGCAACCTTGGACGGCTGCTCAGAGGAGGTGGTGGTGCTGCTGGGGGTGGGGAGGCTCCTGCCCATCCCCTGACACCTCGGATGGCTGCACAACCATGGCTGGTGGTGGGGGCTTCGTCACAGTTCCTGCCCCAGGCCCCTTGGTCTTCTTGCCTGCTGGTGCAGGCTCCCTGCTCTTCCTGGCAGCTGAGGCAGGCTCCTTTCCCTTCTTGCCTGCTGGTGCTGGCTCCTTTGTCTTCCTGGCTGCTGGGGCAGGCTCTTTTCCATTCTTGTCTGCTGGTGCAGGCTCCTCTGTCCTCCCGGTAGCTGGGGCAGGCTTCTTTCCCTTCTTGCCTGCTGGGGCAGGCTCCTTGGTCTTTCTGGCAGCTGGGGTAGGCACCTTTCCCTTGAGGCTGCCTGGTGCAGACTCCTTCACCTTCAGAACACATGTCCTAGATCCTTTTCCACCATGAGTGGTTGTGGTGATGACTGTGCCCGTGGACTGGGTGGCTGAGGTGCTTGGCTGGGTTCTTCCAAACCTGCCCGTACGTGCAGGATGGGGGAGGGGTAGGGAAAAGGTCAATGGTGGATAGGAACAGTTTTTTAGGGACATTGGGGCGTGAAGAGGGAGAAGGAATGGGAGTGGAGGAAGAGGGAGTGGTTGTTGGAGGTGTCTGACTGCTACTTTTGGGTGCAGGTGCATGGCCTTTATGCTGTTGTGAGGTGGATGGCAGTTGGGTGTCTGAGTGCCTGTGTTTGTGTACCTTAGGAGGGGGGGGACAGACACAGTGGGAGAGGACACAGGGGAGGGGTGCTTGGTGTGGTGATGATGCTGGTAGTGGATGATGATGTAGTGCATGCAGGTGTTAGAGTAGATGGAACTGGGAGGGAGGAGTAGAAGAAGGGGGGGACAGTGGAAATAGTGGATGTTGGTGTGTCTGTATCTGGATGGTGTTTGCGTGAGTGCCTGTAGGATGAAGTGTGGTGCTTGTGTTTGCCTGCACCACTCTTGTGTGTTGTCTTGTGTGCATGCTCGTCTGCCTGTGTGCTTGGGATGGGTTGTGGTTGAGAGGAATGGGACTGGACAGTGGAAGTTTGAGGGGGGAGGGTAGAAACAGGGACAATAGCTGCCATCAGAGAGGAGGCCAGAGCCTGAATCAATCTCTGTTGGGCCACCAATCCAGTGTGAATGCCCTCCAGGAATGCATTAGTCTGTTGCATCTGGGCTGCCAGCCCCCTGGATGGCATTCACAATGGTTGACTGCCCTACAGAGATGGATCTCAGGAGGTCAATAGCCTCCTCACTCAGGGCAGCAGGGCTCACTGGGGTAGGACCTGAGGTGCCTGGGGCGAAGGAGATGCCCACCCTCCTTGGTGAGCGGGCACGGGCAGCTCGATGAGGGGCTGCTGGGAGGGCGGTGCTGGTACGGGGTGGCGGATGTACCTGTAGCTGGGGTGGTCACAGAAGTGTCCACCACCCCCAGAGAGCTCCCATCAAAGAAGGTATCTGTGTCAGAACTGTCCCCTCCAGTCTCTGTTGTGTCTCTGTTGTGGTGCTCCCCTCGCCATCCATTCCACTGGTGCCCTTAGCATCAGTGGACTCTGCCTCCTGGGTCCTGTGGGATGCAGCTCCCTTGGTCACCAGTGCCTCTGCTCCTCTGCCAGATGATGCTAATGCACATAAGGACAGGATGACAAGACAAAAAGGGGGGGGGGAAGAGACAAAGGATACACTTGGTCAATGGTTGCACCAGCACATACTGTTGGCTTACACAGCACCTTCACACACAGGGAACAGGCCTGCGCAATATGCCATAGCACTACCAGAAAAAATAGTTAGCAGCCAAGGCATGGGGAGAGGCACACACCGCCAAATGCAGCACACCTGGGACCCACGCAGCCCTGACCAGTAGTGGATGCCTACGAGCTAGGTAGCACGATTTTCCCTTCTGAACCCTAACCACCAGGAGACCTACGCTGCAATTTCAGGCCTGGCCTAGGAGCACCCACTGACACACATCCCCCACCCGGATACCACCCTACCATGCGTAAAGTGTAATAATGGGCACGGCACTCACCCCGTGTGGCTGCTGTGATGCCCTCAAGTGCCCATCCAGCTCTGGATAAGCCACCGCCAGTATGCAGGCCATCTGGGGGGTCAGGGTTCGATGGGCACCCCTTCCTCTTTGGGAAGCCATCCCCAGCTGGGCCTCCGCAGTCTTCCGTGCCCAGCGTCTCAGGTCCTCCCACCGTTTGCGACAGTGGGTGCCCCGCCTGCCATTGACCCGCAGGGTCCGCACCTCCTTGGCAATGGCACGCCATATACCCTTCTTTTGATGGACGCTGACCTGCAGAGGCAATACACACAGGAAAATAGAATTAGACAAACAGTCCTGCCTGTTCCCCTTATGGCCCACCATACCCCCTTCACATCACCATTTACACAGACATGGCCCAGCACACAACCTATATGCCACCCAGAGGACATTCACCCACCCCCCCTTACATGAGGCCTTCACACACACCACTCCATGCATTCATGCCACACTCATCGTGCCCACAGTGTACTCACCTGTTGGTCTGAAAGCCCATACAGCAGTCCGTACTGGGGTAGGACCCCATCCACCAGTCTCTCCAACTCCTCCGAAGTGAAGGCTGGGGCCCTTTCCCCAGTCACACGGGCCATGGTAGGTTCCAGACACAGGTCACAGCAGCACATGCAATGTAGGTCCTCTCCTGTGGAAGATCAGGTAGCAAGTGAGGGATCAGATAGAAAATGGCAGTCACATCCGCGGCGATGCATACCGTCAACGCCAGCGTAGATCCCCATTGGCCACTGTAAACCATAGGGCCCAATGTTAACTAATGAGGAATTGCACAGCAGTTCCCGACCGCCTTCCGCAACGGCGCACAACGTCAGCGGAATTACCTCACTTCTACCTGTCCCTCCACACAGGACAGGCGGATGCCATTTCAGGGGGGGCAGGCCCTGAAAAATTGCTGCATCACTGGTGAAATTAGAACATACTGGTCAAATCACACTAACCCACTACAAGTTAACAGAATGCAAAGTTGTGTTGTAGCTCCATTGTTCAGTTTGTGACTGGCTCCTCACTCTTTTGCCCCATAGATTCCTACCGCTGCAGATGAATAGGAGACGGAGACATACCCCTGTGTACAGACCCCTGGTGGACTTGGCAACAATGGAGAACAGGAACATTATGCTCACCTAGACTGGACAGGGCCACAATCACAGAGCTGTGTGCCCAGTTGGAGCCTGACCTGATATCTGTCACCCCACTGGGATCCCCCCTCTTGTGCAAGTTCTATCAGTGCTCCATTTTCTGGCAGCAGGTTCTTTCCAAGTGACAGTGGGCTTGGCAGCAGGAATGTCACAGCTAATGTTTTCAATAGTGCTGACAAGAGTGTTGTCTGCCCTGATTAAACACATGTGCAGCTACACTGTATTTCCCCAGGTTGAAGATTTGGCCACAGTGAAGGCTGAGTTCTATGCCATGGGACATATCCCCAACTGAATTGAGGCGACTGATGGAAGACATATTGCATTTTTCCCACCCCGTCAGAATGAACATGTGTTCAGAAATCGTAAGAGTTTCCACTCTATGAATGTACAGATGGTGTGCTTTCCGAACCAGTACATTTCCCACGTCAATGCTAAGTATCCTAGGTAAGTGCATGATGCCCTTGTCCTGAGGAATAGCAGCATCCCAAATGTGACTGCCCAACTGTAGAGGCACAGGGTGTGGCTAATAGGTGAGCCCTGGTTCCCACCCAGTATATGTTGGTGTATGGGTATGGTGTCAGCCATATGGGATAGTGTGTGGCTAAATGTTGTCCTTCAATATTTGCTGGTGACTCTGATTACCCAAACCTATCATGGCTACTGACCCCTGTGAGGAATGCCAGGACAAGGGCAGAAGAACGTTATAATGAGGCACATGGTTGAACCAGAAGGATCATTGAAAGGACCTTTGGCCTCCTGAAGGCCAGGTGCAGGTGTCTCTATCTGACAGGTGGATCCCTGTGCTACTCACCCAAGAAGGTCTTCCACATAGTAGCGGCATGCTGCATGTTGCACAACCTGGCCCTCACACGCCATGTTCTTTTTCTACCAGAGGAGGAGGCTGGAGAAGCCCGTGTGGCAGCAGTGGATCCTGTGTACAGTGAAGATGAGGAGGCAGAGGATGAGGACAACAGAACATCAGTGATCAGACAATAAGTCCAATGACACACAGGTAGAACAGTGTTACTTCTCATTTCAATGAAATTTGTTTGAATTTCTGTCTCACTGGCATGTTTATATTTCCCACTTCTATGCCCACTTACTGTTCCCTCTGACAATTCATTTTGCAGATGTTGGTGACCTCACATATACTCCTGATGTGATCACTGCAGCCAGCTACAGGTCATTAATCTATGCTCATTTTCTGTACAGTAGAATTGCAATGTTTGTACCTCCTTCAATGAATACATAATTGAAAAATATGACATACTCCAAACTTCTATTTTTTCTAAGGATGTTTATTGAAGTGCTAAAATATTGAGGGGCAAGAGCAAGGGGATGGGTTGATGATGGAGGAAAGTCCAGGGTTTTGTTCCAGTCTTTTTGTATCACAGGTGCATTGTTCAAGGGGACATAGGAAGGGGAGCAATGGCAGTTCAAGGTGGACAGGTGACTGAGTGGGACACAAGGGTGACAATCAGGAGAATTTAATTTCCTGATGGGGGTCTTGTCAAGTGTCTCTGGCTTCTGTCTGGATCACAGAGAATGTTTGTGGGGTGGTTCTCCTTCTGCAAGGGGAGCGGTGCTGGTGGCCTGTGAGTCCTGTGGTGGGGCCTCCAGGCCACTAGCGGCAGCGGAGGTGGAAGGCTGTTCAGATGTCTGGCTAGTGGCAGGGGCCAGCTGTTGTGTGACTGCCTCCCTTATAATGTTGGCCATGTCTGCCAGCACCCCTGCTATGGAGATCAGGGTGTTGTTTATGGCCTGCAAGTGCTCCCCGATCCCCTGGTACTGTCCCTCCTGCAGCCACCTGTTCTCCTGCACATTGTCTAGGATCTGGCCCATCATGTCTTGGGAATGTTGATAGGCTCCCAGGATCTCTGCAAGTACCTCCTGGAGAGTCAGTTCCCTGGACCTGTCCTCCCCCTGGCACCACTCCTCCCAGTTTCCCTGTTGGCCTGTGCCTCTGTCCCCTGACCCGTGTGCCCACTGCCAATAACCCAGGTCCCTGATTGTCTTGGGTATGAAGTGTGGCCTGGGGTCCCTGTAGAGGTGGACACACTGCTGATTGACGTGTCCTGGGGACAGAGGTATGTGTACACTGGGTGGGTGTTGTGGTGGTGTTTCCTTATGGGGGAGACTCTGTGGTGGTGTGTGACTGGGCCTGGGTAACCGGCTGTCCAGAGGTTCCTGATGGGCCAGGTTGGTCATTCAGATCCTGAAGACCAGAGTTGCTGTCATCACTGTAGGCCTCTTCTGTTGGGGGACTGGATATTGCTGGCATCTCCTCTCCGCTGACATTGGCTGGGGTACCTGTGGGGATGTAAATGATGTGTTATGGTTTCTGTGTCTGACATATTGTGCATCTGTGGCTTGCCCTCTTTGGTTGTATTTGCCCTGGCAGCTTTCACTTGTCTACGTTGGTGTATGGTGGGATGATTAGTTCCCTATAGTGTGCATGTTTTAGTGATGAGTGTCCATGCAGGGCTGTGAGTGGTGTCCATGCATTGTTAGAACATGGAGGGCTTGGCATTGGGATGAGTGAGATGTGAGGGTGGGGTGTGTGGGAAGTGGTGGACTGATGGGAGTGAGGGTGAGTGTGGGGGTATGTGATGGCATGCAGGTAGGGGGGTAGTAGTAGTAGAGAGTTGACTTACCAGAGTCCAGTCCTTCTCCTACTCCAGCCAGGCCCTCAGGATGCAGGATTGCCAAGACTTGCTCCTCCCATGCTGTTAGTTGTGGGGGAGTAGGTGGGGGTCCACCTCCAGTCCTCTGTACAGCGAGCTGGTATCTTGCTGCAATGGAACGTACCTTCCCCTGTAGGTCGTTCCACCTCTTACTGATGTCATCCCTAGTTTTTGGGTGCTGTCCCACAGTGTTGATCCTGTCCATGATTCTCCACCATAGCTCCATCTTCGTAGCTATCGATATCTGCTGCATCTGTGCTCCAAATAGCTGTGGCTCTACCCTGATGATTTCCACCACCATGACCCTTAGCTCCTCCTCTGTGAAGCTGGGGTGTCTTTGAGGTGCCATGGGTATTGTGTGAGGTGTGTAGGTGAGGGTGTGTTGGGTAATGTGTTGGGGTGTGTGATGTGGGGTGCGTCGGTGGTGTATAGGTGTGTATAGTGTGTGGCTCTGGTTGTGTCAGTGATTCTGGTGTCAATCTCCTAGCACTAATTGTATTCGTAAAGGGTTGTGGGTAATGTGTGTGTGTGTTTTATAGTGGTGTGGGTGTGTGGTGTGTCTATGGGTGTGAGGTGTGTGTTGTTTGAATTGTCCAATGTGATGTTGTTTTGTTTGTGTGTGTCCATTTTGAGCGCATGTACCCCCAATGGTTTCCCGCCGTTGAATGTCTGCCATGGTGATTCATGGGTCATAATTTGATAGGCATAGTTCTGTTGGCGTAACGGTGTGGGTTTTGATATCGCCAGTTTACACTGACCTTTGGTGTGGCGGATTAGTGTATGTGGCTGAATACTGACGGCTTGGTGTGTGTGTGTGTGTGTGTGTCATAATATGGTGAACGGATATCTGCTGTGGCGGCGGTATGTTGGTGGCAGTCAGGGTGGCAGTAAGTGGAATTTACCGCCAATGTCATAATGAGGGCTTATGTTTTTTTCCAGTCTTTTACTATCCTATTGTTGCGAAAAAGGGTTTGCTTGGGTAGAAAATATTTTTTATTGGTAAAGCTAACCACTTGTTTACATTTTAAATCCTGAGTTTATGCTTATCCAGACGAAGCACTCCTAAAATATAATGCCTGTTGGACTTGGCCCTTTCTGCAGGGTCACCCCCAAACTTTTTGCCTTCACCCTCCTTTTTTCTGAACCGTTTTTTTTTGGCTTTTGGGACCCTGCACACTTTCTCACTGCTAAACAGTACTAAAGCGCTCATGCTCTCTCCTTTAACCATGGTGAAATTACCTTACGCCCAATTAGCACACTTAGGGGTTCATTATGACCTTGGAGGTCCTGCACCACCATGCCGGTGGCCAGACCGCCAACAGTGTGGCGGTGCAGACCGCCAAATTTTTACAATTGCAGTGAACTGGCTGTGTTGCAGCCAGTTCACCACCTGTACTGCCAGGGTGGTAGGACCGACCGGCCGAAGGTAGATCACTTTCAATCCGGCAGTCCACCTAACACCGCCTGTGGTATTTTGTGCATCCTTACTGCCAGGGATTCCGTGGCAGCAGTCCTGCCACGGAATCCCTGGCAGTAACGATACTGGCGACAGGAATGCTCATTCCTGTTGCCACTGCAGGACTCCCCACCCTCCTCCATGTAGGACTCTCCCAACTACCCCATCTGAAGTTCCCCACCCCCACAAGCCGTGACACCCCCACCCCGATCCCCATTCCAAACCCCCCACTCCTCCCCGTACCCCCACGCAGGCATACATCACACATACATACATACATACATGCACACATACATGCACACTCATTCACACACACAGGCACACACTGCCACAGCACCCCGCATACACGCATTCACACATGCAAACATACACTTACTTACACATGCTCACAAACACCCCCCACCCCCTCCATTCACATAAACACACACCCTCATTCACGCACACAACACTCAACACCCCTCCTCCACCTCCCCTCCTTGTTGGTCGATCACCTTGCCTGGTGGTCATCCGGGAGGGAACGGAGTCCATGGCGCTTGCTCTGCCGCCAGCACCCCAGCAACACAACACCACCACGCCTACTACTAAGTCATAATAGTCGTGGCGGTGTTGTGTTGACGTGGCGGTGCCAGAGGAGCAACCTCCACTGCACCACCAACCGCCAGTATGGCTGATGGCAGCTCTCCACCCAAATTATGGCAGAGAGCCGCCAGCAGTCATAATGTGGTGGTCGGATGACCGCCATCACTGGTGGTCTTGTTGCTGGCGGGACTTCGGTGGTGCCTGTAGCTTGTATTCTGGCTCACATGACTAAGGCCCTGATTTAGAACTCGGCATACAGATTACTCCATCACAACGGTGACAGATATCCCATCTGCTGAAATCTAAATACCGTAGGACATAATGGGATTTAGATTTCGGCGTACGGGATATCGTCACCGTTGTGATGGAGCTACCTGTCCGCTGAGTTCTAAATCAGGCCCTGAGTGTAGCTAACAGTTGGTCTTTGTGAATTACTCCAAGGCAATCAGAAAAAGGGGGAATAGGTGTTGCCAGGATGGGCCATCTTTGACTTGATGAGGAGAGGAGCTGTCACAACCAGGATTTAAGGTACTTTGTTCAGCGAACATAACTTGGTCCCTGTATCCTGCCTGCAGTTGGCCAGAAATTGTGACATTGTCCCAGTCCAGCGCGACTCAATATCCACAGTTTGCAATTTGTGCTTCTAAGCACTATTTTCACTTAAACCTTTAAAGCTGCATATCTCTGGTCATACTGATTCAATGTTGTTGTTTTGTGTCAAATTATTGTACTCAAATATTCTCAAATTTTACTCGTTTTTTCCAAATTGGTGTGGGATTGTCCTTGCATTATGACTATGTTGTGCCATTCTACCAGAGAGATAAGCACAGTTTAATTTGGGGTTTGCTTGTGACTTCAACCTGACTGGAATAGGGTGTCACCCTCCCAACCAGTAACCCAGTTTCCTACAATGCCTACTAGTGCGGACGACATGTGACTCCAACACCTTATAGTCCTCATAGTTTTATGTAACATTTCCTGTGCACTGATTTATGCAGATATGATTTGGTGTCTGTATAATGTATGTGTAATGTAAATGCTCTAAACACCCTACACTGTTATGGGTATCTCTATGAAACAAATAAAGCACATGTGAGAGAGGGGCTATGACAAGGTGAGGGGCATTGTTGGAGGGTAGAAGTGATGAAAACCATAGAGAAGGAGGTCATGGAGGGTGTCAGCAAAGATGGTCGCCCTGGGCACCAGCAGCTCTTAAAGCAGGCATAGCACCCTGCTAATGCTGTGGTGAACAGTCTGTGTGTTAAGGGAAGGATTTTCAGAGAAGCAGGCAAGGAGGCAACAAGTAAGTTGCAGCATGGATGATAGATGTCCTGCTGTAAGTTCTGCTGCATCAAATGGCTTAGGGGAGGCTGAGGACAGTAGGCCAAACAAATTGTATTTTCTACTAGCAGGACCTGCAGGTTACACGTTAATGCTGAGTTTGATTTGCAGGCCGACACTGACTGAGAAGTGCTACTGCCAATCATGTGCAACTCATGCTTATCGTGTTGGTTATGAGAGGAATGGGATGTGGAGACTTATGAATTTAAAAGCAAAAGTTGGCTTTATTTTTGTTTCTCCTGCCCAAAAGTTCCTCCACCCCAAAGCAAGTCAACTGGAAGCAAAAAATAGCCCAATTTATTTTTCATAATCTCTCCTGCTTCCAAATGTTGTAGTGTTTGGGATTCCTATACAGACTGACATGTTGAACAGACACACTGTAGTTTAAAGAATTTTTACTTACCAGAGTTATCCACGTTTGACAGGACATATAATAATGTTTCCTTCTGCACTCTAGTTGTAACACATTGAAAATACTTCCAAGAAGGCTGAATAGCTTAATAGAGAAAAACAGTGTTTGCTTCAAAGGAACACAGTTTAGTTGTCCTTTGTTTATATTTTGTTAGTTCAGAAGAAACTGCTCAGTGTTTGCACACTCTCATAATCCAAGATTATTTCAGAGGTTCATATGCAGTTTGCATTGTGTAAGGGGACAAATCCCTTAGCCTTGGTGTTGAAAATGAAGTTACTCATTGAAGGGCATGAAACCCTACTGAAGCAGGAACCACAATCTGTGCCAGGGCCGAGTGGGCCGTATATAGGGAGCAGGTTAATCCTGCTAAACGAGTTACTCTTAAAGTCCAGCACAAAGAGTTCTTTTCGAGGTGGAAGGGGCCGTGAGCAACAGGGAGAGCATCATGGATGGTTGACAAAGTAGAGTGAAGAGCAGGCCGGATATCGCTGATGGTCATCTCTGTAGCTGGGAAGATCCTATTGGGCATTAAAGGCGGTTGTTGCTGGAGCTTTGCATTGGCAGTCAACGCAAACTGTTGATGCTGTAGAGCAAACTGTAGATATTGCGTTGCCAGGCATCGCTGGTGGTCACTGTGGTGCAAACAGTCAGGTTTACCGGAATGTTGCATTGGCAGGCAGCGGGGGCTGCACAAGCTTGACTAGAATGGGCCCTTTTGTGTTTGTGAAGAGCCCAAAACTTCTGGAGAGCTCAATTGAGGCTACCCCAAGGGTTCAATGCCTGAGAGCACTACCTGGAGGTCAGGAACTCACTTCAGTAGCTGCAGGCAGGGCTCAGGCAGGACCAGTTGCAGGCCAAGTTGCAGGTCTAGTCAGCAGGTCAGCTAGGCAGTTGCAGGGAGCCACTGGAACCTTTTATGTCACTGAAGCTCAGAACAGGAGTTCAGCTGGCTGACCCTTGGAGTCACATCAGCCTGGGATGAAGGACTCAGATCCAGTCTACCTTTTCAACAATCAGGGCAGCAGGCACCTGAGCAACAGAAGCACAGCAGCAGAGTGGTAGCCCTTTTGGCAGCAAAGCAGCACAGCAGTCCTTCTTCTGTAGTATCCACAGTTCCTGGAGTATACGGAGCAGTCAGGTTTGATGGTCTGATATTTGCACCTGGTGCCCACTTTGAAGTAAGGGAAGTTTCTAGAGAATTCCATTTGAAGTCCTTGAAGTTTCCGGCCTTCCCTGCCCTGGCTCTGAGCTGCATGAACACCTGAGTGGTGACAAGTGATTTGTGTGAAGGCATGGCAGACCCTTTTCAGTTGCAAGTCGGGCTGTGCCCAGCTTTGTGCTCCCATCCTGCCTGTTGATGGCCCATCCAGGTACATCTAATCCCTCTATTGTGTGGCTGTCTGTGAGGAATGAACAAAGTCCAACTGTCAACTACATCGAGCCATGTGGCCGAGGTTACAAGCACCAGATACGGCAAGAAAATGGCAATTTTCTTGAAGTGGCATTTTCAAAATTGTAACTTAAATTCCGACTTTACCACTAAAGATAAATTGTATTTACAATTTCTCAGACACCAAACATAAACTGTTTACCTGTTTTCCCAGTCAAATGTTAGCACTTATTATATGTATTAAGGCAACCCAATGTTATCCTATCATGGAGGTAGGCCTTGGAGTAGTGAAAAATGAATGTAAGAGATTTTTACTACCAGGACATGTAAAACTTAAAAGTGCATGCCCAACTTTCTTAAATACACTGCAGCCTGCCTTATGGGCTGTGTGGGGCCTACTGAGGGGGTGATTTGTATGTATTAAAAAGGAAGGTTTAGGCTTGGCAAAAGATTTACTCTGACAGGTCAAAAGGACAGTTTAAAACTGCCCACAGAGGCTGCAATGGCAGTCTTGAGACATGTTTTACAGGGCTAATTAATTGGGTGATGCAGTCAAGCTGCATGTTCACTAATAACATTCAATTTACAGGTCCTGGGTACGTGTAGTACCACTTTACTAGGGTCTTACGAGTAAATTAAATGTGCCATTTGGGTGTAAGCCAATGTTATCATGTTTAAAGTAGGGAGCACACACACTTTAGCACTAGTTAGCAGTGGTAAAGTGCACAGAGTCCTAAAGCTAAGAAAACAAGATGAGCAAAAATGGAGGAGGAAGGCAAAACATTTGGGGGAAGAGCTCCCAAAAGGCTGACAGGTATAACACGTCCCTCCTCCTCAAAGTGCGGAGAACTAAGGTGGAAAAACTTGAAGAGACCGTCAGCACTGGTGTGCTCTGACCCAGGATGGTGTTCTACCACAAAGTCCATTCCCTGTTAGAAGATGCAACACCTCAACAGCTTGGGAGTCTCACCTCTCATTTACATGAGCCATCTGAAGAAAATGTGGTCTGTTTGAACCCAGAAGTGAGTCCCAAACAGGTCTGGCCTCAGCTTCTTAATTGCCCTTACCACAGCAAAGGCTTCAAGCTCAATAACTCTCCACCTGTGTTCCCGGGATGTAACCTCCTGCTAATGAAGCCTACAGGTTGGTCTAGGCCCTCCTTATTTAAGAGTGCTAAAACAACTCCTACGCCATGCTCTCAAGCATCCAGCTGCACAATACACAAGAATTTCCTTGAGTACAGGCTCTGTGTACATGGTTTTCTTGAGATTCAGTCAAAGGCTTTCTAACAGGCCTCTGTCCAAATCAACTTTGTGGGCTGCTTCTTCAAAATCAGCATAGTTAAAGGAGCAAAGGTGATGCAATAACCCTTAATAAACTTCCTGTAACATCCAGTGAGACTCAGAAAGGCCCTCACTTCAGTCAGTGATTTTGGGACGGTGGGGGCATTGCCAGGATAGTCTCAATCTTAGTTTGGAGGGGTTGCACCTTGCCCCTAGCCACCATTTGGACCAAATATACTAGGGTACAATGCCCTAATTGGCACGTACTGTTCTTGATTGTCAGGCCCACCTGCTGTAGGTCCTGAAACACCTATGTTCCTCCCAGGTGGAGCTGAAGACAGCTAGTTCACCCCAGTAGGCAGCACAGAATGCTTACTTCCCAGTCAGGACCTGTTCACCAACCCCTGAAAGGTAGCAGGGGCATTCCTTAAGCCAAAGGGCATCAGCCGGAACTGGAAGTGGCCCTCCATTGTTGAGGATGCTGGCCTCTTTTCTTTTTTCCCCCATCAGCCCTCAGTGAGAGCAATCTGCCAGTACCCTGATGTTAGATTAAAGGTACTGAGGAACTTGGCAGTGCCTGGCCTGTCAATGAGCTCATCAGCTCGAGGGATGGAGTGAGTGTTAGTTTTAGTAACGGAATTGAGTCCTCTGTAGTCCATATAGGACCACCAGGGGCAGCCTTTAGTACCAGCACAATGGGGCTGGACCAGGGATTGTTGGAGGGCTCAACCACCCCAAAGGCCAACATCTCTGAGAGTTCCTCTTTGATACTGGCTCCCACCTTGTCAGAGGACCTTTAACTTTTGTTGTTAACAGGCTACTCTCGCCCGTATCTATGTTGTGGGTACACAATGCATAATCCCAGGGTGAGGGACAACAGAGAAAAAAACTGTCCCAGCAACTTGTGACAGTCACCCTGCTGTTCTGGGGTCAGAGTAGGGGAGAGGTTAATACCCTCTTCTGACCCATCATGCTCCTTGGAAGACAGGTGGCCAAGGAGAGGTTCACTCTCCTCTTCCACTCTGTCATTTGTCACCAAAAGCATGGCAACTTTGGACTGTTCAAAGTGGAGTTTGAGGCTGTTTATGTGGAGCACCCATAAGGGGTTTCTAGGAGTCTTGGAATCCATCAGGTATGGGGCATCACTCTTCTGCTCCTTCACCTTGTATGAGCCTCTCCAACAATCTTGGGCTCTACAGGCTCCATTACCCACTCCTTCTGGCCAGGCTGAAACTCCACCAAAGTGGCCTTCTGGTCGTACCTGAGTTTTGTATTCTTGACTGGCTTCAAGATTATCTTTCACCTTTTTCCTGAAGCGCTGCATCTGGTTGTATTTCACCACAACCTGAGGAGGTTTCCTGGGAGCTTGGTTCCACCCCTCTCTCACAAGGCTGAGAGGTCTCCGAGCAGGATGTCCATAGGGGCTAAACCCAACCCCCTTCTGTTGCACCTCCCTGTAGGTGGATAGCAGGCATGGCAATAGGAACTCCCACTTCCACCTCATGGGTTCCAGTAGGCCCATTATAGTACCCTTTAGGGTCTTGTTGAATCTCTCAACAAGCCTATTGGTTTGAGTGTGATGTGATGTGGAGAACTTGTAGGTTACCCCATACTCATCCCAAATGGACATGTACATTGACATGAAGTTAGTACCTCTGTGAGACACTACTTCCTTGGGGAATCCCATGCGAGTAAAAATCCTGATTAGGAGCCTAGCCACTGTAGGGGCATTCACCAACCTCAGAGGGATGGCCTCTGGGTACCGTGTGGCGTGGGCCACCCAGACCTGGAAGAACCTGTTGCCCAGGCATGTCTTAGGTCCAAGGGACCAACAATGTTGATGTCAGCCCTCTCAAAGAGAGTGCCAATGACAGGCAAAGGAGTCAGGGTAGCCTTAAGCTTTTTCCCTGCTTTCTCGCAGGCCTGGCAGATTGGGCTGGACCTGCAGAACATGTCTGAGGCTGTCTTTATCCAGGACCAATAGAAGTGGTGGACAAGCCTGACAAAGATCTTGTTCTGCCCCAGATATCTTGCCAGTGTTATATCATGAGCCAAACCTAGTAGGAAGGCCCTTGTAACACATAAGGACCACCAGCACACGGATTGTCCCAGATACAGGAACGTTAGGCTCACTGTATAGGAGGTCATTCTCTCAAGAGAGAAGATGATCTCCAGTGGTATGACCTGCTGCCTGGGTCTCAGCTAGCTGCCTCAAGCCCTCTAGAGTTGGGCGCTCCTTCTGCTCTTTGCAGAATGCCTCCCAGCTGGGCCCTCCATCATTTGAAACCAAGCAAGCTCAGACAGTTCTCCCAAGGTGGCAGTATCCTTCTTGGTAGGCTCAGGGGTGGCATTCTTAGATACCCTATCACTTAGGACCGGAGGAAACTTCAAGAGCTGGTTTCCTATACCCCTTGACTTTCTGCTTCTTGGCAGCTGCCTGGGCCTTTTTCCCAGGCTTCCGGCTCCTTTGACTCCCCTCTTGGGCAGCCATGGATCATGTGGTCATGAAGAACCACTCAGGCAAGCCCAACAACTGGAACCTAAGCTCCACTTCCCTCCAGACAGTGTACTCTAGGCCGTTGCCTAACAGACAATACACAAGCATGGCTCACAGCTACGTGTAGAGAACCTGAGACCCTCCCATGCAAAGGGAAACAGAGCCACTGGGTTGTGGCTTTAATGGTTGTCTGTGACAATGACCTGGTGGAATGTATTAGGAATGACCTGCTCTGAGGACATTAGATGATACCTTGCAGCAGTCATACTTGCTATCACTCAGTTCTTTAAAAAAAATGGGGATCAAGGTGAATTGAAACCGCACCTTCTTCCTTTATTATATATATGCAATTTATGGCACTTTTCGATGCACGGGTCGTGAGGGCCAACCCCATAGACCTCAAATAGCCATGGGCTCATAACATTGAAAAGGAGACCCAGCACATCGAAGTGTCCATTGATATCCACAAAATTATGACATTTCTTCAAAAATCACATAATACAATAGAGTTCTTATTAAAACTTTTTGAAAAGTTTTCATTGTCAGGAGATCGGATGGCGTTCTGCCTTGGAGCACGTTACATACTGCAATTATAAGCCCGTTTGGACGAAACGCATTGGCTATGATGGATTAGATATTGTCATAGTGGATAAATAAAGAACAAAAAGTTTTAATAAGAACTCTATTGAATTATGTGATTTTTGAAGAAATGTGATAATTTTGTGGATATCAATGGACACTTCGATGTGCTGGGTCTTCTTTTCATTGCTATCACTCAGTCTCCACCCTTTGCCCGTTGATCAATCAGTCAATCAATCAGGGTTCTTATAAAGCACAACTACTCACCCTTGAGGGTCTCAAAGCGCTGGGGTAAGGGTGGCAGATATGTGGATTAGTTGAAGAGCCAGGTCTTGAGGTCCTTCCTGAATTGTGGCAGCAATGGTGATTGCCTGAGGTGCAGAGGCAGGGAGTTCCAGGTCTTCACAGTGAGGTAGGAAAAGGATCTTCCTCCAGCTGTGGTCTTGCAGATCCGTGGGATGGTTGCCAGTGTCAGTCGGGCGGAGCAGAGATGTCTGGTGGGAGTGTAGAAGGGGGCGCTGTGGTTAAGGTATGCAGGCTCAGCATTGTGGAGGGCTTTATAGGCGTGTGTGTGGAGCTTGAAGGTAATTCTTTTGTTGATAGGTAGCCAGTGAATGTTTCTCAGGTGGCCGGTGATGTGGTTGCATCATGGAATGTTCAGGATGAGTCTGGCAGAGACGCTCTGGATATTCTGTAGTTTCTTTAGGAGTTTCACAGTGAAACCGGCATGGAGTGTGTTGCTTTAGTCGAGTCTGCTGCTGACAAGCTCATGGGTGACTGTTTTCCTGGATTCGGTGGGGATCCACTTGAAGATCTTCCGAAGCAGGCAAAGTGTATGGAAGCAGGTGGACAAAATGGCATTGATCTGGTGGTTCATTGAGAATGAGCAGTCCAGGATGGTGCTGAGGTTTTGTGCATGGTCTGTTGGTGTGGTGGGGAGGTTCCGAGCCACCAAGAGTCACCCCCGGTAGAGGGAGTGAGGCCCAGGATAAGGACTTCGGTCTTGTCTGAGTTAAGCTTGAGAAATGTCTGCTGTCGCTGTGTTGGGTTTGGCTAATTCTTTAACTACGGTGAAGGGCTCTTTACTGCTGTGGGCATTGGTGTTGATGTGTTCCTCTATGGCTGCTTTCTTGTTCCTCTGATGAGGTGGTGGTTTGTGGTGAAAGCGGTTTTGAAGGCTGCGTGGTCTGCCACAGTTTGCTGCTCCTCCATCTTTTCTCGAGCTGTCTGCAGGTGTGCTTGAATGCTTGGAGGGCGGGGAGAACCAGCTGGCTTTCTTTGAGGAATGCTTGTCTGAGGGCTTTCTGAGGGGAGCTAGTGTGTTGGAGGAGTGAAATATCCAGTGGTGGAGTTTCTCCAGGAAGGTGGTGGTTGGGTTTTGCTGAGGTAGGTGGTGAGCTGGTCTTCAGTGACCTGTACCAGCTTCTGTAAGGATCGTGGTGGGTGTGGTGGTATACAGTGAGTTTGGTGAAAGAGAAGAGGACAATTGGTGGTCGGTCCAGTGTAACGTGGAGGTGTGGCTGACAGAGATGTTGTTGCTTGCAGAAAAGATGGGGTTGGGAGTGTGTCCTGCTGAGTGGGTTGGAGTTGTAACCAGTTGTTTGAGACCGATGATGGTGAGGTTCTCCAGTAGGGATGAGGTGTTGTGGTCGTCGAGGTTGTCCAGGTGGTAGTTGAGGTTGCCAAGGAGGATGTAGTCCATTGAGGTGAGAGCGTGGTGGGCAATGAAGTTGACTATGGTTTCGCCGAAGGGGAGGCAGGGCCTGCTGGATCTGTACATGAAGGTGCCACAGAGGGTGGTGTTTGGGTTTGTCTGGATCTGGAAGTTGAGGTGTTCCATGTCAGGTGAGAAGTCGTCAGAGCTAGTTGTGAGCTGGAGGCTGTTTTTGTGTATGATGGCAATGCCTCCTCCTGCTCGGTTGATGGGGTACTTGTAGAAGAATTTGTAGTAGTCGGGGATGGTGGTTGCGCTGTCCAGGGCTGAGGTGGAGTTCAACCATGTTTCCATAAAGAAGGCGATGTTCGAGGATATGCAGTCAAGCAGGTCCCAGATCTCCACGGTGTGTCTTTTGAGGGAGCGGGTGTTGAGTAGGATGCATCTCAGGTGATCAGGTCCAGTTCTTGAAGGTCGTACGGTGGGTGGGTCTGGCGTGCGGTAAGACGAGAAGGCGCAGTTGCGCCAGGTGAACGGGCCTTGGGTGTTTATTGGGGATGCGAGGTGGCAGGCAGTGGATTGCCTGGGACTGAGTGCATTGAGGGTGCTGGAGTTGTACCGTTGGATAATCCAAGAAGGGTTCATGGCGATGGGTGTGGTCCAGGCACAGACGGACACAGTTGGGCTTGCCTTTGGTGCGCTTTTGGTGCGCCAGCAGCGCGGCCGTGCAGCAGCCACCTTCAAGTAGTGTTGGGTAGGGCTGACAGCTGTGAGGCAGGAAGCGGAAAAACGGCGCTTGAAGGGGGCGGGCCACGGGGAATGAGCAGCAGCAAGGGCATGAAGAAAAAAGCAGGTGCAAAAAAAGAGGAGAAATTAGATAAAGTGAAAGAAAGCAGTAGTAGAGGAAAAGGTGGAAAAAAGAGTAGAGGAGCAAGAAAGCAGAAAGCAGAAAAGACAGAGAGCATAGAGCAGCAGCAGAGCGGAGATGCTCTCCACTGGACCACCAGGGATGAGGCGTAGGCTTGTGCCTGCGGGTGGAGGATGGCCTCAAACTAAGGACCTGAAAGGGTCATGGGGCAACAGCTACCAGGCGGAGCTGTGCTGTGAGGGAAGCACCTTACTGACAAGGTCAGTAAGAGCGCTCCTACTGATGGTGACCCACTGCCTATACTTAGAAGTATTTGAAGACATATGGGTTTTGGGCACCATTTCTGTTTCCTCTAGGGACATTGAGGTAACCTCTGCTCTCTCCCTGAAGCTAAATAGGGCCGCCTTCTCCCCAAGCACTACACTCACCAACCCAGTTGACTGCCCACCAGTGGGGCGGAGGGTTGTGTCCTCTTGAGACATTTGGGGGGTGATTCTGATTCTGGCGGGCGGCGGAGGCCGCCCGCCAGAATTCCGCCCCCATTATACCGCTCCGCGGTCAGAAGACCGCGGAGGGTATTATGAGTTTTTCCCTGGGCTGGCGGGCGGTCTCCAAAAGACCGCCCGCCAGCCCAGGGAAAAACTCCCTTCCCACGAGGATGCCGGCTCGTAATCGAGCCGGCGGAGTGGGAAGGTGCGACGGGTGCAGTGGCACCCGTCGCGTATTTCAGTGTCTGCAAGGCAGACACTGAAATACTTTGCGGGGCCCTCTTACGGGGGCCCCTGCCGTGCCCATGCCATTGGCATGGGCACGGCAGGGGCCCCCAGGGGCCCCGCGACCCCCCCTACCGCCATCCTGTTCATGGCGGCTTTCCCGCCATGAACAGGATGGCGGTAGGGGGGTCAGAATCCTCATGGCGGTGGAGCGCGCTCCGCCGCCATGAAGGATTCCCCCGAGCAGCGGTAAGTCGGCGGGAGCCCGCCGACTTGCCGCTTCTGACCGCGGCTGAACCGCCGCGGTCAGAATGCTCGTGGGAGCACCGCCAGCCTGTTGGCGGTGCTCCCGTGGTCAGTGGCCCTGGCGGCCACCGGCCGCCAGGGTCAGAATGACCCCCTTGGTGTCTTCTTAGGGTTGCCTATACTTGGAGCACTCAGCACACTGTGGGACAAACCTCCCTGTCTTATGCTCAGGTTGGGACTGGTCACTATGGCACCCTTGGAAATAATTTGGAGGCCCTTTAGAGAACTCCTTATTTTTGAGTTTTTCTCTCCCACCCTTTCTTCTGATGGGACACCAGACCATTCTCCTGGTGATCCCCCCAGACACCTGTTTGGATACTTGGGTGCTGACCAAGAGGTCCACCTCCCTATCAAGCTCCCTGTGGTCAGTGAGCTTGCTATAAATTAGGTGCTGGTGCAGCTCTGTAAAACAAATATTGAACATGTGTTCTTTAGTATCAGATTAATCAACCCCATAAAATCCTCAACTTTGTTGCCCGCACCCAAAGTTTCAGTGCCTTGCTGGTATAATCAGGGAAATCAACCCAAGACTGGTTCTGCATCTTCTGGCTATACCTGGACCTAATGCGGTACTTCTGTGGGGTGAGTCTAAACTTGGTGACAAGGATAGTTTTCATTGGGATGTACTGCATCTGGTCCCCCACCGCTAGCATAAGCATGGTATCCCTCCCCACGGGAGGCATGTGTTTCCAGAGTGAGCCACCCCTGCCCAAACGTTCTCCTTAAAGACCCTGTGCATCTTAAAGGCCTCCTCACAGGCAGAAGACCACTTGTCTATGACATTCCCTCTCACATAGTTGGACACCATATCTTTAGGTATGTGAACTTCCTTCTCCCCCTCAGACACTGTGGGTATGCTGCCACCATTACTGCTGGAATCGGCCTGCTTCGCTCTGATTAAGCTCATGGGCTATTCTCCTCTCCCCCATGGCCAGATTATTTTTTTCCAGGGCTAGCTCTTTGTCCATCTTGAGCTTGGCCATCTGCAGCTGAAATTCCCCCTATGCCTTCCTGTCCCTGGCTCCTCGGGGGACAAGCCATGTGAAGATACACTGCTTCCCACTCTGGCAGGGAGTGCCAACTCAGCAGGTGATCATTCTCTTCTGCTGGATGCTGCATCTCAGGGTTGGTATCCAGGCCCTGTTTCTGCTAATCCATATCATCCTCCTCCTTCCTCTGCTCCTGTCAACAACTGGTAGACCTCCGTCCAGGCCCTCTGAGCTTTCAGAAGCTCCAACTTCTTGGTGCTGTTTTTGGTTTGCTGTCCCATTTCCTTACAGAACTGTTTGAGCTCAACAACAGTGTTTATTTCCAAGTTGACCAGCTCAAATTCTATTACTGTGGGTATGGTGAAAGACAGTCAGGTACAATGAGAGTAGATTTGGAAATAGCAAAAGAGCCAATTACAGAGAATTTAAAAACTCAAATTGGAATCAACTTATTTAGCTGGCATTTTAGTGTGACACAAAAACACTGTATGGCACTGCATAAACACAAGTACAAATCTCACCACTGAATATCATTGTTGATAATTAGGTTACTGGTTGAGGTGGCGAAACCTTTCTCAAGTAGCAACCACAATCTCTGTCAGGGTGAAACACAAGCAAACCCCAAATTAAACTGTGTTTAACCCTCTAGTTGCCACAAAAGCAGTCAGACTTAACCTAGAGGCAATGTGTAAAGTATTTATGCAGCACTTCAAACAGCAACAAAGTGAAAACAAAACACAAGTAAAATCCCACACCAATTTAGGAAAATAGAGTTACATTTAATAAGCTATTTGACACCAAACAACCATCCAACCAGTAGAAAAAGAGATATGTAATTTTAAAGATTTCATATCGGTAAAGGACCTAAATGTACAAAGCACCCCTTGTGGTCGTGCGAGATAGGGTGAAAGTCACAAGTTCAGAACAACTGCGATAGAGCGTGGATCAGATACAGGGACTAGGTTAGTCATGCTGAAAGAGTTACCCTTAAAGTCCAGTATGAACAGTTCCATTCACGGTGGAAAGGGCAATGTGGACAAGGGAGATCATCATGGATGACTGTTTAAGTAGCACAAAGAGCAGATTGGGCATCGTAGATGGTTGTCACTGTAACATGAAGATACTGTCAGGCGTCACAGACGGTTGTTGCAGGAGCTTTGCTTTGGAAGACAGCACAAGCTATCAGTGCTGTAGTGCGATGTGCAGATCTCAATTTGCCAGGCATCGGTGGTGGTTGCTGTTGAGTGAAGTGTGCGGTTCACCAGAACTTTGAGTTGACAGGTGAGGTCGGCTGCAAGATCTTTGTGCAAACGGGCCCGTTCGCTTACAGCTCAAACCCTTAGGAGGGCTTAACTAAGGCCACATCAAGGGCCTAGGACCTGAGTGGCACCATTTAGGGGTAATAACTGACTCCCGTAGAGGCCAGCAGGGCTCAGGCAGGTCCAGTTGCAGGTCCAGACAGCAGGTCACCTGGGCAATTGCGGAGAGCCTCTGGAGCCTGTTCTGTTCCTGTAACTCAGAATAGGAGGTCATACATATAAGTCAGTGGTTCCCAACATTTTGACTTCTGTGGACCCCCACTTTATCAGAACTAGAACCCGGGGACCCCCACTGAATCATTATTGGAATCTGGTGATCCCCCCTAATGAGCCTTTACTGAATGCTAGGAACCTAGGGCCAGATGTAGCAAAGTATTTGCACGTCGCAAACGGCGAAAATCGCCGTTTGCGAGGTGCAAATGCCTCTTTGCTATGCAGAAATGCATATTGCGAGTCGGTACCGACTCGCAATATGCATTTCCGACTCGCAAATAGGAAGGGGTGTTCCCTTCCTATTTGCGAGTCTGAGTGGTATGCAATACCATTTGCGACCGCATACGCGGTCGCAAATGGCATCGCAGTTACCATCCACTTCAAGTGGATGGTAACCCACTCGCAAATTGGAAGGGGTCCCCATGGGACCCCTTCCAGTTTGTGACTGGACCCACAAATATTTTTTCAGGGCAGGGAGTGGTCCAAGGGACCACTCCCTGCCCTGAAAAAATACCGAAACTAAAGGTTTCGTTTTTTTTTTAAAGTGCAGCTCGTTTTCAACGGGCTACACTTAAAAAAAAAAAAAACTGCTTTATTTAAAAGCAGTCACGAACATGGAGGTCTGCTGACGACAGCAGGCCTCCATGTTTGCGAGTGCCTATACTCGCTATGGGGCCGCAATTTGCGACCCACCTCATGAATATTCATGAGGTGGGTCATTGCGACCCCATAGCGAGTTGCAGTCGGTGTCTGAGACACCGTACTGCATACCAATTTGCGAGGTGCAAAGTGCGAGTCGCATGGACTCGCACTTTGCACCTCGCAAATTTTAAATTTGCTACATCTGGCCCCTAATCTGTTAATATTATTACATTTTCTAAGCAGTCACAGACCCCCTGAGGAGGCTTCTTGGACCCCAGGGGTCGTTGGACCACAGATTGGGAACCACTGATATAAGTCATTCCTAGGGAAGGTCCTGGACAGTTCAGGGTGCAATTTATGCAAAAAGTAGAACATGTACTTTTAAGTTTTACATGTACTGGTAGTGAAAAACTCTTAAATGTCTTTTTAGCCGGTGCAAGGCCTATCACTCGTATAGGATAATAATGTAGTTGCCTTATTACATTTTATAAGTGTAATTTCCTAATGGGAAAAGATGAGCAGTTCAAGTTTGGTGTTTTTGAGATCACAATTTAAAATTCTAACTTATGGTGAAGTTGGATTTTAATTTGCAATTCTGAAAATGCCAGTTTTAGAAAGTTGGCATTTTCTCGCCTTACCCAGTTAGTGCCTGCAACCTGTCTCTGGTCACATGACTGTCTGTAGCTGACATTTGAGCTTTGTGTATTCTTTGTGTAGGATAGGGGGAGGAGCTGGAGACTGTGTCTTACACCTGAAGAGACTGTGTCCTACCTCCACACAAAGGGATGCATAGCCCCTGTAGTTAGTCTGGAGCCAGGGAAGGCAGGATGCCTGAGGATTTCAAAGAAAAACCTCTGGAAGCTTGTCCCCCACTTCAAAGGCACAACTGGGTATGAATACTGGACCACTAACACCTGCTCTTCAGCACACTTCTGGACATGTGGATACTCTACCAGGAAGAAGGACTGCTGTGTTGCTGAAGTACTGCCACTCTGCTGAACTGCACTCTACAGGACACCTTCATTGCTGTTGTGACCTGCTGCCCTGCTGCCCTGCTGCCCTGCTGCCCTGCTGCCTGGGTGAGAAGGACTGGATCTCCGCCCCTTGAGGCCAGAACCCCAGGGTGACTCCAGGGGCTAATTCTTGGCCTCCTGACTTGAGCCTCAGGGACAGAAGGCTCCAAAAACCTTGCACCTGCACCTGAGTCTGCCATCTGTGAGTTTACCCTGCCAAGTGCTGCCACCCCAGTCCTGGGCCCTTAGAAGTGGGATTAAGGAGCTTTGCCAGCCTCTGTGGATCCAGCAAAACCAATGGATCTCCCCTCCTGTGCTTTGCAACCTCGAGCAGAACCGACTCATCCTTGCTGCTGAGTGGATTGGACCCATTGCAAAGACCTGCATCATTACCACTGCCCACATCGCCTTCAGAACCCCCACTGCGTGACACATCCTTGGTGCAGGTCCTTGCATACCTCTTCAACATAGGCCTTGATGATGACGCCACACTCCACATCACAGCCTCGAAGCTCCTCGGAATCGATGAATCAGCTGACTGCGTGACATATCCCCGACTCCGAACATCGCATTGCAGAGCCTCATCAACAGGATCTTCGAAGATGCCGAACCAGGACCTCACACTACACCCTCACAGCATTTCGGAACGGACGCATTGCTTGGGTTGTGTGATGCATCTTTGATGCAGATCCTTTCAATGCTCTGCAAATTAGGATCAAAAGTACTTTGTTCAGTGGGTCTACCTGGGTCCTGTAGCTGGCCTGCTCCATTTTGGATGGCAGGAACTTTTGACTTAGTTCCGGTCTAGCGCAACCAGATATCCCCAGTTCCCACTTTATGCCTTCTGGTGCTATTTTCACTACAATCTTTACAACTGAATATCTCCAGATCTACTGATTGGATTTTTGTCATTTTGGCCTCATTTTATTTACTAAAAACTACTTTATGTTTTACCTCTGTGGGCTCATTTTGTGATGTGTTTTTACTGTGTTACTGTTTGAAGTGTTGCACAAATACTTTACACATCACCTCTGAGTTTAGCCTGACTGCTCTGTGCCAAGCTACCGGAGGGTCAAGCACAGGTTGTTAGGGTTTGCTTGTGTCTTCACCCTGCAAAGTAATGTGGTTGGTGCTTCAGAATGGTTTCACCCCCCCCCCCACAGCCAGCAGGTGACACTCTACCCACCTTAGGCGTCTGAAATCTCTACTATGCATGGCTTTTGCCCTGTTCCAAACCCCCTGTGGCCAACTAACTGCACACAGGTGGTCAGGCCCCTGCAACACAACTAATCACACATGGGTGGGCAACTAATCACACATATGTGGTTAAGCCCCTTTTCAATGCACGGTCTTTACCCTGTGCACAACCCCTGACAGATATTCCTCTCCCTCCAGACCCTCAAGTACTCTTAGATGGCTGAATCCCTACTATAATTGGCTTTCACTCTGTTCCAAATCCTTTTTGGACAGCCAACTGCAAGTTGGGGACTAACTGCATATGTGTGGGCGAGCCCCTGCTGCACACAGCCTTTACCCTGTCACACCCCCTGACTGACAGCCCACTCCCTCCAGATACCCAAGTGCAGGTTTCACACTGTTCTGCATCTTTTGCAAACTACCAACCTCATGTGAGCACCTAGCCATGCAAAAAGGTAGGAAAGCATCGCCTGCGCAGAATCCTGGGCCTGTGCACAACACCTCAAGGAGAGTGTTCTCGCTTCAGACACTCATTCTCTCTTAGGTGGCAAAACCCCTACTTGGTACAGCTTTCACTCTGTTCCAAACCCTTTGGGTTCAACCAGCCCCCTATGCAATTAACTGCACACAAGTGTGCATGCCCCTTGTACACATGATCTGTAACCTGTCCACAACCTCTAAAGGACAGCCCTCTTCATCCCGAAACTCAAGTCTCCTTCATTGGCCAAACCCCTGCCACACACACCATGCTCCAAACCTTTTGTTGACAACTAACCCCCTTGTTGGCATCTATACTCGTATGAGTGAGGAAATTCCTCCTATGCATGGCCTTGGTCCTATACAACCCCTTACAAAAACCCACTCCCTTCAGACACTCAAGCCTTGTAAGGTTGCCAAAACCCTACTACGCACAACTTTTGCTCTTTTGCTCTGTTCCAAAACCTTTGTGAACAGCCAACCCATTGTGGGCAACTAATCACACATGGGTGGGCAAGTCCTTGTATGGTACGGTCTTTGCCCTCTGCACATCTCCTGATGGAGACTCCTCCCCCTCCAGACACTCAAGCGATCTTAGGTGGCTGAACCTATACTGTACACAGCTCTGGCCCTGTTCCAACTCATTTGCAGGCAGTCAACCCTCAGTGGGCAATTAAACGCACACAGGTGGGAAAACCCCTGTTGCACACAGTCCTCATCCTGTGCACTCCCTTCAGATACCTGAGTCCTCTTTGGTGTTTAAATCTTTTTTATGCACAGCATCCACCCTGTTCTAAACCGTTTCTGAACAGATAACTGTTTCCCACTAACCACACACAGGTGGTCAATCCCCTGCTACGCACAGCATTTACCTTTTGTACAAGCCCTCAATGAGAACCATCTTCCTCCAGACTCTCAAACACTCTAAGAAGGCCAAACCCCTACTACACATAGCTTTTGCCCTGTACCCTGACTGCAAAAGGGTGGGCAAGCCCCTGCTGCACCCGGTACTACCCCCTGTGTACAATCTCTTAAGGACAGCCTCCTCCCTCCAGACACTCAAGCCCCCTTAATTGTCCAAACCCCTAGTGCACACGACTTTTGCACTGTTGTGAACCCTGTGTGAACAGGCAACCACGCATGAGCTAACAACTGCACATCAGAGGGTAAGACTGTACACAGTCTTCTGCCTGTGCACAACCCACTAAGGACAACCCACTCCCTCTAGACACCCAAGGTCCATTAGGTGGTCATACACATGAAACACACAGCTGTCACCCTATTCTGAATAATTTCCGGACACTCAACCCTGTTAGGCAACTAACTGCACATGGATGTGCAAGCCCCTGCTGCAAATATTGTTTACCCTGTGCACAACCTTTGACAAACAACCCACTCCTTCAAGATACACAATCCCTATTAGGTGGCAAAACTCGACTTGCGCAACAGCTTTTACCCTGTTCACAACCCTTTTGTTGCGTAAACTAAGAGTCTGATTTAGCTCTACAAGGTTTACTTTCACACCCACAGGTGCCAAGGGTGAACTAAGTTCAATGCACCAACGACTGAATGTGAAAGAAGAGGTTATTGTGATTCCACATAACCCACTGAGCATACCTCCCCAGGTGGATTTGTGCTTTCTAGGTTGCTAACAGAGAGCAGTGGTATTCCAAACGATCATTCATTAATGAGTTACAAAATCAAGGATCACTAGATATGGAATATGTTTTTCAACACATTTATTTTACAATAGTTATTTTACAACTCTGGGATCTAGTGCACTTAATAGTGGCAACATCACATAAAATAAGAATTAAAACCAGCTCAGCTTAATCAATAACAGTGAAAACAGGTACAAATTGTAACATCACAATTTATAACCCTTAACAGCGTCACTGTGCTTTCTCTAAACACTATGCTAGTTCTTTCAGCTGTGGTGCGCTTACCTTGACAACAGGGTTTGTTGTCTGATTGGAATAGCTTGCCAATTTTGAGCACAAGGCCAAATGCAAGAAGACTGAATTTTTGCGAGAGCACAATCCTCTCACCAGTTAGCTAAGAAGGGAAAATGCTTTGCAGATCCTCGGAGAGTCTTCCTGGAGGCTTCTTTAGTCAAGGTGGAATCTGTTGCTCTACTTATATAGATCTGTGATCGGCCTCTGTGACCTGGGTGAAGTTTCTCTCTCTCGATATATTAAAAGCCTTTTATACCAAAGGCCACAGATCTTATCTTACATGGGAACATTTCTAGAAATTTCTGACATAAGCTATAAACTTCAGTATATTAGCTATAAGACACATTAGTATAGACTAATATTATGAAAATACATCAATTCAGACTACATTGTTTGTGTTGTTGCAATCTGACCTTGAAATATAAATAACAAGGAACTTGTCAGACGGATGTGGCATTATGTGTTTTTATCTATGTCACTGTCTGACACCTTCACAAGTTCCTAGAAAGAAATACACATTCCTTATCTAGGTCAGAGACAGACAGGCCAATGATTAGACAGACAAAAGTATGTCAATTCTGTAAAAGGCCCATAATCATTTGTATCATCTTTAGCTTATGTTTACTTTAGGCGTTTACTGTCTGACTCTGAGACTGAAATAACAGGGAACTTGCATCAGATTTATGTCATTTTAAGTGTCTGGAAAGTAATTGTTTACATGAATTGACACTTTCACAGGTTCAGTGAAAGATAATGATATACAGTTTCTGGGCCAAAGGTAAACAAGCTAGACAGGCTAACTAAACTGAAAACTGCAGCTAAAATCAAAACTGTCCCCATGTGTTGAAGAACTTAAAACTAAAATAAAGAAGCGTAAAATCCAGTGATTCAAATCGATAAAGTAATAGAAATATGAAGAGAAAGAATCATATAATTTATGACATCCCTGAAATAATTTTTAAATCAAACATTCAATAAATAATTACTGAATGTGTTTTTGCATGATGTTGCTTATCATAACTTCATGACAAATGTATTACACAATTTCAGAATAAAAGCACAAGCCAGAAACATGCAAATGATGAAATAGCAATTCATTTGTTACATGTTTAATACCACATGTTTTCAAACTAGAATGAAAAAGGTGTCTCTGCACTGTGAGACATGATATTTACAGCACTTTCTGGACATACATCTACCTATGGGCTATAAACTACAAATGAGTGGTCAAGCACCTGTAGCACACTGGTTCCTCCCTATGCACTTACAGATATCTCTCTGTCTCCAGACACTCAAGTCAACTGCACGCACGTGATCAAGCCCTTGTGCACAGTCTTTAGCTTGTGTACAAACCCTAACAGATAGCTTACTCCCACCAGATACCAGATATGGTGGCTAAATGTTCACCATGTTCCTGACCATTTGTGGGCAGGTAAGCCCCTGTCGGCAACTAAACCCACGTGGGTTGTCAGCCCCTGCAACACATGACATTCGTTCTGTGCACAACCCCTCATGGAGAGTCATATTACTCAAAACACGAATGCTCACTTTTGTGGTCAAACCCCTACCGCACACAGCTTTCACCCTGTTCTGAACTCATTCCAGACAGCTAAACCCCTGTGGGTGCCTAACTGCGCACAGGTAAGCAAGTCTCTACTGTGCATAATCTTTTCCCTGTGCACAACGCCTTACTGTCAGCCATCCCCTCAAACACTCAGTCCCCCCTAGATAGCCAAACCCCTACTAGAGACAGCTTTCGCCCCACTCCAAACCCTTTGCGGACAGCTAACCCCATTTCTGCAACTAACTGCACATGGAAGAGCAAACCACTTCGGTGCAAGATCTCCGCCCTGTGAGCAACCCTTTGCTGACAGCCCACTCCCTCCAGACATTCAAGCCCCCTTAGGTGGCTGATCCGCTATTATGTACAGCATTCGCCCTGTTCTGAACCCTTTGAGACAGCCAATCCCCGGTGGAAACTAACCACAGCCAGAGGTGAGCAAAATACTTCTGGGCATGGTGTTTCCACTGTGCACAACTCCTCAGGAAGAGCCTAATCCCTCCAGACACTCAAGCCCACTTTGATAGCCGAAACCCTACTACACATGGCTGTTGCCCTGCTCTAAACCCATTGCAAATAGCCAACCACGTCTAGGTAACTAACTGCACACAAATGGGTAAGCCCCAGCAAAATAGGTATTTACCCTCTTCAGAAACCCTGATGGAGAATCCTCTTCCTTCAGACACTCCATCAGGCTGAACCCTTACTACGATTGTCTTTCTCCTGATTCTGAATCCTTTATGGACAACCAACCACTGCGGGGCAACTGACAACACATGGGTGGGCAAGCGTCTTCTACATGTGTTTTTTATCCTATGTACTACCTGTGACAGACAGCCCACTCCCTCCAAATACCCAAGTCCTCTTAAGTGGCTAAACCCCACTTGGCTTGTATGGCTTTCACCCTCTTCTGAACCCTTTGTGTACAGGCACCTGTGGGACAGCAACTGTAAACGGTTGGGCAAGCCCCTGCAGCACACAGTCTTCTTCCTATGCACAACCCCTTACAGCTAGCCCACTGCCTCCAGACACTCAAGCACCTTAGGAGGCTAGTATGTACAACCGTTTAGAGTGGCTAAACTGCTCTTGCACACTACTTTCACCCTGTTCCGAACCTTTTGTGGACAGGCAAACCCCTATGGGCCACTGCACACAGGTAGTCAAACTCCTGCTATGTGCAGTCTTTGCGCTATGCACAACCGTTGGTGGATGGTCCTCTCCCTCCAGGCACTCAGACACTTATAGGTGGTTGAACCTCTACTACATTGCTTTCACCCTTTTCCGAATCCCTTGAGGACAAGCAACACACTGTGGGCAATCAACCACATGTCTGGAAAGTCTCTGCTGTCTACAGTCTTTACAATGTGCACAATTCCTGATAGACAGCTCACTACCTTTAAATACTCAAGCAATTTTAGGTGGCTAAACACCTCTTATTCACTGCTATCCTGCTGTTCCATAACTTTTGTGGACCAGTAAGCTCCTGTGGGCTACCTACCAACTGCAAATGGGTTTGCTAGTCCCTTCAGCACATTGCCTTTGTCCAGTGCACAATCACGAATGGAGAGCCTTCTCACACAAAACACTCATGCCCACTTGTAGGAAAGTGCCCCTTTTGACATGGTCACCCGCACTTTTTGCCACCGGTACAGATCTTTCTTGACTGAAGGTGCACTGGAATACTACTAAAAAGGACCCCTTTACCAGTGCTCTTTACCTTAAAAAAAGTAAAAGGTCTAATTGTGTACAATTGTCACACACTTTAGTACCTCTGTAAGTCCCTAGTAGATGGTATCCCTAGTACATAGGGCCTGGGTACTAGAGAGTATCTCTAAGCTGCAGCATGTATTATGCTCCCCTAAGGGACTCCCCCTAAAAATTACACGCAACCTACCGTTGCAGACTGCTTTGCATGGTACAAGCCATGGAAAAAAACATGGTACACTCATTGTGTGCCATGTAGGCCAAGGCAGTAAACTCTGCTCTGCTGGTGGACATTTTGGAATTTGGGCACTCCCCGCTATGTGGAGTAGCATTGAGTTCCCAAATTCCACCATCTGGCGCGGAGCAGAATTCTTTCTTCCCGTTCATGTGCACGACATTTGTTTTTGATGCTCAATAGTCCAAGGCTGCTAGTGAGCAACATTTCATACCTGCTCGCTCGGCTTCCAGTCGTGACGGCCCCATTATAGTAGATTCTCTACTTGAGAAGCAGCTAAATCTGCTTGAAAATAAGTATTTAAGTGGATTTTCTTCTCCAATGAACCGTTCAAGTTTTTTTTAGTGCAAGAAGCCTTTTTTTTAACTTTTATTTCCAACAGGAAGGAAGTGCCCCAGAGACTCTAACTTCCTGTTTCTCACCCATAGCTCCTAATAGAGCTTTGTCCATCTTCTGGTCACTTTTCACTTGGATTTTGAGGTGAAAAGATCAGTCTCGTTGTCTGCTGGATATATACCTTCGGATATAAGGACTTTGCCCATATTTATGGTGGCCTAGCACCATTACAAAGCCACATTACTGTAATTGTTTTTACACTAATGTGGCGTTGGAAGGGCAAAAATGCTGTGCCATATTTACAAAGTGGCACTATGCAGGCATTACACCACTTTGTATCCCCTTGCGCCACATTATGCCTCCGCCAGGCATAATGTATGCAAGGGGGGCATTCCGGCACTAGAGGGTGCCGTGAAAATGGTGCAAAGGAATCTATGAGATTCCTTTGCACCATTTTTATCGGCATTTTTTAATGCCTGCTAAGTGCAGGTGTTAAAAAAAAGAGGCTCCCATTGTGTTCAATGGGCCTCTAGGTGCAAACTGACGGACTAGCGTAAAAATTATGACTACCGCCATGGTGCGCCGTAGGGGGTGATAAGGGGCGCAAGAAAAGTGGCGCTGAACTAGGTGCAGCACCACAATTAATAAATCTGGGCCTTTGTTTTTGAGATATTACACAAGTAAGTTAAAAAACTATTAAGGGTGTTGTTTGTTTCATATGACATGCACCATTATTTGTTGTACTTTTATTTGAACTTCAAATTTCATTTTGGTAGGTGGGCTGAAGTTTAAGTTCGGGTCTAGTTATTTTTTTCCATTTCATTTTTCACCTTTTGTAAGAGAAACATTTTGCACAGTTCAGTACCTTTTCTCCATTTTTTGTTACATTTGCAATATTCATTTATTTTACTATGTGGCCTAGTCTTCCAATGGACCATCCAGACAGTAAGCTCAGTACTAGTCATCAGTGTATGAAATCAATGATTCTGTGGTATATGTTTTTAAAACATCATTTAGGGCAGGGATGGCATTGTAAATAAATTAAAAATGTTGGCTATTGTTTGTACTTCATGTTTTTTTCTTCAAAAAGTGCATCCTTGTGGTAATATTAGATGCCATAAGAGGATGCGTTTTGTTGTAAAATTTTATAGCTCAGTTAATTTTCATTGCTGAATTAATGGCAGTGTTTTCTTTAGTGTTACCGTGCCTCCTTTGTCTGGCTAGTGTGTGTGTTTGCCATTGGCCTCTATTTGTTTTTGTTCTCCATGCCATGTGGCCAGGGGCCATCTTGTGTAGTATGTGCCCATGGGCCTGAATGTGTTCATTGTTCTCCATGCCTCCTTGATTGTTGTTATTTGACCATGTGGATGATGGGCATTCTGTGTGCTTTTGCCAAAGGCTTGAATGTGTTTTTTGTTCTCCTTCCTCGCTGTTGCTGTTTCACCATGTGGTTCGTGCCCATGTTGTGCATCCAGCCAGTGTGCTTTTGCCATAGTCTTGCATGTGTTCTTTGTTCTCCATGCCTCCTTGCTTGCTTTTGTTGTTTGACCATGTAGTCGGAGGCCAATTTGTGTTGTCAGCCAGTGTGAATTTGCCCTAGACTTGCATGTGTCTATATTTCCCATGCCTCCTTGCTCGATGTTTTTGTTTGACCATGTGGCTGGTGGCCATGTTGTGTAGCCAGCCAGTGTGCTTTTTCCATAGAGTAGCATGTGTTCTTTGCTTTCCATGCCTCCTTGCTCACTGTTGTTGTTTGACCATGTGGTCGGAGGCCAGTTTACGTAGTCAGCCAGTGTGCCTTTACCATAGGCTTGCATGTGCCTTTGTAATCCATGCCTTCATTCTCGCTGTTGTTGTTTGACCTTGTGACTGGTGGGCATTTTGTGCAGCTAGCCAGTGTGCTCTCGCCATTGGCTTGCATCTGTTCTTTGTTCTCCATGCCTCCTTGCACACTCTTGTTGTTTGATTGTGTGGCTGATAGCCATTTTGTGGATCCAGCCAGTGTGCTTTTGTCATAGGCTTCCAAGGATGTGATATCAGTTCAATAATATGCTTGAGCATCATTTTAGTATATGTATATTATGAATATGATTATGCTGAACAGTGCTTTATATTGCATGCATTTTTTTCATCTGCACATCCTTGCCTCATAATAGGTTTCTCATACTCCGGTACTAACATCAGCAATTCATAATCATATTTTATTTTTATTTTTTTATTTTAATTTGTTTTATTTGAATGTTTCTAATTTTCTTTTTTTCATTCTATTTTAATTTTAGTTTTTTGCTATTCTTTTTTTTGCATTTAGCCTCGATTCATCCACCATATGCGCACAACCACACAGCAGCATTCATTTTTTAGGTATAATTCCATTTCCACCTGGACATCCTAACTGCAATAGAGTTTATGCACTGTAGACACAACAACAATCAGCATTATTAATTTTTTTTATGATTATTCCATTTCCTGTACCGACCTCCAGAGAGGAACCTATGAGCAGCACTCCCGTATCCCCGGCACCACCGAAACCTAAGCCCAAGCCCATGTCTGTCAGCGAGGCAGCCACTGCAATCATGGAGACGCCGATGAGCAGTGATGTTGAATTGGATATGTCACTTTCACAAAGTAGTACCCAATCATTTAAAAAAACAGAGCAAAGTGGACAACAGCTGCAGCCAGCAACAGTAGATCTTCCTGAATTTGGAGCAGAACAGGAGGTTGAGCTTCCTCTCAAGCAAGAACCTCCTCTTTTAGAATCATTGGTTTCCAGATCTCTTGCAAGAAAAAGGAAGTGTACTACTCCACCATCTTCTCCAAGCACCCCTTCTGATGATGAGGATGATCTGGACATGGAATTAATCACGGCAGAATCATAGAGATGCCAGGAAAGGCCTGGGAAAACAAAAATTCCTGAAAGCCTTAGAATTAGGGAAGGAGATGATGAGAAGGATGACAACAAGCCAGTCATTGTGGAAGCTGGCACAGATGAGTCCGACAATTACCCTCCTATTCAACCTGCCACAAGGGATGTGGCACAGCTAGCATCACCAGATCCCATATTTGTAAAGCCCCATATGAGACATGCACAGACATCTACCTCAGTAGAAGTGTGCACTGCAGAGAGGCCATCAACGGCACACACATCTACCACCAGTTCTTCTTCAGGCCTTGGCATTGGCTCACTAAGAAAGTACTCCTCTCCAGTTTGGGACTTTTTTATGCTTAGCAAACAGTAGGAGAACATTGCAAAATGTTCCATTTGCCACTCAAGTGTTCGTCGAGGTAAGCCTGCTTCACATTGTGGTACTGGAACCCAAACGACCCATATGAAAAAACATCACACAATCTGGTGGGAGGAGCACCTTTACAAATTGCTGAACGTAGTTGTGGTGAAGGTGAGGAGAACCGGGAAATATCAGCTACAAGTCCAATCATGGTGGGAGGTCATGAGGAAGAAGAGAGTGATATCTTCACACAAAGCAGCCCTGTCCCCAGCAGTGCACCAGAATCACCCGCCTCAGCGACCTCAAACTGGTACAATACTCAGAGCCAGATGGAGACATCATGGCAGAAAAGTGACTGCCCCACAACACACATTGAGTCTATCAGCACCTACTTCTCGAAAATGTCGCCTGCGTCAGTGGCCTCAGAAAATAAGAAAATCCAGACTACTATTATGGGCATGTTTTGGCAGGAGGGTCCCTATGGCAACAACTATCCAACGGCATGCTTGTACAATAGGAAGCTGGCAAAAATGTTAGCTCTGGACCTTCTCCCTTTTTCTTTTGTGGAAGGAGTGGGATTTGTAGAATTTGTGGTGGCCATCTGCTTGAAAAGGAAGGTTCCAAGTTGGAACTATTTTGCCAGACTTGCTGTTATAGCACATCACGATGTACTGTAATTGGTTGGGAAAGCTTTGCAGCAAAGTGCTGTTCACGCCATCCATCTGATGACAGGCATGTGGACCAGTTGCCAGGCAACTGATTACATGTGCATCACTGCACACTGCATCTCTTTTGCATGGATAGGGCAACAGCTACCTACAGCTCTTATTCCTGATGAATGTTTTAAGAGCGTTCAGTGTCATGCAACAGTAGCCATGCATGGAGAAATCACATACAGCTGCAAACATCTTGGATGAATCTAACAGCAAGCTGTCAGAATGGCTGTGACCTAAAGATCTCCAAACTGGATTTGTTGACATGGACAAAGGCAGTACTATAGTCAAGGCCCTGGCAGACGGTGGATATTTCAGGATCCTGTGCATGGTGCATCTGCATCAACCTGGTTGTGCAAGAGTTTCTCAAAATAGAAGACATAATCAGCAACATACTGACCACCTGCAGAAGAATCTGCACTCATTTCAGCCATTCTTTTAAAGCCCGGAAGCAGTTGTAGACTATTCATTGTGTTAATGGAGTACCGGGTAAAGCCTTAATACAGGAGGTGCCAACATGTTGGAACTCGACCTATTACATGTTGCAACTTCTGTTTCAGCAGCACAGACGGATCAATGACTAAGTCATTCAAAGAGGAAGGGATGCAACTGGGAAAGCTATGACCATGGATGTGGACAAATGGGGCCTAGTGAAATATCTGACACAGATTCTACTCCCTTTTGAGGTGTTCACACGCGAAGTTAGCAAGGAGGACATTCAAGGGGCCAAGCTATCCTGTTGTTGAGCTGTTACAGGACCAGCTAAGGAAGCTGCCTGAAAGGTTAACAGTTTCAGGTGTGAACAAAAACCCAGAATCCTTCGCTTTGCTTGTAATGCAAGGCTGAAAAATCAGATCAGGTTGTCCAAAGAGTACATCTGTGCCACACTACTTGATCCGCAGTGCTTTCATTCCTTTTTCTAAAGGGAATATTTCAAAATACAAGAGGCCGAAAATTTGAGTTGCACTCCGAAGTTCTAAGGAGCCGCCTTTAACTTCCAGAAAGGGCACTCTTATCTCACAGCAACCAACGCCAGAAACAAGAACACTGGCAATAACCAGAACAGAAAAATTGACCCCACTCTCTGCATTGGCTTGGTTTCCAATGACAGGTCTTAAGCCTGGTGCAGAGGCAACGGCAAAAGAGGTCAAGCAAGTGGCAGCACCAATGACCATTTAGAGGATGTTCTAGGAGAATCTAGATGACCCAAAAGAGGTCTATGTTGATCAAGACCCATTAATCTATTGGTATGGGAAGATGCACCAATGGCTAGAGCTCAGCAGTCTGGCAATAAAGTATTTGGCTTGTCTAGTAGCCAGGGTGTCTGTAGAGAGTGTGTTCAGTGCAGCTGGTGCAGTTGTCACAGTAAGAAGGACCAGTCTTTGCCTCAAAACATGGAGAGATTAACCATATTCAAAATGAACCAACATTTCAGGCAACACATTCACACCATTCCTGAGACAGCACAGAAGAAAGAGAAGGATGATTGGTCAGAATCAAGTATGTTAGATGACCGACTTCTGCACGAAACACCTGATTCAGTATGCCACCATGGATCATTTTAATTATTTATCATTGAATTTCCGTCTTTGGCCCAAAAAAGTAGCTAGTGCATGTGGTTACCGCCGAATGACCGCCCCGCGGTCAAAAGACCGCGGCGGCCATTTCAACTTTCCCGCTGGGCCGGCGGGCAACTGCCAAAAGGCCACCCGCCGGCCCAGCAGGAAAGCCCCTGCAACGAGGAAGCCGGCTCCGAATGGAGCCGGCGGAGTTGCAGGGGTGCGACGGGTGCAGTGGCACCCGTCGCGATTTTCACTGTCTGCAAAGCAGACAGTGAAAATCTGTATGGGGCCCTGTTAGGGGGCCCCTGCACTGCCCATGCCCCCCCCAGGGGCCCCACGACACCCGTTCCCGCCATCCTGGTTCTGGCGGTGACAACCGCCAGAAACAGGCTGGCGGGAAGGGGGTCGGAATCCCCATGGCGGCGCTGCGAGCAGCGTTGCCATGGAGGATTCCCTGGGCCAGGGTTCCCCTTTTCTGACCGCGGCTTTACCGCCGTGGTCAGAATAGCCCAGGAAGCACCGCCAGCCTGTTGGCGGTGCTTCCGCTGCCCTCCGCCCTGGCGGTCACAGACCGCCAGGGTTGGAATGAGGGCCTAAGTTTGTGTCAAATTTTTGCTGCCCCACCATTTTTTGGTAACATGTATGGCTGGATTGGAGTCAGACCGGTGTGCAGTAAAGAGGCCTCCATATTGCCTTCATGACATTGGAGACAATGCCTGTCTCCCTTGCATGCCTATTCTTTTATGCCTCACTTAGCTGGGCTGCCACAGAAGATCATTGATGTTCCAGACTGCCAATACCAAATCCCAATGTGTTGCTTGCATCCTACTACCGTACTTGGATTGGAAGATGTAACTAAAAGTATGGCACAAATGAGTGATTATATATTATTGAGTTATTATGAGCGATGATTGATGATTTGTATGGTGACAGAGAGTGAGGGAGAGTGTTCAACTAATTAGTAAGCTTGATATGGATGAATTGCAATGTTTGGTGCCTGATGGGTGAACATTTATCCTGAAGGTGATTGGCCCTTTCAAACTTAGTGAAAATTTACCTGGAGGGTCTACTCCTTTTTTCTGGTTACTCAGAGACCAGTCACTTTGGTTAACTATCACAAATCTACACAAAATACTGCAATTCTGTTTCTCTGCTTGTTTTCCAACAGCAGTGCACTACAGGTCTATCTCGCTCTGGTCGGGACTGGGATGGAGTTACTCAAAGTCAGGAGGAGAATGGAAGAACTCAGGGCAGGGCTAACTCAACAGCTAGAAGAAGAAAGTTATCGACTTCAAAGGGCAACCATGATGAATACTCTGAGGCCTAGTACTCAGATATGTGTAATGGAGAGAGGTGCATTAATGTGGGAAATGCTGCTTTGTGTGTGTGCTGCACTGCTGCCAAATGTGAAACTCATCTTGTTTTTGGTCTGCCTCTGAGTCCTCTTGTTATACTCCTCATGAAGCTTACCTTCCTTCTATCCTTCTCTTTGACTCTGTAATACAGGTGCTGTTTTACAATTGACAGGCTTTCTCCTCTCCTGCACAAATAAAAGGTGAAAGCTGAGCTCAACACTCCTGCTTATCTACTGAACCAGATCAGACAGGCACCCAAGAGTGACGGACATTACTGAGGAGAACGCAGATGCACTGCCCAATTATGCAATACGGTATCATTTTTCTTCTAACAATCATATTTTTTTAGAACTGGGTGGGTTCTATTCACTCCTCCATAATTTGAACTTTTCAAACCTAGATATTTAGGTATCCAATAACTTTGTTTGTAATGCATTTAACTGAACTGTGTCATACTCATTCCTTTGTATCCTTCCACAACAGATTGATGATGATGTGCTGCTCATTTCCCTAATGATAATTGTTCTTGTGTTATGTCTGCCTTTGTCATACCTGTCCCCATATCCCTTTTCCTCATCCCCCAAGCTGTGTGTTTTAATTGAGGTGTGACTTAACTTACATCCAATGGATCACACACGTGGTGGGTGGATGTGGTTGAATGCAACACCAACTCATTGCGAAATCTTCTATTACCTGATCAATAGCCTACACCAGCCCCACTTACCCAACCACGCATCAGAATGTCATTCCTCATCATCATCATTTAGGCCTTTGTTATGAATAAATGTGTAACCTTGTCGACTAGAGAGTACAACCTTTGAGGACACTTTTTTTGACTTTAGGATTTTGTAACGTTGGTTTTCATTACATTCCTTGCTCACCATTGCTTGGAAAAATTTACGATTGCTAGTTTGTTTTATATTATTCGTTGATGTGTCCTGGTGGTAGTAGTCTGCCCTCAGTCTTTCTATAATATAAATGTATATGTATAACCCACTGTGTTTTTCTTTCAATTTAGTTGCCAGTGATGGATAATAATTTTGATAAATCCTACAGTTGGGGATCACCTAGGTGAGAATGGGACCTTGTTTGTTGTGATGCCTTCAGTGTTAGTGTACTACCTCTACCATAAAGAGGTCACCTTGGGAAACCCTCCAGTAAGGCATTGGAAGATTGACAGAAGGAGCAGCCACCAGTCATCACTTCAGTTATACAGGAAAGAGCACTATGTGGTGAAGTGAACTAGTTTAGTTAGTTCGTAGCTAACTTCCTCTGCAGATTATATGAGTAATAGTTAATCTAGGTTCCTGTAGGCAATATATGGAATTGCAGCATACCCTTCTCATGATGAATATTGTTACAAAGTGTAGTAGGACAAGGGTATAACTAACTATAACTAAATGGCATATACTTTGAGAAATAGATTAAAACGACAGGCTGCGTGAAAAGGCATCAGTGCAAAGTTACATTAAAATCTTCCTGCATAAAGTAGAATAGAAAGGTTTTCCCTTTAATGAAAGAAACATCAAAAACTAAACCCACGCTCTCCACCCACAACAGGCCCACTCCCTCCCACAACAATATATCTCTCCATTCTCAACCAATGTCCAAAATAAATATACAAAAAGTCCCAAGATGCCGTGCACAATTCCCACCCTCTCCACCTACATCAGAATGGGCTTTCCCAATGAGGGACTGCAGGTGTTGCATCTGGGCATCAAGGTGTTCCATTCTACAGCCAACGTGTGTCAGCTTGGGTAGCACTCAGGGATTGAGTAGCCAGTCTGAAGTGGGGTGGTACAGAGACAGGCAGCTCCAAGCTGACAGCAGCGCTGGCGTGGCCTGGAGGCTCAGGTGGCTGGCTGGCAGAATTGGGGCCCAGGGCAGGGAGGGGCACATGCTTCACCCACCTTGTCCACCAGCTGTTGGTAATGGGCCCAACCTCTGTCGCTGGAACCAGGCCACTATCTCCTGCCAGGTCTGGGATGGTGGTGGACCAGCAGGAGTAGCTCTATCAAGAAAGAAAAAAAAGACAAATTGTAAAGAATGCACAGTGCAAAGACTTGTTTAAAATGTTATAGTGGCATAGTATAAGTACAGTTCTGACCGTCAAGGGACATTGGAATTTTTTATGTGATTAGGAGAGTCATAGGGACATGCCTCACAGAAAAGCACTGACTGTCTGAAAGGAGGCAGCCACCAGCCATCACTTCATCAATTCAAGTAAGAGCACTATGGGACGACTAGAACTAGTTTTGTTAGTATGTTATGCTGCAGATTATATAAGTAATTGTTTATCTAGGTTTCTGTAGGCAATATAGGGAATGGCAACACACCCTTTTAATGGGGAATATAGTTACAAACCTCGTATTTAAAAAAAAGAGTGATTTTCTCCTTGTAAAGGACTTCTTTAAAAAAGTAAACCACACAGACACTTTGGCCCTCACAATGACATTGGCGGTAAGTCCCGCTTACCGCCATGCCGACTGCCGCCAAAATACTGCGACGGTATACCACTACCCATATTATGACACCCATAGCAATTCATCACTATACGGACACAAACACAAGTCTGCCAGCCCAAAGGTCAGTGATAAACTGGCGGTGCCAAAACCCACAACGTTACGCCAACAGAACTACGACCACAGCCGTATGACCCAATTCAAACTACACACACCTGACACTCATGCACACACCACACCCACACACCCACACCACTATAAAACACCCACATCCCTTTATGACTCAAAGAAATTGATAACTGAGAGAGAGAGACACACTCCAAGAGCACCCATAGAACCAGAGCTACAGAACACCATCATCCATACACCATCCACGCACCTCACAGCACACACCCAAACACATCACCCCACACACCCTCACACACACCACTCACACTACACCCATGGCACCACAAAGACACCCCAGGTTCTCTGAGGAGGAGCTTAGGGTCATGGTGGAGGAAATTATCCGGGTAGAACCACAGCTATTCGGATCACAGGTGCAGCAGACATACATTGCTAGGAAGATGGAACTTTGGGGGAGGATCGTGGACAGGGTCAGTGCTGTGGAACAAGGGATGACATCAGGAAGTGGTGGAACGACCTACGGGAGAAGGTGTGTTCCATGGTTGCAAGACACCAGATAGCTGTACAGAGGACTGGCGGTGGACCCCCACCTCCTCCCCCACAACTAACAACATGGGAGGAGCAAGTCTTGGCAATACTGCACCCTGAGGGCCTGGCAGGAGTAGCAGGAGGACTAGACTCTGGTAAGGCAAATCTTTACTACTTTCACCCAACTCCCTGCATGCCATCACATAGCCCCACCCTCACCCTTACTCCCATCATGCCACCACCTCTCACACACCCCACCATCACAAACCACCCATCCCAGTACCCAGCACTGCATGCACCACCAATGCATTGAAGCCACTCACAGACCTGCATGGACACCCATCACCACATCATGCACAATAGAGAGAGTCACCTCTCCCACAAAATAACTACTCACACAAGGCAAAGCTCACAGGGCACTCGCAACCATACAGGGCAACACACCGATGCACAAGATGCCACACGCAGAAACAATAACACTGCATTTACATCCCCACAGGTCCCACACCCAACCTCACCGGAGAGGAGGTGCTAGCAAAATCCAGTCCGCCCACAGAAGAGGCCCACAGTGATGACAGCAGCTCTGCACGCCTGGATCTGGATGACCAACCTGGCCCATCAGGGACCTCTGGACAGTCAGTTACCCAACCACAGTCCCATATCACCACAGAGCCTCCCCCCTCAGGAAACACCAGCACAGCACTCACCCAGCAGGCCCATCCCTCTGTCCCCAGGACACGTCAATCACCTGTGTGTCCACCACTACAGGGACCCCAGGCAACCCCACAAACACAGGACGATCAGAGACCTGAGGTAAGTGGAAGTGTGCACATGGTTCAGGGGACAGAGGCACACGACAACACGGAAGCTGGGAGGACTGCTGTGCGACAGGGGGAGGACAGGCCCAGGGAAACAAATCTACAGGAGGTACTCACCAACATCCTTGGAGCATACCACCATTCCCAGGAGACGATGGGCCAGATACTGGACGAGCTACAGGAGACCCAGAGGCTGCAGGAGGGTCAGTACATGGGGAAGAGGGAGGACTTGGGGGCATCCACACCACCCTGGCCACCATCGCAGGGGTGCTGACAGACATGGCCAACACCATGAGGAAGGCAGTGGCACACAAACGGGCCCCTGACACTAGCCACACCGATGAACAGCCCTCCACCTCCGCTGACACTAGTGGACAGGAGGCCCCACCACAGGAACAACAGGCCACCAGCACCCCTCCCCCTGCAGAAGGAGAACCATCCTGCAAATGGTCCCTGTGACCCAGGCAGAAGCCAGAAAACATTGCCAAGACTCTTGCCAGGAAATAAGACTCTCCTGAATGTCTACCTTGTGTCCCTCCCTGTCACCCTGTCCACCTTGAACTGCCATTGCTCCACTTCCGATGCCCCCTTGGACAATTCACCTGTGATCCACATAGAATGGACTCTATCCTGGACATTCCTCCGTCATCAACCCAACCCAGCCCATTGCAGATCCCCATTATATTTTCAGCAAGTAAATAAACACCACTATAAAAAATACAAGTATGTAGTATGTCAAATGATTTAAGTATGTATTCCTTTTACAATCTGTAGACATTGCAAGTAGACTGTACAGTAATGTATACATAGGTATGACCTGTATTGCGCTGCAGTTAATACATCAGGAGCCAGAGTAGGGCACAAATATCTGTGAATAGACATGTCACAGGGCACAGTAAGTGGTCATAGTAGTGGGAACAGCAGCCTGCCAGTGACAATTTATAACACAAAACTGCAATGGAAGATGAAGTTACAGTGTCTTACCTGTGTGTCACTGGAAGTACTGTTGAATGATAGATGTTCTGTTGTCCACATCCTCATTGTCTGCCTCCTCTTCGTCACTGTCCACAGCTCCACCGCTGCCACATGCCCATCTCCATGCTCATCCTCCTGCAGAAAAGGCACCTGGCGTCTCAAGGCAAGGTTACGCAACATGCAACATGCCACGATGATCTGGCAGCGCTTCTTGGGTGAGTTGCACAGGAACCACCTGTTAGATGGAGGCACCGAAACCTGGCCTTCAGGAGGCCAAAGGTTCGCTCTATAATTCGTCTTGTTCACCCATGTGCCTCATTTTAACGGTTCTCTGCCCTTGTTCTGGGATTCCTCACTGCGGTCAGTAGCCATGAGAGGTTTAGGTAACCAGGGTCACCTGTAAATATCGAGGGATACCTGTTAGCCCAACACTCACCCTTAGGGCCAACCCCACACCTCTATACCAAAATGCACTGGCTGGGGACCATGGGCTCACCTATTAGCCACAACCTGTGCCTCTGGAGTAGAGCCATCACATATGGGATGCTGCTATTCCTCAAGATATAGGCATCATGCACAGACCCAGGATACTTTGCATTCACGTAGGAGATGTACTGGTCGGCCAGGCACACTATCTGAACATCAGACTGAAAGCTCTTTAGATTTCTGAACACTTGTTCATTTCTCCAGGTGGGGGGACAAAGGCAATATGTGTACCATCAATTGCCCCAATAATTGCATAGAAATCAGCTTTCACTGTGGCCAAATCCTCCACCTGGGGGAAAACAATGTAGCTACGCATTTGTTTAATCAGGGCAGACAACACTCTGGTCAGCACGTTTGAGAACATTGGCTGGGACATTCCTGCTGCCATGGCCACTGTCACTTGGAAGGAGCCACTTGCCAAGAAATGGAGCACAGATAGGACTTGCACAAGAGGGGGATCCCAGTGGGATGACGGATAGCTGAGATCAGATCTGGCTCTAATTGGGCACACATCTCTTGGATTGTGGCCCTATCAAGTCTGTAGGTGAGGATAATGTGCCTGTCCTCCATTGTTGCCAAGTCCACCAGAGGCCTGTACACGGGGGATGTCTCCATCTCCTATTCATCCTCAGCAGTTGTACTCTAGGGGGCAAAACGAGGAGCATCTGGTCACTTCTAAACATTTCCTCAATGTACAATGCATTGCATGTTGTGACACAAACAGTATCTTTATTTTTATTCCCAAAATGTGCTTATGACGGCTGGGACGCAGTTAGGTGCCATGGCCTGCCCCCCACCCCCTGAAATGGTCGGACGCCTGTCCTGTGTGGAGGGACAGGTGGAAATGAGGAAATGCTGCTGACGTTGTGCGCCATTGCAGAAGGCGATCGAGTACCACGGTGCAACCGGTGGATGGGGTCCTACCCCAGTACCGATTGCTTTATGGGCCTCCAGACCAACAGGTGAGTACACTGTAGGCACGATGCATGAGGCATGAATGCATGGAGTGCTGTATGTGAGGGCCTCGTGTAAAGGGGGGGTGTTGAGGGGTTCTGGGCAGCGTGCTACATGTATGGTTGGCAATGTATGTGCGTAAGTGGATGGGAGGGATAAGGTGGGCCATGAGTGTAACAGGCCAGATGGTATGACTGATACCTTTTTTCTAGGTGTATTTCTCTGCAGGTCAGCGCCTATCAGAAAAAGGGTATATGGTGTGCCATCGCCAAGGATGTGCGGACATTGGGGGTCTACGGCAGGCGGAGCACCCACTGTCGCAACAACTTGAGACGCTGGGCAAGGAAGACAGCGGAGGCCCAGCTGGGGATGGCCTCCCAACGAGGAAGGGGTGCCCGTCGAACCGTGACCCCCCTGATGTTCCGCATACTGGCGGTGGCCTATCCGGAGATGGATGGGCGCTTGGGGGCATCACAGCAGCCACATGGGGGTGAGTACAGTTTCAAAATCTGTAAATTGCGCGTGGTGGGGTGGGTTCTGGGTCAGGAATGTGGGCCTGTGGGTTCCCCTAGGCCAGGCCCGACATTGCAGGGTAGGTTCCATGTTGGGCAGGGGCTGATGCACTCCACCCCCAAACATGCTAGTGGGCATCTACTGCTGGGCTGGGATCTGTGGATCTCAGGTATGCTGCTATTAGTGTTAGGTATTACTGTCCGTGGCCTGGTGACTAGCATTTTGAGCGGTAGTGCATCGCCTAGTGCATAGGGCTGTCCCCAGTGTGTTGTGTACGCCAACGGTGTTGTTGTTGCTGGAGTTGACCAAGTGTATCCTCTGTCTCTTCCCCCCTTTTTGTTTTGTCACCCTGTCCTTCTGTGCATTAGCATCATCTAGCGGAGGAGCTGAGGCACCAGCGACAGAGCTGCATCCCACATGGCCCTGGAGGCCGAATCCACCAACCGTGACGGCACCAGAGGGATGGAGGGTGTGGGGAGCACCACAGTGGAGACAGGAGTGGACAGTTCTGACAGTGATACCTCCTCCGATGGAAGCTCCCTGCTGGTGGCGGACAGCTCTGTACAGGTACAGCCGCCCCCGTACCAGCACCGCCCTCCCAGCAGCCCCTCAGCGAGTTTTCCGTGCCCGCTCACCCAGGAGGGTGTGCATCTCCTTTGCCCCAGGCACCTCAGGCCCTGCCCCAGTTAGCCCTGCTGCCCTGAGTGAAGAGGCTATTGACCTCCTGCGATCCATCTCTGTTGGGCAGTCAACCATAGTAAATGCCATCTAGGGCCTGGCAGGGCATTTACAACATACAAATGCATTCCTGGAGGGCATTCACTCTGGCATGGCGGCCCAAAAGAGATCATTCCAGGCTCTGGCCTCCTCCCTGATGGCCGCCATTGCCCTGCCTCTAGCTACCCCCCTCCAACTTCCTCTAGCGAGTCCCATTCCCCCGAACCCCAACCTATCCCAAGCACACAATCAGACCAGTATGCACCCAAGACAACACACAGGAGCGGCTCAGGCAAACACAAGCACCACACATCATCCCACAGGCACTCACACAAACACCATCCAGAAGCAGACACACCGACATCCACTGCCTCCACTGTGTCTCCCTCCTCCTCCTCGTCCACCTCCCTCCCAGTAGCGTCTCCACTCACGCCTGCATGCACTCCATCCTCATCCACTACCTCCATCACGCCTATCACTACACATCCCTCACTGGCAGTCACCACCCCCACATCCATGCACACATCCCCTGTGTCCTCTCCCACTGAGTCTGTGCCCCCTCCTCCCAAAGTACACAAACGCAAGCACTCAGACACCCAACAGCCATCCACCTCACAACAGCATCCAGCCCATGCACCTGCACCCAAATGCAGCAGACAGACAGCTCCTACTACCACTTCCTCTTCCTCCACTCCAAAACCTTCACCCTCTTCCCTCCCCGGTGTCCCTAAGAAGCTTTTCCTCTCCACCCTTGACCTCTTCCCTACCCCTCCCCCCAGTCCTTCACTTCGGGCCAGGGTGGTCAGAACCGAGGCCAGCAGTCCACAGCCACTGTAGTTTCGGCAGCCACTGCAGGGTGAGCGGCTCCAAGGAGACACCCATCAGCACTGGCAGTGTGCCTGTACCAGCTGCCAAGGTCAAGGCCAAAGGACAACCACTAGCTGCCAAGGGCAAGAAGGGACCACCAGCTGCCAAGGATGCACCACCAGCTGCCAAGGGCAAGAAAGGACCACCAGCTGCCAAGGATGCACCAACAGCTGCCAGGGCCAAGGATGCACCACCAGCTGCCAAGGTCAAGAAGGGACCACCAGCTGCCAAGGATGCGCCACCAGCTGCCAAGGGCAAAGGGCCTCCCCTTGCAGGCAGGAGGGACAGGAGGCCTGGTGCTGTGACAGGATCTGAGCCCCCACCACCAACCATGCCGCTTCAGCCGTACACAGCTCCAGGGGAAGTGCTAGAGCTTCCCCCCACCACTGGCAGCACCCACACCGGCACCGCCACCAGCACTGCCAGGAGCATGGCCAACGGCACCACCACCAGCACCACTGGCAGCAGCCCCAGTGGGCAGCCGTCCGAGGCTGCAGGGGAAGGGCTGGAGCCTCCCCCCACCACTGGCAGCACCAACACCAGCACCACCAGCAGCACCGCCACCTCTAGCAGCACTGCCACATGCACCACCACCAGCACCACTGGCAGCAGCTCCAGTGGGCAGCCGTTCGAGGCTGCAGGGGAAGAGCTGGAGCCTCCCCCCACCACTGGCAGCACCGACACCAGCACCGGCACTGCCACCACTGTACAGCCATCCCCGCTGGCGGATGGACTGTAGTCCTGCCTCCATAGAATGTCATGCATCCTGTCCATAGCAAATCTCGTTGATCTGACACCCAGGTGAGAGTCTGTGACCTTGCACTCACCAGGTGCTGCATCACAGGGCACAAAGCCCCCTCCAGAACCAGTGGAAGAAGGCATCCACTCACCCCCTCATTGCCAGGATGAAGCACACTGGGCACAAAGCCCCCTCCAGATCCAGTGGAAGAAGGCATCCACTAACCCCCTCCTTGCCAGGATGAAGCACACTGGGCACAAGGCCCCCTCCAGAACCAGTGGAGAAGCCATCCACTAGAGAGACTGTGGCCTTGCACTCCCCAGGAGCAAGCAGTGGCCAAACCACCCACTTGAGAAACTGTGGCTTTGCACTCCCCAGGACCAACCAGTGGAGAAACCACTCACTAGAGAGACTGTGGCGCTGCAGTCCCCAAGAGCAAGCAATGGGCAAACCACCCACTTGAGAGACTGTGGCTTTGCATTCCCCAGGACCAAGCAGTGGAGAAACCACCCGCTAGATAGACTGTGGCCTTGCACTCCCCAGGACGAAGCAGTGGGCAAACCACCCACCTGAGAGACTGTGGCCTTGCCCTCCCCAGGACAAAGCAGTGGGCAAACCACCGACTAGAGAGACTGTTGCTTTGCACTCCCCAGGACCAAGCAGTGGGAAAACCACCCACTAGGGAGACTGTGGCTTTGCACTCCCCAGGACCAAACAGTGGGCAAACCACCCACTAGAGACACTGTGGCCTTGCACTCCCCAGGACCAAGCAGTGGGCATGTAGCCCCCTCCAGTAGCAGTGGCGCTGTGCCAACTTCCGGCTGAGGTGCCCCCCTTCCCCTTTCCCATGAGGTGCCTGTGTATTTTCGACCTGATGCCCCAGAAGTGTTCTCTCCGTATTGAGGCAGGAGTCAAGTGGGGCCTTGGCCTGTGTGATATGGCCCTGTGGCCCAAGGACATTATGGACTGGGCAGTGTCCCTCCATTTGTATATATGTAAATACTGTTTTGATTTTGAAGCACGATTTTCTAGTATTTTATCTTATTACAACCACTTTAATCAATTCCTTTTGTCTTTTCATTATTCCTGAGGGGTACGGGGTGGATATGCAATGTTGTTGCATCTGTCTGTGGGGTGTAGGTGTAGCGTGTTGCATGTGTGTGTGTCACTCTCTTTTTCCTCCCCCCTCCTCTGTGTTCTAGACGGCAGTACTCACCGTGGTCGTCGTTGCCATCGTTGGTATTCCTGGTGTAGGAGGAGGTAGACCAGCATGGGGAACACCTGCAGTTCGGGCTTCATGGCGTAGTGGTTATTCCTAGAGTGTCCAGAGGTGAGTTGTTTCCCTTCTGTGTACTGTTTCTGCTGTGCTTTTGATGGTGTTGGTACCGCCCTGGAAAAGGTGGCGGACTGGGGTGTCATAATACGGTGGTTGGAACCTTGTCTTCCGTCTGGCTGTTGGCGGTTACCTCCGTGTTGCTTGTTGCTACCGCCGTGGCGGGCAGTGTGTTAAAGTGGCTGTCTGTGTTGGCAGTTTCCACCATGGTAATAATTCTATTTTTTTATTATTGCTGCTTTATCACTGACCGCCAGAGTTGTAATGAGGGCCTTTGTGTGGAAAAAAGGAAAATAAGTATGAGTAATGAGTAAGGCATCATCTACTATGTAGTAATCCATTCTTGTGCAAAATGACTGGAGCCATGCTAGCTAACGCAATGGTTTCAAATTTGCTACTCTCTGTAGTCTGCAGCGGAGGCAGCTGCAATGGACAAGTAATTATCTTTGATTCCAATGGCCTTGCTCTTTTCCAAATGCCTTTCAATTCTAGCCTGACTACTAAGAGATACATAAATAATATGTGTTGCACACGTCAAGTACAACATGTGGATAATAGATATCCTGTCTACCTTAGGTAGATGGTGGGAAAAACAAGTCACTGCAGTACAGGGAAAGGAATGTGGTATATATATTTAATTGGACATGTTCGTCACAGAATATCCTATCCGCAAAATAAGAAATCACAGACACTTAATCCCACTTTACTTCCTGACCTCACACTCAAACACAAATTATTTCAACCAAACACATTTGCTTGGCGGCAGTAAGGGAAGGATACTTGTCTTAGTGCCTGATTTAGTTCTTGGTGGTGTTACCACCAAACCGCCACGTTGGCAGGCATGTAAAGGCCATCAAGTTGACGGTGTCTCACCCATTGTATTTAGACATATTGCGGCTGAGCCGCAGACCGCCACATTGGAGTGCTCATCCTAGCCTTCAGGTAGGCAGGTTCCCATTGGCCGTATTTAGATGTTACAGTCCTGCAGGAGGTGTACTCCCAGTAGTTTTCTGATGGAGGGAGGACATCACTGGACTCAATGGACATCAGACAATGGCAGAAGCCGTGGAACAGAGGTAAGTCAAACACACATACTCTACCCTTACCATATGTGTCCCTATGCATAACACAGGACACAACACACCTCATACACGCCATTAGCCATTGCCATCACACCACAAACACCCAGTGATGTACATTCATGAAACAACATACATACACTGACACTGTACCCACACACTACACAACCACAACAACTACACACTAATCTACACGAACACATGCACACACATGCACAACTACACCCATAATGACAACGACTGACACACAACAACACTCACCTGAATGTTGCACGCAGCAACACAACACGAAACACAACATACATAACAACATCTACGCCATATGCAAGTGGCATACATACTGACACAAGCATATCACCCACTACACATCCCTCCACCTCAACCCACCAATCACATTGCAAACACACATACTCGTACAGAGTCATGCATACAAATCGATGAACAACATGGCAAGTACAGATCCCCTTGCAATATGCACACATGGACCCAGTTGGCAAGTGTGATTGTACTGTGACGGTGGTGCCAGCATTCGTTTGGCAATTAATAATGGTACCATAATGACAGCTGGGTATATGGTTTGTGTACCAGTGTGCCCCCATCCATGTCTGACCCACTCTTGTCCCCAACATATGCAGTCACAGTAATTTAAAAAAAGAACTATGACAGGTATATTTCTGCAGTGATCCCGAGCTCATGTGCAGTGACCCCCCCACCCCAAAGTACACAGCCAATGAGGGTTGCCTACCTTTGTGTCCAGCCATGAGTCATGTTGATTCTGTAGTCCCATGGCAGCAGTGATGGAGGGTCCTGTCCAGTTGCGTCCAGCCAGAAGCAGAATTTGAATTGGGAGAAACATAAGAAACATAAGAAAGAGGTGGAATGACCTACGGGGAAAGGTGAGTGCAATGGCATCCAGGCACCACATTGCCGTCATGAAGACTGGGGGTGGACCCCACAGTTGACAACATGGGAGGAGAAAGTCTTGGCTATCCTGCATCCAGAGGGCCTCACTGGAATCACTGGAGGTCTGGACACTAGTAAGTCACCATTACTACCCCACCACCAACAATACCTGCATGGCCTGTCACCCTGACTCCCTTCACCCTACTCCATCCCAAGCAGAGAACCACCCCTGCATGCCTTACCCACCGCAAGCACACCCCTCCAAGCTCAGCATGCACACACAACAGTAATGCATGGGCAGCATGTAGCACTACAAATCCCACAATCCATCACCATACACAAACCAAAGGTGGCAGAACAACACCCATCCCATACGGAATGCCAGAAATGCTAAATATGTAACTGACAATGACAGTAACAAATCTCAAACATGTCCACAGGTACCCCAGCCAATGTCAGCAGCCAGCATGTGCCACGTCAACCCAGTCCTCCACCAGAAGAAGGTTTGAGTAATGATAGCAACTCTGGATGTCTGGATCTGGATGATCTCCCTGGCCCATCTGAGACCACGTCAGTTGAATGGGCAGTCAAAAGGTCCACAGGCAGCACCCACTCCACCACAGGGCACCCCACATCAGACTCCAATACAACAGCAGCCATCCAACATCCCCAAATCTCTGTCCTCAGGACACGTCAATCAACAGTGTGCCCACCTGCACAGGGACCCGAGTCGACACCACGCAGGCAAGACAATGAAGGTCCTGGTGCCAGTGGGAGTGGGCACACAGTTATGGGGACACAGGCACAGGGGGCCAGGGCAAGTGTGAGGATAGTTGTGCCCCAAGGGGTGGGCTAAACCAGGGAACGACTGCCCAGGAGGCACTCTCACATGTCCTGGGAGCATACCAGAAATCCCAGGACAGGATGGGCCAGGTACTTACCATCTTGCAGGAGAACCAAAGGCTGCGGGGGGACACCACCAGGAGGTCATGCAGCAGTTGCAGGCCATAAATGCCATAATGGCCTCCATAGCAGGGGTGCTGAGTGACATGGCTACCATTGTGAGTGTGTACACAACACACCAGCGGGCCCCTTCCACTAGCCAGTGTACTGACCAACCCTCCACATCTGCTGCGGCTAGTGGGTAGGAGGGCGTGCCACAGGACTCACAGGCCACCAGCATCCCCCCTCTGCAGCAGAAGAACTACCCCACAAACTTTCCCTATGACCCAGACAGCCACCAGAGACTGTAGCCAAGACCCAAACCACTGCCAGGAAGTGAATCCCTCCTAAATGTCTCCCTTGTTTGCCACTGAGACACCTTATTTACTTTGGACTGTCATTGCTCCTTTTCCTATGGCCCCATGGATACTGAACCTGTGCTACAAATCAACTGGGCCACTACACTGAAGACTTTGTCCTCCACCACCCCACTCTGTTGCACTCTCCCTTCCTAATTTGTCAATTCGATAAATACACTTAAACACAACTAAAGGTTTTGTGCTTTAATTACAACAATATGCAATGTCTTGACCTTTATTACGCTGTGCAAATGTAATGTAAAGTGTGAATCCATCCAATAGACAGTCAGTTTGAGGTACATATGACCAGTGTGCGAGCATGCCACAAGTCACCATCCACCAAACTGTGTAAAAGCAGTCTGTAGGCATTCTGTGAGTTCACAGTAGTGACCACACCAACATTTGTTAAAAGGGAAATGATTAGTGATATTCAAATGAGATGTAAATGAAGTAGAGCCACCTGAGCCCCTGTAACATAACAGTCTACATTCAGCTGGTCACTTCAACTCAGAAAGTTGCACATCAATTGACTCCAAACACCATAAGTGAAGAGAAACAACTCATTTCAGGCCCTCACATAAGATACCACAGTATTAGCTATGCCATATTGTCAGTATGCCAATCCCTCCTCTGGACCACCTAGTCTGAGCCACACTGTCAGGGAAACTGAAGTCACAGAGCAGTTGTGTAAGTACATTGTAACTCACATAACATTCCCAGCAACAAATGCTAAGTACTGTATGGAATGAGGACACAGTTTGCAGTGGGCATATGTCTGAAAATGCTGAAACATTGCATGGGCTGAATAAGCTTGATCACCATCACCATAACACTGGCATTACTGACCACAGATGGAACAGTGTCGGGTCACATAATGCACACATTTGTACTTGGCACAACACAGCAGCCACACAGCACTTAATTGTGATGGATGTACGAACAGAAGTTCAGTCTTACCTGAGTGTCATTGAAAGTACTGCTGTATCAGATGTGTCCTGTGGTCCACATCCTCCTCCTCCACATCGTCATCACTGTCTTCAGTGTCCTCTGCAGCCACAGGTGCATTGTCTCCCCCCTCCTTCTACAGGAATGACACATGGCGTCTGAGGGCCAAATTGTGCAGCATGCAGCAGGCCACCACTATGTGGCAGACTTTCCCAGAGGCGTGGCGTAGGGATCCACCAGAAATATGGAGGTACCTGAACCTGGCTTTCAGTAGCCAAAAGTCCTTTAGATTACTCTTCTGGTTTGACCATGTGCTTCATTGTAATGATTCTCTGGCCCTGTTCTCGGATTCCTCACTGGTGTCAACAGCTAGGATAGGTTTGGGTAGCCAGAGTCACCTAGAAGTAGTGAGAGACACACATTACTCATGTACACTAGCACATAGGACAACTCCAGGTGGCATACAGTGACACACATTGTGTGAAACTTCAAGCTCACTTAAAAGCCACAGTCTTCCTCTCTGTAGTTGTGCCATCATCTGTGGGATTCTGCTGTTCCGCAATAGATATGCATCATTCACAGACCCTGGAAACATGGCAGTAACGTGGTAAATATACTAATCAGCAAGGCACACCATCTCGGCATGTATTGAATGGTAATTCTTCCTATTTCTGTACACCTGCTCATTTGTCCTGGGAAAGACCAAGACAATATGGGTCCCGTCAATGGCCCCAATCACATGTGGAATGTGTCCCATTGTGTAGACGTCAGCCTTCACAGTGGGAAAATCATCACTGTGGAAATGAGATATAGCTGCTCATGTGTTTCAGCAAGGCAGCCAAAACTCTACTCAGCACATTAGAAAACAATGGCTGTGGCATACCTGCAGCCAAGCCCACAGTCACCTGGAAATAACCACTGGACAGGAAGTGGAGCAATGACAGCACCTGTACTGCAGGGGGTATTGCTGTAGGACTACGGATAGCAGGAATGGGATCTGGCTCCAATTGTTGACACAGTTCAGTGATTGTGGCCTTGTCCAGACGATAGGTGAGTATAATATGGGGTTCCTCAAGTGTAGCCAAGTCCACTAGGGGTTGGTCCACGGTGCATGCCTCCTCTTCCTCCGCAGTGGTTGGTATCTAAATAAACCAAACATCAGAAGTGTGTGACAACAGGAAGGGTGGGCACACATCATAACAATATACCGAGCAGTCTCATCCAATTCACGCAACCAATGATTGTAATTTGCACTGGTGTCCTCAACATACAAACGGACTTCTTTAAAAATACATACTATTAATTTGCCATTGTGTCTCACAGATGTAGTCAGAGTCGTGTGTTGTGATTTGTAGCATCCCATTTTACGTGTTTTATCAATTACTCATCTGCAAGCAGTGCACTGGTATGAGATCTAATTTGAGTGCCAGAGTCTACAACCAAACCAAAGTCTGTAGCGGATTGGCATTGCCTTGATGTCTACCACCGGTACCCATGACGCACATTAAACTGACAATCATGAGTACCAGCATCAGGAAATGGCAACCGCCTGTCCTGCATGCAGGGACAGGTCGAAGTGACCTCACTCCGCCGGCATTTGGTGTCATGGCGGATGGTGGTCTGTACCGCCGTGCAACTCCTCGTTGGTTAACATGGAAATCTATGGAGCACAGGGGCCAATGATGATCACCACTGACGGTGACGGTATTCACCAGTGCAGACGTGACCACCATTTTCTGTATCCCACATCACTTGATTCCTGACTCTCACCATATCAACACCTCTACTGCATGTGCTGCTGTGTCCTGTGTATGGTACCCACAAGGGCCCGTGCTGCAGGGGATAGGGCCCCAGCCTATACATATGAGGAACTTGAGAAGCTTGTGGATGGGGTCCTACCCTTGTATGGACAGTTGTATGGGCCTCCAGATCAACAGGTGAGCACCTTTTAGGTACTTTGGATGCAACATGGCTGTATGTAGACATATGTGTGTTGGGCAAGTGTGTTATTTAGGGAGTGTATTTTTGCTGCATGCAACGTGTACACAGAGGTACCAGTTATGTGTAAGGTTAATTTGGGATCTATGTAGTATGTAAGCCATTGCTATAACAGAATGTAGTGTGGAGTTCATAGTGCCCTTCTGTCTGTGTTCCCTATGCAGGTCAGCGCCCATCAGAAGAAATGGTTATGGCGTGCCATCGCCAAGGACGTGCAGACCCAGGGGGTACATATCTGGCGGAGCACTCACTGCAGAAAGACCTGAGACAATAGGCCCGGAAGACCGCGGAGGCCCAGCTGGGTACGTCCTCCAAACGAGGGAGAGGTGCCCGTTGGACCCTCACTCCTTAATGGCCTGCATACTGGCGGTGGCCAATGTGGAGTTGGATGGGAGGCAGCGCAGATGCCACAAGGGGGTGAGTACACACTGTGTGGAATTCTTTCCTGATGCCTGCCATAGTGTTTGGGTGCAAGGTTCTAGTCAGTGTATGGCCCAATATGCCAGAGTAGCTAATCTTGTAGAGTCCTGCTTAGCAATGGTGAGTGATATATACATTTGGTATTGGCAATTAGCTGGTATTTCATCTTCGTTTGAGACCTACATCCTGACTCACTAGTGTTGTTGTGATGCTCTGATGTCCACTGCCTAGGTGGTGTGACCTGGCAATTGCAATTTGTGCAGTCACTTTGTCGGAATTGTGTAGCTGTGCACTTGTCAACAGGCAGACATGGCTTAGTGAGTCCCAGTAGATGTGCAGATGGTAGTGTCTGAGTTCATTTCTGCTGTTGTTCCCAGGCAATGGTTTGGTATAATGGTTGTTACTGCACAGTGTTAGTTCTAGTGAGTCATTGTGATGTGTATACCATATGTGCTGTTATTGCTGTTATTGACCCTGTGCTCCCTTTCTTTCTCCCCTACCCTCTCTCCTTTTTTTCTCTTGTCCTTGTGTGCATTAGCATCATCTGGCGAAGAAGCAGGGGCACTGGCGAGTGGGGGAGCTGCAGCCCATGGGACCCAGAAGGCAGTGTCAACCGACACCAAGGGGACCAGTGGGTTGGAGGGTAAGAGAGCACCACAGGGGCGACAGGAGCTACAGACTCTGATTCCTTCTCCGATAGAAGCTCCCTGGTGGTAGCGGACCCCTTTGGGACCACCCCAGCTACATCATCTTCCGCCACCCCCGTACTAGCACTGCCATCCCAGTAGCCCCCCATCCAGTTGCCCGTGCCTGCTCAACCTGGAGCGTGGGCGTCTGCTTCACCACAGGAACCTCATTCCCTGCCGCAGTCAGCCCTGCTGCCCTCACCGAAGAGGCTATTGACCTCCTGTGATCCATCTCTGTAGGGCAGTCAACCATAGTGAATGCCATCCAGGGGCTTGCATCCCAGATGCAGCAATGCAATGCCTACCTGGAGGGCATTCATGGCGCTTGGCTGCCCTAGATAGATTGTTTCAGGCTCTGGCCTCCTCTTTGATGGCAGCCAGTGTCCCTAGTTCTTCCGTCCCCCCTTCAACTTCCTGTTCCCTGTTCCAGAGCCCTCTCCCCACACCCATCCCAAGAACACATTCAGACAAGCATGCACCCAAGACACAGACAGGACTCGCAAAGACAATCACAGGCACCACAGATCACACCACGAGCACACACAAGACAACACCCAGGTGCACACACAACAACAGCCACTGCCTCCACTGTCTCCCCTACTCCTCCTCTCTCACAGTCACATCAGCACTCACACCTCCAAGCACTGTATCCTCAGTCCCAGATCCTGCCACCTGTACAGCTTTGCCCAGTCACCACTACAGTAGACACGCAGACTAGCACCCCATTCACCACATGCGCTTTCACCACTACCACCATCAAAACCACATGGAGCGCACCCACCTCACTTGCAGACACCACCGCAACATACATGCACATGACCTGTTTGTCCTCTCCCACCCTGTCTGCCCCCTCTAAAAACACATAAACGCTCCCACTCAGACACTCAACAGCCATCCACCTCTCACACACACACACACTGTACATGCACCTGCAACCCAGTCCAGCACACCTACTCCTCCTGCAACCACTCCCTGTCCCTCCACTTCCAAACCTCCTCCCACACTCTGCCCACTGTACCTAAAAAACTTCTCCTTGCCTGACTTGACCTCTTCCCTCCTCCTGAGCCACCCTTTGTTGTCCGGAAAAGGAGGGTCCCGCTCCCCCAGCCCAGCACCTCCAGGTCCAAGTCCTCTCATGGCCCCCCTGGTGTTATATATGTCCCTTCCTCCGCTGAAAAACCTCCCAAGAGGGGGCACAGGACAGCCACACTGAGCCCCCTCTCCAAGCACACTCCTCCACCCCTAAACAGAAAAGCAAAGGCCCATCCCCTCCCACACCCAAATCCTAGCACCCACCCTTCCAAGAAAGGCCCCAATCCCCCTCCCAACCACGCCCCTGCCCCCTGAGTTGTCTGCCTTCCACATCGATGTCCCTGCCCAGTGGAGTCACTTGGGCTGTCAGGAGTCAAGTTGGGCCTCTCATGTTGCCATATGTAGTGGCATGGACACTTTTGGACTGGCCAATGGCCCTTCGTGTATATAGTTCAATGAGTTTAATGTGATTGTTATTCCCAAAGAATTACAGTGGTTGGACCAAAGGTATTTGTCCTGCTTTTCTTGCTTCTGGCTTCTATTGTTGTACTTTTCAGCGGATTGTTCTCCGTGTGTGGTATGTGTGTATGGTGTATGTTGTGCATGTGGGTGTGTCACTCTCCCCTCCCTCCCTTGTGTGTTAGGCAGCTGTACTCACCGTCGTCGTCTTCATTGGTGTTGCTGCTCCTCGACTCCCATCACAAATATTTTGATAGGCAAAGACAAAAGCAGTATCATATTGACATTGTATTTTTCTAAATCAGATCGCCTATTTTATCGAGCTGACCTATTCCTAATTTCTGAAACCTTACCTAAACCCTATTCCAAATTTCCTAAACTACATTACATTTGGAGCTACTGATGCATTGCAAAGAACGATCTTTGCTTCGCAACCTCCTTTGACAGGCCAACTCAGTCAGTTTCCCTTTTCCATTCATAGATGCATGCTACACATTACTGGGAGGGTGCTTTGGACTGTACGAGCTAAATAAAAAGAAAGACACAGAGAATGCTAGCTGACTCATATTACTACTATTACCACAGTACCACTATTGTAGTGACCTGGCAGATGAGTTTGCATGACTTCTTAAGTAACCAGCACAAGTGAGCGCCTATAGGAACAAGCAGAACTGAGTAGCACTAAGCACCTGGCTCGTTCAAATTGGGTCACATAATATTTGTAACCTTACATGAACTTAACTTACCTCTGATTGTGACAAGCATGCTATTTGAAAATATATGAGCATTGTAGGACTCAAAAAAATTAATAATTAGTACTCGCCAACCCCACAACTTGGATACCCAGCAGTTGAGCAGGTTCTGCTACTGGTTGAGGATGTCATCCCAGGGGTGTGTCAGTTGCTGCTGGGGTATCGAACCCCAGTTTGCCTATGAACACAACAAAGCATCCTCCCACACAGCAGCTGATGCTCCCGCAGGCTGTACCCGCTCCCAGGCCTGCTGCCAGCATTGAGAGGAAATGTTGGTGCACAAAAAAAAATTGGCATGGGGCTGCACCACCTGGAAGCTCTGGCGACTGCAGGGTGTTTGATTAGCTGCACCCTCTGCACTGGCACTGCCTCTACCACTCCATACCATGGCGCTGGGAGGGAAAAACAAAAGAAAGAAAAGAGAAGGAATAGAAAGGAATAAAAGGAAGTTAGCGGAAAACAAAAAAGGGACAAAAAGTCACAGAAAATCAAAAAAGAGATAAAAACATAAAATACACAAATACAAATACACACACTAATGTACTAATTGTAAAACGGGGTGGGTAAGTGGGATAAAGTAAAGATTACAAAGATCGAGACTCGATTGAAAAGTATGCCCATCTCCATGCACAGAATAGGAAAAACAAGTTGGCCACGTGCGAATGCAACCGTGTGGTGCCATTCGCACTCGCTTTGCAACACGGAATGCGTCACTCGCACCAATCAGTGAGAACGAGCAGCCGAGCACAAGTCCACCTGTTCACGGAGTGAGGCAGAGTTCATGATTAGTTTTTTGGGAACTCCGCATAATTCCACATAGCAGAACTCCGCGAGCTCTACCCACAACTAGTGCCATGCCTAAATCTCTGCATCCAATATATGCAAGATACCCCTTTAGCAGGCCTTGGAGTCCTAAGGCAGTGTGCATTATGTTTGATGTGCGGACACATCTGCAGGAGCAGATGTGCCCCTGTATGTCTAGTTTGAATACTAGATGTTACAAGTGAACAAGGAAGCTATCTTAAGGAATGTACTGGACACTCATCATTAAGAGTTACCAAGTTACATAATAGCTTCATTGAAATCTATTGTGTTTAGTATCAACCAACTCCTCTTAATAGATCCAGACTGATGGTAGTCTTGGATTTATTATGACATGCACCCAGAGGGTACCTTAGAGGTGTCCCCTGAAACCTAGCAGACCCTTAGTGTGCTGGCTGAGTGGTATCGACCAGCCTGCCACCACAGACATGTTTCTGGCCCCCTCGGGGAGAGAGCCCAAGCTCTCAAAGATCAGAAACAATGCCTGCTCCAGAGGAAAGTGTTATCACCTCCTCCAGCAGGATAGGTAGTGAATATGCATACCAAGGCCAGGGACTTCAAAGTCCCTACCGCCTTTGATATGCAACTTTGGCTTCCCCCAGACCTGAGAGTTGCCACCCCCTGCTCCCAAGCCCATTTTGCACCAAGGCAAGCAGGAAATTAGCTATGCATGTAGGCGTGGTGCACTACCAGGCTAGTCACACCCCTAAGGTGGCCAGCAGGCATGGCCTGTCCTTTAGGGCGGAGGGGTCACGCCCCCCCACCTTTTGCCCCTCATGAAGAGTGTCTGTCAGGCTGAACAAAGGTCAGCCTGACAGACACTCTTCATTTTCAGCTCAGACAGCCAGGAGTGAGACATGCGTGATTTGCGCAGACTCCTGGCTGCCTGAGCTGAACTTTGCTGGGCTGAGGAGGTCACAGCTCCTATGGGCGTGACCTCCTCGGCTCAGCAAAGGTACCTCGAGGCCCTCCCCTGGGTGACGAGGAAAGCGTCACCCATTGACACTCGCCCTGGGCACTTCATGTTTAAGCCCTGAAGCGCCCAGGGCGAGTGTCAATCAGTGACACTTTGTCACAGAGTGGGGTGGGGTCAGCAGTCTCACTGACCCCATCCCACTCTGCGACCTAAGGTCAGCCAATGAGGGAAGGCAGCAGTCCCAATCCCCCTGGGACCTCGAGGCTGAAGGTAAGTGTGTGTGATGTTTTAAAATGAATGTTTGATGCGGGCATGCATGTTTGAATGTTATGAGTGTTAATGGATATGCGTGCGTGCTGAAAGAATGAGTGTGTGTGTGATGTTTTAAAATGAATGTTTGGTGCGTGTGTGCATGTTTGAATGTTATGAGTGTTGTTAATGGATGTGCGTGCGTGCATGCATGTCTGTGTGTGAAAGAATGAGTGTGTGTGTGTGTGTGTGCTTCCTGCCTGCCCACCCGTCCCCCCCTCCCTCCTAAAGCTGCCGGCCACCACTGGTGGGCAGCCTAATGTGCTACAAAAAAGAAGGATTCCACTATCTTGTTTTTGGTGAAACTAGGAATCCTGGGACAGGGTTATGCCCATTCCCCACAAGAAGTGGTCATAATGGGGTGTAGTCACCCCAAGGGTAACTAGCCCATTGGCCCCTCCCCCACAATCCTCTAACCACCCCTAAAGTAAGTATTTAGTTCAACCCCTGAGGAACAGATTTGTCTGACAAAATAAGAAGAAGGATCAAGAAGAGCGGAAGAAGCAAGAACTGAGGACTGCTGGTGGACTTTGGCACAGAACCCTTCTGCCTGCCGGCTCCTGTCCTGGCAATCGTGACAACCCGACTCGTCCTGCAACTGTGCATCCTCCAGACGCCTTGGAGAGCCTCCAACATTTACCAAGCCATCAGCATCTCCCTTGAAGTGAAGGAGCCACTTCCCTGCAGCATACAGGCACCAACTACAATGTCTGGCTCACCGTTTTGCTGACCACCGGGCCCACTAACGCAGTAGCCAACCAGAAGTAAGTCATCATGCTCCAGGAGGTCAGATCTATCTCCCCACCATGGAAGAAAATGCCAGGACCCACCGGACCCGTCCTGCACCAATACCCGGGGTACCTGACTGCTTGCAGCAACCAACACTTGTTTGAGCCCAAACCGGACTCCAATGCTGCACACAGTGTCCAGCCATTGAGGAACATCACCATCACAGTGGCCAGCTCCGAGAGTGGAACAGCTGCCCTGTTTTGTCCCCTTTGTTCAGGTTCAACAGTGAACCGTGGGTGCCTTGATGCAGGAGCACCAGACAACTAAAACCCACTGCACTTGAGCCCCATGGCCCAGGTCCATGGCATCCAGTGGTGTTTCCCTGCTCCCAGCATCCCCATCAACTGAGCCCCCTATTGGGAGCACCCAGACTTGTCCCCAAGTACTCCCTCTTCAGCCTGTTCCTAGATGCCCCCCACCCCAACCATGCAGTGTGAAAGGCACCCGACCCATCCAGCACCTCTGTACCCCAATGACCCAGGGCATGTAAAACTGATCTGCTGGTGCTTCTTGTCACCTTGCCCCTCTAGCACCCTATAACCAAAAGGGGACTACAGAGATCTGACGGCAAAGACCCCTTTACAGTAAAAGTACCTTGTAAAAGAGCATTTGAATGAATTTGTTACTTACTTTCAAAAATCGATACACTGCAACAGTACTTACCTTCTTTGAAGTTTTCTCTGGTGTTGAAACATCATGTAAAAGTATTTGTATTTTTCTACAAATTGGGCTCGAGTTTCTTCTTGAGTGTATGTCTCATTTATTAACTCTCTGTGTTAAAAAATGCTTAGCACTACCCTCTCATAAGCCTAAATTGCTTGCCCACACTACCACAAAAGAGAGCATTTGGGATTATTATTTTAACCCATGTAGACCAATAAGGGTCATCTGGACTATCTCATAGTGTCCCCTGACATTCAAACACAAGATAGATACCCAGCTTCCCACACCACTAATGTGGCTAAACACCTAGTATGCACAGATTTCACCTTGTTCTGAACCCTTTGCAGACAGCTAACCCACTGTTGGCAAATGACTGCACATGGGTGAGCAAGTCCCTGCTGTGTATGATCTTCCCCCAGTGCACAACTCCTTACTGACAACTCACTCTCTCCAGACAGTAAAGACTCCTTATGTGGCCAAACCCAAACTACACAGCTTTTGCCTTGCTCCAAAACCTTTTCAGACAGCTAACCTCCTGTCAACAACTAACCACACATGGGTGAGCGAGTCCCTGCTGTGCATGATCTTCACTAAGTGCACTACCCCTTACAGACAGCCCACTCCCTCCAAACACTGAAGCCCCCTTTGGTGGCTAAACCCTTACTACACATGGCTTTCACCCAGTTCCAACCACTTTGCAGAAAGCCCAAACCAATGTAAGCAATTTAATTCAAATCTTTATTCATGATTTGGAGCTCAAAGAGGTCCACATGATCAAAACAATACAATACAAACATAGCATAATCTTATGTCTTAGAAAAAAGAATAAAAGCCATGATAAAAAGGGGAGCAAAAAACATCATAACAATTAATTTAAGAAAAGTCTCCATCAATTAGTCTACCAATTAGACCAAATACTCCAGAAAAAGCAGCCATTTAAGTTCCCATCAAGAACACAAGAACAAACCAAGTCCAGATTAAAATACATGCATAAACCTTAAAAAATCATTAAAATGTGACCTGGCAAGGTAACGTTGTGTAAAGTGCTCTCTAGTAGCGAGCTATAAGCGTGAAATAGCTTAACAGATGTTACCTCATTCTGTAAAAACATTAGCCGTAGATGGTGACATTGCAAAGGTATAAATGCAGGACAGAGAAAAAGAACATGATTTAGATCTTGGCATCCCAGATCACAAAAATTGCATTATTTCCCTGCTTCTCCAGAAGAGGACCAATTTGCCATTAAGTCCTTTAATGGAAGCAAATTTATTTGACATATAATCATAAAACGATGAAGGCCATGGTCCAAGTTCCAAGACAGGTACTTCTGGGCTACTTTTGGACAACTAGCCCAGGATATCACCTACAACATTTTCTTCATCATACAATACATGAGATCTTTCTGATACCTGACTGTGCTTATAGGGCCTTTTAGTAAGATTTAAAATTTAGAGAAGAAAGGGAGGCCATAGCATCTTCCTGTAAACCCAAATATCTCAAGGCCAGAGAGATATCTCGAGAAAACCATCATTTGCCTACATCAGAGCCAAATATTTATTGATTCATAAGATTCCTCATGATCTCCTTTTCACTGTTCTTCAGCTGGTAGCTCCACCAAATCACACTACCCAGTCCTTGCACATAAGAGCTTATCAAGCTGACTTCCAGCCTAATTGCTGGAGTCAGAACAGCAGAATTAAAACTACATAACTTGTGTAGTATTTGCCCGTCCATTTTCACTAGAAAGCCCCATTTTGACTTATTAATAGATTCTATGGCATACAGTCATGGTGGAGGAACTTTCGCCTTGAAGACGGAAAGCAGATACATAAAATGCTTTTGTCCCATTGCTTTGTAGAAGGTACTGAAACCATTTACATGGGAAGAAGCCTTCTATGAACAACAATCAATATGGGCTTTATCCAGTATGTTACCTGAAACCACTTTCCCTAAATAGGGATAACATTTTACAGTCTCCAATTTCTCTAAGCCTATGCTCCATACATAATTACAAAACTTCCCAAACTTTCTGCTTTTCAAGGTCAGAATCGTAATCTTTGAGACATTAATTTTCAGAAATGGTGATATTGTATACTGTTGGCGGGACACCAACCTAATCTTCAACCCCCTAGGCGTTAGATCCCAAATTGCAATATCATCTGCGTACATCAGGCAGGGGAAAGGATGACCATCTATGTTTGGTACATCTCCCCTGCTGGCTGACAAACAACAAGGGAGGTCCGAAACATACAAAGAGAAGAGAAATGGGGCCAACAAACACCCTTGTTTCAGCCCATCTTTTGTTGAAACTACCATGGATGATCCACAGTCGCATCCTAGTAACACTCAACAACAAAAGTGCAGTGTTTTTTCCTAAAGCTTGCTTGCTTGATAGGAAGGGTATTTCCTTTCTCTATCCACTCAGTGAGGTGCTCCAATATGCTCCTAGCAAAAACTTTCCCCATCACATCTAGTAAAGCGTTTGGACGATAATTACTAGGAAAATGTCTAGAACCCTTTTTATGGAGTGGGATTAATATACTACCATTCCAGGAAGGGGGAGTAACCATATGCTGGTAAGAATAGGAGAAAAGATGAGAAGAGGAGAAAAGAGGTACAAGATAGGATGCCCACAAGGGCTGCTTTTTAATGAGTGTCATTGTAATTTTATCTGGGCCAATAGCCTCTGAAGATCTAATTCTCTTAATAAATCCCATGATCTCTCTCATATAGGAAGTACAAGATGAAGTGGGAGAGGCGGTAACTGCCAAAGATAGGGGAGGTAACCAAACAGAGCCAGTGTTCGCAGAATGTAGGGCCTCATTACAACCCTGGCGGTCAAAGACCCCCAGGCCTGTTTCGGTGATTGTACCGCCAACAGGCTGGTGGTACAATTTTGCCGATTATGACCGCGGCGAAACCGCCGCGGTCGCACTGCCGGGACCGGCGGTTTCCCGCCTCAGTCGTCCCGGCAGTTTTAATCCACCAGGGCAGCGCTGCTTGCATCGCTGCCCAGGGGATTACGAGTCCCCTTCCCGCCAGCCTGTCCATGGTGGTAGGAACCGCCATGGACAGGCTGGCGGGAAGGGGAGTCACTCTGTTTCCGCCCGCTGGCCCAGAGGGGATGTAAAAATGGGCACGGCGGTTACACCTTGGCGGGTGGCGGTTGCCGCCCGCCAGGGTTGTAATGAGGCCCATAGTTCTTCATGATATGTTTTCCATACATTTTCTTTTACATGAACTGTCAGAGACCTGGTTCTGGTGCCACAGCTATCCGCAATTATTTCCTAAATGCTTTTGAATCCCTATGGGAGGCTGACTCTTCTAACTGGACCCAATTACGATCTTCTTTCTCTTTTCTTAAGGAGAATTTCATCCTGTGTCTTCTCCTCTTAAGGATATCAATTAGTTTGCTTTGTTCTGGAGAATTTTGCACAAATTATGCCCTTACTAATTTATTTATTTCTCTGTTTAGGCTTTTTACCAGGTGTGAACGTGATCTCTGCCGAGAGGATAAATGAATATTTATTTTGCAAGCTGGAACCAAAGTTTTTACACAAATTCCATGTCTTACCAGGGGATCTAAAGAGGGGAGCTGCTGATCACCTTCTAATCCCATCAGCGTTTCTTTTAATTTTAGAGATGCTCTGGCATTCCACCACCTTCTGCCATTTGATTTTTGAAACTCAACTTTCTCATTTTAAAGATATTAGGGTTCTACCTCTATTAAGCCCACTTCTACCTCTCAAGAGATTAGCAAGTAATCACTTTATGTGTTATCTCGCACTTCCATATTTGACAACCTATTAAAAGTAGAAAATTAGGTAATTACATACTCAATAATGGAACCGCCAGAGGGGGTCTTATGGGTGAACTTCGAAGAAGTAGCATTTTCTTTTCGATACTCCTTAAACTTTCTTGTAACATTAATCCTCTTTTATCTACTTGACAGCTAGTGGGAAACACAGCTGAATGAATTTTTTATGCGTCTTCTTTAGAGTCTTTGCAAACATCTGAAAGGTATGGTTAGGACATTGGAATTGGGATCACTTACCAGTACTATATGTGCACAGACCTCCCCTATCTTGATTGAGGGAAAAAAAGTAAAACGTCCTTCAAATGGGAGGTCTAATAAGAATCTGGGGGAATATAAGCATTTACAACCAAGCAGTTTTCAAGCAGTGAAAAGTTTGAATTTATTTTCGCTGCTTGAATTAAATTTGAGGCATGCGAGAAGTATTTGTATTCCCAGCTAATATTGGTGCTAAGCCAATCTCTCCTTTTGCTTGACCCCTCTTGAATTGACATGCTGGAGAGCTTAGCACAAAATAGCCTTAAGTTGACCAATTATTTACACACCATGTTTCTTGTGTACATAATTTATCAGCATCTAGGCCTTTCAAAACTGGCAATTTGATACTATCAGAGAACAAGCTGGCTGAATTCCAAGATATTCATTTAAGACCATTACTAGGAATGATTTTTAACCTTTAAGCCTGTTGGGCGATTGGAATTAAGAACGTCTGCCACCCAACTCCATCTCTCAACTTTTTCTTCTCATGGCAGGATCTGTTTTTTCTCATTCATATTCCTAGGAAGCAGAGAGACCATCCTACCCGATTTCCCCAGGGAAGCCTGCGATTTGCTTTCCCTTTCACCTGGAGAACTAACTGGAAGGAGAGAGTCTACGGGATAAGTGCCCTGACTGTGAAAGCTATATGAGGAAGATTTAGACAACTTCTCCTCATGCAATGAGAGAACATCAATACCACAGCAGTGTAACTTTTGTGCCACTCAACATCACTAAGTTAGATATTACTTTAGAGCTAAAAATAACTCTTGCCCCACCATACCGACCACAGTTAAAGATTCGGACCAGGGAGACATCACTTCTCTGTATCATTTTGAGGTCAGGGATATCTGAGAAGTAACCCAACAGGAAGGACCTGTTCAAAATCTCCTGATCAAAAATGTTTTAAAAATCTAGGGACCAAGGAATTGATAACTGTTTGCAAAAGGAGACATCCCCTGCACACACCCTCTCATTGACACCTTAAATTACATTATCTCCTACTTTGGAAGTGAACAATTCAGCTAGAGCGAAGGTCACTACTGTGGGGCCAGAGGTCGCTACAAGCTAGACATTTCCATCTTGGCAATTTGGCAATAAGGCTGACAAAATCCCTGGAAATGATGCAGGGGACAAAAGTCTTATCCTTTCCACATCAGTGGCTCCCTCCGCATTTTTGGTATTTAGGAACAGTCCAGAGTTGAGGGAGGAGTCGGAACAGAGTTCAGAGCAAAATGGAGCTTTCTTAACTGTCTTTTACTTATTTGACAGAATTTTCTCCTCCTTGAAGCCCTTTGTACATTCTCACTCTTAATCTTCTCAACATTTGCTTAATTTTCAGTTCATCTAAGGCCTCTTTGCTTCGAGAAATAGGAGAAAACATTTTCCATTTTGCCTTTTTTACGAGGGGTGCAATTGTACGCAATGAAAGACCATCCCTGGCCATAAAAAGCATCTTGAGGGAATAGGACTGTTCAAGCTTGAGTACATCTTGACTCCTTTTATCTTGTGGCCTACATTGAGGTGGGGCAGCTTGAGTACTTGAATCCTTACAGCAAGAGTAAGAGATTTCCTCCACCCTATGAGACTTATTTGAGAAAAAACTATAGTGGAACAGCGTGGGTAGGCCTTTGCTCTGAGAAACACATCCTTTGGTGAAGGAGATTTAGCCTTTTCTACTAGGATCCTTTTGCCCAAGACCAAGTATTTTGTTAAAGCCAGAATTGCGTCCAGGATTTGATCAGAATTGTTTATGTATTTCTCCATCAGGGCCAGAATTGAGGACAGGACTCTTTCTAGACAATTAAACGTACCAGACAACAAACCTTTGTTCTCATAAGGATTGCAAAAGGTATTTTGGCTCAAATATAGTTGCAGAGTATCAGACATCCCGAGGTTAGATGAATAGCTTTCACTGGAAGTACTAAAAAGCTGCATCTTTGGAGGGGGCCCCAAAGAGGAACCCATTTTATTTTCCATGGCATCCAGAGATGGGAGGGAAGCTAAACTATAGGTGTTCGAGTCAAATAGAAAATTATAGCTATTTTGATATCCAGTTGTGTAAAGTCTTCATCAAGAGGAGAGTTTTGCCTTGTTAATGAGGTTGACTGGACCATATGCTCCTTCAGATTAATGACCATGGTGAATGTATTAGACGTAGTGGGTGTTTCAATTTGTAGGTATTTCTTGGAGGCTCTCCATTTAGGCCAGGTAATTCATTCTCATTTAGAGAAGAAAGTGGAAATTAAATTAAAGCCTTTCACTACGTTCATTTGTGAGGACTTATTTCTCAAGGGATTAGGTTTGGTCTTTTTACAGGCTCTTGAGAAGACCAACCTGCCAGAGCGAAGCTTCTTGGCTTTCATAATGTAGGCTCTAGTCCAATGGACCACTTTTAATAGAACTCACTGTTTAAGGACTTTCTTGGAGGGTCAACCAAGCTGCAGTCCAATGAAGGTCACTCGCTGCTCCCAAACTCGGACTGCCAAACCAGTTTACCCAACACCTACTTTACCCCACCTTCTCCTTCCTCAATCCCATGTGGGAACCATCCACAGCCCTCTCCCTCAACTTCACTGGGACACCTTGGAAGCCTCCTCCTCTGGGATAGTAGCTATGGAAAGGATAGGGCAGGAAACACTACCATCCTGAGGATGGATGGGTCATACTATACCTTCTGCGAATAGGCGCTTTAGCGCTGAGATCGTGCAGTATGAGCATCCGGCTGACTGAAGTAACAGTGAAGATTCACGACAAAGATTCTGAGGCTCCATACAATTGTCAAGATGTATATGTCTGCAAGTAGCAGCATGAGCAACAGTCAGAAAGAAAAAAAGGGCCAGGCAGGTGGAAATATTGGTCCACTAGATTAAGTCACTCTATTCTACCTAAAGACTGACAAGGTCCTGCTGGTCAAGGCTATAGCTAGCCCCAAATTAAGCCCAAAGCCATCAACAACTCCAGTCAGAACTATACGAATCCAGATGGAGCACAAGGACGTGCACATAGCAGGTCCAAAACAAACAGTTAATCGTGAAGTGAAGTCAGCACGTATGAAGTTATCTCGCACTTACTGCATGGGGGGGCAGTGAGTGGTATTTTATGTGAGGCACAAGGTAAGGTACGGTACAGGCAGGATAATGTATTAAATGAATTTACTTGCTGCTCCCACCCTCACCGCCTCACAGTAGCAGCATCCTAAGAGTCTTCCTGCTTCCTGCTCCGTGTTCGCGGTGGCTGATGATACCCCTCCCGCTGTCGGCTCGGCTTGGCACTAGTCAATCCTCATCCTCATCTCTGTTCACTCCTTGATTATTGGCTCCCATGTCCTAGCATGAGTCCTTACTCTAGGTCCTTGCTGAGCACCAGAGTCTTTACCCTCTACATAACCCCTGACTGAGAGTCCTCTCCTTCTAGACACTTAAGCGCTCTTAGGTGGCTGAACCCCTTCTATGCACGGCTTTCACCCTATTCTAAACTCTTTGTGGACAACCAGCTTCCCTTTAGGTAACTAACTGCACACAGGTGGGCAAGCCACTGCTGCAATCAGTCAACTCCTTGTGCCCAACTCCGTATGGGCAGCCCACTCCCTTCACACACTAAAGCCCCTTTAGCATGGCTTTTGCCTTGTTGTGATCCCTTTGCAGACAGACAGCTGTCCTGTGGGTAACTCACCAGATGCAGGTGGTGAAGCCCCTGTTACGCACAGTTTTTGCCCTGTGCACAAACCTTCACAAAGGGTCCTCTCCCATCAGACACTTAGGGGGTCATTACAACATTGGCGGTAAAAGCTGCTTACCGCCGCGCAGAAGACCGACAAAACACTGCCGCGGCTGCAGAAATCCGCCACGGCCATTATGACCCACAGCTCGGAATCTGCCAAAATTGACACACCCACACAAGTCGGCCACACCAAAGGTCAGTGATAAACTGGTGAAAACAAAACCTCCACTGTCATGCCAACAGGAATACGCACACACTATCACAACCCACAAATCCACGCGGCGGTATTTCAACCACGGTATTCCATTGGCGGAACACAACGCTGCGCTCAAAATACACACACGCCTACAAAACACATCCACATTGGATAATTCCAAATACACACACCTGATACACATTCACACATTCACACACCACTGCCACACACCCAATACAATATAAAACACACACCCACATCACCCACAAACCCCTACGACCAAAATCCCGAAAGAAGGCCATAGAGAGACACTACAATCTACAACCAAGCATCCACAGGCACACAACACCATCACCCACATAACATCCACGCACCCCACACAACACACCACTAAATATCACCCCACATAACACAACACACATCACCCCACACATCACCCACACTACCCCATGGCACGGCAAAGACACCCCAGGTTCTCTGAGGAGGAGCTCAGGGTCATGGTGGAGGAAATCATCCAGGTAGAGCCACAGCTATTCGAATCACAGGTGCAGCACACCTCCATAGCTAAAAAGATGGAGCTACGTCGCAGAATAGTGGACAGGGTCAACGCAGTGGGACAGCAAGCAAGAAAGAGTGATGACATCAGGAAGAGGTGGAACGACCTACGGGGTAAGGTGCGTTCTGTGGTATCCAGACACCACCTTGCGGTACAGAGGACTGGTGGCGGACCCCCACCTCCTCTCCCACAACTAACAACATGGGAGGAGCAAGTCTTGGCGATTCTGCATCTTGAGGCCCTCAAAGGAGTAGCTGGAGGAATGGACTCTGGTAAATCAAACCTTAACTACTACATCCCCCACCCTACCTGCATGCCATCACATACCCCCACCCTCGCCCTCACCCCCATCACTCCTACTCCTCACAAATGTCCCAATATCACAAACCACACATCCTAACACCAAGCCCTGCATGCAACACCAAAGCATGGACACCCATCACCAATGCATGGCCACTGCACATACCCATACATCCCCCTAAACCATCATCACACAAGGTCCCACACAGGAATACAAGCACTGGGGTACACGGTCACCCACCCATTGCACACCATGGCACATACAGATGCAATAATCATGCTTTTACACCCTTGCAGGACCCCTACCCAACGTCACCGCACAGGAGGGTCCAGATATGTCCACACCACCAACAGAAAAGGCCCACAGTGATGACAGCAGCTCTGTCCAACTGGATCTAGACGACCAGCCTGGCCCATCTGGGACCTCAGGACAGTCATTTCCCCTCACACAGTCACAGGCCACCACAGAGCTTCGCCCCTCTGAAAACACCAGCACAGCACCCACCCAGCGGGCCCATACCTCTGTCCCCAGGACACGTCAATCAGCAGTGTGTCCACCACTACAGGGAACCCAGGCTAACCCACCACCCCAACAACACTAGGGACCTGGGGGCAGTGGGCACACCGTTCAGGGGATAGAGGCCCAGGGGAACTGATAGGGCTGCTGTGTGACAGGGGGAGGACAGGCCCAGGGAACCCACTCTCCACGAGGCCCTCTCCAACATCATGGGAGCATACCATCATTCCCAGGAGACGATGGCAACGGTACTGGCCAAGCTTCAGGAGACCCAGTGGCTGCAGGAGGAACAGTATTTGGGCTTCAGGGAGGAACTCAGATCCATTCATTCCTGGGCACCATCGTAGGGGTGCTGAAGGAAGTCCTCAACACAAGGAGGGACACTGTGGCACAACAAGGGGCCCCTGACACTAGCCTGGGCGATGAACTGCCCACCACATCCGCCGGCGCTAGTGGACCGGAGGCATCGCCACAGGACCACCACACCAGCACCCCACCCCCTGCAGATGGAGAACCACCCCGCAAACGATCCCTGAGATCCAGGACAAAGACAGAGAACGATGCCAAGACCCCCGCCAAGAAATGAGACCGCCCTGAATGTCATCCTTTTGTCCCACCTTGTCACCATGTCCATCCTCAAACTGCCCTAGCTACACTTCCTATGCTCCTTTGGGCAATGCACCTGTGAGACTAATAGACTGGACTCTGCCATGGACATTCCTCCACCATCACCCCTCACCATGTTACAGCACCCTCCAATATTGAGCACTTAAATAAACACCCTTGAAGCACAAAACAATCTGGAGTCTGTCTGTGATTTCGAAATAGTGTATTAGCAATTACAGTGACAAAATGCTCTTTCAAATGTAATGTCAACATACCTATGTCACACAGCTCTAGTCCATGAGGAAACAAAGCAGATGTCACACAGTGGGACACACATCTGTGAAATCGTAAGGGAAAGTGACAACTCAGTGACCATACACTGGGTGAAAAGGACAGACAGTAGAGAGGTAGTAGTGTTAAAGTACATGTAGTAGGCAGGTTTGTCTTCTTACCTGTGTCTCACTGGAAGTATTGGAGGATCACAGAGTTCCTGTTATCGATGTCCTCTTCTTCTGCTTCCTCGTCTTCACTGTCCACAGGCTCCACAGCTGCCACAACACCTCCATCTGGACCATCCTCCTGCAGAAAAGGCACCTGTCGTCGCAAAGTTGTGAAGCATACAGCAGGCCATGATGATCTGGTACACCTTCTTTGGTGAGTAGAATAGGGAACCACCTGTCATATGGAGGCACCGGAACCTGGCCTTCAGGAGGCCGAAGGTCCGCTCTATAATCCTCCTATGGACATGACAGGTTGGGGTAACCAGAGTCACCTGAAAATGGCGAGGGACAACTGTTAGACACACACTAACCTGTAGGGATATCCCCAGACCCAGACAACTATTCCCACTGACTTGCTTCCAGGTGCTCACCTAATAGCCACACATGGTGCCTCTGGAGTTGACCCATCACATAAGGGATGCTGCTATTCCGCAGGATGTAAGTGTCATGCACTGAGCCAGGGAATTTGGCATTAACATGGGAGATGTACTAGTCGGCCAAACACACCATCTGCACATTCATCGAATGATAACTCTTCCGGTTTCTGTACACCTGTTCACTCCTGCGTGGGGGGACCAAGGCCACATGTGTCCCATCAATGGCACCTATGATGTTGGGGATATGTCCCAGGTCATAGAAGTCACCTTTCACTGTAGGCAAATCCTCCACCTGAGGAAAAACGATGTAGCTCCGCATGTGTTTCAGCAGGGCAGACAACACTCTGGACAACACGTTGGAAAACATAGGCTGGGACATCCCTGATGCTATGGCCACTGTAGTTTGAAAAGACCCACTTGCAAGGAAATGGAGTACTGACAGCACCTGCACTTGAGGGGGGATTCCTGTGGGATGGCGGATAGCTGACATCAGGTCTGACTCCAACTGGGCACACAGTTCCAGGATTGTGGAACAATCAAGCCTGTAGGTGATGATCACATGTCTTTCCTCCATTGTCGACAGGTCCACCAGCGGTCTGTACACCGGAGGATGCCGCCATCTCCTCACATGTCCCAGTGGACGGTGCCTACGAATTTTGCCTGTATGAGTGTTGAGGCAAGGCCTATGCATGTGTGACGCAGTTAAAATAAAGCCATGTGGGCCCCTGAAATGGTGGCTGCCTGACCTGTAAAGTGGGACAATGGGATGTGAGGTAACTGCGCTGGCGTAGTACACCGTCGCGCTAGGTGGTCGAAGACCGCAGCGCAATTCTGCATTGGTTAACATTGGACCCTATGGGTCCCAGGAGCCAATGACGATGTACCCCGGCGGTGACGTTACGCACCGCTGTGGACGTAACCGCCATTTTCTATCACTTCAATCACTTGATACCTGATCTTCGACAGGAGAGGACCTACACTGCAAGTGCTGCTGTGACCTCAGTCTGGAAGAGACAATGGCTCGTGCGTCTGGGGAAAGGGCCCCTGCCTTCAGCACGGAGGAGTTGGAGAAACGTGTGGCTGGGGTCCTCCCCAAGTGCACACTACTCTACGGTCCTCCAGAGAAACAGGTAAGTACACTGGGAGCATGCTGTATGGGCAATGCCTGTGTGGAGTGGTGGGGATGAAAGATAGGGCTGGGGAGAATGATGCGTGCATGAAACGACGGAGAGTGCATGTGTCACATGGCAAGGATAGGGATGCAGGCCAATGACTGTGATGGTGCAGTTGGTAATAACTTCTCTTTTTCCCCTGTACAATTCATGTAGGTCAGCGCCCACCAGAAGAAGGATATTTGGCGTGCCATCGCCAAGGAAGTCCGGACCCTGGGGGTCTATCACAGACGGAGCACCCAGTGCCGTAAGAGACGGGAGGACATTTGCCGCTGGAGCAAGAAGATGGCAGCGGCCCAGCTGGGGATGGCCTCCCAACGTGGGAGGGGTGCCCGTCGCACCATGACCCCCCTGATGTTCAGGATCCTGGCGGTGGCATACCCGGAGTTGGATGGGCGCTTGAGGGCATCACAGCAGCAACAAGGGGGTGAGTACACACTCATTCTGCTGATTCAGCGTGCAGTGGAGGTGTCTGGGTGGGGGAGGTGGGCTGTGTTTTTCCCTAGGCCAGGGCGAGTGTGCTAGTTAAGTCCCCTTTTTCAGGCAGACCCTGTGGCACCCCACCCCACCTGGGTACAGTGCCAACTACACCTAGTCAGGCTCCTGTGACATCCATGTGTGCAGATATCGGCCATAGCCTTGTAGGCCATGTCCCAGGGATTGTATAGTGGACCCCAAGTGCGTGGCGTAGTGCAGGGGGCTTCTGTGTCTGTCGTGTCCGCCAACGGTAGCGGTAATGCATGCACTGAACATGTCTTTCTTCTGTCTCCCCCTCCCTTTTTGTGGTCTCCCTGTACATGTGTGCATTAGCATCATCAGGCGGAGGAGCAGTGGCACAGGAGCAGGAGGGAGCTGCATCCCACATGGCCCTGGGGGGCGAGACTACGGAGTCTGAAGCCACCAGTGGGACGGAGGGCGAGGGGAGCTCCACGGCGGGGACAGGAGCTGACACCAGTGATACGGACTCGTCCTTTGATTGGAGCTCCCTTGTGGTGGCGGCCCCATCTGTGCCCCCCGCATCTACAGGTACAGCCACCACCCCCCTCCAGCACCGCCCTCCCAGCAGCCCCTCAGCCTTTGCCCCGTGCCCACTCACCCAGGAGGGTGGGCATCTCCTTTGCCCCAGGCACCTCAGGCCCTGCCCTAGTCACCCCTGCTGCTCTCAGTGAGGAGGCCATTGACCTCCTCAGGTCCCTCACTGTTGGGCAGTCTACCATTTTGAATGCCATCCAGGGTGTAGAGAGGCAGTTGCAACAAACCAATGCATTCCTGGAGGGCATTCATTCTGGTCAGGCAGCCCTTCAGTGAGCTTTTCAGACTCTGGCCTCAGCACTGATGGCAGCCATTGTCCCTGTCTCTAGCCTACCCCCTCCAACTTCCTCCACCCAGACCCAATCCCCTGTACCTCAGCCTACCCCAAGCACACCATCAGACCAGCATGCACACACGTCAACACACAAAGGAAGCTCAGGCAAACAAAAGCACCACACATTCCACAGGCACTCACGCAAGCATCACACACATGCAGACATAGCAACATCCACTACCTCCACTGTGTCCCCCTCCTCCTCCTCTCCCTCATCCCTCCCAGTCTTGTCTCCACTCACACCTGCATTCACTACATCTACAGCCACTACTTCCATCACCAGCACACCCACCACCACACCCCGCTCACGTGCACTCACCACCCCCACTACCATTTACACATTACCTGTGTCCTCTCCCAGTGTGTCCCACCCAACAGCCATCCACCTCATGACAGCCTCCAGCGCATGCACCTTCACCCAAAGTCACCAAACGGACACCTCCTACAACCACAACCTCTTCCTCCACTCCCAAACCCCCTCCAGCTACCCGTCCCAGTGTTCCTAAGAAACTTTTCCTGGCCACCCTTGACCTCTTTCCCTCACCTCCCCCACCCCGTCAGTCTCCTAGGGCCCGACTCTCCAGGTCCCAACCTAGCACCTCAGCCACAACAGTGGCGGGACCAGTGGTGCCAGTAGTCACCGGATTCTGGAGTGCACCAGGCAGCAGGGCAGCCAGTGTGGCAAGGAGCCACAGCATGGACAGTCCCCCACCTGTCAAGCATCAAAAGTTGGCCAGTGCCCGGCGTGAGAGGGGGAAGACAACAGCCAGCAAAGCCGCTCCCAGGGGTACAGGTGGGAGTGTGGAGTCAGCTGCGACACCTTCCAAGGTGGGGAAGGGGCACAAGAAACCCGGCAAGTCTGGGAAGAGCAGCATGGCAGGATCCGGCCAGCACTGGCCCCGCTGGCCCAGACAGGACTGCCAGCAGCAGCCCCGCTGGCCCAGACAGGACCGCCAGCAGCAGCCCCACTGGCCAGGAGTCGACCGCCAGCACCAGCCCCGCTGGCCCAGACAGGACCGCCAGCAGCAGCCCTGTTGGCCTAGACAGGACCGCCAGCAGCAGCCCCGCTGGCCAGGAGGTGACCGCCAGCAGCAGCCCCGCTGGCCCAGACAGGATCGCCAGCACCAGCCCCGCTGGCCAGGAGGTGACAGCCAGCACCAGCCCCGCAGGCCCAGACAGGACCGCCAGCCCCGCTAGCCCAGACAGGACCGCCAGCAGCATCCCCGCTGGCCAGGAGGCGACCGCCAGCACCAGCCCCGCAGGCCCAGACAGGACTGACAACACCAGCTCCGCTGGCCCAGAGATGACCGCCAGCACCAGCCCCGCTGGCCAGAAGGCGACCGCCAGCACCAGCCCCAGCCCCGCAGGCCCAGACAGGACCGGCAGCAGCTGAGTCGCTGCCAAGGACACCGCCGCCACAAGCACCGCTGCCAAGGACACCGCCGCAACAAGCACCGCTGAACAGGACACCGCCGCCACAAGCACCGCTGAACAGGACACTGCCGCCACAAGCACCGCTGCCAAGGACACCTGCCGCCACCAGCACCGCTGAACAGGACACCGCCGCCACCAGCACCGCTGAACAGGACACCGCCGCCACAAGCACCGCTGAACAGGACACCACCACAACAAGCACCGCTGAACAGGACACCGCCGCAACAAGCACCGCTGAACAGGACACCACTGCCAAAAATACCACTGCCAAGGACACCGCCGCCACCAGCACCACTGGCCCATGAGCGCCAAGAGCACTGACGCTACTGAGTCCACCACAAGCAGGATGAAGCACTCTGGGCACAAAGCCCCCTCCAGAACCAGTGGAGATTTACATCCACTACCTCTGTCCTTGGCAGGATGAAGCACTCTGGGCACAAAGCCCCCTCCAGAACCATTGGAGATTTACATCCAATACCTCTGTCCTTGGCAGGATGAGCACTCTGGCACAAAGCCCCTCCAGAACCAGTGGAGATTTACATCCACTACCTCGGTCCTTGGCAGGATGAAGCACTCTGAGCACAAAGCCCCCTATAGAACCAGTGGAGAAAGGCATCCACTACCTCTGTCCTTGGCAGGATGAAGCACTCGGGGCACAAAGCCCCCTCCAGAGCCAGTGGAGATTTACATCCACCACCTCAGTCCTTGGCAGGATGAAGCACTCTGGGCACAAAGCCCCCTCCAGAACCAGTGGAGAAAGGCATTCACTACCTCTGCCCTTGGCAGGATGAAGCACTCTGGGCACAAAGCCCCCTCCAGAACCAGTGGAGAAAGGCATCCACTACCTCTGTCCTTGGCAGGATGAAGCACTCTGGGCACAAAGCCCCCTCCAGAGCCAGTGGAGAAAGGCATCCACTACCTTTGTCCTTGGCAGGATGAAGCACTCTGGGCACAAAGCTTACTCCAGAACCAGTGGAGACTGTTATGCACTTGAGAGACTGTGACTTTGCACTCCCCAGGATTGTACAGTGGGCAAACCACCCACTGTAGAGACTTGTGAGACTGTGGCTTTGCACTCCCCAGGATTGTACAGTGGGCAAACCAACCACTGTAGAGACTTGTGAGACTGTGGCTTTGCACTCCCCAGGATTTTACAGTGGACAAACCACCAACTGTAGAGACTTGTGAGACTGTGGCTTTGCACTCCCCAGGATTGTACAATCGGCAAACCAACCACTGTAGAGACTTGTGAGACTGTGGCTTTGCACTCCCCAGGATTGTACAGTGGGCAAACCACCCACTGTAGAATTGTGAGACTGTGGCTTTGCACTCCCCAGGATTGTACAGTGGGCAAACCACCCACTGTAGACACTTGTGAGACTGTGGCTTTGCACTCCCCAGAATTGAACAGTGGGCATGTGGCCCCCTCGTGGATTTGGCATTGTGCACTCAACCGGCTGAGGTGCCCCCCTTTCCTTTCCCCCTGAGGTGCCTGTTTTATTTCTATCTGATGCCCCTGCAGTGTTCTCTCCGTCATGTTCGGGTATCTTGTGTGGGCCTCGCCCATGCAGTGTAGGCCCAGTGTTCCACGGACTTAAATGGTGCAATACCTGGACTTCTATTCTTGGTGTATATATTTGTTTAAAGTGTATATATATTTTTGCGTACTGGATTTTAATAGATTACAATGGTTACACTCATTTTCTTTTGTTTTTGCATTCTTCCGGGGGGGGTTGGATGGTGTAACTGTAATGTATCATGCTGTATTAGTGTGTGTGTTGTCGTGGGTCAGGGTGGGGGTGGGGGTGTTGTGTGTGTGCGTCCCTGTTTTTTCCCTCCCCCCTCCCCTGTGTCGTAGGTGCGGTACTCACCGTGGTCTTTGCCGCCCGCGTTCGTGCTCCTGGTAGAGGAGCAAGAAGATAAAGGCTGGAAAAATGTGAAGCTCTGGTTCCACGGCGTCCTGGTTCCTCGTGAGGTGTGTAGAGGTGAGCGTTTTCCCTTCGAAGTCCAGTTTCTGCCGTGTTTTTGTTCGCGGTGAATCTGCCCCAGAAAAGGTGGCGGATTGGTAGGTTGTGATACTGTGGGCGGTACATTGTCTCCTGCCTGTCTGTTGACGGTGACCGCCGCGCTGTTTGTTTGTACCGCCGTGGTGGTCGGAGTGTTAAAGTGGCTGTCTTTGTTGGCGGTTTCCGCCACGGTCGTGATTCAATTTTTTTTCCGCCGGCCTGTTGGCGGTCTTGCCGCCGCTTTAGCACCGACCGCCAGGGTTGTAATGACCACCTTAATCTTGCTAAGGTAGCTAGGCCCCTACTATGCAAGGCTTTCGCTCTGTTGGTAACTCTTTCGGGAAGCCAACTCCCTGTGGGGACTTAACCACACATGGGTGGTCAAGCCCCTGCTGTGCGTGGCCCTTGCCCTGTGCATAGCTCCTTAAGAGAGCCCACTCCCTCCAGACACTCAAGCTCCGTTAGATGACTGAGCCCCTCCTATATATGGCTTTTGCCCTGTTCATAGCCCTTTGCAGGCAGCCAACCCCATGTAGGCTACTGCACAGGTGTGGCCAAGTCCCTGTTGTGCACAATCTTCTCCCTATGCACAACTCTTTTGGACAAACCACTCCCAAAAGACACTTCAGCTCCCTTGGGTGTCTGAACCCCCATCATGCACAGTTTTTTATCCTGCTCCATGTCCTTTGTGGACAGCCAGCGCCCTGAGGGCAGCTAACCTCATACAGATAGCCAACTCACAGTCTTACCCAGTGCACAATCCCTCAGGAATAGCCCATTCATCTCCAGATACTCAAGCCCTCTTAGAAGTGTGAGAACTGTTAAATAAATGAAAATATATTAAATAAACAGTTTCAAACTGCTAAGAATTAAATAGCCATTTATGTTCTGAAACACATCTGACATTGATTTACAATTGCATACCTAATACTATGCAATAATGTTTAACAAATAATTAATATTAATGTTTAATACCCGTAATACCAGAGAGTATGTATTTTGTAAGGAACAGGTTTTCTGTTTGAGGGGATCTTTTCAGTAGGAAAACCATGCGTTAACACTTTTCCTGCTTTGTATGTCTCAGATGGAACGCTGAAGATATTAAAAGAGAAGAAAAATGAGGGCATATGAAGAAATGTCTTCCTGTAACCTGGTTGAGGAGGTATGCAATTTGATGTAAATGTCTACCTGACAACACTAGTAGATAGTGATTAATACCACAACACATGGGTGTTCCATGTAAAATGCCTTGCACCACATACAAAATGCCCACTTTACACAAAATAATGCAAAACAGTAAATAGTATCACTTTCTGTTAGTTCAGGATACTATTTAATACTAATTATAATTTGTATTGGATATTAAATCCCACCATAACATATTGCTTTAGGTTTGTAATACAAAAGTAATGGAAACCTAACACAAAGCGTTAATAATTCTGCACCTAACTATCCACCAGACACTTATACTGTCCATTAAAAGTGTGCTTACTCCTTATAGGTATGTGTCTTTGGACCACATCCATTATACTGTAGAAGGTTTTTAACGATTAGTATAGTCCCCAACGTTGCTAATAAGACTGTTATAGTGTTCTCTCTTCATGAAACAGAATAATATAATCCCTTTATAGCCCACTTAGGTAGGCTATTAAACTCATTAAACAGATAATTCCTTGTCTTTATCTTTAGATTGGGCTTGTAGCAGTGAACCGTTTAAAGAGCATTATAGCCCACTACAGTTCTCTCTGAAACTATATTAACAACAATAAACATAATATTTTCCTATTTTTTTAACCAATGAAGTTGGTTTCAAAATAGAATATTTTCTTCTGTTTTGAAACCTTTTGCATTTTTTGGATTATTTTATTTTTTGCAATTCACTTTAAAAGAGATAATAGGACAGATTGCCTGTAGATGCACTTTGCTCTCCAATAACAACAATGTTGCTCCAGTAAATTACTGTGTTGGCATACAGAGGATTAACATTCTTCTTTGTCGGTAGGCCATGAGATGACACAGTGTCTTTCGGTTGCAAAGAGGCTCCAGTGGTAGATGTAGATGACTCGTTCTCATCATGCCTTTAATCTGCACAAGTTGGTTGTCTGTTGTTCCAAGCTTTGAGGTGTTTATCCATCGCAAATGTGCCAAAGGAGTACGTCTTAGCAGTACCTCTGCTAAACTTCTTCTGACAGGTTGCATTTTACTAACCTCGCAGACACATTCTGCCACTGGATGGACTGTGAGGTGGTCCTGGTGGGCTCTTCCCACTCTTCATCAAGATCCCCAGATCTTTCCTCACTAGATGCCATTCTTTTTTCTAAGATGAACTCCACAAAAAAGTCATACCTAAGTGCTAATCCCGAATGAGGTTGAAAGAGTGGAATTGTCCTGTAAATGGAGTATTACACTTATTTCAACCAATCATCTGTGTTTCCCTTCTGCAATAGGATACATGGTAACATATTTAGGTGTCATAACACCCAAAAAACACAGAAACGTGTAAAAAAAACACAAACAACGGCTTCCTTAACTTCCTTAGTTGTACCTAGGAATCAATCTTACAAACCAAACACAAATTTTAAAAATGTTTTACAGGTATCGTGGGACTCTAGAGGGAAACTGAACAACTCTAGAGGGATACTGAACAGGAAATAACGTTACACAGGATTCCCACAAGACACTTTCATTGGTTTTATGGGTCCCGCAGGAGTACCCTGATACCTATGAGTGGTCAAAAAATTAAAATTAATATCAGCCATTTGGTTAAGAATTTACAAGAAACAACTGAAAAATCACTAAAAAACGAAACCTTAAACAAAAACCCTAGAAACTCACAGAAAAAACTAATTTTAAAGTGAAGTTTTAGTAACATATTGTAAGGACATCTGCATGTTAGAAAAATGTTAATAATTCACTGAAAAAACAGATTACAGTGACATTTTAGTTAGATATGTAAATAATATCTGTATGATAGAATAAACCTCAGAAAATCACAGAGAAAAACCAAAGGGGAAAGAGACGTAATAGTTAGGTATGGGAACTATATCTACATCTATATTTTACTTTACATTAAAACAAACTATAGAAATTCACTGAAAAAAACAAAGATTAAAGGGTGGTTATATGTAGGTGGCAATATTCAACATCCAGCCCCATATTTATACTTGGTTTGTGCTGAATGAGTGCCATTTGTTTTTTTACGCTAATTCAGTGCAAAACTAACTCCATATTTATACTTTGGCGCTGGGAACGTCTAGCGACAAAATTACGGAGTCAACGTTGTTTTCTGGACGTGAAAACCTACCTTGCGTCAATGAGATGCAAGGTAGGTGTTCCCGTCCAGAAAAGGACGATATGGCCTTTGCGCCATATTTATCCACCCATGCTAAAATCCAGCATGGGGGGATGGAGGCCTTAACTAATGGCTCTAAGCTTGCTTAGCGCCATTATTTAACGCCTGGGTATGGGCAGGCGTAAGTGGACCTGTAGGCATATTTCCATGGTCAGAAACCATGGAAAGTGCCCACAAGTGTGCTTTCCTGGCCCAGGGACACCCCCACCCACCCACACCCACACCAGAGGGACACCACAGGATGGGGAACCCATCCCAGGTAAGTATTCTATTTTTATTTCCCCCCCCTTGGGGGCCCTGACTTGGGGCCCCCTGCACTACGCTGGCCCCAATGGCCATGCCCAGGGGAAAACTGTCCCCTGGGCATGTCCATTAGGGTGGTGCGCATGGCTCCTGTCATTACTAAGACAGGAGCCATGTCCATGGGGGTTGGGCGCCAGAAAATAGCGCTACTCTGCTTAGAGGCATTTTTCTGCCTCTAAACAGTGTAGCATCACAATTCAGCGCACAAGCCCCTGTTTCCCACACACCTCCCCTGCCCTGTTAGCGTCCTTTCCAAAAACGCTAACAGGGCATTAGCGCTGGGTAGTGCCATTCCATAATTATGGCGCCCGGCTGGCGTCCTGGAATGGCGCTAGCCGGTGCTATAGCTTTCACGCAAAACTGCGCTAGCCCAGTTTTATGTGAAAAAGTATGAATCAGGCCCACAATGTTTTAAACTCAAATAATCACTGTAATTTGCCAGTTATAGTTTACTAAAGTATAACTTACACCCATGCCATGCAGTGCTTATAACCTCAAGGATTATATCACTCATTATGTATTCAATTAAATCATTGATGATACCATTCATGACATCTCAAATGACATCATTGATAACATCACTGATTACATCATCCAATATATATAATAGTTGGCAATACATTTTTCATATTGGAAAATATTCAGCAAGGTACCAGGAGCCTCTATACTGATAATGGGAGTAACCTTTCGCAACATTCAGAACATGAAGCCCATTTTTTTATTCATCCATAAAAGTAGATATTATGATTTTTCACTCCTGACCAGCTGTATTACAAACATAATGACTTTCTATATGATAAACTTCCAATATTGTTTAATGGACTGTTTGGATAATATTTTAAAAAGATGAACATGTTAAACGCCTCATATAAAATAAAATAGTAAGTCACCAACATTACATCTATTCATTAGGCACTAATGAGGAATAACAAGCAGCCTCTGTCTTATATAAACAACCATCCATAGTCTTTGAAAATTATGTTTCATATATTTCTGAAATAAGAAGTATGATAAATGCCATTGGAGAAACATTTACAATTACATTGTGACTTGCCGTATTTGTAACTGAACTAGTTACAATTTATATATTTTTAATAAATATTTAATGTCTCATAATTTGTTAAGAATTTCTGAAAAGAGATATGCACACCTTTTAAACCTGTAATGTATATTCAACTTGTCTCTAGCTCTCTATAAAACTATTCCATCAGCATGCTCACAGGAATGTAGAGGTGAGTTGTGTATTGAGAATAGAATTTACTTTTTTCATATATTTTTTATAACATGTCTGATTAAATGTGCAACCTATTACAAATGTATAGCAGCAACTCTACTATGTGTGCAGACTTTAACTTGATCCTTGATTACACAAAGTAATGTTTGTATTAAAAAGATTATTAGTAGTTAACCGTTACACCATTTAACTTTTATCATGGTGAATGACACTTGTCTTCAGAACTACACAATTTCTAACTGGTACTTGTACACAATAATGTACAGTTAATGTATGCTTTACATGATTTTAGGCCATCCCTACTCACTGTCTTATCTTAAACATTGCTCTGCTTTTTAGAGTAATTTCAACAGTAGTAGGTTGGATTATGTCATGAGTAATGTTACCAGTAATGTCAACAGTGATGCCATTAGAGATGTAATCAGTGAATTGATGAGTGGTGTCATTGAACTTATCATGAGTGGTAGAATATGTGAGGCCATAAGTACTGCATGGAGGGGGTGCAAGTTATAGTTAGCTCAGTAAACTGAAACTAGTGAATGTCAGTGTTTGGGGTTTTAAACCTTCTGTTATGTCTGACATTGACATCCTTTTAACCTTTATTTTTACAGTGAATGTCTAGGGTGTTTTAAAAAGTAAAGTAAGATCGTATTACCATACCAAACTATAATGTCTCTCTAACCTTTGATTTCTTTCAGTGAATGTTTGATGTATGTATCCTCATCCGGGCTGTGCTTTGTCTCTGTTCTCTCTCAGCTCTCTTTCCTTACAGAGACTTGTCCCTCACGTTCTTCCCTTCTCCTTCCCCTACCGGCTCTCTACTACTGTCTCTCTCTCTCTGTCAGAAATGATAATCATTAATTAAATTTGCCCACCTCTCGTTCTGCGTGATTTCGGCTGCCTTCGGATTTATCTGCCCCGCTCACCGCAGGCTATCTGATTACAAATATACGTATATAAATTTATATACACATCTCCTCAATGACACGCGTCTTAGTATTCCAGAACTGTTCGTCCATGGACGCGCCGAGCATATTATCATTAGGAAGAGATAGCTGAGGTGATGGGGGAGAAGATCCAGGGGTGTCGAGTTAATAAGCAGAATGCAATGTTTGGAAAGGCGGTGCAGGCCTGATAGGCGAGCGGCGGGGAGCCTCTGCGCCGATAACTTTCCCACTGCTCTGAAAGGTTATTCCCGGTGCTTTATGGTGCCCGGAGGAGCCTGGAGAGCAGCGCGGCTCCCCGCGCCTCCGCTCTGCTTGCCGGGGACGGTCTGAATGTTTATGAGCAAGTGGGAGTACATGACCCATTTTACACTGTCAGGGGATTGGCGGAGAGCTAGGGGAAGGGAGAGGCGAGAAAGGAGAAACAAGATGGAGCTGGTGAAAAAAGGAGAAAGGGAAAGGACATGGGAGAAGAGGGGAGCGAGATAGGTCTGGGGACGTGAGAACTTAGAGGAAAAAGAGAGGGAGAGGCAAGGACACAGGTGTGAGAAAGGGGAGTGAAAAAGTGGGGGCGAAAGATGGGCCCAGTGAGAGTGACATACACTGGCAGCCCAAGCAACTGTCTCATTGGTGACAAAAGACAGAAAGAAAGTGAAGGAGGAACCACGTAGCAGTCAAATCGACGCCTGTGCTACACGTTGTCCTTTTTACCACCTGAACCATGACCATCAGACCACAGTCAGTGTCAACAGAGCATGCATTCCAAGCCACCAAGCACCCACCAACCATAACGTCTGACTCCAACAGCACTAGGCCATCACCGGTAAATAAAGGGCTTCCAACATACATATTTTATATTTTAGTATGTGTAAAGTGCAACAACCACCCAAAAGTACATGATGTTACAGATTCAAGGCCAGGAAACCTACTTCTTAATGATCTACAAGAAATAAAATACCGGTTGACCAATGGCATAAAAAAGCCAGGTCTTCAGAAGTTTTCTGGTCAGGAAGGTGTGATTCTTTCTGTAGTTACAAAAACAGCTTATTGCAAAGCCTCTCTTTTGCAGTTGAAAATGCTCTGACTTCTAAATTGACCCAATTGAAATTTGGAGCATTGAGAAAAAAATAACTGTGTGTGTCTTGGCTTGTAGATAGAAAATCTATCAGTCAGAAGTCCAAATGGAAGACTGGGGCAGAGATAATGAATGGACTTATGTTCAGGACAAACAGATTAAATATTATTGCTTGGGTTACTAGAAGCTCATGCAGGTTTATTGAGTCAACTATTCTTATTGTCAGTATTATTCTGGCAGCAGCAATTTGTACCAGTTGAAGCTTATTCATCATCTTTGGGTTACTGCAAGATAGAGAGCTTTGCACTGCCGAGGTCTCCGCGCCCCCCAGAATCTGAATTCTCTGCTGTGTGGTAAAAAGCTAGATTATTTGCTTCAGTATTTACAGTTGGAAAAAGTAGGATTTCACTACTGAGTTTGTCATCCATTGTCAAGTACTGATCAAGTTTACCTACCACATTTTGCACTGGTTAGGGCTTTTACACAGCATAGGGGGTTCAGAAGCAAAAGTTCCAAACTGATGACTGACAAAAGGAGGCCTGGATTCCAGTTTCCCCTTCATTTAATTTGAGCTGGTTTTGTGTTATCCATACTTGGATATTCTCCATAAAATTAGAGTTTTCTGTTGAATGTCCCATCAATTACCGGGGGATCTCGGTATCATCTACACATACACAGAGGGCAAATCCAAACGACTATCAAATGTGCCAGTGGGCACATATATAGGGTAAAAAGTCAAGAGGAGTGAACTGACCCTGGTGGGACGACACATGACGCATGGGTTACTTGAGTAATATGGTGGTCCATCTTTACTTCCATAAACCGCTCTAACAAAAAGTTTTGGATCGAAGACAGGACTGTGCTGTAGATAATGAAGCCCATCGGGTGGTTTAATAACACCTGCTGATCAATGGTATCAAAGACTGCTGAGAGCTTTCACAAGACCAGCGCTGCTGGCACATCTTGATCTGTGCAACGGTGCCATTCATCAAGTAATGTTGTCACCACACCTTGCATGCTGCAGCCATGTGAGGCACTTTTATCCCTTTACGTCTTGATGTGGAGGAAGAGCGTTTGCATGTTCTCCATCTGTTCCCTTTTTGTGTAAAACTGTCTCAGTACACTACTGAGTCCTCAAGAATAATAATATAGGTGATAAAGTGTTAGTTCATCTTCGTCAAAGTCAACATCTCCACATTCAATGGTAACAAACGTGCATTTGCAACGCAGACACACTCCACTCTCTTCACCCATGGCCTTCTGTCACCCCACCGAGTAGCCCACCCAGTAGCCCACCCTAAGCATGCCACAATTCCTCGTGCTCCAGTGTCACCGTTCAATGCAAAGCAAATGTGGCTGTACCCATTGTCCCTGGTGAGTTCCACCTCCGCACTCATTCCAGGACTATATCGAGGGACACTGAATTAAGTGATTGTAGGGCTGGGTCATTCTACACATCATTAATGATTTTGTCCCACTTTCCACATAATAATAGATCATCTGCTGCTTAACTTGCAAAATGTAACAAAAACTTTGCCTAAAAAGGTACTACAAACAATGCCATAATGTGTTGTAGCACAATGAAACACCTTTGACAAAGTTTAACTGGGCACTTTCAGATGCTGAATGGTGTTGATAGGTGTTAAACGGGTACTAATATGGTGAAAGGTTGCTCAGTCAGTGGTAATATGTAAAAATGACAAAATGGCTAAGTAATACTGTAACCTAATGTACTGTAGCATGCCTCATAATTTGCCTTTTCTTGACATAACCTATTCAGTCCTGCTGCATAAATTGGTCCTCTTTTAACCCACAATTCCAGTGGCCCCGACTCTACCCAGAGAGGCAGAAGGATGACTATGGATACTAATACAAAGAAGAAAAAAATCCCTTCTCCTTGATGATACTCCATGCCACACTTTTTGATCTCACAACACAAATCACTACTTCTGTCCCATCAAAAGTATGGCAGATCTGCATAGTAGTGCTAGCTCAGTCCATTAACAGGCCCTTTTCAAAGGTGCTTGTGCTGTCGCTCACTAGCATGGTAGCCCTGTTAAAAAGTGCTGGTGCAGTCCTCATGACCTAGTGTTGGAAAGGAATCTTTCTGTCCTGTTCACCCCAATTTTTGTTGCTGACTGGTACTCATGGTAACTGACTCTGATTGTGCCCTGGGCTCTGTTAGCCAGACACAGGCCAGTGCTATGTTAAACCACACACACGTAGTAGAGTACAGTAGGTATTATGGTACCCTTCCAATTGGCCTGACAGACCCTGTAAGTCCCTAGTATATAATAGGGCAAGAGGGTCCAATCTGCCTATAAGTCCCTAGTATATAATAGGGCATGGAGATGAAATACCCAGCAGAATTCTGCACTTGCATGTGTGTACTGTGTGCTTTCTGTCCTTTTAAATGTAGGCTGCCTTGCAGCCTGTCTTTAAAAGTTAAATTTTTACCATTTGCATGACAGCACCTATAAGTCAAGGGGGTGCCAACTACCTATAAGACCCTAGTACATTATAGGGCATGGGAGTAGAGGCAAAGCAGAATTGCTGCCCTTTGCATGTGGGCACTGATGGGGGTTTTCTGTCATTTTTAAATACAGCCTGACTCTGCAGACTGCATTTAAATGGAAATGGTACCCCAATCCAACTTTGGTGCTATGGGCATTTTTAAAAGTGATACTCTACCTTAATTTCACATATTAATATCCCCATGGTCTCCCCTATAAACCCTGGTGAGAGAAAAAACTGCTCATTTAATTTCCCCCATTGTAGATATTGGGCTCCATAGGCTACATTGCAATATTATATTTTATTGTACAAATAGGAGGGAAAAGCATAGACATGCCATTCAAGGACCTAAATGATTTGTTTTGATAAATCCAGCAATTTGTCATTTGTGAATTTATCATAACTTTTACAGACAATAAATTATAAGGTTTTTCTTTCTGTAAGCCAAAATCAGGCCTTCTGAAGGTCCCCTCTGATTGGTCAGTGCTAACAGAATTAGCAGAGCTGCTTGATTATGTGATAAGTGGCTGTCCAGCGGAGAGGCTGTCCAGTGAAGGGCAGCTGTGGGGCTACACAGGAATGCCAGAGCAGGGGGAGAGGTAATAAAACATATAGCCTCAAAGGAGAGCAGGTCAGGCAGGGAATGCCAGATCAACTACCACCACCTTATGGTTCCCTCAGCCAGAAACCAGGCTTAAGGAAGGAATTTGCAGATGTTAGGGGGAGGAAGAGAGCAATGGAAATCAGCCACACTGAGGGTTGGTTTGGTCAGCTCTGACTGATCTGCTGAAATCTCAGCCATAATGGATTTTGGAAGAACAGTGGTTTCTGGGAAAGAAATACGCCACACTTTTGAGGAAGTGGTCATGCATCTGGGTATCACCCTGCATTTTCTTGGCTCAGGGGTGCCCCCCCCTTCCTGATGCCCAGGAGCTGTGAATAAATATGCAAGCAGTGCAAAGCCTCTCAGATCAATCAATCGATCAGTACATTTGTAGAGCGCGCTACTCACCCGCAAGGGTCTCGAGGCTCTTGAGGCGCGGGGTGGGGGAGCTGCTACTGCTCGAACAGCCATGTCTTGAGGTGTCTCCTGAAGGTCAACAGGTCCTTGGTCTGTCGTAAGTGGATGGGGAGGGTGTTCCATGTCTTGGGGGCGAGGTAGCAGAATGATCTGCTGCTGGTTGTTGTCCTGTGGATGCGTGGAACGGTGGCGAGGTCAGCGGAGCTGTCGGTTTGGGGTGTAGAAGGCAAGTCGTTCATTGAGGTATGTATGTCCGGTGTTGTGGAGTGCTTTGTGGGTGTGGGTGAGGAGCTTGAAGGTGATTCTCTTGTTGACGGGGAGCCAGTGTAGGTCTCTCAGGTGGGCTGTGATGTGGCTGCGGTAGGGGATGTCGAGGATGAGGCATGCGGAGGCGTTCTGTACACGTTGCAGTCTTTTCTGGAGATGGCCTGGGTGACCGTCCTTCTGGTTTTGGTGGGGATCCACCTGTAGATCTTGCGGAGCATGCGGAGGGTGTTGAAGCAGGAGGATGAGACAACGCTGACTTGTTGGGTCATGGAGAGCGATGAGTCTAGGATGAAACCCAGGTTGCATGCATGGTTGGTGGGTGTCGGTGTGGCTCCCAGCTCGGTCGCCCACCAGGAGTCGTCCCAGGCGGAGGGGGTGGAACCGAGGATGAGGACCTCTGTTTTGTCCGAGTTCAGTTTTAGGCAACTGTTCTCCATATAGTTGGCGACGGCTTTCATTCCTTCGTGGAAGTTGGTTTTGGCGGTGGCGGGGTCCTTGGTGAGGGGGAGGATCAGCTGGGTGTCATCGGCGTACGAGACGATGTTGAGGTTGTGATATCGGACGATGTTGGTGAGCGGTGCCTTGTAGACATTGAAGAGGGTTGGGCTGAGGGAAGATCCTTGGTGTACTTCGCACATGGTCTTGGTGGCTTCAGATCGGAAGGGAGGGAGGCGGACTCTCTGGGTTCTGCCGGTGAGGAAGGAGGTGATCCAGTCCAGGGCTTTGTCGCAGATACCTGCACCATGGAGGAGTGTGCATAGGGTGTGGTGGCAGACGGTGTCAAAGGTGGCCAAGAGGTCCAGGAGGATGAGGGCTGCGGTCTCGCCTTTGTCCAGTAGGGTCCTGATGTCGTCAGTGGCAGCGATGAGGGTGGTCTCGGTGCTGTGTTTGCTGCGAAAACCGGATTGGGACGGTCCAGAGTGTTGTTTTGCTCAAGGAGTTGCCTGTTGACGATCTTCTCGATGACCTTCGCCGGGAACAGCAGCAGGGAGATGGACCGGTATTTTTTTAGGTCCTTTGGGTCTGCCTTGGGTTTCTTGAGAAAGGCGTTGATCTCGGTGTGCTTCCAGCTTTCCGGGAAGGTAGCAGTGTTGAAGGAGCTGTTGATGATCATCCGGAGTTGGGGGGCGATGATGGAGCTTGCTTTGTTGAAGATGTGGTGTGGGCAGGGGTCGGATGGTGAGCCGGAGTGGATGGTGTTTAATGACTTTGGCGGTGTCATCGTTGCTGATGCGGGTCCAGGAGAGCAGGATGTTGGTGTGGATGGGGGGCGGTGAGTCTGAGGTGATGGCAACTGCCGATGGGGTCTTGGTGTAGAAGCTGTTGTGGATGTCTGCGATCTTGCGGTGAAAGAAGGTGGCAAGGGAGTCACAGAGGTCTTGCGAAGGTGGAATGTCGTTGGTGCTGGAGCTGGGGTTGGAGAGTTCCTTCACGATGTTGAAGAGCTCTTTGCTGTTGTGCGCATTGTTGTCGATGCGTTCCTTGAAGGAGGATCTCTTAGCGGTCCGGATGAGCTGGTGGTGCCTGCAGATGGCGTTCTTGAGGGCCCTGTGGGTGGCCAGTGTCTGTTCTTGGCGCCATTTCTTCTCAAGTTTTCGGCAAGTCTGTTTGGAGGTCCGGAGGTCGGTGGTGAACCAGGTGGCCTTTCTGATGGTGCGGTTGTCGGAGGGTTTCTTGATCAGGGCGTGAGCGTTGACGCAATCGTAGATCCATTGCCTGTGGTTGCGAGCAGCTGTGTCGGTGTCTGTAGTGTCTGCTGGTGGGGCTCAGGCGAGGGCAGATATCAGTTGGTCATTGGTGACCTGGTTCCAGCTGCGGCGGGGGATCCGTTGCGGGTGGTGGTGCGTGGTGGGTTTCTCGAAGGTGAAGTGGATGCAGCGGTGGTCGGTCCAGTGGAGTTCGGTGGTGTGGCAGATCTGCTGCCTGAAACTACAAGAGAAAGAAGGACTGCCCTGCTCGAGTCTGGATCTGCACCCTTGGCTTGCACTTCTGACTGAACTGCTCCTGCTGCACAATCTGGTATGACAGCCCTGTGGACGGGGTCTTGCTTCAAGATGGACTCAGGAATAGACTCCCTGCAGCTACAGGTTAACAGAGCTGCTCCTGCATCATCTCCAGCAAGAATCCACAGGATTGTGTGCATTCAGTGGACTTTTAAGGATTGGACTAGGTGCATTGTGGGAACAGTGGTCCAACTTTCCAAGGAGCTTCCAGGAGATTCCAGACCCTTGGATTTCTGTTTTGGACCCTTTGTGTCTGCAAGGAGGACTTCAGGAAATGCCTCCTGAAGTTTGGAGAAGTGTGAAGAATTTTTGGTGAAGTTGGCGCTTTGGATTTGTAAGCATTAGAAAATGTTTATTCTTTAAAAATTCATATCTCTGGTTCCCTACATTGGATGTGTGTCATTTTGGTATCGATTGACTCATAAAAATATTACCTATTTTCATAAATTGGTGTGGGATTTTTATTGTGTGTTGTATCTCATTTATTTACTGTATTGTTTTTTTTTTTATGATTTATACTCGTCTCCTAAATTAGGCCTGCCTGCTTGGTTGCAGCCACCAAGGGTTGTGCAAGGGGCTAATTAACTGAGACCTTTACTGAACCTATATTTGGTTAGAGGCTTTATTACCAGGGGAAGGCTCACACTTGTCACTACCAATAACCCACTTTCCAACACCTATGGTATGGTGATTACTAAGTAATAGATGTAGGATATTTTGGTAATCTCTCATGACGTGTTTTGTGCCTACTATGTACAGTTCACGTAGTGTTATGTAAACCACACTAAGCATGTGAAAGGAGCATGTTCTGCATGTATTCTGATTAGATGTGGAAGACGAGTTCAACTCTGAAATATGAGTGAGCTGTGAAGAGGACTGGTTGATGAGAGTCAGTTGGAAATGAGCTGCTGACTCAGAGACCAACAGAAAGCCCAGCTGAGGCATTTAATTTGCTTCATCTGAGAGTAGAAGACCTCATGGGATTTCTTGGATAGGAGTTTACTTAGACTCTTCATCCTTGTGTTCTAGAAAGGGAACTGCAGGTGCTATCACAGCCTGAGGAATGTACCTACCTTTACATGCCTGGTAGACGGAGTAGAGGCATAAACCAGAACAGTTGCATCCTGAGTGAATTCTGGAAGTCTTTTTTGTCTCCAGCTAATGTTGTGCGGACTTACCAATAGCAGGACTAGTTTGGAGGGACGTGGGTGATCGGCTAGAGCATGCAGAGAGTCACCAGCCCCATTTGACACACAGGTGCTTGATTGTCCATATCATGAAGATGTAAGATTGCCTGAGTACTCAGGGCATCATTTAGAATTTAGGGGATGGATTATGAACTGTCACCATGGCAGAGTACTTGATTCCCAACACAGCAAGGTCATGAGGGTACTCTGCATGCCAAATTTAGACATGTCCACCTACCCGGTAGGCATCTTTTGCACTTCCAGGAACCCCAGTAATAGCGGTTTCTGTAAATGCATTAAAGTTTGACAGGCAGCTCCATCAACATGATGGAGTTGTCTGTCACACGTTCTACATTTTTTATTAAAAAAATAAAATAAAAAAGTAGTAAGCCCTTCACCACAGGAGTTTTCTCCCATGGTGTGGGGGCCATTTTGCAATTTTCACAGCCCCTTACCGTCAGGTTTTTACCTGGCAGTGATGGACAGTGAAAACATGCGTCTCAAAATAGTGTGAGCAGACAAATGGGAAAAACGCTGATGGTTATTACTCAGTTGGGCCATCTGAGGTGTATGTTGGCGGCAGAGACTGAGCGATCTCTGCCATCAATATACTGAAGGTCTTCCCAACTCTAAATGAGGCAGGATTACCTTAGGTTTGGTGGAGAGGGTGCTCTGTCGTAATTGCCGATACTCCATATCGGCCCTATGTAACCTCTGACTAACTTCAAGCTACAGTATCCCCCCTAGGGATAAAGATGAGAAAGACATTGCCAGCAGGTGCTCACCCTGACTGGAAACATTGGTTGGTGTTGTGCATGGCATGTCACACGGCTCCATTGAGGGTGTTCACTTTGAAAGTTTTAAGTCAAATGCATACATTGTTCAATTCAATAATTTGAGTTTCACATGGGAAAGAGTGGTAGTCAGTAGCAATGGAATGATGTGAACTACTGAAAGTATAATGATAGGGAGTCTTCGCTTATGTGGAGTTTCTCCACGCTTTAAAGCACGCATTAAGGATCACAAAGCAGGTGTTACCCACTGAATGCTAATGAGGTACAGAAGTGCGGTGAAATGAAATCCAGTTTCCTGTCAGAGGGCGGTTTTGGATTAGTTTTCCTGAGAGCAAGGTGAAGTGCCACGTGAACTCGTGCAGACGGTGGTATTAAGCCATGTATGCCGCATTACAAACAGCTGAAGGCAGGACACATGCGTTCCCTCATGTCATTCATCAACGAGTGACTTATGCTTCTATTTGAAGCGATATCACTCAAGTGAATGACTTATGAAGGTGTTTAAGGAAATGTAAAAGAAGGAACATGAATTACCCTCACTACCTAATGGTTTGGAACTCTATTCGCAGAAAGATATAAAAAGCAGTCGCACTGCTGCTGAATCAATAAATATGATTTAGTTGTCACTCAAGCTGGATTGATAAAACAACGATTTCCTGGGTCGTTATGCAGCTGGCCAGCCACGTACGTTTGCTTGTGTGGGCATTATTTAAACTACTCCTATGCCTGCAAAGGCGAGATTTCCGGAGCAGACAATTGGAGGGACCATTACTGACAATAGAATGATGGTCAGGAACCCTTGTAGTAAAGTGTAGAGAACTAGAGGGCTCAGACCACCACCCCGATGAAAAGGGGAGAGCCAGGTCACAATCATCTGGACTTACAGTATGATTACTTCAGGGAAAAGTATAGGAGGGTGATTATGGGAACAATCTGTTGACTCTTCCATGGATAAAGAACAGATAATGGAAGAAGAGCTGAATAAATCAAACATTCACCCCCCAGTCACAGATCTGGGGCAAACTCATCGTTTTTTGCTAACCATGCCATTCCAGTTTGGACCCAGCCATATGGAAATGAGTCCTGATCCTGTCCCCCATGGGAACAGTCCAAGACAAAGTGCCAGACCAGGTCTTCAATGGATCAGAAACAAGCATCCTGGGAACAGTTTCAGGGTGTCACACCTCATCAGCCAGGCCGCCTTGAATCCAGTGGCTTAGCAAGCGTGGGACCCACTTCTCGGCATGCCCTTCACACTTATGGTGACAAATGCAAGAAGAACAGATGATGGACGGAATGCTGAACAAATCAAACATTAACCCACAGTCACAGATCTGGGTTAAATCCTTCATTTTGTTTTCTGTATGAAGTTCGTTACCCGTAAATTAGCCCCGCTGAGAAATGCTGCCACATCATTACACGTATAACAGCTCTGATGAGAAGTGCTGATGCTGTCCATTAGAAGTGGGCAGCTTTTTATGAGCTGTGACAGGTTTTCTGGGCACTCAAACACTGTCTGAGTTTAGGAATATCTGGTTCCGCTAGCCTTTCATTAATAGAGTCCTATCCATCACCAGTAGCGTCATAGCGAGTGAGAGTCTGGAAGATTTTCAGTCTTACGCTGTTTCTTTAAATGAGATGTGCTGCGAGTCACTGGCCTGTCACCTGCATGCATTGGGATTATTGTGCCTTTTTCGCAGTCACTCCTAATGGCTTGTCTGCATATCAAGAGTATAACTTCCAACTCTAGGCTTAGTTGACTAGACCCCAATAAACTCCCTTTATTTTGGAGTCCCAAGCCCCTCAATTTATGTCTGCATGAAATTGTTCTCTTTTATTGATCATGTAGATGTAATTTTTGTCTTCACTGGTCCCCCTCTATGGTGAGGACTCCCTAGTCCAACAGATTATTGTTGTGCATACTTTCACTATAGGATGAGTTTTGCAGGGCATTTGCCTGTAGTACTTTGTGGAGTGTTCCTGTAGGCTCAAAGAGGTGTGTTTGGTGCTATTTAGCTTATTGAATGGTCGTTTTCAGTGTAGCCATGAATCACTCCACCATTCCATTGGCCTATTGCTACAGTGGCACGATGCTTGAAGGTTAAGTGTTTAGCGATGGAGTGAATAATGAGTCATTGAAGGGAGGTCCGTTATCCATATTTACGGTTTCAGGGATTCCCCCAGGAAGCAAACATCTTATTTAAAAAATGGATGACATCTTCAGTGTTCTTCTATGGAAGAGCTAGAGCAAATGCTAGGGGAAATCCAGAAAGTGTCTCCGTTGTTAGCACAAGGTATTTCCTGGATTTGAGTGATCTAATGAAATCGATAGCTATTTCTGCACCATGGACCTTCAGGCAATTGGGAAATTTGTAATGCAAGTAATTAGGGGCCAGATGTATCATCACGGCCCTTTGCGATTCGGAAATAGCGATTTTTAAGAAATCGCTATTTCCGACTCGCAAAGTTCCATGTATCACATTTGCGATTCGGTAATAGCGATTTCTTAAAAATCGCAAATGCTATTACCGAATCGCAAATTGCGATATCGGCCCCATTCGCAGCTATGGGCCTGTTGGCCCATATCTGCGAATGTTTTGCATTTCCAAAATTGCGATTTCTGAACCAGAAATCACAATTTTGGAAATGCAAAACCCCAGGGTGTTGTGGGCCTAAGGCCCCATCTGCTGCACCCCAAAAATTTTTTAGGGGACATGTAAGGTGCACACATGCCAAAAGGGCATGTGTGCTTTACATGTACAATTTAAAAATGTATTTTAAATTTTGCACATGGTTACCACCAAGTTCAACTTGGTGGTAATTAGCGATTCCTTAATGCCCAATTCGCATTAAGGAATTGCTTCATACATGTGCTTAAGAAATCGCAAATAAGGATTCCTTATTTGCGATTTCTTATTTAGAGAATCGCAATTTGCGATTCTCTAAATGGGGTCGCAATTTTAAGGAATCGCTATTTTGACTGTAGTATTGGCACTGGTTCCACAGTATTTTATCAGATCAGTCCGTGTATGTCGAAATGGGATCCTAGTTATCAGGTACTATATTTTTAACTTGTTGCATACCACAAAGGTCTTTTCTATCACTCTCTTGCTCAATTTATATATGGAAGTATTGTCTTTGCTAATGCAATCATGCTGTATGACTGCTTCAATGTACCCCCATAAATGCAGATCCTATTTACAATCCATTTGGATGCCAATCTGAGTGCAAACATTTTAAATGCACAATAGTGATTGGTTCCAAATTGATGAAAGTTAAATAGAAAAAAACTTGACATTCTCCTTCACTATGATTTTGTCTCGTAAATCTGAGTAAGCTTCAAAATGCAATGGGTGTTGCTGTGGCACGCCCACAGCAACACCCATTGCACTCCCCTTCCACGCAAAGTGCTGTATGTGAAGAGGCTATATTTACAAGTGGAGTTAAGCCACAAAAAGTGGCTTAGGGCCACCTTGTAAATACGGCGCTGGGCATTGCACCACTGGAGAGTCACAAAAAGTGATGCTCTGGTGGCGATAGGGCCATTTAAAGCTGGCCCTGACTTTCGGTCGTTCACTTTGTTTGCGTGCACTCACTGTTGGTGTTTACTACGAACAGCTCATAACAATGGCCTTCATCATGACATTGGCGGTAAATCCCGCTTACCACCACGGTGACAGCCGCCAACATACCACCACAGTGGTGAATATCCGCTCCACATAATATGACACACACACACACCAATCTGACAGAATACTGCCATGTACACAAATCCGCCAGCCCAAAGGTCAGTGCTAAAGTGGTGGTACCAACACCCATACCGTTATGCCAACAAAACAACGCCCATTACATCATGACCCACAAATCACCATGACGGACATTCAATGGCGGTAAACCATTGGCGGTACACACCGGCGCGCTCAGAATGGACACCCAAATACTAAAAACTACACAACATTGGCCAATGCCAAAAACACACACCTGACAGATACACACACCACACCAACCGACCAACAGCACTACAAAACACACACCCATATCACCCACAAACCTTTACGAATACACATTTTTGCCACAAGACTGACACCAAGACCACTGTGACAACTAGACACACACACCCATACATCCCTCGCGCACCCCACTACGCACACCCAACCACAGTACCCAACACCCATACACTTACGCACACCACGCACCCCAGTTTCACAGATGAGGAGTTGCGGGTCATGGTGGAGGAAATAGTCAGGGGAGAGCCACAGCTCTTTGGAGCACAGGTACAGCAAATATCCATTGCCAGGAAGATGGAGCTATGGCGGAGAATCGCGGACAGGGTAAACACAGTGGGAAAGCATCCAAGAACAATGGACGACATCCAGAATATTTGGAACAACCTACAGGGGAAGGGATGTTCCGTGCAGCAAAGCACCAGCTCGCCATACAAAGGACTGGCGGTGGACCCCTACCTCCTCCCCCACAGCTCACAACATGGGAGGAGCAAGTCTTGGCATTACTGCAACCTTAGGTACTCACTGGAGTTGCTGAAGGACTGGACACTGGTGAGTCAACATTTACTACTTTGTAGTGAATCCTAGTTTGTTTTAATGGAATAACAGGAGTTAGCATAGCCTCTGGCTTGCATATTCGTGCCCTCATCACCTAGTGATTTTTAACCTACTTAGCTTGCTCTGTCTTAGCCCATTTAATAATTTAATTCATCCAAGATGGCTGCCTTATTTATAGTCAGGCCAACTGTTCTGCTTTGCATTATCAGTGATACTGCGCTAAGGCATCAAGATCAAGCAATAAAGACAAACAAACAGTAGGTGTTCACACTTAGGGATTTTCCCTCTCTATACTTTCGAGGGATTGTTTATAATAATTGCCGTCCCAAGCATGTCTGTTATCTATTGTTTGGGAACATACCTACGTCAGGGGTCCTGGTAGATCTGTATCAATACATCGCACTTTAGACAGATAATCAGAGGGATTCCGACCAGAGGTCATCGCCACCATCGATGATACCGATGCTGCACGTCGTCTTGATGCTGACCCAGTCTTCGTGTCCCTGCGGAGTCTGAGATAGAGACCTCATTCCAAGGAAACGAAGGTTAGGGGCTCCTCTCACGGACATGGCATTGGCAGATTAGGTTTAGCAAACCCACCTCTCCTTTAGGTAGGATGTTAGGCCTCTTGCATTAGGTTATTAGGGCATATTACATCTTGTATGTCTTTTACATGCATTGCAAGATGGTGGGGGTCTTTGTAATAATGACTCTCGTCTTCACAATTCTGTTTCTTGCATTATTCATTCTCCTAATCATTGCAGCCCATGCAACTTACCGCAAATTGCAGCTGTGTTAAATAACAATTATTGAAACTTTACTGCATCTTTGTCATTGCCTGTGTTTGTATGAGACAAGATATATCTGTGAGAAAGGGGTAATCTCCGTTTAACCACAACACTCCCTGAAATGTCTTATTCTCGAGTCCATACGTAAAGGCTGCCACGAATCACCTTTTACTATTGTGTTTCTGGTGAGGTACTGCTAGTGAGCCGGTAAGGTTGGGACAACAGTTGCGATTTGTTGTAGGATAGGCATAGTCGCCTACAAACAAAAGTACTGTCATCCTTTAACCAGCAGTCTTGCCCAGAGCAAGAGTCCAAACTACGACATGGAGCCACCAACGATGGTGTTTAGGCACTAATTTACGGATACCCCGACTATCACTGTCTCACAGACAACAGGTACCCTAATTACCAATATACGGAGATGTCCGTGGTCTTTGGGAAATTCCTCCTCAGCTGAAAAGGTGTTACCTGATTCAGCTGTAGGTTGTTCGAGCTCGAACTAATAAAATGACTTATACTCCCCATTTTGGTGTTCCGTTTTTCTAAACAAATATGGCTAACACCATTGACATTCCTGAAAATGCTAGACAAGCTCTAACGCAACATTTATTAACACATGGCCTTACAGATGAGGGCGGGGATGCTACTCTTATATTAGAGGCTAATGAAGCATACCAAACAGAAACATTTTACTGTTGGGTCACCTTTCCTGAGGTGGACCAAAGAAATCATACATTTCACACATATGAAATTTCGAACGTACCTCAATGGTACCGAGCATACCAGTATCATGAAATTTCACTCACATGCCAAGAGCACCAGAACTGGTTTGAAGGCGCCCTACCACATGTACTACAAAGAGTGAGGCTAGGTCCCTTAAGTAATGATGGACCAACGTGGTCTATGTTTGCCACATACACACCTCACCCAGGCATTCAGAATATGTCGATAGCAGATCTGCGAGATTTATATAATGAATTAGTGACATTATATAGACGATTAGTTCAGTTCGTAATGCGAACATTGAACACCACACCTGCGCGTCCAGCACCGCCAGTACCTGGCCGTTATCAATTGGCTACTGGGATTAATCCACAAACAGTGCATACTATCATGGGTAAGGTACCCACAGAACGGTAAAAAATACCGTTCTGGGTTGCCCAGAAAACTAATCAGCTGGAAGATGTATTTCCCAATACCGGACCACAGGAAAAACATAGACTGCTCACTATGTACTTGCCCTTTGGGATGGTTCCCTCGGTGGATGACTGAGCCACATGGGGTACAGTCTTTGCAGCCATATATACTACCACGCATGGTACCCCGACACTTGCCAATTTACCGGAAGTATTAAAACAAATACAGAATGAACACGGGGCTGCCCCAGCCTTGGATTTGGGGATGAAATTAATGCGTAACTTTGATGCAGTTTCCTCAATAATACTCAGTAATATTAAAGGGGAGGCGGTAGCACTGGCAATATGCCAGCGTCTCCGGGAAACTCCACACCTGGAACAAGAGAGACAGCTGCCGAAAATTATTTCCGACACCTATACTAGTATAGGTCGGGATAGTTTGGGAGCCAAGCCAAAGAAATTGGAGTTGCAAAGTACCGCCCATAAGGAGGGTACAAAGCAGGCACAAGAGGGCTCTAAGAAGCGATGGGAAAAAACAAAAATTTTCAAAAATGGAACAAATAAGAGAGCTGATTCTCCACACACGGAGAACTCCGAGAGGAGATACAATCTCAGAAATAGGGAGAACATTAAAACTCCAGACAGATATACTGATTCACGTCCCTCTCGTTCCTTTCAGGACGCACCGGATAGACATAGCGTGAGAGGCCCATGGGCTTGAGTGGCATGGAGGGCCTAGCTGCATGTCCTCTTGTAGGCTGTGGTGATTTTGTGGTCTACCGAGCCTTGGGGAGCATAGGTGTGGTAGAGCTGGGGGATGACAGAAATATGCTATAAACTGTGCCTCCTGACAACACCTGCAGTATCTGGGCAGTGTGTGGCTGGGCTTGGGGGATTGGCTGTGGTGGGGCAGAGAGATTATCCTTTAAAATGGGAGACTGCCTGACAAGTCATGGGCCTCACTCAAATTATGAGGGGCACACTAGCAGAGGAGAGCACCGGTTTGGAGGGCACATTGGCACCCAAGAGTGCTTACCTTGACTGGGAGGCATTGGCAGGTGAGTTGTTGTGGAGGGGGGCCTCCCCAGATAAATTGGATTTCAACCTTAAGGTTGTGAATTCATCCTGGGAAGTCCTTGAGGAAGACTGACAAGTTCTCAGTGTACTTGGGCATTCTCCGTGATGATCAATGTAAACTGGTTGATAAAGTGAAGCATAATGAGGATGCCTTTGGTGAGGGATGCCCAACTATGAGGGACTTCAAGATAAAATGGCAGAATTGACTAGACAAGTGAAAACTCAGGACCTCAGGGTGGAGGTCGCAAAGGGGCATAGCTACCATAACAACATCAGGGTGAAAGGATTGCGGAAGAAATGGAGGGTGCAGACATGGTTGCCTCCTAGAGGACTGGCTAGTGAAGGACTATCAAACTTTTTTGCACTAGAGAGGAGGCATAGAGTGCAGGCAAAGCCTCCACCACCTGGAATGCTCCTCCATCCGGTGGTGGCGCAACTACTACACTATTTCAACAGAGACTTCCTACTGCTGAGGGTCTGCTCAATGGGCTGCTTTCAAGTGGAAAACGCCTCTGTCGCCATTTTCCCAGACTACAAAATGGCAGTTCAGCATCAGAGAGCCTCTTTCCTAGTGTTGAAGAAAGAACTGCGGGAGACCGGCATTCAATATATGCTCTTCTTCCCTGCAAGACTTGAAGTCATTGTGGATGATCACGCTATATTCTTTGATACCCTGGCAGATCCATTGGACTGGCTCAAGAAGTATATGGTGGGGATGGATGGGAGACGCGGATATGGCCAGCCACCTCTTAAATACCACCACTGGCGGAAGGATAAACCAGGGCAATTGGGAACAGAGTCAAAAGAGAAGTCGAGGAGGAGGACAAGAAGAGGGAAAAGAGGCAAAGGTAGGCGAATCGTACCTAGGCATGAAAACAAGATCACAGGACAAGAAAACATAGATTACTTGTCAAAGGAAGAAAACAATGTGGTAAATCTATCCAATAAAGAACTTTCATCTGACATGTTGCAACTTTTGAATAAAGGATTGGGTTTTTGCCCAACCTCCAGAGGTGATATTTGTAAGTCTAAGATAGATCGCTATAAATAAGTCAGAAAGTTAAAATTGAAAAAATACTTTGATACCCAGTGGATAGTAGCAAGAGTAACACTGTAAAATATACAGACTCTCAGTGAGATAACAATACAAGATGTATATGTCACGATGACGTTAATGTCCATCACAGATTATGAAGAACATCCAACAACTACATCTATGGTATTGCATGATTTAAATGTCTTACCGGATGTTCATGTCACAAGTGGACTCAAACAAAGATCTACTTGGATACCTAGACAAGTATTGGACAATAATATTGATGTATTTTTCAAACTGGTGTGGCGAGATTTGGATCAAGAAGAGACTAAGAAGAGGAATATTACGAAGCACAATTTAAGTTATCAAGAAAATCTAGCACTAAAAATGTTGAAATCTGATGTAAATTTAGTCATAAAGAGAGCAGACAAAGGAGGAAATATAGTAGTGATGAACCGTGATTAAGAAAAAGAGATTTACACACAGTTACATGATACTGAATGTTATGAAAGATTATTTTATAATCCAATGATGTGGTTAACAAGCAAGATAAATAAATCACTTAAAAACTGGCGGGACAAGAATTTATTGGATGAGGATGAATACTTATATTTATGGGTGAATCGTCCAAAATATCCCTGTTTGTATACATTGCCAAAAATACACAAACAATGTGAATTTCCACCAGGAAGACCGATAGTCTCAGGTATAGGAGGTCCGACGGAGAGATTATCTGAGTTTGTGAATATATTTTTACAACCTTTTGTATATAATCTTCCTTCGTATATCAAAGATACAAAACAAGTACTGAGGTGGTCATTACAACCCTGGCGGTTGGTGTTAAAGCGGCGGTAAGACCGCCAACAGGCCGGCGGTAAAAAATTTGGAATCATGACCGTGGCGGAAACCGACAGCCACTTTAACACTCCGACCGCCACGACGGTACAAACAAACAGCGCGGCGGTCACCGCCAACAGACAGGCGGAGGACAATGTACCGCCCACAGTATTATGACAGGCCAATCCGCCACCTTTTCCGGGGCGGATTCACCGCGGATAAAAACACGGCGGAAACAGGAATCCCAAAGGAAAAACGCTCACCTCTACACACTCCACGAGGAACGAGGACGCCATGGAACCAGAGCTTCACATTTTCCCAGCCTTCATCTTCTTGCTCCTCTACCAAGAGCACGAACGCCGGCGGCGAAGACCACGGTGAGTACTGCACCTACGACACAGGGGAGGGCGGAGGGAAAAAACAGGGACACACACACGCAACACCCCCACCCTCACCCACTACAACACACACACTAATACATCATGAAATATTACAGTTACACCCCCCAAATCTCCCGGAAGAATGCAAAGACAATAGAAAATGAGTGTAACCATTGTAATATATTAAAAGCAAGTAGGCAGAAATAGATATATACACCATGTACATAATATATACCAAGCAAAGTAGTCCAGGTAGTGTTCTAAGAAAGTCCGTGGAACACTGGGACCACACGGTATGGGCGAGGCCCACACAAGATCCCCGACCATGACGGAGAGAACACTGCAGGGGCATCACACAGCAACTAAACAGGCACCTCAGGGGGAGGGAAGGGGAGCACCTCAGCCGCTTGAGTGCACGACGACAAATCCACAAGGGGGTCACATGCCCACTGTTCCATCCTGGGGAGTGCAAAGACACAGTCTCTCAAGTCTCTACAGTGGGTGGGCTGCCCACTGCCATATCCTGGGGAGTGCAAAGCCACAGTGGGTGGGCTGCCCACTGCCATATCCTGGGGAGTGCAAAGCCACAGTCTCTCAAGTCTCTACAGTGGGTGGTTTGCCCACTGCCATATCCTGGGGAGTGCAAAGCCACAGTCTCTCAAGTCTCTACAGTGGGTGGTTTGCCCACTGTTACATCCTGGGGAGTGCAAAGCCACAGTCTCTCAAGTCTCTACAGTGGGTGGTTTGCCCACTGTTACATCCTGGGGAGTGCAAAGCCACAGTTTCTCAAGTCTCTACAGTGGGTGGTTTGCCCACTGTTACATCCTGGGGAGTGCAAAGCCACAGTCTCTCAAGTGGATGCCTTCTCCACTGGTTCTGGAGGGAGCTTTGTGCCCAGAGTGCTTCATCCTGCTAAGGACAGAGGGAGTGGATGTATCTCTCCACTGGTTCTGGAGGGGGCTTTGTGCCCAGAGTGCTTCATCCTGCTAAGGACAGAGGGAGTGGATGTATCTCTCCACTGGTTCTGGAGGGGATTTTGTGCCCAGAGTGCTTCATCCTGCTAAGGACAGAGGGAGTGGATGGATCTCTCCACTGGTTCTGGAGGGGGCATGGTGCCCAGAGTGCATCATTTACCCCGTGAAGGACTCAGTTGCGTCAGTGCCCTTGCCGCTCATGGGCCTGCGGTGCTTGAGACGGTGGTGCCCTGTGCATCGGTGCTTGAGATGGCAGTGCCCTGTGCAGCGGTGCTTGAGACGGCGGTGCCCTGTTCAGCGGTGCTTGAGACGGCGGTGCCCTGTTCAGCGGGGCTTGAGACGGCGGTGCCCTGTGCAGCGGTGCTTGAGACGGCGGTGCCCTGTTCAGCGGTGCTTGAGATGGCGGTGCCCTGTGCAGCGGTGCTTGAGACGGCGGTGCCCTGGTCAGCGGTGCTTGAGATGGCGGTCTCCATTGCAGGGTCTCAGCTGCTGGCGGTCCTTCATGGCCCAACGGGGCTTTTGCTGGCAGTCCTTCATGGCCCAACGGGGCTTTTGCTGGCGGTCCTTCATGGCCCAACAGGGCTTTTGCTTGCGGTCCTTCATGGCCCAACGGGGCTCTTGCTGGCGGTGGCCTCCTGGGCAGCTGGGCTGGTGCTGGCGGTGGCCTTCTGGGCAGCAGGGCTGGTGCTGGCGGTGGCCTCCTGGGCAGCAGGGCTGGTGCTGGCGGTGGCCTCCTGGGCAGCAGGGCTGGTGCTGGCGGTGGCCTCCTGGGCAGCAGGGCTGGTGCTGGCGGTGGCCTCCTGGGCTGCTGGGCTGGTGCTGGCGGTGGCCTCCTGGGCAGCTGGGCTGGTGCTGGCGGTGGCCTCCGGGGCAGCTGGGCTGGTGCTGGCTGTGGCCTCCTGGGCAGCGGGGATGATGGCGGTCTTCTCCGCCGTGCTGCTCTTCCCAGACTTGCTGTGTTTCTTGTGGCCCTTCCCCACCTTGGAAGGTGTCACAGCTGACTCCACACTCCCACCGGGACCCCTGGGAGCGGCTTTGGTGGGTGGAGTCTTCCCCCTCTCCCGCAGGGCACTGGCCAACTTCTGATGCTTCACAGGTGGGGGACTGTCTGTGCTGTGGCTCCGTGCCACACTGGCTGCCCTGGTGGCCGGTGCACTCCAGATTCCGGTGACTACAGGCACCACTGGTCCCGGAGATGTTGTGGCTGAGGTGCTAGTTCTGGACCTATGAGATGGATGGGGTGGGGGAGGTGTGGGAAAGAGGTCAAGGGTGGACAGGAAAAGTTTTTTGGACACACTGGGACGGGTAGCTGGAGGGGGTTTGGGAGTGGAGGAAGAGGTGGTGGTTGTAGGAGGTGTACGTTTGGTGACTTTGGGTGAAGGTGCATGCGCTGGAGGCTGTCGTGAGGTGGATGGCTGTTGGGTGGGTGTGTGCCTGCGTTGGAAGGGGGCATCACAGACACACTGGGAGAGGACACAGGGGACGTGTGAATGATAGTGGGGGTGGTGACTGCACGTGAGCGGGGTGTGGTGGTGGGTGTGCTGGAGAGGGACGTAGTGGCTGTAGAGGTAGTGCATGCAGGTGTGAGTGTAGACGTCACTGGGAGGGAGGAGGGAGACGAGCAGGAGGGGGACACAGTGGAGGCAGTGGATGTTGGTGTGTCTGCATGTGTGTGATGCTTGTGTGAATGCTTGTGGGATGTGTGGTGCTTATGTTTGCCTGAACTACCCTTGGGTGTTGACGTGTGTGCATGTTGGTCTGTAGGTGTGCTTGGGATGGGCTGAGGTAGAGGGGATTGGGTCTGGGTGGAGGAAGTTGGAGGGGGGAGGCTAGAGACGGGGACAATGGCTGCCATCAGTGCTGAGGCCAGAGTCTGAAAAGCTCGGTGAAGGGCCGCCTGACCAGAATGAATGCCCTCCAGGAATGCATTAGTTTGTTGAAACTGCCTCTCTACACCCTGGATGGCATTCAAAATGGTAGACTGCCCTACAGTGGGGGACCTGAGGAGGTCAATGGCCTCCTCACTGAGGGCAGCAGGGGTGACTGGGGCAGGGCCTGAGGTGCCTGGGGCGAAGGTGATGCCCATCCTCCTGGGTGAGCGGGCATGGGGCAAAGCCTGAGGGGCTGCTGGGAGGGCGGTGCTGGTAGGGGGGGTGGCGGCTATACCTGTAGATGCAGGGGGCACAGATGTTGCCACCACCACAAGGGAGCTCCCATCAGAAGACGAGTCCATGTCGCTTGCCTCAGCTCCTGTCCCCGCCGTGGAGCTCCCCTCGCCCTCCGTCCCACTGGTGAATTCAGAGTCCGTAGTATCACCCTCCATGGCCATGTGAGATGCAGCACCCTCCTGCTCCGGTGCCACTGCTCCTCCGCCTGATGATGCTAATGCACACAAGAACAGGGAGACCACAAAAAGGGGGGGAAGACAGAAGAGAGACATGTTGAGTGCATGCATTACCGCTACCGATGGCGGACACGACAGACACAGAAGCCCCCTGCACTAAGCAGCGCTCTTGGGCTCCACTGTTCAATTCCTGGGAAATGGCCTACAAGGCTATGGACGACATCTGCACGCATAGATGACACAGGGGCATGACTAGGTGTACTTGGCACTCTATAGAGGTGGGCTGGGGTGCCACATGGCCTGCCTTACGGAGGGGCCTTGCCTACGGAACTCGCCCTGGCCTAGGGAAACCCACAGCCCACCTCCCCCACCCAGACAACTCCAGTGCGTGCAAAGTCAGCAGAATGCGAGTGTACTCACCCCCTTGTGTCTGCTGTGATGCCCTCAAGCGCCCATCCAACTCCAGGTACGCCACCGCCAGGATCCTGAACATCAGGGGGGTCATGGTGCGACGGGCAGCCCTCCCACGTTGGGAGGCCATCCCCAGCTGAGCCTCCGCAATCTTCTTGCTCCAACGGCGAATGTCCTCCCATCTTTTTCGGCAGTGGGTACTCCGTCTGTGGTAGACCCCCAGGATCCGTGCAGCCTTGGCGATGGCACGCCAAATATCTTTTTTTCTGGTGGGCGCTGACCTACATGAAATGTACAGGGGAAAAAGAGTAGTTATTACCAACTGCACCGTCAAAGTGATTGGCCCCCATCCCTACCCTTGCCATGATGCACATGCACTCACCGTCGTTTCATGCACGCCTCAATCCCCCCCCATCTTTGATCCACCCCACTCCACACACTCATAGCCCATACAGCATGCTCACAGTGTATTTACCTGTTTGTCTGGAGGACCGTAGAGTAGCGTGTACTGGGGGAGGACGAGCTTCTCCAACTCCTCTGATGTGAAGGCAGGGGCCCTTTCCCCAGACACTCGAGCCATTGTCTCTTCCAGACCGAGGTCACAGCAGCATTTGCAGTGTAGGTCCTCTCCTGTAGAAGATCAGGTATCGAGTGATTGAACAGATAGAAAATGGCGGTCACGTCCGCGGCGGTGCGTACCGTCACCGCCGGCGCACATCGTCATTGGCTCCTGGGACCCCTAGGGTCCAATGTTAACCAATGCAGCATTGCTCCGCGGTCTTCGACAGCCTACCACGACGGTGTACAACGCCAGCGCAGTTACCTCACATCCCATTGTCCCACTTTAGAGGTCAGGCAGCCGCCATTTCAGGGGCCCACATGGCTTCATTTCCAACTGCGTCACACATACCTAGGCCTAGACTCAACACACATACAGGCCACCTTTTGTGTATGATTGGTGTTCTGTGTAGACTGTGGGTACGTACCTCTGAGTTGGTCGACTCTGTGCTCGCTGTTGTCCTTCATAGGCACCGTCCGCTGGGACATGTGAGGAGATGGCGGCATCCTCCGGTGTACCGACCGTTGGTGGACCTGTCGACAATGGAGGAGCGACATGTCATAATCACATACAGGCTTGACCGTGCCACAATCCAGTAACTGTGTACCCAGTTGGAGCCAGACCTGATGTCAGCAATCCGCCATCCCACAGGAATCCCCTTCAAGTGCAGGTGCTGTCAGTGCTCCATTTCCTAGCAAGTGGGTCATTTCAAACAACAGTGGCCATAGCATCAGGGATGTCCCAGTCTATGTTTTCCAACGTATTGTCCAGAGTGTTGTCTGCCCTTCTGAAACACATGCAGAGCTACATCGTGTTCCCTCAGGTGGAGGATTTGCCTACAGTGAAAGGTGATTTCTATGCCCTGGGACATATCCCTAACATTATAGGTGCCATTGATGGGACCCATGTGGCTTAGGTCCCCCCCCCCCCCCCACAGGAGTGAACAGGTGTACAGAAACCGGAAGAGTTATCATTCTATGAATGTACAGATGGTATGTTTGGCAGACCAGTACATCTCCCATGTGAATGCCAAGTTCCCTGTCTCAGTGCATGTTGCCTACATCCTGCGGGAGGGGGTAGTGAAATGGTGAGGGGTGATGGCGGAGAAATGTCCATGGCAGAGTCCAGTCTATTAGTCTCACAGGTGCTTTGCCCAAATGGGCATAGGAAGTGGAGGTTGGGCAGTTTAAGTATGGACAGGGTGACAAAGTGGGACAGTAGGATGACAATCAGGGTGGTCTCATTTCTTGGCAGGGGTCTTGGCATCGTGCTCTGTCTTTGTCCTTGATCTCAGGGACCGTTTGCGGGGTGGTTCTCCCTGTGCAGGGGATGGGGTGCTGGTGTGGTGGTCCTGTGGCGGGGCGTCCTGTCCACTAGCGCCAGCGGAGGTGGTGGGCAGTTCATTGTCCAGGCTAGTGTCAGGGGCCCCTTGTAGTGCCACAGTGTCCCTCCTGGTGTTCACGAGTTCCTTCAGCACCCTTACGATGGTGCCCAGGGTGGAGCTGATGGTTCTGAGTTCCTCCCTGAAGCCCATATACTGTTCCTCCTGCAGGCGCTGGGTCTCCTGAAACTTGGTCAGTACCGTTGCCATCGTCTCCTGGGAGTGGTGGTAGGCTCCCATGATGGAGGAGAGGGCCTCGTGGAGAGTGGGTTCCCTTGGCCTGTCCGCCCCCTGTCGCACAGCAGCCCTCCCAGTTCCCCTGTGTCCCTGGGCCTCCGTCCCCTGGACCGTGTGCCCACTACCACTGCCCCCAGGTCACTGTTTTTGTTGGGGTGGTGGGTTATCCTGGGTTCCCTGTAGTGGTGGACACACAGCTGATTGACTTGTCCTGGGGACGGAAGTATGGGCCCGCTGGTTGGGTGCTGTGCTGGTGTTTCCAGAGGGGGGAAGGTCTGTGATGGCCTGTGCCAGTGTGAGGGGAACCGACTGTCCAGAGGTCCCCGACGGGCCGGGCTGGTCACCTAGATCCAATTGGACAGAGCTGCTGTCATCACTGTGGGCCTCTTCTGTTGGTGGTGTGGACATGTGTGGACCCTCCTGTCCGGTGACGTTGGGTAGGGGTCCTGCAGGGGTATAAAAGGATGTGTCATGGTGTGCAATGGGTGGGTGAGCGTGTACCCCAGTGCTTGCATTCCTGTGTGGGAGCTTGTGTGATGGTGGTTTAGGGGGTTGTATGGGTATGTGCAGTGGGCATGCTTTAGTGATGGGTGTCCATGCTCTGTTGTTGCATGCAGGGCTTGGTGTTGGGATGGGTGGTTTGTGATGTTGGGACATATGTGAGGAGTTGGGGTGCTGGGGGTGAGGGTGGGGGTATGTGATAGCATGCGGGTGGGGGATGTAATAGTTAAGATTTGACTTAACAGAGTCCATTCCTCCGCCTACTCCTGCGAGGCCCTCAGGATGCAGAATCGCCAAGACCTGCTCCTCCCATGTTGTTAGTTGTGGTTGAGGAGGTGGGGGTCCGCCGCCAGTCCGCTGAACCGCCTGGTGGTGTCTTGAGACCACGGAACGCACCTTCCCCCGTAGGTCGTTCCACCTCTTCCTGATGTCCTCCCGATTTCTTGGGTGCTGTCCCACTGCGTTGACCATGTCCACTATTCTGTGCCATAGCTCCATCTTCCTTGCAATGGAGGTTTGCTGCACCTGTGATACGAATAGCTGTGGCTCTACCCGGATGATTTCCTCCACCATGACCCTGAGCTCCTCCTCCGAGAACCTGGGGTGCCTTTGCCGTGCCATGGGGTGGTGTAGGTGATGGGTGGGGTGGATTGTGTGGTGATAAGTGTGCTGCTATGTAGTGGTGTGTTGTGAAAGGTGTGTGGAAGTTGTGTGGGTGATGGTATTTTGTGCCTGTGGATGCTGTTGTTCTTGCTGGTGGTGTCTCTCTCTGGCCTTCTTTCTGGATTTTTTGTCGTAGGGGTTTGGGGGTGATGTGGGTGTGTGTTTTATATTGTAATGGGTGTGTGGGAGTGGTGTGTGTATGTGTATCAGGTGTGTGTCTTTTGAATTGTCCAATGTGGTAGTGTTTTGTAAATGTGTGTGTATTTTGAGCGCAGCAGTGTGTACCGCCAATGGAACACCGCGGTTGAAAGACCGCCGCGTGGATTCGTGTGTCATGATTGTGTGGGCGTATTTCTGCTGGCGTGACGGTGGAGGTTTTGTTTTCGCCAGTTTATCACTGACCTTTGGTGTGGCGGACTTGTGTGGGTGTCTGAATTTTGGCGGATTCCGAAATGTGGGTCATGATAGCTGTGGCGGTTTTCCACGGCGGTGTGTTGGCGGTCTTCTGCACGGCGGTAAGCGGCTTTTACCGCCAATGTTGTAATGAGGGCCTGAGTTTATTATTGGATATTCAATGGGAGTCAGGTATGATTATGGTTACTTTGGATGTAGTGGCATTATACACTAGTATTCAACATGAATGTGGCATTCAAGCCATTGAACACATGCTTAACAGAAGATCAGTGAGTTTAATGGAACATACACATATGATAATACAGATGATAGATCTTATTTTAAATCATAATTATTTCCTCTTTAAGAAAGATTGGTACAAAAAGAAACAGGGGGTGTCAATGGGGTCAGGATTTTCTCCCTCATATGCGAACCTCTTCATGGGATGGTTTGAGGAGAAATGGGTGTGGGGCCCAGAAGCAGCAGAGTGGCAGTCAGATATCTTGTACTGGGGACGGTACATTGGTGATTGTTTTAAGCTATGTACAGGTAAAGAAGAGAAATTAACAAGATTTTGTGAATATCTCTATAACAATGAGGTCAATATAAAATTTACATATAAATACAGTGCGACCTGTATAGATTTTCTAGATGTAGAACTGTTTGTGGCAAATGATAAGATAGAGAGCAGACTGTATGGAAAACAAACATCCTGTAATAAGTTATTACATGCAACGAGTGCACATCCAAAACACCAAAGAGAAGCAATACCTTTCGGGGAGATGGTGAGAGCAAGACGCAATTGCAGTAGGAATTGTGATTTTCAAGAGTGTATCAAGGATATGGGACGGAGATTCGTTGTTAGGGGTTATTCGGAGGATGTAGTAACTAAGGGCCAGATGTAGGAAGGTTCCCTTTTGCGAGATGCAAATTGCGAGTCCCAGCGGCTCGCAATTTGCAACTCGCAAAAGGGAATGCAGAAAGGTGTCTCAGACACCTTCTGCGACTCGCTATGGGGTCGCAAAGACACACCTCATAAATATTTATGAGGTGGGTCGCAGTTTGAGACCCCACAGCAAGTCTAGGCACTCACGGGGATGGTGGCCTGCTGGAGACAGCAGACCTCCATGTCCGTGACTGCTTTTCAATAAAGCAGTTTTTTTTTTCTCTTTGCAGCCCGTTTTCCTTAAAGGAAAACGAGCTGGAAATAGAAAAAATACCGAAACCTTTTTGTTTCGGGTTTTTTCAGAGTAGGCAGTGGTCCATAGGACCACTGCCTGCTCTGAAAAAATATTTTTGTTTGCATTCACAAAGGGGAAGGGGTCCCATGGGGACCCCTTCCCGTTTGCGAATGAGTTACCATCCACTTCAAGTGGATGGTAACTGCGAGTTGATTTGCGACCGCTTTCGCGGTCACAAATCAACTCTACATCGCGATGCGGTCGCAAATAGGAAGGGCACACCCCTTCCTATTTGTGAGTCGGAAAAACATTTTGCGAGTCGGTTCCGACTCGCAAAATGTGTTTCTGCATTGCGTGAGGCCTTTTGCGCCTCGCACACGGCATTTTTCGCCGTTTGCGAGGCGCAAAAGGCTACCTACATCTGGCCCTAAATCTCAATGCAAAGCCTCCAAAATATCTCGATCAAAGACACTGTTGCACCATAGTTTCACAGATGCAGGGAGTAAAAATACTGATAGCCACAAAGTCAGGATAATTTTGGATTACACGGAGAATTCACATAAATTATTGAGAATTATGAAAAGACATTGGACCATACTTACACAAGACCGAACTCTTAATAAATATATTGGTAGCAAGCCGGAGGTGGCATATAGGAGGGGTAACACACGTAATAATATTCCTAGTCCTAGTTATTTGTCAAATACAATCAAACCCAGTTGGCTTTATTTACATAATTTAGGTTTTTATAAATGTGGTTGTTGTGCCATGTGCAAATGGGCCTGGCACGCAAAGAAGGTCTTCTTGGGCATTGGCAATAAGAAGTATAGTATTAGATCACACATAGACTGTAACACTAAATATACAGAATACATGTTGTCCTGTAAGTGTGGAAAGATATATGTGGGCAGCAGCATTCGTCCCCTGAAAGTAAGAATCTCAGAACACTGGAGAGCAATTAGACAGGAAGACGAACGATATCCAATAGCCTCCCACATGAAGACATGTGAAAAACAAGGTACTCATAAAGAATTTAAATTCTTTGGTTTTGATCAATGTGAACAAAATCCACGAGGTGGTAACAGGGAATTGACTCTACGGAGAAGGGAATCAATCTGGATCATGCGATTAGGGGCAGTGGAACGAGGCCTAAATTCAGATTATGAAATTGAATATTTCCTTGGTGACAGATAGGCAGAAATATACCATCATGATGGTAAGAATTTGGCTTTGGTAGGACTCTATAGGTGATTTGTGGCTAGCATCATGACTCATCATTTTTGAAAAAATGAAAAAATGTAATAATGTAATTTGATTTGTGATTGTGTATAGATTACCGATTTGGAATTTGAGGTTGAGAATGATTATGGGAGTAGATTTCATAATATGTAATGTGCCCTTGTCAAGTTTATGCATTTATATACATATTTAGGTTTAATTATAAAATATTTAGATCGAAGGACTAAGAGAAACACTGTAGATAATATTCTTTGGGTAAGCTACAATGGGAGTGAATATCCACTGGCCACCTTTATTTTTAGAAAGCTTTACTCTAATCTGCAATACAAATTAGTTAGAAATACGAGTGAACGCTAGTACACATAAAGACGAGTCCGTCTTCGATGTCTACAGACCGGGGGCGGTCCACTTTCTATTTTTATGCTTCTGCCGAGCAGATGAACGCCAAAGGAAACAATGGCATTTGTTTAGTAGCGGCCGACGTGCTCGAGGCAAAATACTGCTCGGAGTGAGGTAAGATTCAAAATATACGGGATGATGCAGGATATATCTTTTTTTTGTGTAGCTTCTCGGATTTTTTAGAAACATATGAGAATTAATAGTTATGATTTACTGATAGGATACGCCAGGTTTAGGCATCCAAAAACGGGAGAAAATAAACTATTGGAATTGTTGAGACTCAGCAGGCAATATTGTGAGCTTTGGATATTGACTACAGGTATGCCTTTGGGCGTTGTGATTTGCGCACTGATGTATAATAGGGACTGTCTGATATTATCATCACACTTTAGCATTTATTTTAATATGGTCAGCACTATTTTGCTAACATAATTTACTTTATGTACTTCTAATGGGAATAAGATCTGTGGGGACTAATATTAGAGACTTTATTCAACAATTAACTATCATGGGGTAAATTAATGAGGATTTATGATTACAATTGATTGTGGCACATTAGATCAAGAATGTTCACATTTAGATTCACGGCTTCCACATTAAAAGCATGCAAAATGGGATATTCATCAAAGTGGTTGAGGGAATTTAATGAGCTACCAATAACGTATGTTAACTTATATCTAATGGAAATGTTATTATAGGAAGTCCTGAAGAAGTCAATGGGCACTCCCTAGACGAAACACGTGTTGACAAGGACAAGTGATGATTTAATTAATGGAAATTTGAAATACGGAAAAGTGGTGATTCAACTGATGGAAATTTGGAGTACAACATTGTAGTGACTTTTTGATGGAATTTTGGACAAGGACAAGTGATGATTTAATTAATGGAAATTTGAAATACAGAAAAGTGGTGATTCAATTGATTGAAATTTGGAATATGACATTGTGGTGACTTTTTGATGCAATTTTGGAACTTCATGAGAAATATGTGATGGAAGTTGGGAACAAGTACAAGAAGAATTAAAATAAGAATGTTCATGAAACTGATTGGATGAGGACTCTCTATATGCAATTGTATTAATTTTGTTCATTGCCATACATGTGTTGATTAGTAATTTTTAGCGTGTGCTGCTACAATTTGAAATTATTGGATAACATTGGTTATCATGTAGGGCTCAATTGGGGGTGTAGCCCTAGTACAGCAGCACCGTTGAATAATATAGGAATAAAATATTCTGATATAGAGCGCCAGATACCCCTTTTCACCCCTAATCAATCAGGTTTCTGTAGCGTGAGAGGGGGCTATCCAGACCGACGTCCTGAATACGTGAAACAAAAGAAAGACTTGCCGCAGTCTACCATTAAAAAAGAAAAAAAGACTCCTCAGCAAAAGCCACAGTTTAAAAAGAAAAAGGTGGCAGCACTGACAGCTAAAAATGCCGGTATACTTGAGAACACTGTTGAGGAACAATACGTGGGCAGTGATTCTGTTAGACAGCGCAGCAGAGGTCACGATATGTCGCCAGAGTCTGAAAGATCATCTGGATGTGACAGCAACTAGCGATTTTATCGCAGTTGAAACTGTGGACGGCCGAGTTCTCCCACCCGACAGGGTTTTTGACTTGAAAATTCAGATAGAAGGAGACGTGGATCATTAGTGTGATATTTTGGGATGAACTTACTAGTGATATCCTATTGGGCGAAAGAGACTGGCCACCTGAGCACGTCCGTAAGCTCCCGCATGGGGAAGATGTCATTTTGCCTTCTTTCTCCGATCTTGTTCCGGAAGCAGAAAAAGAAGCCTATGCTGCTGAATGGGCTTTAGCGCAGGCACCTGCGTTATATCGCAATCATGTAGGTTGGGACAAGGAATCTCCTTGTCATGTTATTCCCGTTAGGTCTACACCCCAACCACAGCCACAATATCCTGTCAAGCATGAAGCAAAAGCTCCGGTGAGGGATATCCTCACCCAGCTTGAGTACCAGGGAATAATTGAGCCCAGTACATCTGCAATGAATAACCCGTTATTCCCCGTTGCAAAGCCTGACCATTCATACAGAATAGTCATTGATTATAGACATTTAAATAGTCATACACGTACATACGCAATACAAAATTCACATAGCACAGCACTAATAAACAATATAGTGCATAAAATATATAAAACAACATTAGACATATCTAGTGGCTTTTTCTGCCAGAACTTAGCACACGAAAGTCGGGACCTGAGTGCATTCTCATTTGGCTCTCAGAAATGCTTTTGTCGTTTACCTCAAGGCTATAAAAACAGCCCGGGGCTATTTTCAGCCCGTGTAACATCAATATTGCATGATATTGATTACGAGGCGTTATCCTACGTGGATGACATATATCTCACAGACGACGACCTTGACATTCATCTTGCAAGGGTCGATCGGATCATTTTGGGATTTGCAGACCTCGGTTACAAATTGAACTTTAAGAAAAGCAAGATCGCCTTTCTCAGTGTATTGTTCCTGGGATATGAGCTATCAAACGAGGGTAAGAGCCTGGCCCAGCACTTTCTAGAGAAATGTGCTAAACTGCACCCTCCTAACACGCTGAAGAAACTGCAGTCATTACTAGGTTTCTTTAATTTTGGCAGAACATACATTCCAGATTATGTACAACGTATCAAGCCTCTTTATGACTTGGTTCAGCCCAATTTTTCTAGCAGACACTGGACGGTTGAACACACACGCATCCTTAGGGAAATGCAACAGGACATGCTAGAAGCTAAACATTTACACACACGTGACAATAAAACAAATTTGGTCAGCAGAATAATTGCTGGTGCCATTGGATTTACTTATGTCACCTTCAACGAGGGTGACATGGTACCCATAGCATATAATTCACATTTATACTCTAATGCAGAACAGCGTTTTGCACCTACAGGAAAGATTCTGATGGCAGTTTAGATGGCCGTCATAAAAGAGAGGCCACTTGCCCAGCGGAAACGTATTATTGTTGTCTCCCCGGTGTTGGACTTAGAGGCTGTCACCAAGGCAAGCGTTCCAAACGCTAAAGCATTACATCCACATTGGATTCAATGGGCAACGTCTCTGACCGCCACTGATGTCGATTATATTTTTGATCCAAAACTTCAGACACAAGAGTTTCTCCAGTACGAACAAGAGTACCCTGCTCCTCTAAATATCTTGCCACTAGACAGATACCATACTGTCATATACACTGATGGTTCAGCACAACCGGCTGTAGGTACTAAACATCAATACTCCTCAGCTTGCTCAGCCGTAAGCGGAGTGATGGAAGATGGAATCTTCCACCCTCACAACACCTACACGCAGACCTTAGGGGACTGTACAGCCCAGTTGGCTGAACTTAAAGCTCTTATACTAATGCTCGAACATACTGAGCCAGGAAGACTGACTTTAATAGTCTGTGACTCATACTACTGCGTTCAGTCATACAATGATTATCTCAATCATTGGAAGCTGAACGAGTTTAGAGATTCTAAAGGGAACACCATTAAACACAAAATATTGTGGGGAAGGGTGGCTGATCTTAAGGATAAGCTACCATGTGTCCATGTAGTACATACATTGGGCCACCAATGTGTAGGAATACACGTTACTGGCAATACATTGGCCGATGAAGCGGCCAAAGCAGCAGTAGCTATGGCTTCTGTGGCTGCAGTGACTCGTTCACAAACGAGATTGGATAATGAAATACTGATTGCCGTGAAAGCTTCGGCTGCAGGCAAGCGCCTTCCAAATGGATACCCTACAAACTATACTTACCATATCAGTGCACAGAATGTTGCCTAGGCAACAATTCCTGGGGTTGGAGAACGAGTGATCCCCAACGAAGACCAGAGATTAGATCTAGTAAAAGCAGCGCATGAGGGTGTTGCTTCTGCACATGCTGGCATATCGGCCACGATAACACTCTTACAGAAACGTTTCTGGTGGCCTGGTCTATGCAGATGAACAAAGCAGTACGTCCTTTGTTGTGACATTTGCCAGCAGATAAAGGGCTCTAATATCAAATGCCCACCGCAGACATCCCTCTTAGTGTCCAACAGGCCACTACAGTGTGTTTACCTGGAACATTGTGGTCCCTTACAGCCTGATGGTACATACAAATATATTCTAGTCACTGTAGATTCTTGTTCTAGATTCCTGTGGGTATGGCCACAGCGGTCGGCTGACGCTCGGACTGTTATAAAAGACTTGCTGATCTTTATCAGTACATATGCGGTTGCAGCATTCCATTCAGACCCAGCCCTGCATTTGCCTCTAAGGCATTCACGGACACCATGGGGACGATGGGTGTTGAACTCCATTACTCCTCACCATACCATCCCGAGGGAAATTCGGTCATGGAGAGGCGGAATCATGATCTAAAGCAGTCCTTAACAGCTCAAGTATTAGGTTCAGGCGCAGTTGGTTACATCACCTGTATGGGGTCCAGAGAGCACGGAATAATCTGCCAAGACGGTCCTTGGGGGGACTCACTCCTTATGAGGTTCTCTTTGGGATACCTAGTTATGTCCCAGATATTGATGCCTCTGGTATGGTGGCAGCAGAAACACCATTTGACATAAATGAACGTCTCACTGTCTTACAGGAGCTTCAGCAATTTTGTGATGATAAATCATCTACCAGTGCTGCCACCTTAGGTATAAGGGATTTAGCGAAAACTTCGACTGGCTGGATTCCTAAAGTTGAGGATCTGGTTCATGAGAAGATCGCAGTGAAGAAGGAATTCGGCCCATCATACAGAGCACCTGTACCAGTCTTGGGAATTCAAGGTACCAGGACTGTCATCTTACCACCACTGTCTGGTTCTCGAATGAACAGATTCATTTCCATCGATGACATCAAATTACACCATGTGGCTGATCCTTCACAGTAGACCAAGAGGTCCCTTGGGTGGTTCTCGATCCCCTCTCACTACCCAACAGGACAAACATCTACATAGTAGGATGACCAACACTACCACGGACTATGCAACAATGTCCAATAATGTTCCAGACACCTCCTCGACCGTGGGGAGGGCGGAAAATGAACTTTTGCTAGTACCAGTCACTACTTCAATGACCACTCCTGTCCAAGATTTGGCTGTTTTTTACACAAACACCTCACAGACTAATGACACCATCTACCAAGTGCCTCCACGCGAAGTGGACCAAAGTACGAGTAATGCACCGGCTCCCGTGTTTGCAGAGACTGCCTCTGGCTATTTCATTGACATTGATGACTTTTCTTCAGACTCATCCACTACTGTGATTGACAATGTTTCAACAAGAAGTAAGCTGTTTCAATTGCTTGAAAAGAACTATTTGATATACCCGTGGAACTATTTATGGTTCTGTCTGACATTTTCAGCATTATTTTTATGGATTGGTTTTGGGACTGTTTTCTTTTTGCTCATAAATGGTCACTATATTCCTGATCGCTCCTCTGTTGAGCCTGTTAATGAAGTTTTAACTCCATATCATTCCTCACATAAGGTCCGAAGAGACTTGTCCCCTGTAAGTGTTACAGCAATACCGATTTCTAATGGGATTGTGTGGGACAAAGTTCCCTTTGACATATACGCGCCTACAGAGATTATTCAAATACCATACGTGTTCAAAATTTCGATGACAGATGTAATTACACCTAATGTTGTCTCTGATGATTGGGATGTCCAAACAGTTGATTCCATGCTAACTGAAATAAAGGACTATTCCTCATTTGAAAGTGATGATGTTTATGAAATTACAATGAATTATGGGGAAATGTTCTGCTATAACAATTGGGGACATTACTACCTACACCGTGCCACTAGATACAGGCCAGTATTAAACTACACAAAGTGGGAACACTTTTTTACACCACCGGTGGGGCGCCCAAAATACTATAGTGATAAATGTACATATTTTTCTGGGCATGACACAAAAAAGCAGAGTCGTATTATTTTAAAATACCTCCAGCACAAATTAGGAACATTTTGCTAACTGACACAAAACTGATTTATTCAGATCTCTTTGTTTCTCAGCTCGCAGTTGAAGGTTACGAATAGTGGAAGAGCACTATTGACTTGAAAAGTGTATGGGGGACACAAGATTGGCAGATACAGGGTGGGGAAGCTTTATTTCGAGCATGCCTGATTCCTGTGCAAGTGATTTTTTTAAATGACACTATTCAGCAGACATCCTGTCTAGGGTTAGCAAAAATTCAAGACATGAACACGCCCGTTATCCCCACTCCGGCAAGGTTTAAAGATTGGCAATCCTTCCTTAATGTCACAGAGGAAAGGCTAGATGAAATTGTTAAGTCAGGTACCTATAATGTTTTACTTTCCAGTCCAGGCGGGTGGTTAATATGGCCCACGGACACTAATGAGTGTCAAACGCATTTGTTGAACTCTTCAGAGGGTTTTTCAATTAACAGGCCAGACCCTCGCTTTACATCGGGTCAACATACAGGTATAATTACGACATACAGTGTGGGTAAACTGTGCCAACAATGGGTGCAGACCAACACGTTAGCCGCAGTTAAGAAACACCTGAACACTCATTCTAAAGATGTAGACTTGCAGGATTTTCTGCTGGGTCCTAGAAAAGAGCGCTCAAAAAGGTTTATATATGCTATGTACAATGAAATTTGGAAACTTTCACAGATTGAGGCTGCTGCGCGTTTAAGGCAATTGGATAAGGAAAATTTAGAGAAGGCTTTAGCGGTTGTCGACAACGTCATGAATACTCTGCCCAAAAGGATTTATTCACTATCAAATATAGTGTCGTCTGCTATTGATATCAGTCAGACAGACTTGTCCCGGTTATATCATGGACAAACACAGCTACGTTCCATCATGCAGCTGGGTTGGACTCTACAGACACTGAAAATAGCCGTATTCCATGGGAGTACATTAACGGGAGGGAATTCTTCACTGCTTTTAATTTTTACGGAGAACACAAACAATGGCTAAAAGAGGTGCTAGTTATACCATGCTTCACGTAGAAAAACTAGATAAGTTGCCCTTCACGGTAGCAGAGAGTCCTTCAGCTATCTGGCTCTTACATGGCATAATTGATATACCATTTTTAACCTTTCGTTTCTCAAGCTGCCTGAAACATCTTGCGGTGGGAAGGTACGAGCAACTAGGAGATAGCTATATGAAGGAAGAGTGGGAGTTGCCCTTTGATTATAAATGTCTAAACAGTGAAAGAGAGGTCTTTCTTAGAGGAAGCAAATGTGAGACTGCTGTTAGTCATTCAATGATATGCAAGCAGGTGTCCCTTCACGGTCTTTTCAATGTGGGGGTCACAAACTTAGCCTGTTTTCTGAAGGGTACTCCCGTCCCTTTGATTCGCCCTGTATTTTATGTACTTTCCAATGGAAGTTATGTGGTACTGAACGATCAACGTTGTTGCGGCATGTGACCAGGAATTGCCTACGCAATCTCGGTCTCGAAGGTCATTACGTGTTGTGGACATGTTTTATTCCCCCCCACACGAGGGATAAAAGTATCTGACACGTGGCCCCACATAGATAGTGTTAATGTGAACTTTGACAAGCTGAGCAGGCTAAAGGCGCTATTGTTTCAAAAACAGGTCGCCTTGACATCCGCGAAGGAGACGTATGCTCTCCAGATTGCGAGATCATCAGCCGAGATACAATCCCCATTAAATACCAACTTCCCGAAGCACTTTGGAGGACCGGTATCCAGAATATTCAATGCTTCGAGCACTACTGAGATTGTCCATTTCTTTAAGGCTGTCGGGTCTGGTTTTGTGTCCATCTTCCAGACTGTCTTTGGAGTCATCCCGTCGGCCATCCATTCGCTCTTTTCAAGTGTGTTTGGTGGCTTTCCAATTATTTTGGCTTTAATTGGCAGACTACTACTGCTATTTCTTCTGATTCGCAGTGGTTGTTTCTTTCCAGCTACGCAGAACAATGGACCCACTCCCACCAACTCCACTGTGCCGTGAGCGCATGGTTCGGATCTTCGGTGCACCCTTGCTGGTGGAACTGGAGCATGACTGGTCGTTGTCATTTCACCCCTTCCTCTGGTGCATTCAACCCGTTTTCCGCTGCATATGGTGCCTCTTTGAACATCTGCCTATGGTCTGTCTTGCTGTTGCACCGACATCTCCTGTGGACTATGAACTGCTGATGTCCCCGATGAGGGTTCATACACGGTCATGTCCCTTGAGAATGAGGTTGCTCCGCGAGGCCACCTATAAGCCTTCCGTTTTGAGATCTACCATGGACGACGGCACTGCAACGGATGACTTTACACCAGAAAGTACTGCTCACTAGTGCTGTATGGAACTGTTTGTCCGCCCAGCACTCGATTTCACATCAGAGGATGTTGACTCATTTTTGAGGTCCTTGGTTGGTGACTTCGATGACACTCTTCGAGATCATGCGTACAGCAAATAATTTGATGAATTGGCTTGCCATTCCCCATTAAGGTTATGCATTTAAATTAACTTGCTTTGGCACGCTGTGCTTGTCATGGTTGACATTAACATCTCTGTATGTATTTTAGCTGAACTGTTTTTATTACCTTTTTAACACATTTTAAAGATTTTTTAGATAGTTTTTATGCTTTTAGCTTTTTAATTCAGAGCAATTTTAGCGTTTGGGTTCCTGTACCTTCGTCATACCTGTTACGGCAATGGGGAGAGTGTAGTGAATCCTAGTTTGTTTTAATGAGATAACAGGAGTTATCTTAGACTCTGGTTTGTACACTCGTGCCCCTGTCACCAAGTGACTTTTAACCTACTGAGCTTGCTCTGTCTTAGCCCATTTAATTATTTAATTCATCCAAGATGGCTGCCTTGTTTATAGTTAGGCCACTTGTTATGCTTTGCATTATCAGTGCCACCGTGCTAAGGCGTCAAGATCAAGTAATAAAAACAAACAAACAGTAGGTGTTCAAACTTAGGGATTTTCCCTCTCTCTACTTTAGAGGGATTGTTTATAATAATTGCCGTCCCAAGCATGTCTGTTATCTATTGTTTGGGAACACACCTACGTCAGGGGTCCTAGTAGATCTGTATAAATACATCGCACTTTAGACAGATAATCAGAAGGATTCCGACCAGAGGGCATCGCCAACATCGCTGATACCGATGCTGCACGTCGTCTTGACGCTGACCCAGTCTTCGTGTCCCTGCGGAGTCTGAGATAGAGACCTCATTCCAAGGTAACGAGGGTTGGGGGCTCCTCTCATGGACATGGCATTGGCAGATTAGATCTAGCAAACCCAGCTCTCCTTTAGGTAGGAGGTTAGGCCTCTCACATTAGGGCACATTACATCTCGTATGTCTTTTACATGCATTGCAAGATGGTGGGGGCCTTTGTAATAATGACTCTCGTCTTCACAATTCTGTTTCTTGCATTATTCATTATCCTAATCATTGCAGCCCATGCAACTTATCGCAAATTGCAGTTGTGTTAAATAACAATTATTGAAACTTTACTGCATCTTTGTCCTTGCCTGTGTTTGTATGAGACATGATATATCTGTGAGAAAGGGGTAATCTCCGTTTAACCACGGCAACTCCCTGAGATGTCTTATTCTTAAATCCATGCATAAAGGCTGCCACGAATCACCTTTTACTATTGTGTTTCTGGTGAGGTGCTGCTAGTGAGCCGGTAAGGTTGGGACAACAGTTGCGATTTGTTGTAGGATAGGCATAGTCGCCTACAAACAAAAGTACTGTCATCCTTTAACTAGCAGTCTTCCCCAGAGCAAGAGTCCAAACTACGACAACTTATCACCCCATACCTGCATGCCATTTCACACCCTCACTCCCATCATTCCACTCCATCCCATACACTGCACCTACACATATGACTAACCCCAGTGCCAAGCGATGCATGCTATGGACAACCCTCCTATCCCTGCATGGACACCCATCACCAAAACATGCATAGCATAGGGGAACTTACAATCCCACAATACATCACCATTCACAATCAAAGGTGGCAGGGCAACAGCAACGATAGAGGGGAAATGTGTGATGTACAATATGTCACAGGTATGAAGCATAATACATCACTTACATCCCCGCAGGTGCCCCAGCCAATGTCAGTGGAGAGGAGGTGCCATTACTATCCAGTCCCCCAACAGAAGATGCCCCCAGTGATGACAGTAACATTGGACTTCAGGATCTGGATCAACAACCTGGCCCATCAGGGACCACTGGACAGTTGGTCATCCCAGCCCACTCCCAGTCCACCACAGAGCCTCCCCCATCAGTATCTAAAACCACAGCACCCACCCAGCATCCCCACACCTCTGTCCCTAGGACACGTCAATCAGCATTGTGCCCACCAGTACAGGGACCCCAGCTCACATCTCACCCCCAAGACTATCAGGGACCTGGGGGTCAGTGGCAGTGGGCACACCGTTCAGGGGACAGGGGAACAGGGACACTAGGAGGGCCGCTGGGTGCCAGGCGAAAGACAGGCCCAGGGAACCAACTCTCCAGGAGGCACTCACCAATATCCTGGGGGCCTACCAACAATCCCGGGACATGATGGGCCAGATCCTTGACAACATGCAGGAGAACACGCGGCTGCAGGAGGAACACCATCAGGAGATCAGGGAGGACTTGCAGGCTCTCAACACCACCATGATCTCCATAGCAGGGGTGCTGGCAGACATGGCCAATATCATGAGGGAATCAACAGCGCAGCAGCAGGCCCCTACCACTAGCCAGTCTATTGACCAGCCCTCCACTTCTGCTGCAGCTAGTGGACAGGAGGCCCTGCCACAGGACCCACAAGCCACCACCAGCCCGTAAACGTTCCCTGCGACCCAGACAGAGGCCATAGACATTTGCCAAGACCAAAACCACCACCATGAAATGAGACTCGTCTGATTGTCCCCCTTGTGTCCCGCCCTGTCACCTTATCCACTTTGGACTGCCTTTGCTCTCTTTGGACACTGGTCCTGTACTACAAACAGACTGGAACAATACCCTGAACTTTCCTGTACCATCTCCCCATTCCATTGCACTTATCCCTCAGTTCTATAGCACTACAATAAACAACCTTGAACACAACTTGACTGATAGTATTTTATGTGTTGAGAATGTGCATTTAGGGGAACAGTCACATCTAGTGCAAATGATCTGAACACTGTGATAGTGTACAATTAATGACCTGTAACTGTCTGTAGTAATCACATCAAGACACTGTTGTCATATCACCAACTTCTGTAACATGACATGCCATAGGTGACAGTAAGTTGAGATGCAAAGGAAGTGAATGCACATCATGCTACAGTCACACAGATGCAATCAATAGTCAGAGCGATGATCAGTTCCACTGTCTCACCTATGTGTCATTGGAAGTACTGACGTATAACTGATGTTCTGTTGTCCACACCCTCAGCCTCTGCCTCCTCATCTTCACTGTCCTCAGGGTTCACTGCAGCCACAGGGCCATCTCCAGTCTCCTCCTGCAGAACAGGCACATGTCATCTGAAGGCCAGGTTGTGCAACATGCAGCATGCCACTACTATCTGGCAGACCTTCCCGGGTGAGTAGCCCAGGGATCCACCTGTCAGATGGAGGCACCTTAACCTGGCCTTCAGGAGGCCGAAGGTCTTTTAAATTATTCTTCTGGTTCGCCCATGTGCCTCATTATAACGGTTTTCAGCCCCTGTCCTGGCATTCCTCACAGAGGTCAGGAGCCACGATAGGTTTGGGTAGCCAGAGTCACCTGCAAGTATTGAGGGACAAACATTAGCCTAACACAATGCTATGGGGATAACACCTGAAGGCAGACACTGACATACAGTGGGTGGGGACACTGGCTCACCTATTAGTCAGACCCTGTGCCTCTATAGTTGGGCCATCACATTTGGGATGCTGCTATACCTCAGGACAGATACATCATGCACTGATGGATACTTGCCGGTGACGTGGGAGATGTACTAGCCCTCCAGGCACACCATTTGCACATTCATTGAGTGGAAACTCTTCCGATTCCCGAACACCTGTTCATTCTAGTGGGGCAGGAACAAACGCAATATGTGCACAGTCAATCGCTCCAATAATAATGGGATATGCCCCATTGCATAGAATCCTGCCTTCACAGTGGCCAAACCTTTCACCTAGGGGAAAGCAATGTAGCTGCACATGTGTTTCACTAAGGCAGGCAATACCCTTGCCAGCATGATTGAAAACATTGGCTGTGACATTCTTGCTGCCAAGCCCAATGTTACTTGGAAAGAACCAGTTGCCAGCAAATAGAGCACTGATAGCATTTGCAGAAGAGGGGGGATCACAGTGGAATGACGGATAGCTGATATCCGGTCAGGCTCCAATTGGGCACACAGCTCTGTGATTGTGGCCCTGTCCAGTCTATAGGAGACTATAATGTGCCTGTCCTCCAGTGTAGCCAAGTCCACAAGGGGTCTGTACGTGGGGGGTTGTCTCCCCCTCCTATTCATGCACAGCGGTAGGTATCTAAGGGTCACAAGAGTGAGTAGGCTGTCACAATTTGAACAATGGAACCGCCACCTCAGCGTACGTACAGCATCAATGTGTGGACAGTGGGAATGGCAATGTATGTGTAATTCTAGGCAATGACGCCGTTATGGATAATCTTATCGTTGTCCACCACCATGAAATGGCGACCGCCTGTCCTGTGTCTTGGGACAGGTGGAAGTAAGTTAACTCCTCCAACGTTGGGCTTCGTGGTGGAAGGCTGTTTTGCACCCCCATGCAATTCCTCATTGGCTAATTTGGGGCTCTATGGAGTACAGTGGCCAATGGATTTCAGCCCCAGCGGTAATGGTATACACCTCGGCTGACATGACAGCCATTTCCTATCTAAATCCTCACTTGTTTCCTGACTTTCCACAGGACAACACCTACACTACGTGTGCTGCTGTGACCTGTGTCTGGAACCTACCATGGCCCGTGTGACTGGGGAAAGGGCCCCTGCCTTCACTTCGGAGGAACTGGAGCGACTGGTGGATGTGGTCCTACCCCAGTACGGACTGCTGTATGGGCCACCAGACCAACAGGTGAGTACACCTTGGGTACGATGCATGTGGAAAGGATGCCTGGAGATGTGTGTGCAAACATCGTATCATCGGTGTGATATGTGTGCCAATGGAGATGGAAATGGGATTGGTGGTCCATATGTGTGACAGGCTGGATTGTATGTATAATGGTGTCCTCCCATCTGCATCACCTCTGAAGGTCAGCGCCCATCAAAACAAGGGATTGTGGTGTGCCATCGCCAAGGACGTGCAGACCCTGGGGGTCTACAGCAGGTGGAGCACCCACTGTCAGAAACACTGGGCATGGAAGACCGAGGAGGCCCAGCTGGGGATGGCCTCCCAACAAGGAAGGGGTGCCCATCGGAACCCGACCCCCCTGATGGCCCGCATACTAGTGGTGGCCTACCCAGAGCTGGATGGGTGCTTGGGGGCATCACAGCAGCCACAAGGGGGTGAGTACAGTGGGTGTTTCAACAATGGGTGGGTGGCATAGGATCAGGGTGGTGGGTGTGAGTTAGTGGGTGCCCCTTAATGCCAGGTTAGACATTGCAGCGCTATCCAGCTCAAGGGTAATAGGTGAATATCAAATCCAGGTAACCTAGCTAGGTTGCATTCCATGTCAGACAGGGCTTAGTGGGCCCCAGGAGGGGTGCAGTTGACAGTGGTTGGCCCTCATCTTGCTGTGGCATCTAGCCAATTGAATACCAGAGCAATGCATAGTGCTTAATCCTAATCCCTGTGTGTGACGGTACTGTGTATGCCAACTATGGTGTTGGTGCTGTAATTGACCTAGTGCTCACACTCTCTCCCCCATCATCCTGTTCAAGTGTGCATTAGCATCATCTGGCGGAGGAGCAGGGGCACCGGCGACAGAGGGAGCTGCATCCCACAGAACCCAGGAGGCAGAGTCCACTGACGCCGAGGGAACTAGTGGAACCAGTGGGACGGAGGGCGAGGGGAGCAGCACGGCGAAGACAGAAGGTGACAACACAGACTTAGATACCTCCTCCGATGGAAGCTCCCTGGCGGTGGCTGACACCTCTGTGCTCACCACAGCTGCAGGTACAGCCACCACCCCGTACCATCACCGCCCTCCCAGTAGCCCCTCAGTGAGTTCCCATTCCTGCTTACCCAGGAGGGTGGGCATCTCCTTCACCCCAGGCACCTCAGGCCCTGCCCCTGTGAGCCCTGCTGCCCTGAGTGAGGAGGCTATTGACCTCCTAAGATCCAACTCTGTAGGGCAGTCAAACATTCTGAATGCCATCCAGGGGCTGGCATTCCAGATGCAGCAATGCATTCCTGGAGGGCATCCACAGTGGATTGGCGGCCCAACAGAGATCGATTCAGTCTCTGGCCTCCTCTCTGATGGCAGGCATTGTCCCTGGTCCTACCATCCCCCCTCCAACTACCACTTCCCAGTCCCAGTCTCCTTAACCCCAACCCATCCCTTACAGACATACAGACGAGCATGCACACAAGACATCACACTAGAGTGCCACAGTCAAACACAGGCACCACACTTCAGTCCACAAGCACTCACGCAAACACAAGACAGTTGCACACACAACTACATCCACTGCCTCCACTGTCTTCCCCTCACTCGCACTCACGCAACACCAGACAGTTGCACACACAACCACATCCACTGCCTCCACTGCCTCCCTCTCCTCCTCCTCCATCTCCCCCACAATCGTGTCCACACTCACACCTGCATGCACTACTTCAACATCCACCACCAGCATCACCACACCAAGCAGCACACACCTCACTAGTAGATACCTCCACTACATCCATCTGCGCATATCCTGCGTCTTCTCCTACCCTGTCTGTCCCCTCCCTCCTACAGGACACAAACGCAGGCACTCAGACACCCAACAGCCATTACTTCACATCAGCACACTGCCCATGCACCTGCACCCAAGTCCAGCAGTCTTACTCCTCCAACAACCGCTCCCTCAACCTCCACTTCCATCCCTTCTCCCTCATCCCGCCCCACTGTCCCTATGAAGCTTTTCCTTGCCCAACTTGACCTCTTCCCTCTCCCTCCCTCCCGTCCTGCCCGTAAGAGCAGGGTCCTAATGACCCAGCCCAGCACTTCAGCCAAACAGTTCAGGGGGACGATGGAGGCACCTCCTAGTCGTGGAGGCAAGGCAGTGAAGGATCCCACTCCACGAGCCAGGAAGGGGAAGGATCCCACTCCACCAGCCAGGAAGGGGAAGAATCCCACTCCACCAGCCAGGAAAGTGAAGAAGCCCTCACCTCCTGCCAGGAAATGGAAGAAGCCCTTGCCTGCAGCTGAGACACAGCAGCCCTCGCCTCCAACAGAGGCTGCCCAGGAGGCTCCTTCCTCTGCTGAGACACAGCAGCCCTCACCTCCTGCAAAGGCTGCCAGGGTACCACCACCACCAGTGGGCACGGGGCCCTCTTCCCCTGCTGAGACACAGCAGCCCTCGTTTCCAGCAGATGCTGCCCAGGAGGCACCTTCCCCAGCTGAGACACTGCAGCCCTCACCTCCTGCAGAGGCTGCCCAGAAGGCCCCTTCCCCAGCAGAGACACAGCAGCCCTCACCTCCAGCAGAGGCTGGTAGGGTACCAACACCACCACCAGTGGTGACGGAGCCCTCACCTCCAGCTGAGACAATGCAGCTCTTACCTCCAGCAGAGGGCATGTAGGCTACCCTCCAGGGACTGCAGTACAAGGAGCCCCTTCCAGAACCAGTGGGCAAGTACCCCACCAGAGAGACTGTGACCTTGCACTCCCCAGCAATGAGTAATGGGCATGGAGCCCCCTCCAGAACCAGTGGGCAAGTACCCCACCTGAGAGATCGTGACCCTGCACTCTACAACTATGAGTAATGGGCATGGAGCCCCCTCCAGAACCAGTGGCAAGTTGCCCACCTGAGAGAATGTGACCTTGCACTCCCCAGCAATGAGTAATGGGCATGGAGACCCCTCCACAACCAGTGGGCAAGTTCCCGACTTCAGCTGAGGTGCCCCACACCCCCCCTTTCCCTGAGGTGCCTGCCCACTTCGAAAACGATGCCCCTGCACAGTTCTGTGCGGATGTTGCCAGGAAAGAAGTTGGGCCTTGGACTGTGCACTGTGGCCAAGTGGGGCCCTTTGCACTTTGGACTGGGCATTGACCCTTTCTGGACAATTGTACATATCTCTTTTTATCCAATTGGTTCATTTGGTGGCTGTTCCCATTCAATACATTCTCAGTACTGCCTTACCGTATTCCTTGCATTATGATGACGTGTGTCCTGTGCCATTGGTTTACGTCTGCAGCTGGTTGTGTGTATGGTGTGTGTGTGTCTGGTGTGTGTCGTGCATGTGTGTGTCACTCTACTTTTCCTCCCGCCTTCCCTTGGGTGCTAGGCGGCTGTACTCACCGTTGTTCTGCTTTCCTGCTCTTATCTCATGACCGAGCTTACAGAACCTCTCTGGAATGCACTTCAGAGTTTAAAGAAGACATTTAGGGCCTGATTCTAACTTTGGAGGACGGTGTTAAACCGTCCCAAAAGTGGCGGATATACCACCTACCGTATTACGAGTCCATTATATCCTATGGAACTCGTAATACGGTAGGTGGTATATCCGCCACTTTTGGGACGGTTTAACACCGTCCTCCAAAGTTAGAATCAGGCCCTTATTGTTATTATTACTTCACCACGAGGTTCCTGAGAGACGAAATTAGTAGGTTGGAAGCACACGTTCAAAAGTAGTCGCAGCAATGAAAGCACTTCTCAGTTGCAATGTACACAGCAAATACATGTGATTATATTATAGCATAACTTCAAAGCAAAGCATAAAAGTAAAAATTGCATCACCGTAGGGCCTATAACTCAGCTTCATCTTTCTGGGGTCTGCAAGTTGATGACTCCTGTTCAACTGCGAGAAAGAGATTTTCTACCCAAACAGGAGACAGACAACTGACGTCTAGTTCCTGTCTGAAGTCAAGATAGATTCCATCTCACTCTGCTGTAGTCCAGAGTCATCCTTAAAAGCAAACTCCGTGTGAGAACCGAAGAAACTTGGATAGTGGCCAATTCTCCGAGCCTCACTCATTCTCAGACTGGATTGAGAGGTAAACACAAAATCTACGTGCTCTTATCAGCTATGGTCTGGTGTGAAAAACACAGGTTTCGTCTATCATGTGGAAAAACACAGCTTGGAAAAACGCAGCTCATCTGCAATGTCTCACCTGCAATGGCTAACTCCACGTTAAAGCCAATAGGCAGCTAACCTAAATATCAAATGTAATGTCTAATGCCATGTCAAAGCCAATAGGCAGCTAAACTGAGTACAGAATGTAATGGCTAATCCCATGTTAAAGCCAATAGGCAGCTAACCCAAATACCAAATGTAATCTCTAATGCCATGTCAAAGCCAATAGGCAGCTAAACTGAATACACAATGTGATGGCTAATGCCATGTCAAAGCCAATAGGCAGCTAAACTGAACACAACATGTAGGGGGTCATTCTGACCCTGGCGGTCATGGACCGCCAGGGCCAACGACCGCGGAAGCACCGCCAACAGGCTGGCGGTGCTTCCATGGGCATTCTGACCGCGGCGGTACAGCCGCGGTCAGAAACGGGAAACCGGCGGCGTCCCGCCGGTTTCCCGCTGCCCCAGGGAATCCTCCACGGCGGCAGCGCCGCCCTGGGAATTCCGACCCCCTTCCCGCCAGCCTGGTTCTGGCGGTTTTCACCGCCAGAACCAGGCTGGCGGGAACGGGTGTCGTGGGGCCCCCTAACAGGGCCCCACATAGATTTTCAGTGTCTGCGTGGCAGACACTGAAAATCGCGACGGGTGCAACTGCACCTGTCGCACCCCTTCCACTCCGCCGGCTCCATTCGGAGCCGGCATCCTCGTGGAAGGGGGTTTCCCGCTGGGCGGGCGGGCGGCCTTCTGGCGGTCGCCCGCCAGCCCAGCGGGAAACTCAGAATGACCGCCGCGGTCATTTGACCGCAGTGCGGTCATTCGGCGGCTCACCCCGGGCGTGCGGTTACCGCCGCCGGCGGGAGTCGGAATGACCCCCGTCATGTGCTACTGGTGAACATTGAGCAACTAATATGCACAGTGGTGAAACACAAAGTCATTGGTCAAACACAATTAATAGCATCACATTCCACCCTATGACCAATTATTTTTTGTTTATATACCTCTTATTTCAAACAAAAACATCAACACAAAAAACATTATAAGCAAATCAGATTTGAATGATTAAAAGCAATCACTGTAAAGCAATGGAAGTGGATTGACATATTGATCTCATAACCTTTCACATCAGATACATCTACACAGAAAAGACTGAAACTTATATACTCTGAGTGTCTCTAAAACAACAAGTTGATGTAGCATGAGTTCTACTCATGTAAAGGTACACGGTCCACCTGAAAGGTTTGCTGGAATGTAAGCGAAAGTCAGAGTTCCACACGAAAAAACACAGACAGTTAACTGTTAAGGTTGCTTAGTTCCAGTGGAAGAATGTAATCAAACAAGTTAAACTTGAACTGAAGGCGCCAGTTGCGCAAAATGGATCCATGGAGTTTGTACTTTACTCAATCACGTTCAGGTTGGGGGTTCGGTCCCTCCCCGACCCCACACGCACACACCCGAAGGGAGACCACACAGCACACTCATGGTCAGTGGCGAAACGTGGTAGGATTTGCAAAAGAAAAAAGTATGACTTTTCTTGCAAATAACATTTGTCATCTGAAATGTGCCCTTCCTCTTCCTTTCCTTGTTTTATAATCTTGGGGCCCTTTGTTATTATTTCTGCAGGTTCTAGAGGGTCATTTGGGGATTCAACCCAAACCTTAGCACTGAGGTTATTATCTGCTGCATCACAGCTTCCCTTTCCTTGCACTGTCAGAAGGGCTGGGGCAGACTCCTTCTTTACCAAACCTCCATTCACTGCACTTTTGACAAGTTGGGCAATTCTGTCTCCAATCTGTATGAACAAATCAGATTCTTTTCTAGTTATCATCATAATTTTGATTTCTTCTTGGTAATCTGCAGCAATCACTCCCCCTAAAACCTGATCAATTTGCCATATCACAGTTTTTATCAAATCTAGGGGAATGTGCATCTCTCTAATCTCTGCCCACCTGTAAGTGGCTTTTTCTCCCAGATGTCCACATTTCTGGTGCACCCACTTAGCCATCCCCACTAAGTCAGAATTCTGGGTGGACACTTCAGACTCTGAATTTTTCTCTTTAACATCTGCAAGGGAATTGAACCAGTTAGGTACAAGCCATGTGGAAAACCAAACGGCTAAACCATTGGCAGTGAACCAAGAATCAGTGTAAAAATGACACATCTCAAGCAGCTCTTGCTTTAAAGTCTGACACACATTGTACAAATCTGAATCAATAGTCAAACAAACATGCTTTTTATCCTCAGGGGACACGAATTCAAATGGTGCACTAAATTTCATTGGTGACTCTTTTACCTGTGGTACTCCCTGCACCCTCTCCTCATCCTGAAAAGGGGCTTGTGACACCTGTTCATGTAGGGCTGCAGTGACTCTAGCCCTGTCTTGCATGTACCATTTCCAGTGTGTGATACTAGCCTCCTGTGCCTGTCCTAAACTGTGGGAATTAGGTGAACTCATCACCCACTGATAACAAGTCAAAAGCTTACTCCAAAGTTCCAGGGGTACTCTTGTCCTCCCATGTTCCTGATTTACATGTAAATCAGTGTTTCCCTCTTGCACTGCGCACAAACCTAAAGTCTGAATTATTTCATTTGCCAAATCAAAAGCGCGCAGCTGCTCATGTTTTTTTCCTAGTTACTTTGTACCAAAGTGTTAAGATTTCACTCAGATGAGGGCTATACTGTTTCCAAAAATCAAACAAGCTCATGAAACTCAGTGTCTCTTGCTTAGTGCAAATAGTAAGAAACTCTAAAATCTTTTGTTTTACTTGTGACAACATCTGTCTATTTTCTGGGTTCCACTGAATTCCCAGTAACTGCACATTTTGCGACAGTACTTCTGCCTTGTCTGAATTAATTTTACTTTGCAAAAGCAGTCTGTAAATAACATTCTGAGCTGTGTTCTCAGTGTTATCTGTTAAGGAATGCTCTTCAACTGCCAAAAACTGTGGGGTGTTTTGCTCACACGGAGGCTCAGACTGGTCCACAGCTGTTTTAACCCCCTCATAACTGGAACGAGAAAAGCCAGATTCTTCTAAAACAGCAGTTTTATAGATTTCAGCATTATCTTGCATTAATGTGTTCTGGCTAATTTGCTCAGGTAAATTCTTATTTTCATGTTCTAACTGCCTACATCTCTCCTGCATTTTTCTGTAAGCAGACAAAAGTATCCAAACCCTTCTGTCAAGAACAAAAGGAACAGTATTTCTTTCAAAAGGCACATTTTCTAAATATGCTTTATCACAGTACTCATCCCAAGACTCACACAGTCCTAATAAACAAGAAAACATGTTTCTCACAGCCCCATAAGGCAGTTTAACTTCACATGCATTTACAAACATGGTCTGCCCTGCTTCTTTAATTCTCTAAACAACAAAAAACAATTACACTTTTAAACCATGCACTTACAATCTCCAATTTGACTCCCAGACTGCTGACTCACGCCAAAATGTTCTGCTTTCCTGCTCTTATCTCATGACCGAGCTTACAGAACCTCTCTGGAATGCACTTCTGAGTTTAAAGAAGACATTTATTGTTATTTTTACTTCACCACGAGGTCCCTGAGAGACGAAATTAGTAGGTTGGAACCACAGGTTCAAAAGTAGTCGCAGCAATGGAAGCAAAATATATCAAAGTACTTCTCAGTTGCAATGTACACAGCAAATACATGTGATTATATTATAGCATAACTTCAAAGCAAAGCATAAAAGTCAAAATTGCATCACCGTAGGGCCTATAACTCAGCCTCATCTTTCTGTTGTCTGCAAGTTGATGATTCCGGTTCAACTGCGAGAAAGAGATTTTCTACCCAAACGGGAGACAGGCAACTGACGTCTAGTTCCTGTCTGAAGTCAAGATAGATTCCATCTCACTCTGCTGTAGTCCAGAGTCATCCTTAAAAGCAAACTCAGTGTGAGAACCGAAGAAACTTGGAGAGTGGCCAATTCTCCGAGCCTCACTCGTTCTCAGACTGGATTGAGAGGTAAACACAAAATCTATGTGCTCTTATCAGCTAGGGTCTGGTGTGAAAAACACAGGTTGGTCTATACTGTGGAAAAACACAGCTTGGGAAAACACAGCTCATCTGCAATGTCTCAACTGCAATGTCTAACTCCACGTTAAAGCCAATAGGCAGCTAACCTAAATATCAAATGTAATGTCTAATGCCATGTCAAAGCCAATAGGCAGCTAAACTGAATACAGAATGTAAGGGCTAATGCCATGTTAAAGCCAATAGGCAGCTAACCCAAATACCAAATGTAATCTCTAATGCCATGTCAAAGCCAATAGGCAGCTAAACTGAATACAAAATGTAATGGCTAATGCCATGTCAAAGCCAATAGGCAGCTAAACTGAACACAACATGCAATGTGCTACTGGTGAACATTGAGCAACTAATATGCGCAGTGGTGAAACACAAAGTCATTGGTCAAACACAATTAATAGCATCACAACCGTCGTCGTCTTTGTCGGCGTTGGTGTTCTAGGTGTAGAATTGCCTGGAAGAACATCGGGAAGACTTGCAGTTCTGGTTCCATGGGGGCGTTGATCTTCTCTATGTCTCTGGTGGTGAGTCTTTTGTCTTCTGTGATGTGTTTCCACCAGGCTTTGGATGGCATTGGTACCTCCCCGTAAATCGTGGAGGATTGCAATGTCATGATATGGAGGGCGGTACCTTTTCTTCCACCTGGCTGTTGTTGGCTACCGCCATGGTGCGTGGTGTTAAAGCCCTGGGGGATGGTGTGGTACATTGGCTGCCTATGGGAGTGCTCACTGCCATGGTCTTATTTTGGCAGTAATTACCGCCAGCCTGTTGATGGTATTACCAGCACTTTTACTGTCACCGCCAATGTCATAATGACCACCAATATATTTTCAGGAATATTGCAAAACAATAGCAACCAAGATTACCGCAATTATGGGAAATTATACTGATATAGCGCAAGCTTTGCCTAATTGAAACAGTTTCAAAAATCTCCAAATAGCGGATTGGGTGGTGAGAGCTTCCCTGGCACTGCAGAGCTAGAGGAAGATCCATGGATGATGCATTAAATAAAAGGAGCTCCGTTTTACGTTGTTTGACCTCATCCCCTTCAATTTTAGTAAAATCTTGGATTAAGTCAAATGCCACCTGAATATCAGCCCTATCGGCTTTAAGATATAGAATATTGTCATCCACAAATAATTATACTTTTGGCATCCCATCAAAAGGTGGGTGAATCGAATCTGTAATATAAATTTTCTCTGCTAAAGGTTCAATAAAAAACATAAAAAGAATGGGGGGCATAGGGCAGCCCTAGAGGGTAGCTCTATCCGTTTGCAAAGAACTCCCAAACTTCAAATTGATAATAATTATGGCCTTTGCACCCTCATAGACATTTCTAAGCATTTTATAAATTGGTTGGGTGACCCGAATTTACCTAGACTGTAAAAAATGGCATCCCAATTGACCTGGTTGAATGCCTTTTCAGAATCAATCACGACTATTGCAGTCTTAGATAAATTACTTCTAAAATAATCAATAGCATGAATTAAAATATATATATATGCTACCATAAGTCTCTTGGATACACATCCAGGGTGGAAGTTTCATTGGAAATTACATTGAAAATGTCCTGATGTGCTGTTGGATTTCTTCCAGTTTATAAAGGGCCTTCAAAATCTAAGGTAGCTTACACTTTTGTCAGGCCCTGACACTTTTGTAGTAAGTGCAGGACTACACATGGCCAACCACTGGTACTGCTACATCCTCTAATAATGGAGGGAGGGAGTTACTACAAAAGTGTAAGTCACTATAAATGTGTAGTTTGCAACTATCATTTTATATCAAGTTTTGTATTAAAACCTGAATGTGCAAGACTACCATGTATATTGACTAGCTCACGCTGAGTGGAGAAAACATAAATTTTGGCGGTTGGATGGGAGGTTGGATGCCACCAGGATCACCACCTTCCTCTGCTCTCTAAATGAGTCATGGCAAGTAATAGGGAGGCAGATGGGTCATCTGTATTTTTGCGCAGAAGCCTTTTTGCTTCCCGTCTTTAAATCAGACACATGGGCCCTGATTCCAAGTTTGGCCAAGGGAGCGCCCGCCGGCCCAGCGGGAAAGGGCCTGCAACACAGAAGCCGTCTCCGAATGGAGCCGGCGGTGTTGCAGGTGTGCGACGGGTGCAGTTGCTAAGCAGACAGTGAAAAGCATACTGGGGCCCTGTTAGGGGGCCCCTGCACTGCTCATGCCAGTGGCATGGGCAGTGCAGGGGCCCCCAGGGGCCCCAGGACACCCATTCCCGCCATCCTGTTTCTGGCGGTGAAAACCGCCAGAAACAGGCTGGCGGGAAGGGGGTCGGAATCCCCACTGCGGCGCTGCTTGCAGCGCCGCCATGGAGGATTAGCCCAGCCGGGGCTAATCCGGCGGGAAACCACCGGACCCGGTTTTCCGACCGCGGCTTTACAGCCGCGGTCGGAATGGGCAGGGAAGCACCGTCAGCCTGTTGGCGGTGCTTCCGTCATTTTAGCCCTGGCGGTCGCGGACCGCCAGGGTTAGAATGACCCCCATGGTGTTCTTGTGAATTAAATAAATTATGTTTTTTCCTTCCTTGTGACTTGCCAGGTTTGTTTCTCACAATGGGATCCCAATTAGATAAGATTTTACCTTAACCTTTTTAGGAGAACAGGTCTTAAGGGTACATAAAATCCTTGTCAATGTTACAATGAATTTCAAAGGCATTGACAACTTTCAGGGACCTGGTAAGCAGCTTTACCATCTAGGTGTCCTCCCTTGTGTATCTTCCACGGCTGTCCCTTGTAGCACTTGTTTCCAGTCTCTGTAACACCCATTCCCTATGGGCAGTATGTTTGGATTGGCGGTAACCTCTAGTGGTGTGGGTTCAAACCTCAACATGTTTTGCAGATGTGTTTTGTCATCTATGTGTTGCATCCTATGCTTTTTCATGACACTGTCATGGTCTTTATTCATTTAATGCTTGTTCCTTCACCTGCTTATTGGACTCCTTCAAATCTTCCTTAAATACTTTCTGTGATCCATAATCTGATTTTTTTTCCCAATATGGTCCAACTATGTATGTTACCACCATAACAACATATACTCTTTCCCTCATTCTGGATCAAACATGCTTATAGAGTAATGGTATATCTTGATAACGCTTCACCCTTCTCACTGTGGCTAGGGTCCTGTCACCTCGCTAAAGCTGTAACCCATCAATGCTCTGCACCTTCTCTGAGTATTGAAGGCAGTCAGGAGTAAGGTGGCCCATAGTCTTTGAGTCAGTGTGACAGTTCCTTCATCGTAAGGCACATAGGTACTCACGTGTTGTTGGTTTGTTATTTAAATATCATGCTTGGTAGGTAGCATGTACCTAGTTAGGAGTTAAATATTGAGTAGGGCCTTCTCCACCTTTGGGGTGCTGAAGTCTTACCACTTTACCTCACCTCAAGGGTTGTAGCTGTAGCAGTGTTAAACCAAAGAGCACTACACAGTTACTGCCCACAAATGATGCTATCAGGTCCAAGTTAACCCAACTATTCCCTGTCTTCTTCACCTTATGTCACTTGAAGACAGACTTGAGGACAAGAAAATGGGAAAGAAAGTGTTACTAGCTAGAGTAACAGAGGTGGGAAGAGCCTGGCTGAGGGGAAGCTAGATTCTCTTAGACTATAGCAGATTGGAGTCTAGCTAGGAAAGTACAGGATGTTCCCAGTTAAAGGTAGGTTGCAATAGCAACCTTCCCTTTTCAGTATCAAACATTAGAGACAGCGTGATGTGGCTTCAATACTGAAAGATGTTAAGGCTAGGTGAGACTCTCACAGTAAGCCCATTAAGCTCTGTCAGTCTAGTTTAGGGAAACTGAATCAGCACATTGAATCTGGACAGCCCCTTAGAAGGAAGGACAGAAACAATCCTCATAACAGTAGTTGCCAGAACATATCAAAAGTGGCACTAGGTCAAGCAGAGGTTGCAGGGCCTTAACTGTGGTGGTTGGGGCTTTTCCCCACTGTTGTCCTTGGTGCACCTAACTATGCCCCTGAAAACGGGCCCAAATACACCCTAGCTGCACTTGCCTCTCAGAGTAACAATGGCAAGCAATCAAAGGCATTTCAGGGAGTAGAGCCTCAGAACCGATGCAATCAAACAGTAAATGTAACACATGGATGTCCAGCTCAGTGCTTTTCTTTTTAAGAAAAGAAAAATATTTTACTCACACCACGACTTAATAAGGAACATGGACAGGAAAAATACCACAACTGGGCTGCACATTATGAAGGCTAAAGAATTATTACTCACTATGCAGAAAAAGATAAAGGGGGTCATTACAACATTGGCGGTAAATGCCGCTTACCGCCGTGCAGAAGACCGCCAACACACCGCCGCGGAAATCCGCCACAGCTATTATGACCCACAGCTCGGAATCCGCCAAAATTCAGACACCCACACAAGTCCGCCACACCAAAGGTCAGTGTTAAACTGGCGATAACAAAACCTACACCGTCACGCCAACAGAAATACGCCCACACTATCACGACCCACGAATCCACGCGGCGGTCTTTCAACCGTGGTAATCCATTGGCGGTACACACCGCCGCGCTCAAAATACACACACATTTACAAAACACTACCACATTGGACAATTAAAAATACACACACCTGATACACACACACACACCACTCCCACACACCCAATACAATACATAACACACACCCACATCACCCACAAACCCCTACGACCAAAAATCACGAACGAAGGCCAGAGAGAGACACCACCATCAACAACACTAGCATCCACAGGCACACAATACCATCACCCATATAACTTCCACGCACTGCACACTACACACCACTAAATATCATCACACTTATCACCCCACACACCACCCCACACATCACCTACACCACCCCATGGCACGGCAAAGACACTCCAGGTTTTCAGAGGAGGAGCTCAGGGTCATGGTGGACGAAATCGTCTAGGTAGAGCCACAGCTATTCGGATCACAGGTGCAGCACACCTCAATTGCAAGGAAGATGGAGCTATGATGAAGAATAGTGGACAGGGTCAATGCAGTGGGACAGCACCCAAGAAATTGGGAGGACATCAGGAAAAGGTGGAACGACCTACGGGGGAAGGTGCGTTCCGTGGTCTCAAGACACCACCTGGCGGTTCAGCGGACTGGCGGCGGACCCCCACCTCCTCCCCCACAACTAACAACATGGGAGGAGCAGGTCTTGGCGATTCTGCATCCTGAGGGCCTCGCAGGAGTAGGTGGAGGAATGGACTCTGGTGAGTCAAACCTTAACTATTACATCCCCCACACTACCTGCATGCAATAACATTCCCCCACCCTCACCCCCACCCCCATCACTCTAACTCCTCACAAATGTTCCAACATCACAAACCACACATCCTAACACCAAGCCCTGCATGCAACAACAAAGCATGGACACCCATCACTAAAGCATGCCCACTGCACATATCCATACACCCCCCTAAACCAATATCACACAAGGTCCCACACAGGAATGCAAGCACTGGGGTACACGGTCACCCACCCATTGCACACCATGCCACACACAGATGTCATAACCATCCGTTTATACCCCTGCAGGACCCCTACTCAACGTCACCGGACAGGAGGGTCCACACATGTCCACACCACCAACAGAAGAGGCCCACAGTGATGACAGCACCTCTGTCCAACTGGATCTAGATGACCAGCCCGGCCCATCGGGGACCTAAGGACAGTCTGTTCCCCACACCCAGTCACAGGCCACCACAGAGCTTCCCCCCTCTGGAAACACCAGCACAGCACCCACCCAGCGGGCCCATACCTCTGTCCCCAGGACACGTCAATCAGCTGTGTGTCCACCACTACAGGGAACCCAGGCTAACCCACCACCCCAACAACAACAGGGACCTGGGTGCAGTGGCAATGGGTACACGGTCCAGGGGACGGAGGCCCAGGAACACAGGGGAACTGGGAGGGCTGCTGTGCGACAGGGGGCAGACAGGCCCAGGGAACCCACTCTCCAGAAGGCCCTCTCTTCCATCATGGGAGCCTACCACCACTCCCAGGAGACGATGGCAACGGTACTGGCCAAGTTTCAGGAGACCCAGCGCCCGCAGGAGGAACAGTATATGGGCTTCAGGGAGGAACTCAGAACCATCAATTCCACCCTGGGCACCATCGTAGGGGTGCTAAAGGAGGTACTCAACACCAGGAGGGACACTGTGGCACAACAAGGGGCCCCTGACACTAGCATGGATGATGAACTGCCCACCACCTCCGCTGGCGCTAGTGGACAGGAGGCACGGCCACAGGACCACCACACCAGCACCCCACCCCCTGCAGAGGGAGAACCACCTTGCAAACGGTCCCTGAGATCCAGGACAAAGACAGAGAACGATGCCAAGACCCCCGCCAAGAAATGAGACCACCCTGAATGTCATCCTTCTGTCCCACTTTGTCACCCTGTCCATCCTTAAACTGCCCCAGCTCCACTTCCTATGCCCATATGGGCAATGCACCTGTGAGACTAATAGACTGGACTCTGCCATGGACATTCCTCCGCCATCACCCCTCACCATTTTGCTACCCCCTCCAATTTTGAATACTAAAATAAACACCCTTAAAGCACAAAACAATCTGGACTCTGTCTGTGATTTCGGAATACTGTATTAGCAATAACTGTGGCAAAAAGCTTTTTCATTGGTAATGTCAACATACCTATGTCACACAGCTCTAGTCCATGAGGAATCAAAGCAGATGTCACACAGTGGGACCCACATCTGTGAAATCGTAAAGGAAAGTGACAACTCAGTGACCATACACTGGGTGAAAACGACAAACAGTAGAGAGGCAGTAGTGTTTAAGTATATGTAGTAGGCAGGTCTGTATTCTTACCTGTGTGTCACTGGAAATATTGCTGGATCACTGAGTCCCTGTTGTCCATGTCTTCTTCTTCTGCTTCCTCGTCTTCACTGTCCACAGGCTCCACAGCTGCAACAACACCGCCATCTGGACCATCCTCCTGCAGAAAAGGCACCTGTCGTCACAAAGCTAAGTTGTGAAGCATACAGCAGGCCACGATGATCTGGCACACCTTCCTTGGTGAGTAGAATAGGGATCCACCTGTCATATGGAGGCACCTGAACCTGGCCTTCAGGAGGCCGAAGGTCCGCTCGATCACCCTCCTAGTTCACCCATGGGCCTCATTGTAGCGTTCCTCTGCTCTTGTCCTGGGATTCCTCACTGGGGTCAGTAGCCATGACAGGTTGGGGTAACCAGAGTCACCTGCAAATGGCGAGGGACAACTGTTAGACACACGCTAACCTGTAGGGATATCCTCAGACCCAGACAACCATTCCCACTGACTTGCTTCCAGGTGCTCACCTAATAGCCACACACGGTGCCTCTGGAGTTGACCCATCACTTAAGGGATGCTGCTATTCCGCAGGATGTAGGCGTCATGCACTGAGCCAGGGAACATGGCATTCACATGGGAGATGTACTGGTCGGCCAAACATACCATCTGTACATTCATTGAATGATAACTCTTCCGGTTTCTGTACGCCTGTTCACTCCTGTGGAGGGGTAACAAAGCCACATGTGTCCCATCAATGGCACCTATGATGTTGGGGATATGTCCCAGGGCATGGAAATCACCTTTCACTGTAGGCAAATCCTCCACCTGAGGAAAAACGATGTAGCTCTGCATGTGTATGTGTTTCAGCAGGGCAGAAAACACTCTGGATAACATGTTGGAAAACTTAGGCTGGGACATCCCTGATGCTATGGTCACTGTTGTTTGAAATGACTCACTTGCAAGGAAATGGAGCACTGACAGCACCTGCACTTGAGGGGGGATTCCTGTGGGATGGCGAATATCTGACATCAGGTCTGGCTCCAACTGGGTACACAGTTCCTGGATTGTGGCACAGTTAAGCCTGTATGTGATTATCACATGTCTTTCCTCCATTGTCGACAGGTCCACTAATGGTCGGTACACCGGAGGATGCCGCCATCTCCTCGCATGTCCCAGCGGACGGTGCCTATGAAGGACAACAGCGAGCACAGAGTCAAACAACTCAGAGGTACATACCCACGGCATACACAGAACATCATTCATAATCTAAAAAGTGGCCTGTATGTGTGTTGAGTCTAGGGCTAGGTATGTGTGATGCAGTTAAAAATTAAGCCATATGGGCCCCTGAGATGGCGGCTGCCTGACCTCTAAAGTGGGACAATGGGATGTGAGGTAACTGCGCTGACGTTGTACACTGTCTCGGTAGGCGGTCGAAGACCACGGCACAATGCTGCATTCGTTAACATTGGACCCTATGGGGTCACACCTGCATGCACTACCTCTACAGCTACTACTACCATCACCAGCACACCCACCACCACACCCCGCTCACGTGCACGCACCACCCCCACTACCATTCACACGTCCCCTGTGTCCTCTCCCAGTGTGTCTGTGACGCCACCTCCCAAGATACACAAACACAGGCACACACCCACCCAACAGCCATCCACCTCACGAAAGCCTCCAGCGCATGCACCTTCACCCAAAGTCAGCAAACGAGCACCTCCTACAACCACAACCTCTTCCTCCACTCCCAAACCCCCTCCAGCTACTCGTCCCAGTGTGTCAAAAAAACTTTTCCTGTCCAACCTTGACCTCTTTCACACACCTCCCCCACCCCGTCCGTCTCATAGGTCCTGAACTAGCACCTCAGCCACAACATCTCCGGGACCAGTGGTGCCTGTAGTCACCGGAATCTGGAGTGCACCGGCCACCAGGGCAGCCAGTGTGGCAAGGAGCCACAGCACAGACAGTTCCCCACCTGTGAAGCATCAGAAGTTGGCCAGTGCCCGGCGGGATAGGGGGAATCCAGCCACCAAAGCCGCTCCCAGGGGTACAGGTGGCAGTGTGGAGTCAGCTGCGACTCCTTCCAAGGTGGGGAAGGGGCACAAGAAAGTCAGCAAGTCTGGAAAGAGCAGAACGGCGGAGAAGACCGCCATCAGCCCAGCTGCCCAGGAGGCCACCGCCGGCACCAGCCCAGCTGCATAGGAGGCCACTGCCAGCAAAAGCCCAGCTGCCCAGGAGGCCACCGCCGGCACCAGCCCAGCTCCCCAGGAGGCCACCGCCAGCACAAGCCCAGCTGCCCAGGAGGCCACCGCCGGCACCAGCCCAGCTGCCCAGGAGGCCACCGCCAGCACAAGCCCAGCTGCCCAGGAGGCCACCGCCGGCACCAGCCCAGCTGCCCAGGAGGCCACCGCCAGCACAAGCCCAGCTGCCCAGGAGGCCACCGCCGGCACCAGCCCAGCTGCCCAGGAGGCCACCGCCGGCACAAGCCCAGCTGGCAAGGAGGCCACCGCCAGCACAAGCCCAGCTGCATAGGAGGCCACTGCCAGCAAAAGCCCAGCTGCCCAGGAGGCCACCGCCGGCACCAGCCCAGCTCCCCAGGAGGCCACCGCCAGCACAAGCCCAGCTGCCCAGGAGGCCACCGCCGGCACCAGCCCAGCTGCCCAGGAGGCCACCGCCAGCACAAGCCCAGCTGCCCAGGAGGCCACCGCCGGCACCAGCCCAGCTGCCCAGGAGGCCACCGCCAGCACAAGCCCAGCTGCCCAGGAGGCCACCGCCGGCACCAGCCCAGCTGCCCAGGAGGCCACCGCCGGCACAAGCCCAGCTGGCAAGGAGGCCACCGCCAGCACAAGCCCAGCTGCCCAGGAGGCCACCGCCAGCACAAGCCCCACTGGGCCATGAAGGACCGCCAGCAAAAGCCCCGCTGGGCCATGAAGGACCACCAGCACAAGCCCCGCTGGGTCATGAAGGACCGCCAGCACAAGCCCCGCTGGGCCATGAAGGACCGCCAGCACAAGCCCCGCTGGGCTATGAAGGACCGCCAGCATCTGAGTCTCTGCAATGGAGGCCGCCGCTCCAAGCACCGCTGAACAGGGCACCGCCGTCTCAAGCACCGCTGAACAGGGCACCGCGTCTCTAGCACCGATGAACAGGGCACCGCCGTCTCAAGCACCGTTGAACAGGGCACCGCCGTCTCAAGAACCGCTGAACAGGGCACCGCCGTCTCAAGAACCGCTGAATAGGGCACCGCCGCCTCAAGAACCGCTGAACAGGGCACCGCCTTCTCAAGCACCGCTGAACAGTGCACCGCCGCCTCAAGAACCGCTGAACAGGGCACCGCCGCCTCAAGCACCGCTGGCCCATGAGAGCCAAGGGCACTGACGCTACTGAGTCCGTAACGGGCAGAATGAAGCACTCTGGGCACAAGGCCCCCTCCAGAACCAGTGGAGAGATCCATCCAATACCTCTGTCCTTAGCAGGATGAAGCACTCTGGGCACCATGCCCCCTCCAAAACCAGTGGAGATTGACATCCACTACCTCAGTCCTTGGCAGGATGAAGCACTCTGGGCACAAAGCCCTCTCCAGAACCAGTGGAGATTTACATCCACTACCTCAGTCCTTGGCAGGATGAAGCACTCTGGGCACAAGGCCCCCTCCAGAACCAGTGGAGAGATCCATCCACTACCTCTGTCCTTAGCAGGATGAAGCACTCTGGGCACCATGCCCCCTCCAAAACCAGTGGAGATTGACATCCACTACCTCAGTCCTTGGCAGGATGAAGCACTCTGGGCAGAAAGCCCCCTCCAGTACCAGTGGAGATTTAAATCCACTACCTCAGTCCTTGGCAGAATGAAGCACTCTGGGCACAAAGCCCCTTCCAGAACCAGTGGAGAGATCCATCCACTACCTCAGTCCTTAGCAGGATGAAGCACTCTGGGCACAAAGCCCCCTCCACAACCAGTGGAGTATCACATCCACTACCTCAGTCCTTGGCAGGATGAAGAACTCTGGGCACAAAGCCCCCTCCAGAACCAGTGGAGATTTACATCCACTTCCTTTGTCCTTAGCAGGATGAAGCACTCTGGGCACAAAGCCCCCTCCAGAACCAGTGGAGAGATCCATCCAATACCTCTGTCCTTAGCAGAATGAAGCACTCTAGGCACCATGCCCCCTCCAGAACCAGTGAAGACTGTTATCCACTTGAGTGACTGTGGCTTTGCACTCCCCAGAATGGAACAGTGGGCAACCCACCCACTGTATAGACTTGAGAGACTCTGGCTTTGCACTCCCCAGGATGGAACAGTGGGCAAACCACCCACTGTACTGTAGAGACTTGAGAGACTGTGGCTTTGCATTCCCCAGGATGGAACAGTGGGCAAACCACCCACTGTACTGTAGAGACTTGAGAGACTGTGGCTTTGCACTCCCCAGGATGGAACAGTGGGCAACCCACCCACTGTATAGACTTGAGAGACTGTGGCTTTGCACTCCCCTGGAAGGAACAGTGGGCAACCCACCCACTGTATAGACTTGAGCGACTGTGGCTTTGCACTCCCCAGGATGGAACAGTGGGCAACCCACCCACTGTATAGACTTGAGAGACTGTGGCTTTGCATTCCCCAGGATGGAACAGTGGGCATGTGGCCCCGTCGTGGATTTGGCGTTGTGCACTCAAGCGGCTGAGGTGCCCCCCCTTTCCCTCCCCCTGAGGTGCCTGTTTTGTTGCTCTCTGATGCCCCTGCAGTGTTCTCTCCGTCATGGTCGGGGATCTTGTGTGGGCCTCGCCCATACCGTGTGGGCTCAGTGTTCCACGGACTTAATTGGAGCACTACCTGGACTACTATGCTTGGTATATATTTTGGACATGGTGTACATATGTATTTTTGGCTACGTGATTTTAATATATTACAATGGTTCCACTAATTTTCTGTTGTCTTTGCATTCTTCCGGGGGTGGTTCGGGGGGGTAACTTTGATGTATCAAGATGCATTAGTGTGTGTGTTGTCGTGGGTGAGGGTGGGGGCGGGGATGTTGCGTGTTGCATGTGTGTGTCCCTGTTTTTTCCCTCCCCCCTCCCCTGTGTCGTGGGTGCAGTACTCACCGTGGTCTTTGCCGCCGGCGTTCGTGCTCCTGGTAGAGGAGCAGGAAGACTATCGCAGGGAGAATTTGGAGTTCCGAGTCCATGGTGTCCTCGTTCCTCGTGGGGTGAGTAGAGGTGAGCATTTTCCCTCCAAAGTCCTGTTTCTGCCGTATTTTTATCCGCGGTGAATCCGCCCCAGAAAAAGTGGCGAATTGGTGGGTTGTAATAGTATGGGCGGTACATCGTCTCCTGTCTGTTGGCGATGACCGCCAAGCTGTTTGTTTGTACCGCCGTGGCGGTCGGAGTGTTAAAGTGGCTGTCTTTGTTGGCGGTTTCCGCCACGGTCCTAATTGCAAACTTTTTACCGCTGGCCTGTTGGCGGTCTTACCGCCGCTTTAACACCATCCGCCAGGGTTGTAATGACCACCAAAGTCTTAGAATCAAGGGAAGGTGCGGACTAACTATAATGAACTGGAACAGCTTCCCTGCATTCTGTGACCCATAGGTCAGTCATAATTTTTTACTATGCAGTTTGTGTATGCAGGTTGCATTTCTCTCTGAAAGCCCCCCCAAAATCTGTTATTCCAGCTTAAAAGTCAATGCCTTCCAGTATTTACCTGATGTGAAGTTGCTCATTTCCTTCTCCCTGCGATAGGCAAGTGTACACTAAAGCACCTGGTAGAAGACACTCAGGACAAGTGGGAAATATCCTTCACTCATGTCGGTGCATGGTCCTCTGGATGCAGGGAAGGTAGAGTCAGCACAGGGCCTCTCTCTTCCTTTGCGGCTGCTGCTGAAGTGGGAACTCTGGGGGATCATCAGGCCTATGAACCTGCTCTTTGGTGAGCCGGGGGGCAAAGAGATAAAGGTGGAAACCAGGCACAATTTCAGGGGATGGTGCCATGTCCAAGTGCCCATTGAATCCAGCGTGGATGTAATGCTTTAGCGTTGGGAACGCTTGCTTTGGTGACAGCCTCTAAGGCCGGCACCAGGGAGACAACAATAATACGTTTCCCCTGGGCAAGTGGCCGCTCTTTTATGACGGCCATCTGAACTGCCGTCAGATTTGTTTCTGGAGGTGCAAAACGTTGTTCTGCATTGGAGTATAAATGGGATTTATATGCTATGCGTACTGTGTCACCCTCGTTGAAGGTGACATAAGTAAATCCAATGGCACTAGCAATTATTCTGATGACCAAGTTTGTTTTATTGTCACATGTGTGCAAGTGTTTAGCTTCTAGCAGGTCCTGTTGCATTTCCCTAAGGATGCGGGTGTGTTCAACCGTCCAGTGTCTGCCAGAATTGGGCTGAACCAAGTCATAAAGTAGCTTGATACGTTGTGCATAATCTGGAATGTATGTTCTGCCAAAATTAAAGAAATCTAATAATGACTGTAGTTTCTTAAGTGTGTTAGGAGGGTGCAGTTGAGCACATTTTTCTAGAAAGTGCGGGGCCAGGCCCTTTCCCTCGTGGGATAGCTCATATCCCAGGAATAATATGCTGAGAAAGGCGATCTTGCTTTTCTTAAAATTGAATTTGTAACCGAGGTCTGCAAATCCCAAAATGATCCGATCGACCCTTGCAAGATGAATGTCGAGGATGTAGTCTGTGAGATATATGTCATCCACGTAGGATAACGCCTCGGAATCAATATCATGCAATATTGATGTTACACGGGCTGAAAATAGCCCCATGCTATTTTTATAGCCTTGAGGTAAATGACAAAAGCGTTTCTGAGAGCCAAATGAGAATGCACTCAGGTCCCGACTTTTGTCTGCTAAGTTCTGGCAGAAAAAGCCATTAGATATGTCTAATGTTGTTTTATATTTTGTACGCACTATATTGTTTATTAGTGCTGTGCTATGTGAATTTTGTATAGCATATGTTTGTGTATGACTATTTAAATGTCTATAATCAATGACTATTCTGTATGAATGGTCTGGCTTTGCAACGGGGAATAACGGATTTTTAATTGCAGATGTACATAGCTCATTTACTCTCTGGTACTCAAGTTGGGCGAGGATCTCCCTCACCGGAGCATTTGCTTCATGTTTGACAGGATATTGTGGCTGCGGTTGGGGTGTAGACCTAATGGGAATAACATGACAAGGAGACTCCTTGTCCCAACCTACATGATTGCGATATAACGCAGGTGCCTGCGCTAAAGCCCATTCAGCAGCATATGCTTCTTTTTCTGCTCCCGGAACAAGATCAGAGAAAGAAGGCAAAATGACATCTTCCCCATGCGGGAGCTTGCGGACGTGTTCAGGTGGCCAGTCTCTTTCGGCCAATAGGATATCAGTAGTAAGTTCATCCCAAAATATCACACTAATAGTGCGCTCCACGACTCCCTCTATCTGAATTTTTAAATAAAAAACCCTATCGTGGGGAGAACGCAGCCATCCGCTGTTTCATCTGTGATGAAATCGCTAGTTGCTGTCGCATCCGGATGATCTTTCAGACTCTGGCGACATATCGTGACCTCTGCTGCGCTGTTTAACAGAGTCACTGCCCACGTATTGTTCCTCAACAGTGTTCTCAAGTATACTGGCATTTTTTAGCTGTCAGTGCTGCCACCTTCTTCATTTTAAACTGTGGCTTTTGCTGAGGAGTCTTTTCTTCTTTTTTAATGGTAGACTGCTGCGAGTCTTTCTTTTCTTTCACGTATTCAGGACGTCGATCTTGACGGCCCCCTATCTCGCTACGTCTATCCGGTGCGTCCTGAAAGGAACGCGAGGGACGTGGATCAGTATATCTGTCTTGAGTTTTAATGTTCTCCCTATTTCTGAGATTGTATCTCCTTTCAGAGTTCTCCGGATGTGGAGAATCAGCTCTATTATTTCTTCTATCTTTGAAACCCTTTTGTTTGTCCCAGCGCTTCTTAGGGCCCTCTTGTGCCTGCTTTGTACCCTCTTTATGAGTGGTACCTTGTAACTCCAATTTCTTTTGTTTGGCTCCCAACCTATCCTGCCCTATACAAGTATAGGTATCGGAAATAATTTTCAGTAGCTGTCTGTCTTGTTCCTGGTGTGGAGTTTCCCAGAGACGCTGGCGTATTGCCAGTGCTACTGCTTCCCCTTTAATGTTACTGAGTATTATTGAGGAAACCGCGTCAAAGTTACGCATTAATTTCATCCCCAAATCCAAGGCTGGTGCAGCCTTGTGCTCATTTTGTATTTGTTTTAACACTTCCGGTAAATTGGCTAGTGTTGGGATACTATGTGTGGTAGTATATATGGCAGCGAAGACTGTACCCTATGTGGCACAGTCATCCACCGAGGGAACCATTCCAATGGGCAAACACATAGTGAGCAGTCTATGTTTTTCCTGTGGTCCCGTATGGGGAAACACAGCTTCCATCTGATTCGTTTTCTGGGCAATCCAGAATGGTATTTTTTCCTGTTCCGCGGGCACTTTACCCATAATAGTATGCACTGTTTCTGGATTAATCCCAGTAGCCAATTGATAACCACCAGGTGCTGGCGGTGCTAGACGAGCTGGTGTTGTGTTCAATGTTCGCATTACAAACTGAGCTAATCGTCTATATAATGTCACCATATCATTATATAAATCTCGCAGATCTGCTATTGGCATATTCTGTATGCCTGGGTGAGGTGTGAATGTGGCAAACATAGGCCATGTAGGTCCATCACTACTTAAGGGACCTAACCTCACTCTTTGAAGTACATGTGGTAGGGCGCCTTCAAACCAGTTCTGATGCTCTTGGTATGTGAGCGATATTTCATGATACTGGTTTGCTCGGTACCGTAAAGATGTGTTTGCAATTTGGTCTACCTCAGGAAAGGTGACCCAACAGTAAAATGTTTCTGTTTCGTAAACCTCATTAGCTTCTATTATAAGAGTAACATCCCCGCCCTCATCTGTAAGGCCATGCTTTAATAAATGTTGTGTTAGTGCATGTCTACCATTTTCAGGAATGTTTATGGAAGCAGACATTTTTGTTTAGAGAAATGGAACACCAATATGGGGAGTATAAGTCCTTTTATGAGTTTGAACTCGAACAACCTAAAGCTTTATCAGGTGTTACCTATTCAGCTGAGGAGGATTTTCCCAAAGACCACAGACGTCTCCGAATGATGGTACTTAGGGTACCTTTTGTTTTGTGAGACAGTGATAGTCGGGGTATCCGTAAATTAGTGCCGAAACACCATCGTTGGTGGCGCCATGTTGTAGTTTTGACTCTTGCTCCAGGCAAGACTGCTGGTTAAAGGATGACAGTACTTTTGTTTGTAGGCGACTATGCCTATCGTACAACAAGTCGCAACTGTTGTCCCAACCTTACCGGCTAACTAGCAGCACCTCACCAGAAACACAATAGTAAAAGGTGATTTGTGGCAGCCTTTACGCATGGACTCAAGAATAAGACATCTCAGGGAGTGTCGTGGTTAAACAGAAATTACTTACCCCTTTCTCACAGATATATCATGTCTCATACAAACACAGGTAATGACAAAGATGCAGTAAAGTTTCAATAGTTTTTATTTAACATAACTGCAATTTGCGGTAAGTTGCATGGGCTGCAATGATTAGGATAATAAATAATGCAACAAACAGAATTGTGAAGACGAGAGTCATTATTACAAAGACCCCCACCATCTTGCAACGCATAAGAAAGACATATGAGATGTAAAATGTCCTAATACCCTAATGTGAGAGGCCTAACCTCCTATCTAAAGGAAAGCTGGGTTGGCTAAACCTAATCTGCCAATGCCATGTCCATGAGAGGAGCCCCCAACCCTCGTTACCTTGGAATGAAGTCTCTATCTCAGACTCTGCAGGGACACGAAGACTGGGTCAGCGTCAAGACGACGTGCAGCATCGATATCAGCGATGGTGGCGATGCCCTCTGGTCGGAATCTCTCTGATTATCTGTCTAAAGTGCGATGTATTTATACAGATCTACAAGGACCGCTGACGTAGGTGTGTTCCCAAACAATAGATAACAGACATGCTTGGGACGGCAATTAATATAAACAATCCCTCGAAAGTATAGAGAGGGAAAATCCCGAAGTGTAAACACCTACTGTTTGTTTGTCTTTGTTGCTTGATCTTGACACCTTAGCGTGGTGACACTGATAGTGCAAAGCATAACAAGTGGCCTAACTATAAACAAGGCAGCCATCTTAGAAGAATTAAATAATTAAATGGGCTAAGCTAAGTAGGTTAAAAGTCACTAGGTGACGGGGGCACGAGTCTGCAAGCCAGAGGCTAAGCTAATTCCTGTTATCCCATTAAAACAAACTAGGATTCACTACACTCCTGATGAGGCAGGTGATACTGCCAAAAAATCTTCTTCCTCCTCTGGAGGTTCTGATATAGACCAGAAGGAAAAAATGTTCCCTAGATGTTTCAAGACCTCTGATCATTCAGGTCTCTGAACAAAGTGCTCACAAAAAGCTTCCTCTTTTATGTCCTCCACCGTTAGTTTGGAGCTTTAGGGGCAAAAGGGCCCTCTCTTCCTGCAAACATTGCCTTCTCTACCCTCTCGTTCACCTACTGGATTGAATCCAGCATCAACTTGTCAGGGGAGACTGGCTGAGCCTCAGGAACTGCCGCTTCCATTTCTGGGTCCATCTCTGGATCCATTTGGCGACGACCCAACCGGACCACTAAAAACCTATCACTGCTCGACAAGAAGATGGGCCTGACAGCAGAGCCTTCCACAGACAACAAAACTTGGTACACCGGGGTGTCAGGACAAACATTTCTATTAAGCCATTTCAATAAATAGTAACTTTACCATGGCTTTTTGGGAGTGGATGTCTCCAGACAAAAGCTAGAAAAAAGCAGACGTTTCTGGGAGCTTCGAGTGTAAGGGACAGCATAATATTTTACATTATAAAGAAAACAGAAGAAAAATACCTTCTTCAGGTAATGGCCAATTGCTTGCTTGGTTTCAGGGTGAGGAGATATCTCTGCAGTTAGAAACATGACATGATATTCAAGGATTCTCAATAATTGACACAAGACTTGCGCTGTGTTCGTTTTTTTCTCTACATCGTGCTGGCCACTCATTGGATGTGTCAAGCCTGTCAGCATCCTAATTCTCACACTGAAATAAAAACAAGAATGTAAGTTGCTTATGTAAAGGTCCGAGTTAGTGAGCATAATGATGGTACTGCCTCGACGGGCTTGCTGGAGTGGGATGCCTTTAAGGTCTTCATTCAAGGTCATTGTCTGGGGACTCAGTGGAATTTGCGCCACTCAATTGAACGTGACCTGACTCGGATAGAATGAGACTCGCTGCGCCCAGAGAGGGAGGCTGCTAGAAGCCCGATAGTGGAGGCATTGTTGGCCGAGGCCCGTGCTGAACGTCTGTCGCTACTTGAACGGCTGTGCTGTCTGAATTATGCTGCACACTCAGCGAGAACGCATGCCTCGGCAGACAAGTCGGGCAGGCTACTGGCCTGGCTGGTCTGACGTGATTGTGAGAATGGCCCGGTTATAGAGGTTCGCTCGGAGGCTGAGGTCTGTTGCATATGACTGGGGAAATACACTCTGCGTTTATGCAGCATTACCAAGTGCTGTAGGCCTCAAGAGCGCTTCCGGCTGAGCGGTCTCGCTGGAGTGGAACTCCCATGTCTGAAGGAGGACCAGGTGAGGGAGCTGGAGGAGCCTCTTGCTCTTGATGAGATACAGACCAGTATTCATGAGCTAGCGTCTGGCAAAATGCCGGGCCCAGACCGTCTACCGGCTGACTTTTACAAAGGTTTTACTTCAATTCAGGCGCCCAAGTTACTCTGTGTTTATGAGGAGGCAGTTCAGAGGGGATGCTTGGCAACATCTCAGAGCGAGGAGCTGCTGGTGTCCCTTTCCAAGCCTGGTAAGGACCCGGTGGAGTTGGGCTCGTACCGGCCACTGGCAATGCTTAATACCGACTATAAAATTCTGGCCAAAGCACTAGCAATGTGTCTTGCGCCGATAACGCCGGACCTGATACATCCGGGTCAGAACGGGTTTGTGCCGATGAGGGATACATCGCACAACATCAGGCGGCTTTTTCGCGTCATGCAATATGCGAGACGGGACTGGCCGCGGGCCGGATATCTTATCCTGCATTTGGAGAAGGCCTTTGATTCCCTAGAGTGGCCGTATCTGTTCAAGGTCTTACGGCGGTTTGGCGTTGGACCTCACTTCACTCGGATGATTAAGTTGTTATATACTAAACCTCAGGTCCGGGTTAAGATGGGGGGCATAGTATCAGAACCAGTTAGTGTGTGCAGAGGTACGAGGCTGGGTTGCCCCTTTCCCCGTTGCTGTTTTCCCTCGCCATGGAGCCACTGGCAGCAGCCCTGCGTGATAAGGGGGCTGGTTGGGATATTACCCTGGGGGATGGCCTACATGTGGCATCATTGTATGCTGATGATCTTTTGTTGTATTTTAGGGATGTTGCGCGGATCCCCCCAGAGGTTGGGACACTGTTGCAGTGATTTGCTTCGTTGTCTGCCCTCAGGGTCAATTGGTCCAAATCATGCCTCTTCCCTTTTGACCCTACGCTTCCGAACCCAGAGCTTTGTCTTGCTGGGAATATTGTCCCATGGCAGCGGCACCCATTCTGGTACCTGGGCATCCGTATTTATCACCGGGAGGCAGACCTAGTTGATGGCAACCTTAAGAGAGCGGTGTCTTCGATCAAATCCCAAATGGCTTTCTGGCAGATGCTGCCGCTGTCGGTGGCAGGCAGGAAAGCGCTTTTAAAAATGATAGTCTTACCGCGCCTATTATATTACTTTTCTAACCTTCCGCACTATATTCCTCCAGCTTCTTTAGGAGTCTGGAATCAACGTTGAGGGAATTTATTTGGAATGGGGGCCCCTGCAGAGTTGCGCTGAAAAAACTGTACTTGCCGCTGGAGAGAGGTGGCCTGGCGGTTCCTAATTTAGAGCGCTACCACCTGGCCTCTCAGCTCCAATGGGTGTCCAAATGGCTGGCGGGCCTTCATCTTGCGGATACGGCGTCCACGCAGGGCTCTTGGTCCCTAACGCAGGTGTGGCACTTATTTTATCCACTTGCACGTGTGGCATTGCCGGAACAATTATTTCTCAAGGTGGCATACAGCTGTTATCGTAGGTCCCTGCACCTCACTGGGGGGGTGGTCCCATTTGCTCCAGCCTTGGTGCTGTTGGGTACTCCGCGTAGCCCTAAGATCATGTCGGGCTCCGAGTTGCACGCGTGGCATGTGGCAGAGTTGTATACACTAGGTGACCTTTACGAGGATGGTAGGCTAATTTCGTTTTCTAGGCTTCAGGAGTCGGGGCTGCCAGCAGGGCAGTTTTTGTTATATAACTCGTTGTTGAGTGCTTTGATGTCCAGGTGGGGTGATGGGTCAGTGGCCCCTCCCACGCACTTGCTGATACAGTACATACAGTTGATAGGCCAAGGGCGGCACCTGATTAGAAGGCTTACTGATGCGCAGCGCGCGCACACAGTCCTGGAATGCGATGCGCTGCGTGCAGCCTGGGACGGGGAGGCGGTCACCTCAGTCACAGATGCGCAGTGGAAGTCAGCCCTCTCTGGCCACACTAATATATTTCGTTTGATCCAATTTTATATCATTCACAGGGCCTACCTCACTCCGGCCCGAGTGAACAGATATTTTGCTCGTCAAGATGCAGCCTGTCCTTGTTGCTCTTATATAAATGCATACATGATACATATGCTATGGTCCTGCCCATCCTTGTGTTGCTTCTGGAGGGCAGTGGTGGGCCGCCTATCAGAGTTCACGTCGTGACTGGTTCCGTTCACCTGGAAGGCGTGTGTGCTGGGCCTTTTTCCCAGAGGCGAGCGGCATAGAGTTGCGGTGCGATTCATGGACCTGGGCCTGATAACGGCTAAGCGCCTGATAACTCGTAGGTGGAAATTGACCGACCCACCAGCTGAACAGGCCTGGATATATTCATTTGAGGTGTGGGCAGGAGCATTGAAAAGAGAAGACACGCTGGGGCTGCACAAATATCCGCTGTTGGATAGCTGGGAAGAGATGTTGTCATGCCTGCGGAGTGTGAGCCTGGGCCCGGCTGCGGAGGAACCAGTTTAACTGTTGAGGTGGATGTGCGCCTGCTGAGGGAGCGTAAATGTATGGTGGGGGGGCTGAGGTCTAGTTGCTTTGTTCGGTACCTAGCTTGGAGTCGGAGCTAGATGTTAACAGGGCGCTGTGGATCTGTGGCCTGTATGTAATCCCGTCCTCCACTGATACGATTGGATGATGCAGAGAGGTTCCCATGCCGATTGTGACGCGCTTGAATTGTAAACTACTGACTGTATAAATAGTACTCCAGCGGTTGTTAATGTTTGCACTGTTATTTGTGATCTGTTTATGCTACATGCCTACCAGCAAGAAGCAAAAACGCTCAAATGTAGGTAGGAATGTGCTGATCCTCCGGAATGGTTTGCAGAGATATGGAACTATCTGTTATCCTTTTAAGGATTTGCAAGCTTCCAGCTTCTAACATATGAACCCTCTTTCTGTGACTTATATGTCAGTTAATAAGGAGTTGTGTGAGCTTGGTCAAACTATGGCTCAATATGTTGACTGAAGGTCTAGTTTTAAAGTGATCTGATACCTACCTTTTTCGGATGTGCGTGTTCAGGTGAAATGTAATTGCACAAAGCTGTTATCCTGATGCTGTTGACAGTTCAATGTTATGATATGACAAAATAATAAACAGATTTGTGAAAAAAGTAAAGGTCCGAGTTAGACATGCTAATGAATCTGAGAGTGCCTTCCCGCCTTCAGGACACTCTGGCCCTCATTCTGACCTTGGCGGGCGGCGGAGGCCGCCCGCCAAAGTCCCGCCGTCAGGTTACCGTTCCGCGGTCGAAAGACCGCGGCGGTAATTCTGACTTTCCCGCTGGGCTGGCGGGCGGTCGCCTTCAGGCCGCCCGCCAGCCCAGCGGGAAAGAGGCTTCCAGGATGAAGCCGGCTCGGAATCGAGCCGGCGGAGTGGAAGCTGTGCGACGGGTGCAGTTGCACCCGTCGCGTATTTCACTGTCTGCGCAGCAGACAGTGAAATACATTTAGGGGCCCTCTTACGGGGGCTCCTGCAATGCCCATGCCAGTGGCATGGGCACTGCAGGGGCCCCCAGGGGCCCGCGACCCCCCCTACCGCCATCCGGATCCCGGCGGTCAGACCGCCGGGATCTGGATGGCGGTAGGGGGGGTCGGAATCCCCTCGGCGGCGCAGCAAGCTGCGCCGCCTTGGAGGATTCAATGGGGCGGCGGTACACTGGCGGGAGCCCGCCAGTGTTGCCCGTCCGACCGCGGCTTTACCGCCGCGGTCGGAATCCCCATTGGAGCACCGCCGGCCTGTCGGCGGTGCTCCCGCGGTCCTCCGCCCTGGCGGTCTTTGACCGCCAGGGTCAGAATGACCGCCTCTGTGCAGTATTGGCAGAACATGGGCAGGCCGGCCTCGCGCTCCCTGAGCGCGAGTTGCATTTCGTTTCCTCTCCTTGCACACCCACCGCCAACCAGCGCAGCATCTCGCAAATCAGCCATGGTACCGGCTGCGCCTTTCACTGTTGAGCATGTCAGATGGAGATTGCAGAGCCCAATAAAAAATAAAAGGAGCCACCTCTTCTAAATCAATACGTAATTTTGCTCCAGGGGCAGGTGCGGATACATTCGCCGGCTGCATCAGTGGGAGTGTTGGTGCCCGCCCCCAATCCCCATAAAAAGTCCCTCGTCACCCCAGAACGCAGATGGAGAGATATTAACTACGAAACGGCATGCAGATTCCAGATGGGCAAGATGTGAGACAGCAAAATCATTGGCTCAGCCTTCGGGATGAAGAACAGTGTGGGAGGCAGGGTGAGGGCATAGGTGTCTCTTGCAAAAGCGAAGAGATACAGAGGAGATGTATGGTTTGTGCATTTGTCCACCTATATCACATAATGTAACGTGCTGTGAGCAGTGCGGAATGCATTACACTCTCATCATTTATTGCTACATTGAAAAGGACAAATGGCTACTTCACATCACAAATTGTTTTGTAGTAAGTAAAGTACTACTACAGTAGTATTGCTCACGTACCATAAAATGCTACTCCTAAATCTACATGCAGAGACCCCTATTTATTCTATCCAGAGATGTCCACACATGTGGGACTAGGTTTTAGGGTATATGTGGGCCAGACAACCAGGAGTAGCTGGAAAATGGGAAAGACTTAAAACTGAATGGGATAGGTTTAGAGCGCAGTAAATGGGGATTATAGAAGGGAAGAAGCAGCTTAGGGAGGCACATGCTAATACAAACACCAACCAACAAAAGAACGTCTGTTGTTGTTCACAAATTACTCTTCTAAAGCTACTAGAGCCCAAGAGGTCTGAAGACAGTTGCAAACATGCTGAAGTCCAGCCTTGGAGTAAGCCTAGCTCCACACATGCCAATCCTCAGTTACTGCTACTAACTCCCTTAGTAAATAATGGAGGCAAGGACATAATATAACACTTTATAGGAAATAATAAATACTTTACATTATTTTGACTTTTAAATTACACATATATAGAAATGTATTTGTATTAAAAAGTTAGATTAAATGAAACAATAAAACATTTATACTTTAAAGAATAGAAACTTATTTTTAAAATATCATTAAGCTAAACTTCAAACCTTTTAATAAACCTTTAAAAATATTTTAAATTAATACAAAATAATTATTGTGAGAGGATGGTTCTGAGTATATACTTCGCCTTGATTTTCGCTTTTAGATCTGACGCAGCCAGAGTAGGAGGCCCAGGGCTGGTTACACGTGATCACGTGCACACACGTGCACCTGTGTGAGGGCTGCGCAGGGAGGATTCCTGCCGTGTGCAGCCCAATAACTGCACTTAGGTAGCCTGCCGCAGAAGGACCTATGCAAAGTGGGTGGTGACTTGGAGTAGCCCTCATGAGATGGGTGTACACTTGTAAGGGAAAGTCAGTGTGCTACTGTTTTTTCACTGTAGGGACACTCCATTAAATATCACCATCAGTGTGCTTTCTGTCTTTTCACTGTAGAGACATTCCATTAAATTTCAATGGAATGGATGGCCTGTGGTGCAACTCCAGTCCCCTATGGTCCACCAGGTTCAGAATCACATGAATGTACACTGTAACCTGTATGAAAAGCATAATGTAATAGGTTACAAAAGCATAGTTGTACAAATTATGGGTCATTCAAGAATGCCATCTTTCTCTCACTCAGCTCAGGATTAGGGCTAATTATTGCTCTGTCCAGCTGCCTGAGCAGGGTCTTGCATCAATCAGCCAGCTGTCATCCCCTGCCAGGAACTGGCCGGAGAGGCCCGGGATGGTATGTCAGGGAGGAGGGACTGAGACTTTCAGAGCACATGTGGCAACTAACTCCTGGACAACACCATTTTGACCTACCCCAGAAGCCTGTGCAGAAAGGAGAAGACAGGGGCAAGGAAGTGATGTGGCACATCTGGATCGCTCCCACTTCAAAGGTCTTGCACAGAGGAGAGCTCTCTCTCTTGGCTGTGCTTCACTGCAGGATACTGCGGCTGAAGACAGGTGTAATGGACAGCTGGAAAGAAGAACCCCCTGACTGCCCAGTGGGTCATGGACGCTGCCCCTGAAGGACTTTAGACCCAGTGAGGCGCATGCCAGGTAAGTTGACCCTCTTATCCCCAAGGACCAGCTCCCTACCACTGTGGGAACCTTCTAGGCCAGGAGGCCTAACAAAACTGCTCTTGGTGGCAAGGGCCCACCACCAGGAGCAGAATGACACCAAGATCGTCCAAAGCGGCCTTGGGGGCCCGAGATATGTGAAGAAGAAGGTCTGTGACCTTTGACCTTTTCCTGAGCAAGCAGCGAGGTGCGTGGGGCTCTACTGCTGCGCCAGACTGTGCCCCTGGGGTGGGCCAGGGCCTAGGGGCTGCCCCCAACAAGAAGAGGAGCTTGGGGAGTGTCATTGCACTCCCCGTCTTGCAGAAGGAGAGGCCCTGAACCCCATAGTGGGGTCTAGTGAAGGCCGGCCTGCTGGAGAAGAAAGGGGGGCGGCATCACAACCCCCCTTGCCACACTGGTGAAGGGGCCCCAGATCCCATTCTGGGGCCCAAAGAGGCATAAGTAAAGCCAGGGAGCGCCATTGCGCTACCTGGGAAAAATGACAGAAGGGGCTCCAGACCCCATCCCAGGGCCCCGAAAGAAAGGGAAGCCGGGGGTGCTGTCACACCCCTGTGAAGATGTGGTGGAGGCCCAGGACCCATCACTGGGTCCAACAGCAGAAAGGCCTGGGGAGTGCAGCCGCACTCCCTGGGGTGGCCGCCGTCCCCGCTTCCAGTGCCCATGTCACTGGTAGGAGCGGTGCATGTCTACCCACAAGAGTGGGCAGACCGAAGAATGGCTGCCGGCTACCGCCGCAGGCAGAGGAGCCGGCGAGGACAGCCAGGGATGTGCTCCCAGAGCTGCCCTCCAACAAGGAGACATGTCAGGGGTGTCCGGGTGGGACCGGACACCCCGAACCAGAGGGCAGCCAGGGGTAGGCTCCCTGCGCTGCTCTCCAACACGTAACATTACAAAGGGGTCCGGGTGGGACTGGACACCCCCCGAACACGAGGGCAGTTAGCGGTGGGCTCACCCACGCTGCCCTCCAACGAGGCAGCCGTGCACGGGGTGTCCGGGCGGGTCCAGACAACCCCCAAACACAGAGAAATGCGGCTCAAGCCTGTGTGAGGAGGCAAAGGTGAAACCAAAGCGGAAAGGCTCTCCCCAGCACAACGGGAGAGCCGCTCAACAAATATGCAAACTGCATAGGCACCACAATGTGTTTTGGCCCCTCGCCAGCTTGAGGTGGCCCCAGGAAGATGGAGCCACCACCAACAAAGTGTCCATGAACAATGGGAGCTGCAGGAGCATGCAGCCTCCCCTATGCAAAGTTTTGTGTCCCCACCCTAGGTTTGGTGGGGACAAGAGAACTATAACCCCCCAAGTGTTCCAAAGGGTCTTGAAACACAAGCCTATTGGAATTTTTGTTCTTCGCTTGCAGAACTGCATCCTCTAGGGGCAAAAGGCTATAATTGCAAATGTTTTCACAGCACTGGTTGAAATGATAGCATGTTATGCTAAATGTATTCTGGGAATATGTGGTCCCAGTATGGAGACCTATAGTATGACTTGTGAAATGTCATATGACAAAGCATCCTCTAGGGGTGCAGGATAGTGTTACAAAATATTTATCAAGAGCAATCTGAGAGTAATCTAAAAGCATCTGAAAATAATCCTAACAGCACAAAGTATTCCAACATGCATATATATGCTCTTGTTCATGCTTATTTGAGTAACGAGACTGGCAGCCACCACTGAACAAATTAGATGTATTTATTGCAAGAATTAGGTGCTCTCACTCCACATTACAGTCAAACATTGCATTGGGATAGAAGTAAATGTTTTGCCATGTGGGTTGTTGGAATATATTTCCCGTTGGGGGAGACTAGAATGATTATGCCATGTCACCCAAAAGTAATTCCATCAACTTGTGCATATTTGTAAATTGTTACTTAGTATTGAGTAGTGCATGTGTAATAAATGTACTTTTACTTTATCAAAAGCAAAAGCACAGACTGGACATTCATTTATTAAGTGTTATTCTTGTGTGCTCATGAATGGCGATTTCTAGCCCATGCCACGTCCCTTGAGTAAGCCTTGGCCTGCCTAGCAACGCTACCCTATGAGAGTCAAGCACTACATTGGGGTGTTTGGTTTCCAGTGTTGGTCGAGTGTGGACCCACTACTTGTGCAGGCCACACAACTAATGACCAACCGTCTAACAATTATATTTACTAAACATTAATTAAATATTAAACTGCTAATGATGGTGGGTTTCTATTTTTGATTAAAACTTATTTAAAAATTAATTAAATGAATATATTTTAATAATTTAATATACAATTAATTTATTTAGTTAATATTCTGTAGAAATATATTTTATTAGATCTTTGTTAAAAATACTTATCTTAAATCATTTACATTTTTATTTTGCACTCAAATATTTGTAATTTTATAAATGAATAAACATTATTTTCTTACCCTGTACTTTACCATAGTAAGATCTCTGCCCTTTTCTCAGAGATCTCCACCTAAGTACACAGTTATTCTCCATGATCATCCTAGTGCGTGTAAGTACAGAATGTATGCTCTGAATGGAGTGCATGCTCTGAGTACATTAGTCTCTCAAAATAATAGAATAATTTTACTGCCCCTGCACACCAGGAAGAATCACTTTGGGTCTCAGGCTGTTTACATGTGGTGGCTTTAGTGCTGTAAATGGAGCTCAGGGCACAGATGCACACTTGACTGTGTCATACAGGAGACTTTTCCATCCCAGCCCATAGCGTATTATCTTAAGTGATATGCACTGTCGGCCAGATTTACGAAGATTTGACACAGCGCAATGCAGCAAGACAACTTGCTGTGCTGTGTCGCATGGAAAGGGCAGATATATGCCATATCTACTAAGATATGGTGGGTGTATTCCTGCTGTCTTCCAGTGCTGGCACACGCAGAGCAGCCTAGCACCAATGCAGGCACCCATACATAATAATGCAAGGGAGCTGGCATTGCAGACATGATTACTTTTGTGCAGGAAGGGATAACTTTCTGCACAAAAACAGTCCTTAAAGGGTTTTCATCTTTCTACTTGTGCTGAAAAAATGCACAAAGCCATTTGTCTCAAGCTCAACACCACCATAACAGAAGTAGTAATCTTCGGCAGGAAAACCTCACCATGAGGCTCCAACTGGTGGTCAGCCGAACTCGGATCCACACCCACACGCAGAACCCATGCCAGGAACGTCAGAATAATCAATGACAGCAAAATGGACATGACTGCACAAGTCAACACCATCACTGCATCCTTCTTCCACATCCTGAAGATGCTGAGGAATATCTTCAAATGGCTCCCAAGCAACACTAGAAAAACTGTCCCTCATGCCCTAGTCACCAGCGAGTTAGACTATTGGAACACTCTATGCCAGGATCAGCAAGCAATTCACTAGAAGATTTCAAACCTCCCATAACTCGGCAGCCCGACTCATCCTTAACCTCCCATACAGAACTCAGATGACTCCACACCTCAGGTAACTACATTGGCTCCGTTTACACAAATGTGCTTATTTCAAACTCCTCACACACACTCTCAAGGATCTGCATAACTCAGACCTCACCCTCCTGAAGAGTTGCATCTCCTTTCACCAGCCACCCAGACTCCTCAGCTGCATAGGCATCCCATGCATACAAAGAACCAGATCACGAGAACAGGCATTCTGTTAGATCTCTCCTAACATGTGGGACAACCTCCCACTCCTCATCATAGCCTCCTCCTCCTCCTCTGTTTTTGAATTACTCAACAAGCTGAAGACCCGTCTTTTCAATTTACCAACCTACCATAGGCAGGGCTAAGCACATAGGTGGTCATTATGAACACGGCGGTGAACACCACTGACCGGCGTGGCGACGGTGAACAGAAGACCGCCATTGGCGGTGAACAGAAACCCGCCATATAATGAACCAAAAACCAGATTCCGGCAAAAATCACCAGTCCACCAGTCTCCGCCAGGACCCTGTCAGAGGAAATGCTAGACCTCCCACCCCGCCACCGCCAAGCACACCCACATCCCGCCCTCCAAATAATGATGCACAAATCACCTTGGTGGTCAGTGGAAGTCGAACAACCATCGGCGTGCAGACCGTCACGGGCGGCAAGTGGACCCAAGAGTAAGAAGTGCACACATTGGATAAGTTAGAAACCCACACACCTGACACACATCCACAACACCATAAAACACTCACAGATACACCCCACAATCCTTTGCAATGAAAGTAGGCCAACGAAGACAGAGAACACCAGAAGCAGACACTGAACTCCACAATACACAAGACTCACACCAAACCACAGAAGTGCACCCTCACCGCGATTCCACCCCGACACCATTCACCACACTCACCATGTCACCCCCAAACATCCACGCTTCACAGAAAGGGAGCTAAGGACCATGGTGGATGAGATCCTGAAGGTGGAGCCACAACTATTCGGGGCTCAGGTGCAGCACACACCCATCGCCAGGAAGATGGAGCTATGGCAGACCATTGTCAACAGGGTCAATCCAGTGGGACACCATCCACGCACCAGGGACGATATCCGCAAGAGATGGAACGACCTGCGGGGGAAGGTCAGGACCATGGCATCCAGGCACCACATTGCAGTCCAGAAGACTAGAGGAGGACCTCCACCAACACCATCCAACTACACTGACTAGGAGGAAAAGGTACTTGTCATCCCGCACCCTGAGGGACTCACTGGACTAACTGGCGGAATGGGCTCGTGAAGTCGTCTACATGTACCCCATATCCATCACACCTGGAATGCAAGCCCCACCCCACCCCTCCAAAACCCACTAGGACCAACACCCCACTCAGGCCACAGGCACTGAATCCAGCACTCCTGCATGCTCACAAACACACTAACAGGCCCACATCCCTCCCCCTGTGCACAGCCACCCACCCCTGCAAGGAAACACAATGGCCCATAACACCCACAATGCACCTCCACATCCTAAGCTAAAAGTAATGCTAACCCCACTAAAGCATCCTGCATCGTCCCAAAGTGTGTAAGCTGCACAAACTCGCCCAGCCCTCTGCACCCCATCTGACCATGCAAATGTAACAGACATGTCCATTTCCCCCAACAGGCAACACCACCCATGCCACCCTGACGGACAGGACAAGGAGTGCCAGTGCCCCCCAGGGAGACAGAGGCACCTCACAGGACACTGGGGATGGAACCCTGGACACTGATGAGCAGGCTGGCCCCTCACACAGTCCTGGATTGTCACCATCCAGCAGCCCCACCTAGGATACCACTGACACCCCTACTACCCAGGCAAGAACATCAGCCCAGGTCAACCGTCCACACACCTGTGTATCCAGGCCACAGACTGGTGGAACACAAGTACAGAGGCCACAGTCACCCTCTACCAACAGGCAGGAAGATGATGGCCCCAGTACAAGTGGCACCGCCTGACCTGTGCAGGGGACACAGGCCCAGGGGGCTACGCCCAGTGGGAGGGCTTCAGTGGGCCAGGGGGAAGGCCACAGGATGGATGCTGCAGACCAGGACGGGATCTCTGAGGTCCTGGGGGCCTACCAGCATACCCATGACAGATTGGCCCAGACAGAATCCACCCTGGAGCAGAGTCAGAGGATGCAGCAAGCACACCACCAAGAGGCCATGGATCAGTGGAAAATGCACAACGCCACAATGGCCAGCATAGCAGGTGCACTGCTGCAGCTTGTACAAACCCAGCCTGAGGCCCACACAGTACAAGAAGCTCCCACTACAGCACAGGAGACAGAACGGACAATGAGAGCGACAGCAGCAACGTCCCATGAACTACTCTAAGAAGAAACACAGGGAACAACCATCTCATCCTCTATAGGTCAACAACAGGCGCCCAAATGGACCCTCCGGCCAAGATATGGGACTGGAACATCTGCCAAGAACAAGGCCCCCTCAAATAAGTGAATCTGCAACAATCTGTCCACCAACTATCCCACACAATCAACCACCAAACAGTGCTAACAATAAATAAGAACGTATGTATGCATTGATGGACCTACTAATACTTACAACAAGGCTGCCACC